>NC_138302.1:65809580-66461247 GCF_965601325.2 Salmo salar | reverse complement strand
CATTAAGGTTTCGAGGCTGACGTTTGGCAACTCGAACCTTCAGCTCCCTCCACAGATTTTTTATGGGATTAAGGTCTGGAGACTGGCTAGGCCACTCCAGGACCTTAATGTGCTTCTTCTTGAGCCACTCCTTTGTTGCCTTGGCTGTGTGTTTTGGGTCATTGTCATGCTGGAATACCCATCCACGACCCATTTTCAATGCTCTGGCTGAGGGAAGGAGGTTCTCGCCCAAGATTTGACGGTACATGGCCCCGTCCATCGTCCTTTTGATGCGGTGAAGTTGTCTTGTCCCCTTAGTAGAAAAACACCCCCAAAGCATAATGTTTCCACCACCATGTTTGACGGTGAGGATGGTGTTCTTGGGGTCATAGGCAGCATTCCTCCTCCTCCAAACACGGCAAGTTGAGTTGATGCCAAAGAGCTCCATTTTGGTCTCATCTGACCACAACACTTTCACCCAGTTGTCCTCTGAATCATTTAGATGTTCATTGGCAAACTTCAGACGGGCATGTATATGTGCTTTCTTGAGCAGGGGGACCTTGCGGGCGCTGCAGGATTTCAGTCCTTCACGGCGTAGTGTGTTACCAATTGTTTTCTTGGTGACTATGGTCCCAGCTGCCTTGAGATCATTGACAACATCCTCTCGTATAGTTCTGGGCTGATTCCTCACCATTCTCATGATCATTGCAACTCCACGAAGTGAGATTTTGCATGGAGCCCCAGGCCGAGGGAGATTGACAGTTCTTTTGCGTTTCTTCCATTTGCGAATAATCGCACCAACTGTTGTCACCTTCTCACCAAGTTGCTTGGCGATGGTCTTGTAGCCCATTCCAGCCTTGTGTAGGTCTACAATGTTGTCCCTGACATCCTTGGAGAGCTCTTTGGTCTTGGCCATGGTGGAGAGTTTGGAATCTGATTGATTGATTGCTTCTGTGGACAGGTGTCTTTTATACAGGTAACAATCTGAGATTAGGAGCACTCCCTTTAAGAGTGTGCTCCTAATCTCAGCTCATTACCTGAATAAAAGACACGTGGGAGCCAGAAATCTTTCTGATTGAGAGGGGGTCAAATACTTATTTCCCTCATTAAAATGCAAATCAATTTATAACATTTTTGACATGCGTTTTTCTGGATTTTTTTGTTGTTATTCTGTCTCTGACTGTTCAAATAAACCTACCATTAAAATTATAGACTGATCATTTCTTTGTCAGTGGGCAAACGTATAAAATCAGCAAGGGATCAAATACTTTTTCCCCCTCACTGTAGTAGATACTGTAAATCCTCATTTTATGAAAGTACTGGACCCTGGCTGCAGCCATTTAGGCCAGGCTTGCGGCACCTAACATTCCAGCAAAATTAGTACAAGTAATAGTTTTTTTATTTAACTAGGCAAGTGAGTGAAGAACAAATTCTTATTTTACAACGGCGGCCTAGCCTGGCCAAATGCTGGACAGCACTGAGCCAATTGTGCGCCGCCCTATGGGACTCCCGATCACGGCCAGTTGTGATACAGCCCGGGATCGAACCAGGGTCTGTAGTGATGCCTCTAGCACTGAGATGCAATGCCTTAGAACACTGCGCCACTCGGGAGCCCCTCAAAATAATAGCGAATTTTCATGGAGGTTGCTAGCTAAATTTGCTAAGGAGCGCAAATTCTTTTTTTTTGTTGCAAAGACAGGCATTCCATCTCAAAGTCATACATATATAGGATGGAGCTACCGAATGTCATTTTTGGTGAGTTAGGACATTTACAAGTGAATATTAACGAGACATCTTGCAAATGAACAGTACTGGCTCTGGAGCAGAGTCTGTACACACTGTGTCTGTGTGGAATCTGGAGTCGCCAGGGCAACGGGCCTGCTTGCTCCGCTTGTAGTAGAGATGGGGGAGGAGCAGACAGGCCAAGACTGGAGAAGAGAAAAAAACGCAAGGAAATCAAAAGATGGCAGCTGTACAGATAACTCATCCAAAGGGAATTGACTTCTCAAACATGGCAGAAAACCAACACAATATGATTCCCCGTTGCCTTATTAATTCAGCCACTTACTGAGCTAAATAACTAGCAAGTTTAACTTAGGGGTCTCTAACGCAGAATTCGCATAAGAAATATACATTTTAAAATAATGTGACAGGTGAAATGAAGAACGCAATCTGCTTTATCTTCTAACATATTGTACAAGTTGACTGCAGGTATTTATTTAAGAGGCTACAAATATTAAAATGTATAGAAACATTCAAAATAAAACGTTTAAACGGTATTGATGGTATTGAAAAACCATCCCGTGGCTATTTCCAAATACCCGGTATATGGTACAATGCATTCAGAAACTATTCAGACCACTTGAATTTATCAAAAGAAAATTGCATTACAGATTTTTCGCACTCAGTCTATACACAAAACCCCATAATGACAAAGCAAAAACAGGATTATTGAAACTTTTGCAAATTTATTACAAATAAAAAACTGAAATTATGCCTTACATAAGTATTCAGACCCTTTACTCAGTACATTGTTGAAGCACCTTTGGCAGCGATTACAGCCTCAAGTCTTTTTCGGTATAATGCTATAAGCTTGGCACATCTGTATTTGGGGAGTTTCTCCCATTCTTCTCTGCAGATCCTCTCAAGCTCTGTCAGGTTGGATGGGGAGTGTCGCTCAACAGCTATTTTCAAGTCTCTCCAGAGAAGTTTGGTCGAGTTCAAGTCCGGGCTTGAACCCGAAAGACATTCAGAGACTTGTCCCGAAGCCACTCCAGCGTTGTCCTGGCTGTGTGCTTAGGGTCGTTGTCCTGTTGTTAGGTGAACCTTCACCCCAGTCTGAGGCCCTGAATGCTCTGGAGTGGCTCTGGAGTTTTTTTAATTATCAAGGATCTCTCTGTACTTTGCTCCATTCATCTTTACCTCGATCCTGACTAGTCTCCCAGTCCCTGCCACTGAAAAATATCCCCACAGCATGATGCTGCCACCACCATGCTTCAACGTAGGAATGGTACTAGGTTTCCTCCAGACATGACGTTTGGCCTTCAGGGCAAAGAGTTCAATCTCGGCCATCGAACCATCGGGTTCTTGGTCACCTCCCTGACCAAAAGTCACACACACACACACACTGCTTTCAGAAAGTATTCACACCCCTTGACTTTTTCCAAATATTGTTGTGTTAAAAATGGAATTAAATTGATTAAACAGATTTGTTTTTGTAACTGACCTATGCACAATATAACAAAATAGCTACATGGACTGAGTTAACCTTGTATCTTTATTGACCTTTTATTTTTGCACTGTCTCTATCCACACTCACAGGGTCCTACACACTCACTCCATCCACCATCTGCTCACTCTCACAATACATTTATACTGACTCTACACACATGCACACCCATTCACATACAAGCTGCTGCTACTCTGCTTGTTTATCTTAAATCCTTTTGCCTATTCACATTACGCCTATATATACACACAGTATCCACCTCCAACACTCCAGTATCCCTGCACACTGTAAATATGGTATTGGAACGGATTATTGATTTATGCATTGTTGGGTTTTGAGTTTGCAAGAAATACATTTCACTGACACGAGCTGATTGAGGACTACAGGAAACGGAGGACCGAGCACGGCCCCATTCATATTGATGAAACTGTAGTGGAGTGGGTCGAGAGCTTCAAGTTCTTCGGTGTCCACTTCACTAAGGATCTATCACGGTCCACACACACCAACATAGTCATGAAGAGGGCACGACAATGGCTCTTCCCCTTAGGGGGGCTGAAAGAGTTCTACAGCTTCACCATTGAGAGCATCTTGACTGGCTGCAACACCGCTTGGTATGGCAACTGCTTGGCCTACGACCGCAAGGCACTAGAGGGTAGTGCGTATTGCCCAGTACATCACTGGGGTCGAGTTCCCTGCCATCCAGGACCTCTATACCAGGCGGTGTCAGAACAAGGCCCTAAAAATTGTCAAATACTCCAGCCACCCAATTCATAGACTGTTCTCTCTGCTATCGCACGGTAAGCGGTACCGATGCATCAAGTCTGGAACCAACAGGACCCTGAACAGCCTCTACCCCCAAGCCATAAGACTGCTTAGTAGTTATTTAAATAGTTAACCAAATAGCTATTCGGACTATCTGCATTGACACTTTTTGCACTAACATTTTTGACTGATAAAATGCACTGCTGCTACTGTTTATTATCTGTCCATTTATTCCTAGTTATATGTACATATCTACCTCAATTACTTCTTACCCCTGGGACATTGCTATATACACAGTGTACCGAGTCAAAGTTATCATTGTGTATTTATTATAGCGTGTTTTACTTTTCTATTATTTCTCTATTTTCTTTCTCTCTGCATTATTGGAAAGAGCCAACAAGTAAGCATTTCACTGTTATAGTCTACACCGGTTGTTTACAACGCATGTGACAAATACAATTTTATTTAGATTTGATTGCCTCAGTACAAATAAGTGGCTTGTTATGTATCTCAGATGTTTGATGAATGAGAAACATATGCAGAGGAAAATAGTGTATGAGGTACATATGGTGTTATACGCTGTATAGTGTATATGTTAAGCAGTGTGGAGCCAGAATAATTTCAGTGTGCCCCTGGGAAGGCCCAGGGCTGACAGATTACTACCATACCCTGCCAAGGGCACAGGAGCAAGCTGCAGCTTACTTTTGAGGGGAAATAATAACACTGGTCTCCATTGACAGAGATCTGTTTGGTTTGGCATTGTTCAATGGTCCTGCTATTCAATAATACAACAATAACACACTGAGGGTGGAAGGTACATTTATTAAGAGTGGCAATCTTTCTCACATTTGGAAGTGATAGCGAAACTGCTACAACCTACCGCATGTGGCCAGCACTCTGTTCCTGTGTATTCGTGTGTCTATATCTGTCTGTCTGTCACTGTGTGTTAGTGTTGCACGATATACCGGTACCAAGGTAATATCACGGTACTAAAACGGCATGATACTTATAATACCAACATTTTAGAATACCGTAGTACCGTTTCATATGATACTAACAAATGTATTTCGGCTCAACCAAACTAAAGATCCCACTGGTGCTTCTTATAAAATGTTAATACAGTTTTGTTTATAAATTCTGTTGAATATTTTTAAGCAAACTAGTCTCTTGTAAGTGTCGGTCCAATAATGTCCACTTCACTTTCATGTGCATATATCACGTGTAAGAGCTGAAAAGCCAGCAGGCAGCTGCCTCCCTTTCCAGCCATTACTCACCTGCTTTTCTCCATCTGCTCTTCCTGCACATCTATTCCTCAATCAGTTTTAAAAATATAATTGGTCCGTGACAGCACACGGGGATGTATTCCCTGATAAGTCTACTGTTGTTACATTTGTACATTTGATACACTGGAGCAGCATGCAGAGCTGATATAACCATTGGTTATATGTGCCATATAACCAATGGCACAGGCCAGTCGGAGTAGGCATTGCAAGTTCGCTGTCATGCAGCCTCCAAGCGCCAGGGAGGTCAAATAGAGTACCGCTGCGCAACAGGTATGCTTGGGGACCAGTACGGGAAAAAAAATGTATGAAATGTATGCATTCACTACTGTAAGTCGCTCTGGATAAGAGCATCTGCTAAATGACAAAAATGTAAAATGTAATGGGCTTCAAAAGGTACTGTAGGTTTCATATAGGCTGAATGGATGCCAAAACGATATCAAATATCTCTCTTCTTGGTGCTCCTTAAATTCTATTTGGTGCCTAACGTTTTTAAAGATGGGAGTAGCGTGTGTATGCGTTTGTGGGAGAGAGAATGGTGTGTGTGTTGATGAGAGAGAGGGAGACAGATTGTGTGAGGGAGGGACAGTCTGTGTGGTTCTGTTTACTGAAGAGTGCAAGAAACCTTTAGTCTTTTTCCCTTCCTGCCACAATGACATTCAGATCATTATGAATATACAGTGCATTCGGAAAGTATTCAGACCCCTTGAATTTTTCAACATTTCTTTGTGTTAAAGCCTTACTCTAAAATGGATTAAATTGTTTTTCCCCACATCAATCTACACACAATACCCCACAATGACAAAGCAAAGTATTCAGACCCTTTACTCAGTACTTTGTTGAAGCACATTTGGCAGCAATTACAGCCTTGAGTCTTCTTGGATATGATGCCACAAGCTTGGCACACCTGCATTTGGGGAGTTTATCCCATTCTTCTCTGCAGATCCTCTCAAGCTCTGTCAGGTTGGATGAGGAGCATCACTTCACTGCTATTTTCAGGTCTCTCCAGAGATGTTTGATCGGGTTCAAGTCCGGGCTCTGACTGGAGCACACAAGGACATTCCGAGACTTGTCCCGAAGCCACTCCTGCGTTGTCTTGGCTGTGTGCTTAGGGTCGTTGTCCTGTTGGAAGGTGAACCTTCGCCCCAGTCTGAGCGCTCTGCAGCAGGTTTTCATCAAGGATTCCTTTGCTCCGTTCATCTTTCCATTGATCCTGACTAGTCTCCCAGTCCCTGCAGCTGAAAAACATACCCACATCATGATGCTGCCACCACCATGCTTCACCGTAGGGATGGTGCCAGGTTTCCTTCAGACATGACGCTTGGTATTCAGGCCAAAGAGTTCAATCTTGGTTTCATCAGAACAGAGAATATTGTTGTTTTCTCGTGGTCTGAGTACTTTAGGTGCCTTTTGGCAAACACCAAGCGGGCTGCCATGTGCCTTTTACTGAGAAGTGGCTTCCGTCTGGCCACTCAACCATAAAGGCATGATTGGTGGAGCGCTGCAGAGATGGTTGTCTTTCTGGAAGGTTCTCCCGTCTCCACAGATGAACTCTGGAGCTCTCTCAGAGTGACCATTGGGTTCTTGGTCACCTCCCTGACCAAGGCCCTTCTCCCTCAATTGCTCAGTTCGGTCAGGCTGCCAGCTCTAGGAAGAGTCTTGCTGGTTCCAAACTTCTTCCATTTAAGAATGATGGAGGTTACTGTGTTCTCGGGGACCTTCAATGCTGCAAACATTTTTTGGTACCCTTCCACAGATCTGTGCCTCGACACAATCCTGTCTCGGTGCTCTACGGACAATTCCTTCAACCTCATGGCATGGTTTTTGCTCTGACATGCACTGTCAACTGTGGGACCTTATATAGACAGGTGTGTGCCTTTCCAAATCATGTCCAATCAATTGAATTTACCACAGGTGGACTCCAATCAAGTTGTAAAAACATCTCAAGGTGTTATATTGAGTAGAAAATGTTTTGTGTAGCACGTACATTAAGAAAACGGGAACAAGAGTCGGGGGATGGGGCGAACAGAACTCTAGGACACTCCAAATGTTTTCCCCGTGGTATCGCGATACTACTTGGGCGGGCCGGCCCTGGCCTGACTGATCACAGTTATCACAGCACACCAGCTATTTATAGAACACCCCTCTGTGAGTCACATCAATATTTCAATATCCCCCTTTCTCAAAGTTAGCTCCACCAAGCTATTTCTAGTTCCTCCCACCTTTCATCCTCCGCTTGCTATCACAGCACTTTAACTAACAAACTCTCTCTCTCCCTCTGTCCGGTAAAGCAAAACACAATCTGGCTCAGATTCCTCCTGCTGGGTAAAGTCTATTACATCTCAGAGTTATTCCCCAAAGAGACACTGAAACACCCCAGCAAACCTAAACGTTTCCCTCCTCTTCATGGTGTAATGTCTGCTGCAGTGACAGTCCCTGATGCTTAATCACTTCAGCACATCTCCAGCACATCTCCACTCCCTCAGGTGCACTTTCAAACAGCCCCTCCAGATAGAGGCCTTCTCAGATATTCAGTAACACAGCTATCAGGGGAGCGTATGGTCTTCCTGGCAATTCTCTCCGCCCGAGTTGGTCCTTAGCCATACGAGGGCCTCTCTACATAATGAAGCAGGATCAACGATGCACCCCTGTTGCACTCCCACTGTTTTGATCCAATCTGTGAATGTGAGAGCCACTCCTCTTCTCTTGGGTTATGGCCTGATTCACTTCACAACTCTCAGCTTTTTCTACTAAACTGCTACAAGGACTAAAGTGAGTGCACCACTCTGGTGGAATGGACTGGAATGACTAAGCACTCTGAACTATTAGCACCCACTGCAGTGTTTCAGTATCTAAGACTGAAGGGCCAGGTTTACTATTCATGAATACTTTGCACCAGTGCAAATTAAAACACAAGAGTGAGTATACACTCAGAGCCCAGTGATGCTGCTAAACTAAACTATTTCCATGCCAATCCCTCACCAGGAGTAATCATTCAGATTCACTGAGGAACAAAACAGGGATCCACTGTCAACTGAGTCGAATGTAGACAATAATACACAACGCAGTGCTGAAGTCAATAGAGAAAAGGCTTTCAGAAAACAATTCTGAACTCCCACTGACAACAGATCAATGGTGGAAGTGCACCACAGAGATGACTTACTGTAAGTTGAATGCATCTCGTCGATTTTCCCCACACTTTGATTCTTTGAGAAGTCCATGGCCTGCAACACAGTTGGACAAACAAAAAAAACGTACTGTAGAGTGATCATTTGCCTTTCAAGAACACACTAGACAAGGTTATTTACAAGGACAACGCCTTTTATTGAACATATTGTCATGTTGGGAACAATAAAAAGTATCCGGGGGTCCTGTGGCACAAGTCAGAGATGCTTTGATCAGGTATTGGTACGTACACGTTTGGTTTTCCCCTGAAGTTGGTTCCTGGCCTTCTCGTTGGCCTCCACTTCATTGGCAATGTCTTTGGCTGTTGACAGAAAATGAAAAGAGACATTTATGACCCTCCGGATCACAATCATGGCTTGATATGTGAACTGTTGTTTTCAACACATTAAAAAGGTCTCTGCCCCTGAGACCACTGCTGAGAAAATGAAGCACTCCCAGAGAAACAAAGCAAAAAACAGGAAACGATCAAGTGGTTCAAACTTTTGTTTGTGATTTGCACACAAACACACACAAAGAAAGAAGTAGGCATAGCTCAGAGCACCACTTCATATCTAATAGTCTCAGCAAGTGCTGTTGGACTGGATGCTCTGTCCGTCGAGTTTAAAGAGAAAGTAGTGTGTCGTTTACAGCCTTTATCCTCCGACATCTTATGCCCAACTACTAACTGAAAAGAGCTAAGAGGTAGGAGGACACACCATAATACATCTAGCATGATCATGTATCAAGGTCACTTACTGACATTCTTATAGCATGTACAAGTAATATACACCCTAAAGATATCACAGAAGCATGACAAATGCCAAGGCAAGAAAAAAATTCTCGCTAGAGCTGAAATGATTTAAGTGTTGATAACAGTAGATTCTCAAATCATGTGCTAGGCTCAGAACAGGCCTTGGTGTTTGATTGAAACACTACATCTCATCAGAGATGGGGTGTGTTCTAGGGATGGGCATGGTTATAATATTCTTGAATTATTTCTAAATGAAATTCAAATATCCATGTGACATTGTTACATACAAGGATATACCATGACATGTCAAATTCATAAATGAATAAAACCACATGTTTTAATGTATTTCTTCATGACGTGCAACAATCACAGATGTCTATGTTTTACAAGTTGACATCACAGTATAGCACAGTAGAGCGCAATAGAGTGCAGTACAGTCCAGCACAGTTCAGTACAGTACAGTAGAGTATAGTACAGTACAGAAGAGTAGAGTTCAGTACAGTTCAGTACAATACAGTAAATTACACTGTACTCTACTGCAGGGTTTCCCAAACTCGGACTTGGGGCCCCCCCTGGGAGCATGTTTTGGTTTTTGCCCTAGCACCCAAGTCCAGAACAGACTATGGGAGGCACACAGTACTACATAGAGCCATGACCACATGGACCTCTATTCCACATGAAGCAACTCATGCCAGCAGTAAAATTAGATTTAAAAATAAATGATAAAAATACACCTTATGGAACAGCGGGGACCTTGAAGCAACACAAACATAGACACATGCATACAAACAAACGATAACATACGCACTATACACACATGGATTTTGTGTTATAGATAAGTGGTAGTAGAGTAGAGTCCTAAGGGCACACACTTAATATGTTGAGCAATCTGTTATGAATGTATTGTAATGTTTTTAATATGTATAACTGCCACTATTTTGCTGGACCCCAGGAAGAGTACATGCTGCCTTGGCAGAAGCTAATGGGGATCCATAATAAATACAAATACTACACTGCTGATTCAAATAATCATCAAGCTTGAATTATTTTAATCAGCTGTGTAGTGCTACGGCAAAAACCAAAACGTGCATCCAGGGGTGCATCCAGGGGTGCATCCGAGAACAGTACTGACCTAAACTCTACTCTACTTTTTACTGTACTGTAGTGCTATACGGTATTGTACTGTAACGTACAGTACAATAAAGAAGAGTATAGATCAGTACTAGGGATTAATATTTTGCCGAAATAGAACAAGTTTCAATATAGGGGATAATTCCCAGGAAATACCTCAAAAATCGGAAGTGCCCATTTAAAACCAAGATATGGTCACTGTGCCAGGGTTCTCCCAAAATAAGACTGTCGCATTTTTTTTCTTTATTTAACTAGGCAAGTCAGTTAAGAACAAATTCTTATTTTCAATGACTGCCTTGTTCAGGGGCAGAACGACAGATTTTTACCTTGTCAGCTCGGAGATTCGATCTTGCAACCTTTCGGTTACTAGGCCAACATTCTAAACACTAGGCTACTTGCCGGCTTGGCTGCACCACTATGTAAAGATTTCACAGCAAGTGACTGATGTTAAGTAATGATAGAGTAACTTTGATCGCCAATGACTGTTGTGAATTGCGAAACAGGTGGTTCATAAATTCTGAGAGTTATCCTCAATTAATTCAGCGCATTTCAGCAGTAGGCAAAGGCTCTCTCGAAAAAGCGCGCGTTCAGGACACACAGACGACACCCTCAGTAGGCTATAGCATTGTCGATTGATACAAACTTTGTAACGGCAGTCAAACAAAAGTCAAATTACCAACGTTGTAAGCTTGCTAGATAACCTCCAACTAATGACAGAATATCTCCTATTTGTCAAAATCGAGTTGATGATTATACAGATAGCAGATCAGCTCATGAATAACAGTCAGATGAAGAGAGGAAATGTTTTAAATATGAAGGTATCTTAACGGAGACCAACTCTTTAAAAAATTACCATAGTGGCAGATGGCAGGGAGAAGAGAGGGGAGTGGTGATTGAAGGGAGATACCTGGCAGCCCACTTGCTCCACCCCTGAGCCTTATATGGACTTCATGCCCCAACGAGGTGAGCCTGTGGGTCATTAACTTCTTTGGGATAGGGGGCGGTATTTTCACGTCCGGATGAAAAGCGTGCCCAAAGTAAACTGCCTGCTACTCAGGCCCAGAATCTAGGATATACATATAATTGATTTGGATAGAAAACACTCTAAAGTTTCTAAAACTGTTAAAATAACGTCTGTGAGTATAACAGAACTGAAATGGCAGGCGAAAACCCGAGGACAAACCACCCCCCCCAAAAAAGATTCATCCTACCACTGATTTCAATGGCTGGCACTTTTATAATAGGGCGAAATCGTGCTGATTGCCATTCCTAGGGCTTCCACTAGATGTCAACAGTCTTTAGAAAGAGTTTCAGGCTGGTTTTTGGAAAAATGAGCCAGAAACTGTAGTTTTTCTAGGTGGCTCCCATTTTGGCTATAGTGTTTCCAAGCGCGTGAATGAGAGCGTGTTCTTTGGTATTTTTCTCCGGTAAAGACAATAACGATTCTCCGTCTTACATGTTATTGTTTATTTGCGTATTAGAGTACCTATTGTTTGATTATAAACGTTGATTGACTTGTTTGGATAAGTTTATTGGTAACGTTTGGAATTCATTTTGTATGCATTTTGAATGAGGGAAACAGAGTGGATTATTAACTGAAGCGCGCCAGCTAAACTGAGTTTTTATGGATATAAAGCAGGACTTTATCGAACAAAAGGACCATTTGTAATGTAACTGGGTCCTTTTGGAGTGCCAACAGAAGAAGATCTTCAAAGGTAAGGCATATATTATATCGCTATTTCTGACTTTCGTGTCGCAACTCCCTGGTTGAAAATGATTTGTTATGCATTTGTGTGCTGGGCACTGTCCTCAGATAATCGCATGGTTTGCTTTCGCCGTAAAGCCTTTTTGAAATCTGACACGGCGGCTGGATTAACAACAAGTTAAGCTTTATTTTGATGTATTGCACTTGTGATTTCATGAAAGTTTAATATTTATAGTAATTTCATTTGAATTTGGCGCTCTGCAATTTCACCGGAAATTGCTAGCGTCCCACTAATCCGCAAGAAGTTAAACCCGGGAGTGCTTGGGGATAAAAGAGGAAGCGGCCTGCACAAAGGGGCAGAGAACGGAGAGGGAAGCATGTGTTATGAAGAGTGTGAGAAGAAAGAGAAATATCTGTCTGATTACCCCCACTGTGTACTGAACCGGTTTGGCTGAGGACCCGAGTTTTAGGGTTACTCCTAGAGAATGGAACAGACAACGAGACCGGATTGTGGACTGTGAAATGGTTGGTGAATTCCCCACTTTTCCCAAGTGTGCAAAACTCCCTAATAAACTTCCCATTTGCATTATAGTTGTGCTCCTTGTGCGTGTTTGGTTATTAAACTTGGTGACGAAGAAACCCCACACCCTTGAACCTGCTACAATATCTACTCTCATACTATTTATTGATCACACATTCTCTACCGAAGCTCTCATAAGGGCAGCAATACGAGACACGAGTCAGGATTGGGACGGTAGGACAATAGCCTAGGCTATAAATAAGGCTATATAAAGGCTACTACGGGCCTCCCGAGTGGCACAGTGGTCTAAGAAACTGCATCGCAGTGCTACCACTAGGGATCCTGGTTCGACTCCAAGCTCTGTCGCAGCCGGCCGCGACCGGGAGACTCATGGGGCAGCACACAATTGGCCCGTCATCCAGGTTAGGGGAGGGTTTGGCCGGCAGGGATATTCTAGACCCATCGCACTCTAGCGACTTCTGTGGCTGGCCGGGCGCAGTGCACCCTGACACAGTCGCCAGGTGTACGGTGTTTCCTCCGACACATTGGTGTCGCTGGCTTCCGGGTTAAGCGGGCATTGTGTCAAGAAGCAGTGCGGCTCGGCTGGGTTGTGTTTCGAAGGACGCACGGCTCACGACTTTCGCCTCTCCCGAGGCTGTACGGGAGTAGCAGCCATGGGACAAGACTGTAACTACCAATTGGAAACCATGATTAAGATTCAGTGAAACAAAATTACAGTGATTGATTATCTGAAAAGTCACAGGCTTTTGGTCGGGAGTAGGACAGGCTACTACGTGAGTTAAGCGCAAGCAGACTCAATCACTGTAATCAGCTAATATATGAGCAAACTAGAATAAAAATCATTACTACTGACCTCAACTTAGCTAACAATTCCCATGCCTAATTGTTACCACATATCCAAAACAGAGATTCAGTGAAAACAAAAAGCTGACATTGATTGATTTATCTAGACGATTCCCCCACTCGTCTCGCTGTCCCAGTCAAAACAGTGCTGAAATGATAATCTAGGTAAGCACACACACAACTATTGCTTTAAATTAGCATAACAGTTGGATATGAATTTGGGGGTTTCAGTATAAGCAAGAATTTGATACATGCCTTAAATTGCATTAGCCTACATTATTTAAATATTTTCATAATTCAGTTGATCATAACTAAGGTGTCTAGGCCCAATGGCTGTTTCCTTGTTTCCTCACTCCACTTCCGCCCACCTCCGACGCGTTTTTCTCAACACCAGTTTAAATAAATATAGCGCACTGATTCTAGAAATCCAGCTTTTTTTCATGTCAAACCAGGCATGGGATCGGGCTTCAGCTCACCGGAGTTGGGTCTGACCGGGATCACATTTCCAGTTCTGATGAGAACTCTAAACTGCATTTGGGCCTTGTGTGCAGTCCGGCAGTATCATTAATGTGCTTTGAATTTATACCGACTTTGTGTGATGTAAATACACTAGGCTAAAGATTTCCATGTGACAATCTGTTTGAATAATGTGCTATTTAATTTTTTCCAATCAGCTGCTGTGCATGTGTATTTTGTGGAATTGCACTAGTGCAACATTGGGGAATATTTTTGTAATTTTCCGGGTCTTGTCATTTTATGTCCCGGGATCCCGGTTACCGGTGTAAATCCCTAGTCAGTACAATACAGTACAGTACTATAGAGTAGAGATTAAATCAAACAACATTTTAATGGTCACATACAGTTGAAGTCGGAAGTTTTCATACACTTAGGTCGGAGTCATTAAAACTCGTTTTTCAACCACTCCACAAATTTCTTGTTAACAAACTATAGTTTTGGCAAGTCGGTTAGGACATCTACTTTGTGCATGACAAGTAATTTTTCGAACAATTGTTTACAGACAGATTATTTCACTTTTAATTCACTGTATCACAATTCCAGTGGGTCAGAAGTTTACATACATTAAGTTGACTGTGCCTTTAAACAGCTTGGAAAATTCCAGAAAGTTATGTCATGGCTTTAGAAGCTTCTGATGGGCTAATTGACATAATTTGAGTCTATTGGAGGTGTACCTGTGGATGTATTTCAAGGCCTACCTTCAAACTCAGTGCCTCTTTGCTTGACATCATGGGAAAATCAAAAAGAAATCAGCCAAATACCTCAGAAAACAATTGTAGACCTCCACAAGTTTGGTTCATCCTTGGGAGCAATTTCCAAACGCCTGAAGGTACCACATTCATCTGTACAAACAATAGTACGCAAGAATAAACACCATGGGACCACGCAGCCGTCATACCGCTCAGGAAGGAGACACGTTCTGTCTCCTAGAATGGATTGTACTTTGGTGCGAAAAGTGCAACTCAATCCCAGAACAACAACAAAGGACCTTGTGAAGATGCTGGAGGAAACAGGTACAAAGGTATCTATATCCACAGTAAAACGAGTCCTATATCGACATAACCTGAAAGGTCGCTCAGCAAGGAAGAAGCCACTGCTCCAAAACCGCCATAAAAAAGCCAGACTATGGTTTGCAACTGCACATGGGGACAAGATCATACTTTTTGGAGAAATGTCCTCTGGTCTGATGAAACAAAAATAAAGCTGTTTGGCCATAATGAACATCATTATGTTTGGAGGAAAAAGGGGGAGTCTTGTAAGCCGAAGAACACCATCCCAACCATGAAGCACGGGGGTGGCAGGATCATGTTGTGGGGGTGCTTTTCTGCAGGAGGGACTGGTGCACTTCACAAAATAGATGGCATCATGAGGCAGGAAAATGATATGGATATATTGAAGCAACATCTCAAGACATCAGTAAGGAAGTTAAAGCTTGGTCACAAATGGGTCTTCCAAATGGACAATGACCCCAAGCATACTTCCAAAGTTGTGCCAAAATGGCTTAAGAACAACAAAGTCAAGGTATTGGAGTGGCCATCACAAAGCCCTGACCTCAATCTTATAGAACATTTGTGGGCAGAACTGAAAAACAAATATTAGACAGCATGGCTCTTGCTCCAGGAGGGGATCCTCTGGTGATTTTGGAAGAAGCTACCCACTTAGCTAGATACCTAACTAGCTACTAAATTAACAAACCAAAACGCACAACTGCAGAGCATTTAGCACATTTTAGACAGTTAATGTAATGGCAAACATTTAGTTGTGTATTCCATACTTCAACTAGCACGCTCCTGTGGCACATGCTGCACAACAGTGAGTGACTCACAAGGCTCTGGTCTCTCGTCATTGTGTGCTTGTTAACAAACACCACGTGACTCGGAACTACCGGTAACCTTCATAATGAAAAATGATGTTATCTCCTAACGTATTGCACAAGTTGACTGCAGGTATTTACTTAAAATGTAGCTACAAATATATTAATTTATTTAAAAACGTCAAATAAATGGTATTGACGGTATTGATTAATCATCCCGTAGCTATTTCCAAATACCCCGGTATACAATATACCGCCCAAGCCTAGTACAGTGGAGTACACTAGAGTAATTAACTATACTGAACTCTACCGTACTGCACTGTAGGGATGGGCATTTGAAATTATTCTAATAATATCATGATTATCCAGATATACACACACGTATTTAAATATAAAGTGCATTCGGAAAGTACTCAAACCCCTTGACGTGGTGGCAGCATCCTGCTGTGGGGATGTTCTTCAGTGGCAGGGACTGGGAGACTAGTCAGGATTGAGGGAAAGATGAACGGAGCAAAGTACAGAGACATCCTTGATGAAAACCTGTTCCAAAGTGCTCAGGACCTCAGACTGAGGTGAAGGTTCACCTTCCATCAGGACAACAACCCTAAGCACACAGCCAAGACAATGCAGGAGTGGCTTCGGGACAAGTCTCTGAATGTTCTTGAGTGACCCAGCAAGAGCCCGGACTTGAACCTCTCCATCTCTGGAGTAGCTGTGCAGCGACGTTCCCCATCTAACCTGACAGAGCTTGAGAGGATCTGCAGAGAAGAATGGGACAAACTCCCCAAACACAGGTATGCTAAGCTTGTAGCGTCATACCCAAGAAGACTTGAGGCTGTAATCGCTGCCAAAAGGTGCTTCAACAAAGTACCGAGTAAATGGTCTGAATACTTACGTAAATTCGATTTTTCAGTTTATTTTTAATACATTTGCAAAAATTGCTAAAAAATTATTTTTGCTTTGTCATTATGGGGTATTGTGTGCAGATTGATGAGGGGGAAAACAATTTAACCAATTTTAGAATAAGGCTGTAGCGTAACAAAATGTGGAAAAAGTCAAGGGGTCTGAAAATTTTCGGAATGCACTGTATGTATTTAGATTTTGTGTAGGCCGGTCTCAAACTTGTATCTTCTCTTTGTGACAAACGGGGTTTAAACACCTTCCAATTAATTTGTCTGTATTTATTTATCTGAATGTATTTTTCAAATCAAAATCAATTGTTATTTATATAGCACATTTCAGACATGAATGCAACGCAATCTGTTTCACAGGAAATAAATATTCCGTTTTTTATTCGTTTTTTTCCTGTGAAACAGATTGCGTATCTGTTTCACAGGAAAAAAAACAAATAAAAACCGGAATATTTACTACAAACATAAGAAGATAATAAACAAAAGACTAAAAAGGGAGCCTAAGGAAAATAAAAGATAAAAAGGAGTGTTTTAAGATCTCTTTAAATATGTCCACAGTTTCGGCCCCCCTTAGGTTTTCTGGCAGGCTATTCCAGAGGCTGGGGGCATAGTAAGTAAAGGCTACCTCTCCAAAAAAGGCCAGTGCCAGAGGACCCGAGGGACCTATTGGGTACATAACTCAAAAGCATGTCTGACTTATATTGGGATGTACAATTGTGGATTGATTTAAAAACCAATAGAACAATCTTAAAATGTACTCTAAAACTCACTGGCACCCAGTGAAGAGACTTTTAAAATATGGTGAATTGTGTGCTCTCTGTCTGGTCTTGGTCAGTTCCTGTGCTGCAGTATTCTGAATGTTTTGCAGTTGACCAATGGCTTTCTTGGGTAGGCCAGACAGGAGAGCATTACAGTAGTCAAGCCTGCTTGTAATAAAAGCAGAATCTCTCTGTATCAACCTGAGATAGAAACGTCCGCACACTTATTTATTTATTTAATGCCTTAAGGTTATTATTATTATTGCTTGGATAACCTTATCTACTATTATGTATTGATTTATTTTTCCTTCTTTATGCGGTGCGCACTGCACAAAAAGCCAAAATAATTTTCTGAATCATCACAGTGAATCATTGTAATGTTTATATGTGTCAATTACTCCCTTAAGGGATGGGTTGTCAACTGCCAATTTGACACGAAAATAACATTTAATTAATTCAGTCAGTCTAAGGCGCTAAATCTCTTCTGTATTTTTTTTGTAATGGATGTCAATCATGAATGACAGCTTCATGAATCGACAATGGCCAGAAATGTCTAAAGCTTTCTAGCAGTTATACGATGATGGCTTTGAATGATGGAAAGTCAATTTATGGTGGTCAGAAAACTGCTCTGGCATTTACTGTCACAATTTTACCATCATCCATGGTTCACTCCCTGCCATCTTCATTACTCTTCCACAGTGAAAATGGCACTCTCACCTGATTTCGGTTCCAGGGCGTCACACTGGGCGTTGTAGAAGTGTACAAAGTCCTGGTGCCTCCTGACCAGCTGATCTTTGTTACCCTGGACAGAGAGGTGGCACTCCTTCAGCCTCCTCTTCAGCTCCTGCATGGACAGCAGCGTGTACACCAGCTTCCCCATCGGCCTCCTCTTAGCACCTAGGGAGCTGTAGAACATGAAGCCATAAGGAAGATCAGTTTATAACCTACTATAACATGGTCATTAGATATTAAGCCTACACAGTTATGAGCTCTGTAGTGAGACAGATATTCAGTGTTATTATTATTCCATGATGAACTACAGTGTAGAAGTGTTGTTATTGCAGCTCTCAGACCTCTGGCTGGCCAAATAAGAGTCCATCATAGGGAGGGCACCACAGAGGAAGACAACATGAATGTTATAGTTAACCTAAGGCCTGATATACAGGGAGGGAGGGGGGCTCTGTAAAAAAAATATATATTAAAAGCCGGGAGTCACTCAGCTACCACTTGTCAGATCAGATGCATATAATTAGAGCCAGGCGACTTGGCAGCAGTGTACAGTATAAAGCTCTTTCCTATCGCTGACCTCCCTGTAAGGCTAATAAATCAATTGGGGTTTTAGCTGGGCTTTCCAAGTAATTATTTTTCGGTTCACTCTGTTCTGTCCCCTCTCCTACCACGTAAGCATAATGAAGACTAGACTTTCAAATAAGCTGCTTTTCAGATAGAAAGTCCATGACTGATTCAGGGCCGGATATGGTTCTGCCCACATGGCATCTTTTCATCACCAAAACTCTCCAGCTCCTATGCAGAGCTGTGTGGCAGGTCAAATGTGTTGAAGAGTATAGGAACTTCTGTAATCCATCACTCTGACATCAAGGTCCGCCAAACATCAAGGGTTCCATGCTGTCACGCACACTTCGCCTGTTTCTGACGGAGCCTCAGATGTCACAAGCCTACATTAATCATACCGTGGAACCTTGCATTAGATTTAAGCAGAAAGGAACATTTTCAGGTTGTGGACATCAATTTCTTTAGAGGAAGGGATATTCTCTCCCCAAACATAAATCTAAACATGATATACAACACAGACAGAGACACATCCAAATATAAGTAATATACCCCACCTAGAGCTAGCTTTACATCAGGGTTAATCTTGAGTGGCGCAGCAGTCTAAGGCACTGCATCACAGTGCTAGAGGCGTCACCACAGACCCGGGTTCGATCCCAGGCTGTATCACAACCGGCCGTGATCGGGAGTCCCATAAGGCGGCGCACAATTGGCCCAGTGTAGTCCGGGTTAGGGGAGAGTTTGGCCGGGGTAGGCCATCATTGTAAATAAGAATTTGTTCTTAACTGACTTGCCTAGTTAAATAAAGGTTAAATAAATAAAATAAATAAATAATACAAAATGTTATGAGAATTCTTTAAAGGTACAGTTCCCTTTTTTTTAAGTTTCAGCTTATTCTCTGACTTCATTAGTGTTGTTGCTTCAGGGAAGTAGAAAATAAGTTGAAACTTCCAAAAAGTTATCCACCTCTTGAACCCCTGTGAGATGTGTGTCCACTAGTACCTCCTAAGGCTCTCCTTCTTCTCCCCTCGGGTCAGACAGGTGTCTAGGTGCTTGTTGATGAGCTGTTCAGAGATGCCCACAGAACACACAGGACACTCCACTGCAAAACAGACATAGGACTTAGAGACAAATACAAACATAGAAAAGACGAGACATTGACCATGTTTACATGCACTACAAAATATCCCGTTATTATTTGGGATGCTCAAGTATTCTATTTTTAAGTTGGCGCATATAAACATCATATCCCGTTTACAATAACCCAAATAAGCTCGATTCCCTGTTTTGAGAAACCTGAATAAGATGCCTGGGATATGCTAATCTTAGACGGGACACTGTGGCATGTAAACATCTTACCCAATTTACTGTTTTTCTCGGTCTGCGTAGGCTCAGTTTCACATAGTATCACCGTTGAAGTTCAGATGGGAACATTAATAGTTAGAATAGTATCTGAAGTCTGGACACTGACTGTAGGCCTCCCATGTAACCTTATAATATTATCTCCTGCAGAATTAAGTGTTTCTTGCAGTAAAATGACAGACCAAATGTTTGTCTCAGGAACAGGAACGGAAAAATATGATTTCTTTCTTTTTTGAGAAAATGTGAATGCACACAATTTTTTTCAGTGACATAAAAGCTGACAGTATTTCACTTTCAACCCTATGAAATACGCATCCAAGATGAACTGAAATACTGTCAGAAACATGTTGGATCGTTTCACAGCTTTCATTTGCTTGAAACCGGTGAATAAAGTTATGTCATTTGAAAATGTTGCACGGAAATTGAAAAACGTCTTCACTCCACGAGTGAAGGAGAAACAAAAGAGAAAGTTATCAATGTCAACTAGGTTGTTGATGCATTCATTCTATCGATTTATAACATTCTGGTGAGCAAGGCATGCATCTATACTGAACAAAAATATAAATGTGTCATGACGTTGGCCTCTCCCTTTTGCACACAATCCACCCTGTGTGTAAAGGGTAGAAAAAAATCTAAAATTCCAGGAACGTCTCTGGCCACATGGCCCATAGAGAGACAAAGGAAATTCTTCCAACTCATAGAATTGAAGAATCCAGCTACGAACTGATCCGCTGGTACCATTTTGTGATACTCAGAAGAGACAATATAGCCATATTACCATAAAACTGTTTATATAATAGACTCAGTTTAAGACTTGCCTCATGGGTGTATGGAATGTATTGATAAGGATAAAGCTTTTGTAAGACATTGAGATGCTATGTACTGATGTAATGTGATAGAATTGTATTTCTGTAACCAAATCTAACTCAGTCATAGGCACGCCCCAGGGACATATACAGGACCAGGCGTCATTTGACCAGCCTGTTCGATGGGCACTATAAAACACTCCCTGATTTACATTTCCTCAGACCAGGCCTACACTCTATGGCCAGAGGTTTGACCATCCAAGTACTCTACTGAAAGTGAACCATACCACGTGGTTAACTTTTAGACTATTGATACCGACAGAATAAGAACAAGTCTTTGATATTAATTATTAGTCTGCAGCTAAGTAAATTATATCATCGAACGGGAAGACCAACGAAACAACCATTCTATGACGACATTAATGAATGTCGCTCTGAAAGATCCATTCTACCCGAGCCAGAGAGAGAGAGAGAACGCGGACAAAACTCCCCAACAGAACTACTCTCCAACAAGAATCAGAACGACACACTGAGCATAAATATATATATTGATTGCAATTGTTCCCGAATGAGTGAGCCTTCAATTGTCAATTGTTAATGAACTCTGTGTAAACTTCTCAGCTGACCATTTATGACCCATTGTTCAACAGGCCGACCAGCCGGTTTAGCCCACAAGGGCACATTCCGATGCCAATCCTTTGTTGACGATAATTACTGTTTGTATGTTTTTCTGTTAATTACTTAGTGTAGTAAATAAATGATTTTAAGACAATTGATGTATGGATGATTTTAGTAAAGACTGGGTTCGTGCAGATACAACAATTTACGACGTTTTGGAATGAGACTGGACTAGAGGTAAATACACCATTTGAACTAGAAGATAATCGACCTATACTATAATAGAATATAATATTATAGTACAGGAAAGTTATATTAGGAAAATTATAGCTTTGTAATCTGAATATTCTCCTTGGTGCCCCGATCTCCTAGTTAATTACAATTAAATGATTAATCAGTTTAATCGCGTGATAATAATTACAGGGAGCTAATTGATAAACATATCTTCCGTTTAATGGTACCCCCAAAGACACGACATATTGGTGCCCCCGTGTGAGGACTCAAACTAAAACGCACGTTGGTTCAATTTGATAATACATATTGGAGCCCCCGTGCGAGGAATCTAAGATAGAATTGGACTTTGCTGTGAAATTCTATATATCAATTGTGCAAACAGAATTGTACAAACAGCCTGCTATGTAAACAAAGTGATTGTGCATTTTCCATTGAGAGAAGCTATTTAGAGTAGCTCCGGTCTTATGTCGATAGCAGTGAGGATTTAAATTCCAGATTTAGTCCGTTAGGCCAAACGGTACTATTTCTGTCGGTAAATATTAACTTCTAGAGTAAGGTTAGAAATTAGAAGTTAACTGTCCGGGAACCGAGCCGAATAATTTGCCTACCGCACTAAGACAGTGTGGGCAGACCGTATGCGTATTTGTAGTTAAGTACCGTGTCGCTCCGGTCAACATAAACGCTAGCAGAATATGCTGAATGGGGTTAAGGTGAGACGTCACTAGAAAACCCACCCTTTCCATAAGTGAAAGGATCCTATTTTGGTGCTTGGAAGGATACTCCTGAACCAAGTAGCAATAGCTTAGCATTACGGGTAAGCTAACAGAGAGGGAACATTTTACCCTCCACCGTAACACGTTTAAAATTTCTCCGCTAGCGCGACGGAAGTCCGACCTTTGTACTTCCGTTTAAATTTCAGCATTCTGCACCCTGGTGGTGAAGAATTGCCAGTACATCTCTAGGGGAAATTCAAACGTGGAGCACGTCTCATTCAATTTAACTAACAAATGAAATTGCCAGATTTACCTTTTCAAGTGGATCTTTCAAATAATATCCAAAATTGATTGGGCGTCTACAATGAGACATGATTAACTTTTTCCAAACTTAACTTAGATGAAGCAATGCTCTCAGGTTAATTGAAAGTTAATTCCCAGATAGCCTATACAGGTTTGATATATCATAAATAGATTAATCAGTCAAATCTGCTTTAGCAGTGCACAGTCAGTAAAACCCCTTTACGGACGTTCAGCCCCAGGGAGGTGCGTACCCTAGTGGTGAAGGGTCCCAACATTTGAACTACGGTTTACACTTATGATATCCAATCAATGGAGATTGTATGGATTATCGTCTCATTCAATTTGTTTAGTTAAATTGTCAAACATACCTTTCTAGGTTCTTCCAATTAAATGAGACAACTTAAACTTTGCATATTAACCTGGAGGAAGCAACCTCTCAGGTAATTCAAGTTTAATACCCAGATAGCCTACCCAGGTAGGACTAATCATTGGCATTGATTAATTCAATTTGCTTTTGCAAATTCATTCCCGTCCAACTTCCACAGTACTGTACAGTACTGATGGTTCATTAACGTCTATAAATAGATTAAAATCGTCTTTGCAGTTTTCCACATTCCAAAACCAAATTTTGGAAAATTAGGAAAAACTATTTTTTCCTTTCAAATGTTCTAATAATGTGCAAGCTATCAGAGGGGCTGGTTCCCACTCGCCCGCTAATTAGTGAACCTCCACCCGTAAATGGATTGATCTCTGACCTCAGCAGCGATAACAACCCTAATTATGCCATTAGTGGAAAAACAGACAATGTTTTCCAAAATCAACCATCGGGCGCAGGCCTCGTAAAGGTTCTCTCCAGTCTAGCTCTGATGTCTTGCCATCCGAGATTGCCATCTGTCCAATACCGCAGTGCACAGCTGAAGCACGAGCAGGTAACGGTAGACATAAAGGGACAGGTGGAGAGAACCGGGAAACCAATCACAAATGCAGAAAAGGGAAAAATTCTGCTAGCTATGGAACTGCGTTCGAAAACTGAACAATTAAATGTAATTGCAAAAACGTATGACGATGAACAAGCACAAGCTCTTCAACAAAATCGTTTTCTACAGGAACAAAATCATATGCTACAGGAACAACTCGATTTAGCCAAAACTAAATACGATGATGTCCACGCCAAACTAGATAAATCTGAAGAGTTATCTACAAACAGGAGCGCTCAACTTGACAACATGCATGCTGTTTTGTTGAATGTTACTCAAAATAACACGGTGCTCCTCAAAGCGCTGCAGACCAAAGACGATCAGTTAAAACACAATGACAAAGTTGGATGATAAATCAGCAGAACTTATTGAAGTCGCTGACCAAATGAATGATGAGAGAACTCAGGTGATGAGGTTGGAAATATTGATTTCTAAGCAAGCAGAGGAAATCTCATCACTGAATCTCTCGCTCCGTACTCAAGACCTCTATTTGCAAACCATGACAGATAAGTTTGAGACCGAAAGGAGCAGGTGTGACACTCACGTGTCCAAAATCAGTACTCTAAGCGCTCAAGTGGACTCTGCAATGCAGCAGAATTCCACCCTTAGGTACCATCTGGAGGAAATCCAGAATGGTCACGCTCTACAGCGCGACTTCCCATCCAAGCAACCGGAGCCCTGTACTCACAGGAGTGAAGACAATAGGTTTCAGACCTTGCCTCCCTCATGTGTCCCTCAGTCTTCTCCTCTTGGCCCTTCGGCACTGAGTAATATGGCGCCTCTTGGCCAACAACAACAAGGCTTGGCTTCTTCTCTTGGCCTTTCGGCCCCAATTTCTCCACAGGATGAAGCCAACCTTCTCCGCCCGCTTGGCGCAGAATACCTTGACAAACTCGTCAAGAATTTCCCCACCTTTGACCCCGTTCCAGGTCAGCCAAACGATACTGAGACGTTCCTAGCTGACATAGCGGACGCGTTGGGTGGCTACCCGAACGCTACGGGTTCTGACAGGGTTTACCTGTTGAAGCGAACGTCGAATAGACACGTGACGAGGTTCATTCGTCTACAACAGCAACACGTGCTAAATGACTATGCTAAACTTGCCACAGCTTTGAAATTAGAATTCAGTGGTTCTGCGACTCGCAAACACGATAGCTCACTGGCTAACACCGTCAAACAAGCTCGGAACGAACACCCACAAGCTTTCTATCATAGGCTTCGTTCAGCTTACTTAAGCGAGAACAATTTGAGAAAAGGGTAAAAGATAAGTCACAAGGACTAGACGGGGAATTACCGGACACCAGGTCCGCAGGAATTAACACCCATAGCAAGGACGTTAAAGTTCAAATTTCTCCCGCTCTCATTCAAGACCCTATCCAGGGCCCGCTTGATCAAGAAACAAGCCCCCGGGCTCTGTCTATAGACTCTGATACAAAAGTTGCGAAGAAAAAGGTCAAACGCTTCGTTAAAGCCAAGCCCACTCAAAATCAGAAAAGTCAATCTGCTTTCATCTTGAACAGACAGGGCACATCACGTCGTTGCGAACGACCACTCCACTTTGTGGGGAATATGTCCACTAACCACGAATCTAAACGGCCATACCTGGAAACAGTCCTGGAGGACTGCTTAGCTTGTCATGCGCTAATTGATTCGGGTGCGACAATATCACTCGTCTCTCAAACATTGTTTGATGATCTCAAAAGGGCTTTGAAGCCATCTAAACGTTGGTTAAAAGTGGAACGATGCGACACTAAACTTCGAGGGGTCACTCAGACTACCTCGCCTCTCACATTGAGAGTCATGCTGAAACTACACTTCCAGGACGTATCGCTCGTTCACCCTGTGTATGTTACCAGCCTCGAAACTGTAACCCTGCTACTTGGAGCAGACTTGATGGATCGGTTACTCCCATTGATGGATTGGAAAACCAACCAGGTATGGTCACAGGCCACAGTGCCTTCTCCACTGACCACACCGTCTCCCCCTAACGCTAGCTGCAACGCAGTCCTTCACGAGGGGTATCTGTCGAAAGCACCCCTTGAGGAAAAGACGTTTAGAAACCTCTTGGTACAAAATCCGATCCACGGAGATAGTACGATATCTCGACACATTCCATCAGCCAATCTGATTGACCATTCTTTTCATGATTTCGAGCCAGCTGTCTCTGTGAATAAGCAACTTCCCTCCTCCTTGCAGTCATGTAATACGGTAGTTGAGATGAACTTTTCTTTCCCTTTGGACACTTCCGCAAGCACTGCGGCCGTCCCAGCAAGAAAAACATTGATGCGCAGAGTATACTCTGCTTCCGATGATACACCTTCCGCTTTGTTGGGGACTGTCACCCCTTACAATGACACTAATGGCGTCAGTCCAGCAACTGACCCGATGACTCCCACTTGTGAAACACTTTGCGATATCACAGACCGATATCCTCGTCTCAGTTCACAGGTAATGAAGAGGTTGCCACACGCGGACGCGGTGGTGACTGACATGCCTCGACAGCCACTGAGCGTTTTGAAGCACAAACACCAGGAGATTTGGTTGAAAGGTTACAGCCACTCTCATAAAAACGCGGCCGCTGTCAACTCGTACATAGGGTCCGACCTTTTCATGTGCGCATCGGACACCAACACCACCCGCTGGTGGGGGGGTCCCGAGGCACAAAGGGGGGGAATAGTAGCCCAGACCCATGATGAGCCTCATCGAGGCCGGTGGGGGGGGGTCGAGACTACGGACAACACCGTACGAGGCCGCCAGAGCATAAATCAAATCTAGTTGTAAACTCTCCTATGAGAACAGTGAGGAGCAGACAGGCCCCTAGACGGGGATTATCTTAGAAGACATCTAAGATAGTACTGAGGTGTACCACACTGGTCGTAAAGGAAGTCCAGTGGACTTGTCCACCTCCAAAACAAATGGCAACAATAATTATTCTTTGCCATGCGTAGGTTCAACTACAATACAACTAGTAAAATGCTCCAATCATGTGTTCCGGTAGATAATATTTCAGAATAAATCGGTAGGATAACTGGTCCCCTTGAGTACCAGTACCAGCTACACTCAGTAAGAGGATTAGTAACCTCACAAGTTAAATTGCTATTGATAATAGCGACATAGGAGTCACTCAGAGTGCAACACGTGGAGGGGAATCTCCAGTGCACTCTTCCAATGGTTAACACACATGTCACTAATAAATAGGACCCTCCATTCAGGAGTAAAATTATTAGAAGTCATGAACCATGATCACGCCACGTATGACTGGTCCAATACTTAAAGAGTACTTCCGTCGTGAGGTTAGCTCCTCCGTGGATAACATAGCTATGAAATAGACTTCATACCTATCGCCACTACAATAGTGGAAGACAGTGACTTGTAGAAAACTACTACAGACTCCCTTGACACCAATTCTGACTGACCTCCAGGCATTGACCTGAAAATTACCTGACTATGTCAGACTCATTCTGAACAAGTTGTAATCTGCCCGGATACTTGGTTTTCTTCCCTTGACATGCGCGCTTGTGTAAGCATAAACGCACATGCACAACGGAACATCCAATTAGGATTTATGCTAGGACCACTTAAGGGCCCAAGCAATATACCAGCCTTAGTAAAGTTGAACATTTATTTCTAGGCCTTTGACTCTACAGCACTCACCAGTTTTCTTCCCAGAAGTCCGTAGGTCATACCTGTAGACTGCCCAAAACTAGTGCATTACAGCTGTAGACTTATCATATAGTTATCAACTTAGGATAGCGCCTAAGCAACACACCAAGTAGGAAAACCCTAGATATGGCATTAGAGACAATGCCATGATAATCATTTTGCCAGAACATTGGACGTATATAGAATACAGTCCAATTAGATGATTTTTTTTGTGTGAACTATATTTTGTATATTTTTGTTTTGTTTATGCTTTCATTCATTTTCGGTTCAGTTCCTTTGACACTTAGGAAGTGATAGAGCCATAAACAAAGTCCCCATACAACCATCACTTAGTGCCACAACGCCGCTCATTGGGGAATTAATGTAATTATATATATTTCATGAGTGTGTGTGCGTTGTTAACCTGTTAGGGCTAGGGGGCAGCATTTGCACGTCTGGATAAAAAAAATGTACCCGATTTAATCTGGTTACTAATCCTACCCAGTAACTAGAATATGCATATACTTATTATATATGGATAGAAAACACTCTAAAGTTTCTAAAACTGTTTGAATGGTGTCTGTGTATAACAGAACTCATTTGGCAGGCAAAACCCTGAGACATTTTCTGACAGGAAGTGGATACCTGATGTGTTGTATTGACTTTAAACCTATCCCATTGAAAAACACAGGGGCTGAGGAATATTTTGGCACTTCCTATTGCTTCCACTAGATGTCACCAGCCTTTACAAAGTGTTTTGAGTCTTCTGGAGGGAGATCTGACCGAACAAGAGCCATGGAACGATGATGTCCCATTAGACACCTGGCGCGCGAGTTCATGTTGGGTACACTCGTTCCAATACGTTATAAAAGAGTATGCATTCGTCCACCTTGAATATTATTCATGTTCTGGTTAAAAAAGGCCTTAATGATTTATGCTATACAACGTTTGACATGTTTGAACGAACGTAAATATATTTTTTCCCCTCGTTCATGACGAGAAGTCCGGCTGGCTTAGATCATGTGCTAACAAGACGGAGATTTTTGGACATAAATGATGAGCTTTTTTGAACAAAACTACATTCGTTATGGACCTGTGATACCTGGAAGTGACATCTGATGAAGAGAATCAAAGGTAATGGATTATTTACATAGTATTTTCGATTTTAGATCTCCCCAACATGACGTCTAGTCTGTATCGCAACGCGTATTTTTCTGGGCGCAGTGCTCAGATTATTGCAAAGTGTGATTTCCCAGTAAGGTTATTTTTAAATCTGGCAAGTTGATTGCGTTCAAGAGATGTAAATCTATAATTCTTTAAATGACAATATAATATTTTACCAATGTTTTCTCATTTTAATTATTTAATTTGTGACGCTGACTTGACTGCCGGTTATTGGAGGGAAACGATTTCCTCAACATCAATGCCATAGTAAAACGCTGTTTTTGGATATAAATATGAACTTGATAGAACTAAAAATGCATGCATTGTCTAACATAATGTCCTAGGAGTGTCATCTGATGGAGATTGTAAAAGGTTAGTGCATCATTTTAGCTGGTTT
Source organism: Salmo salar (assembly GCF_965601325.2). Lineage (NCBI taxonomy): Eukaryota > Metazoa > Chordata > Actinopteri > Salmoniformes > Salmonidae > Salmo > Salmo salar. Next base: position 66,432,357 of record NC_138302.1, on the reverse strand, counting down.
TATGGTTTTGGTGACCCTGTCTTTGACTTGACAAAACATTACACACAACTCTTGTAAATGTACTGTCCTAACATACTCTAAATTTATGCTTTCGCCGTAAAACCTTTTTGAAATCGTAAAACGTGGTTAGATTAAGGAGATGTTTATCTTTCAAAGGGTGTAAAATAGTTGTATGTTTGAAAAATTTGAATTTTGACATTTATTTGGATTCAAATTTGCCGCTCTTGAAATGCACCTGCTGTTGATGGAGTGCACCACGGGTGGCACGCTAGCGTCCCACCTAGCCCATAGAGGTTAACATCTGCCTAAGTTACTGCCCAGATCTTCCAGTCTGGACGACGGGTCCGGAACGGCGACCCCAAATCCGGACACCCACAGCCTATCCTTGTGGCGGCATGCCCGCTGTCAGAGAGACTACCAAGGTAAACCACCAGAGGGGGGGACCGCAACGGCGATCACCAACCAGGACATCCCCTGGCCCTTCCTGGGGTACTTTACAGCTTCCAGGGAACCTACCAAGGTACACCAATTGAGGAGACCGCAACGGCGATCACCAACCAGACATCAACTGCCCATCCTTGTGGTGGACGGCTCCGCTTTCAGAGAGCCTACCAAGTTCAACCACCAGAGAGGACTGCAACGATGATCTACCAATGGGACATCACGTGGTCATGATTTTATGTTGATTTGTAACTTGCAGGATAAACAAGATCCAAACCACCAGGGGGGGGGGGGTATGTCATGACGTTGGCCTCTCCCTTTTGCACACAATCCACCCTGTGTGTAAAGGGTAGAAAAAAATCTAAAATTCCAGGAACGTCTCTGGCCACATGGCCCATAGAGAGACAAAGGAAATTCTTCCAACTCATAGAATTGAAGAATCCAGCTACGAACTGATCCGCTGGTACCATTTTGTGATACTCAGAAGAGACAATATAGCCATATTACCATAAAACTGTTTATATAATAGACTCAGTTTAAGACTTGCCTCATGGGTGTATGGAATGTATTGATAAGGATAAAGCTTTTGTAAGACATTGAGATGCTATGTACTGATGTAATGTGATAGATTTGGTTACAGAAATACAATTCTAACTCAGTCATAGGCACGCCCCAGGGACATATACAGGACCAGGCGTCATTTGACCAGCCTGTTCGATGGGCACTATAAAACACTCCCTGATTTACATTTCCTCAGACCAGGCCTACACTCTATGGCCAGAGGTTTGACCATCCAAGTACTCTACTGAAAGTGAACCATACCACGTGGTTAACTTTTAGACTATTGATACCGACAGAATAAGAACAAGTCTTTGATATTAATTATTAGTCTGCAGCTAAGTAAATTATATCATCGAACGGGAAGACCAACAAAACAACCATTCTATGACGACATTAATGAATGTCGCTCTGAAAGATCCATTCTAACCGAGAGAGAGAGAGAGAGAGAGAGAGAACGCGGACAAAACTCCCCAACAGAACTGCTCTCCAACAAGAATCAGAACGACACACTGAGCATAAATATATATATTGATTGCAATTGTTCCCGAATGAGTGAGCCTTCAATTGTCAATTGTTAATGAACTCTGTGTAAACTTCTCAGCTGACCATTTATGACCCATTGTTCAACAGGCCGACCAGCCGGTTTAGCCCACAAGGGCACATTCCGATGCCAATCCTTTGTTGACGATAATTACTGTTTGTATGTTTTTCTGTTAATTACTTAGTGTAGTAAATAAATGATTTTAAGACAATTGATGTATGGATGATTTTAGTAAAGACTGGGTTCGTGCAGATACAACAATTTACGACGTTTTGGAATGAGACTGGACTAGAGGTAAATACACCATTTGAACTAGAAGATAATCGACCTATACTATAATAGAATATAATATTATAGTACAGGAAAGTTATATTAGGAAAATTATAGCTTTGTAATCTGAATATTCTCCTTGGTGCCCCGATCTCCTAGTTAATTACAATTAAATGATTAATCAGTTTAATCGCGTGATAATAATTACAGGGAGCTAATTGATAAACATATCTTCCGTTTAATGGTACCCCCAAAGACACGACAAATGCAACATGCAACAATTTCAAAGATTTTACTTAGTTACAGTTCTTATAAGGAAATAAGTCAATTTAAATAGATTCAATAGGCCCTAATCTATGGACTTCACATGAATGGGAATACAGATATGCATCGGTTGGTCACAGATACCTTAAAAAAAAAAAGGTAGGGGCGTGGATCAGAAAACCAGTCAGTGTCTGGTGTGACCACCAATTACGTCATGCAGCACGTCTTCTTCGCATAGAGTTGATCAGGCTGTTGATTGTGGAATGCTGTCCCACTCTTCTTCAATGGCTGTGCAAAGTCCCTGGATATTGGCAGGAACTGGAACATGCTGTCGTACATGTCAATCCAGAGCATCCTAAACATGCTCATTTCTGGTGAGTATGCAGGCCATGGAAGAACTGGAAATGTTTAGCTTCCAAGAATGGTTTACGGATCCTTGCGGCATGGGGCCGTGCATTATCATGCTGAAACATGAGGTGATGGCGGCAAATGAATGGCACGACAATGGGCCCCAGCATCTCGTCAAATTGCCATCAATAAAATTGTGTTTGTTGTCCATAGCTTATGCCTGCCCATACCATAACCCCACCACCACAGGGAAAGGGAACTCTGTTCACAACATTGACATCAGCAAACTGCTCGCCCACACGTCTGCCATCTTCCGGGTACAGTTGAAACCGGGATTAATCTGTGAAGAGCACACTTAAACCAGCGTGCCAGTGGCCATTGAAGGTGAAAATTTGCCCACAACGCCAAACTGCAGTCATGTCAAGACCCTGGTGAGGACAACCAGCACGCAGATGAGCTTCCCTGAGACGGTTTCTGACAGCTTGTGCAAAACTTATTTGGATGTCCTGGGCTGGCATGGTTACACGGGGTCTGCGGTTGTGAGGCCGGTTGGACGTACTACCAAATTCTCTAAAACAACGTTGGAGGCGGCTTCTGGTAGAGAAATTAACATTCAATTATCTGGCAACAGCTCTGGTGGACATTCCTGCAGTCAGCATGCCAATTGCACTCTCCCTCAAAACTTGAGACCTCTTTTTCATTGTGTTGTGTGACAAAACTGCACATTTTAGAGTGGCCTTTTATTGTCCGCAGCACAAGGTGTACCTGTGTAATGATCATGCTGTTTAATAGGCTTCTTAATATCCCACACCTGTCAGGTAGACAGATTATCTTGGCAAAGGAGAATTGCTCACTAACAGGGATGTCAACACATTTTCGCACAACATTTTAGAGAAATAAGCTTTTTGTCCATATGGAAAATTTCAGGGATCTTTTATTTCAGCTCATGAAACATGGGACCAGACCAACACTTTACATGTTGCGTTTATATTTTTGTTCAGCATTTTTTTTTTTTTTTTTTATGAGCATGGCCTTAATTCTATTACAGCATATTGGATGACTGTCATTCATATTCCATTTACCCAGCTTAATGTAACATCGATAGGTTTAGGCTACTACATGATACTCTAATTTTCCCTATACCCATCATGAGGTTGCTACAACCTAGCTTATGAATGAAAGTTTACAACGTAGGTCAAGAGAATTGAGTAATCAAGGTGACAGACAGTGACACATTCAATACCGCCTTGCACACGTGCATGCATCTAGCTGATTTAGGGTGTATTCATTAGTCCAACAGTTGCAAACAATAATTTATATTGAACAAATTCAGGTATGTTTATCTCCGTTCCGTTGCATAATTCCTTCTCGCATCTACGCGCTCTCCTACTCTCACCTCTTCCATTCGCTTGTGGACTTCAGTGCACAACAAATACATCAGCTATCTGTGACCAGGTGAAAAAACTTTTCCAAGCCAAACCTTCACATCATAACCACTACACACACACAGCCTACATTGTTGTCACCATATTAGCAGACGTCATACCCAACATAGCTACTAGAACTAAATCATTAGTAAACCCGCTACAATCATGCAATACAGTGTACAGTCAGCAAGCAGTTTAGCAGTTACACCGTCAGGTCCCAGTGGCGATAAATTAATAAAACCAAAAGCTACCAGAGTTGTATTTTTTCCACTTTCACTTAACCAGCTAGCTAACATAGCATCCCTCTCGGTTTGAGCCAGGTGTTTGAGTACGCTAAACTAGCTAGCTGCATTTGCAAACTAAATGAACGTGGAAAAAAATACAATGAAATATAGCTAGCTCTCGCTTCTTCAAACTAGCTTTCCACTGTGTTACCCTACAGAGTACTGTTGAAGCTACTGTTTTAATTATTTGGTGAAGTGAATATATTTAGTATAGTTTATCTAAAAGGGATAACTTGAATGTTTTATTATTAGACATTTTATGAAATTCACTGAAAAGGATGGTCCTCCCCTCCCTCCTCTGAGGAGCTTCCACTGAGATAGTCAGGAGTGGGATATCAAAGGTGCATGTAGGGACCTATAAAATATATTGTTTTCTTTTTTTACTTGATTCCATTTCCTTTTTCCTTAATTTAATTCTCTCTGTTTAGTTTTCTAGGTATCTGTTTTCCTGTTTTTTTGCTCTCAAAAATAACATTTTTTAATAGAAAAATCACTAAATTGGATGTTCCAAGTCCACAACAATGGTTAAACTGGAGACCACTAGAAGGTCTGGTAAAAAAATATATATTTATTTTGGGTGTAGTTACCCTTTAATTCCAGTGCTTACCTAGCAAGAGGCTATTGTTTGACTGTGTTTTTATAGCGCACATGTGATGGTAGAGTTAAATGTGATGGTAGAGTTAAATACCCACTGGTTTGATGCAAATAATCATGATATCATTCTGCCAAGTAAGCATAGGCTACTTTGTACAGTAGTTAACATTTAATCAAGAAGGTTTTTGGGAAAACCTTTCCATCTACCAGAAGACTTTCCATTAGCATCCTCACTAATCCTCACTAATGGCTACACAAAGTGTATGCGCACCGCACATACAGACGGGGATTTCTCATTACCTCTTCAGAAAGATGCAGGAAATACAAATCACTGATGCATTCTGTTCAGGTCTCATGATAAACTTGGACAAATTAATAAATGTTCAATACTTTTCGTTGATTCCCTACTAAATACAATACATTTTAAAATATTGTTGAATTCGTTTTAATGTCTGGATTACGTGATTCTGTCCGTGTTCTCCGCATCGCAGATTTTATCGGGCCCTAATGCATGTAAACAGTTTATCCTGAATAAGACCTTAACCAGGGTATGAGCTATTATTCGGAATACTGTGCGCATGTAAACGTGGTCATTGTGAAATGGCCACATTTCCATGTAACATTGAAATCATACATCATTTTAAATGGACATGAATATTCTATGCAACTAGTACAATGAAAAAAAGTACAACTAACATTGCTTTCCCATTTTAAGCATAGGCCCATATGCATTAGAAATACTGTGTTTTGGCAGCCAAGTCTTCCTCAAGTTCTAAATGTTCTAGTGGAACATATCATTATTCCTTCCTGCAGACAAGCCTCACCTTTAACTACAGGCTTCACGTCCTGTGATGTGGATGGTGAGTCAGCCAGAGACGCCAGCCCTGTCATGGAGATGTCCATCTTCTCAATCTTCACAGCCACCAGCACCTGGGCCGGTATCTCCTCCTCCATGGGCTCCTCCTTCACAGAGACCTGATGACCAGGGTCTACTTTCACAGTTTGTATATGACGTGCTGTCAGGGCCTCTGTAGTGAGAGATGTTGTGGAAGTGATTGGCCCCTTCTGGAAAAAGTGACTGAGGATGGAGCCATCCTTCTTGGGGCCCCTGGTCTGTCTGTGTGTTTTACACGTGACAACAGAGGCCGGGGTCTTCGGGGACAATGGAGGCGAGTCGAAATTAGCTTTTGACAACTGCTGCCTGGGATAAGCAGGCGGGAGAAAAGAACATCAGAACTTTAGCGTGAGACTGAAGAAATACAATAAGTTGGTCTCAACAGAGGAACAAGAGGACAGAGCTGACAAATTCTCCAGGTGTAAGTAGTCTGATAAAATGCATTGACTATTCCACACAGATATGCACACCAACCAAAAATGACATACACACAGTGACAGTGAAACAAACGCTCACTAAATTACTAAACAAAAACAGTTGTATCTATTGAGGCGCATGCAGACTCTCTAGAGAAGGAAAGGTTTGGGGCCCACTGGAAAGAGGAGAGGGTTATCTGCCAATAAATGCTGCTGACAGTAATGTGAGCCCCTTGACGTAAACTGCACATGTCCAATTATCTCGCACTTTCTTGCGGATCGAGAACGAGTCAGCCAGTTGGCCACAATCTTGGAAATGTGGAAAGCAAACAAATAGAGCTGGTAGCTGCAGAGCCATTACTGGGCCATAAAGTGGAATCAATGAGGTGTGCAATGCTCTGCTTTCCATATTGAAACCCTTTTATTTGTCTTCGCTCTGATCATTAGAGCAGGTTACAGCACACGCAAGGCAGCCAGCACCTTCACAGCACACACCATGTGTAGAATAGGCTATAAAACTCCCACTAGGAAGGTGCTCAGCTGCTCCCAGTACCTTACCCCCTGCCTCTATTAGTAAATATAAAGCCACAGGTAATATTATGCACATCCAGTCTAAATGAAATGCACTTAATGAAGAGGTGGCGGTGTGGTGGGCAGTAATATTTTACATGTATATACAGTATACTGTATATGCTCACTCCTTCAAATGCTCTCATGCCATCTGAAAAACACATCTAGTGGCACCAGTAACACTATCAGGTAAAGCAGCCAGGGTATCAGGAGGGCATCTTGTGCTTTGAGGAACCGAAGGCTCCACTCTCAGTGTTTACCCTCTATGGAATTCTAATTAATAAAAACATTTGAAGCTAATTTCCTGCAATTCTACACATTTTGCAATGACTTATGCCATGTTAATATGATACCGGAGTGAGAGTGACTAACAAAATCAATGGAGGCTCCGTGAAGATCAGGGCCCCCTGGCACGTGCCCTGCATGCCCCGGTCTGTATTCAGCCATGATTACTACAAGTTTAGATAACTGGCTAGACTAATTTAGCAATCTAAAAAGTATTAGTTGACATGGCTAATTAAGTGACTGGCAATGACTGACATAACAAGAGAAAAACTGCTGATGCACAACCAAATTTCAAAATTGCACATTGTGTATGCTGCTATTCTAACAGTAAATTAAGACCCCGACTGGACATGTCACGCAATCCACCAATAACACTGACGTTTCTTCGGTTTCATGGAAAAATTCCAACATTTAGCCTAGGCTAATGCAACACGTTAAATAGAGGCTGACAATAAGGCTAAGTATAAATACACACACAAACATAGATTTGATTACCATGTAAGTTTCACTAATACTAAGCCCACCATGACTTGGTAGGTAGCAGATCAAAGTCAGAATTGGAAGAAGTCCCACCCTTATGCAATAGTAGAATAGTAGAAATGTCTCTACACAAATAGACTCCACACACTGCATGCTCCACCTAACATCATTGCAAGCAATCTTTATGGAGATCATCAAAATGCCAATACTTGGGTTATGGGAGTCGATAAAACAGCAAGCCGCAACACAAGTAATAAGCATAGAGACTAAATGGGGGCCTTTGTCATTCTTTTATGGCTTCTCTCATTCCAGCATTGGCACGGAGTCAGGTGTCAAACTTTGTAAATACGGCATATGACCAACCTGAATCTCCCCTGGGCTGCCTCACTCAGATCCACTGAGTTACACTCATCCTGCATCTGCTGGACAAAACCCTGGAAGTCTGGGCTTTGTCATAATAAACAGCGCACCTCAGAGGGACAGGCCATTGACTGACTGCCTATTGTCTTCTAATCGGGAGTTACATCATAGACCTTTCCTCCACTATTCCATACATCACCCAGTAGGAACATTGTAATACTTTAGAAAATCATTAGCTACAATTTTCAGAGGTTGAAAAATGCTGAGGTTAAACTGCCATAGAGAATAGTGTAGTTAATAAAACATTAAATAATCTATTCTCTTTGTGCTTGATGACTATTCATAGATTCTAAATTAAGACAGGAAATGGAACAGATTGGAGTTAACTATATCTGTAATTAGATGAGAGAACCAATGAGTTATCTATGTTATTGGCACAGTGGGCAGCAGTGATGCGCGCCACAAGCACACACAGTTGCACAGACATACACACATCTATGTACCTCCACGGCCTTTAGGGAAGATTGTCAATGTACTGCTTCCCCCACACGAGGTCTGATTTGGCATGTGTTGAGTCCAGGACACAGAGGAAGGGATGACTTGGAGATAATCTAAGCCTACATGACAGTTTGATCTGATTGCCTACCTGATTTACTATTCAGAGGCACAGAGCGCAGTTCCATTGTGAATAACAACAAAGAGAGGAGACCCATGGTTTGAGGCAGGAATAACCAGTTTCCCAGAGGAAAGGGCATCCTGATAGTTACTAAGAATCCAGGAGATCTGCTCCCTAAACAGGCTGTCACCAGCCACACACAGCGTCAATTTACATTAAAAACAACATCCATATAGGGAGGGAAATACATTACTCTGAAGGCCAAAGGAAAGTATTCGATGCTGCTTGGTTTCTTGTTGTCATTTTGTTGACACAACGCTATGCAACTGTCCAAACACAAAGTGGTAGAGAAATGGTCATAACAGCGGGCGTTAGATTAAAGAGCTGATAATAAATAGCAGGCCAGAAGCCCCCCCAGAGGTGAGCGGGGGGTGGCGGCAGGCCGGGGAGGGGAGGGAGGCCAGGGTTTTGGGAGCTCATTGATCATGGATGAGCAGACCTGAAGTCACCAGAGGACCGGATAGAGTCAATACAGCCTCCTTAAAGCTGAGAGTCTAATTGCATTTCAACTGTCCCAGGATATTGATTCTAAAGTTGCCAGGCAGCTTCCTGCACACAGAGGAGAAAATGTTACCTACGACAAATAGCATCTTAAGCCCAAAGTATCAGAATAGCTCATAGTTTGCTTTTAGGGTCAGATACTTATGGTCTGCTATCAAGTATCTAGCCTAGTAACAACTTATTAAATAACTACATGATCAGTTAGGTAGGCTACTCAGCAAAATGAACACATTTCAGAAAGGACAAAAAGTAGATGAGAGTCAAGACATACAGTACAAAGCAAGGACTATGCTATTTGATTGCATCTCAGACAGCAGGGAAATGAACAAATGTGCACTCTGTAAACATCCTGCTTTCTGAGGGTCCAATCCCCCATGGTGGTGTACCGCTATTTCACATGCTCCCTGCTAGACAAACAGGAAATTAAAGGACAGAGGAGAGGGCAGCCACATAAGTCACTCTCTCCAAACCCCGATGGCCATCTGAAATTCCTCAGTTGTAGATTAGAGCTTTCTGAGGGATGACGCCATTCAGGTGACTGACGTGAGTGAGCAGCATGGTTTAAACATTGATAACAGCAGCACCACGAGATCAAGTCTGCTGCCTGCAGCCTCAAATCCTGCCTGGGCAAAGAAAATTCTCACTCATAAAATATGCATAAAACAGTGGACTTATTTACTGGGAACATCCATTTGTGGAATTGCTACAGAAGTGCAAATATCTTTTATGTGATTCACTCAATATCATGCCATGGTCATAGTCTTGTTGACAACAGCATTGCATTGTAGTAAATAGGAAATAATGCAATGCAAAAAAGAATATAGCTCAGGTACATTAAATAGAAATCCCCATTTGATTATAAAGTGAAATCCACAATTTAAAGGTGTATTAGTAGCAGGTAACTAGTAAGATGTTAAATAAAAATGGTTTAAATGTTGTTCACCAGAGGGCAAATTATAATCTAGTCAATAACAGTAGCATCCCCTGACATGCATTCCTAATCTTTCACATTCATTTTTGTTTCCTGGTATTTTTATGATGTAAGCTCAAAACAACCTTGGCTTTTTTATGTTTACATCCTCTCCTGTGTTTGTGGTTGAGGATATGTTTTTGGTGTACTGTAGTAAATATCCCTTCAGTCGTTTTCATTACTCCATTAGCGCCATTCCCAAGGCCAAAGTATACACAACATTGAATTTACTTGCTCTAACAGTGTTTCCTGCTACAATGGAGGGAAAAGGACATTGTTATCATTCCTTCCATTTTATCATTCTGAAATGACAACATTTAAAATGGCATCCCCAAACATCGGCACAAAAAGTGTATAGAAGTTGGTCCTGGGGCCCCCAAAGTTGGTCCTGGGGCTCCCCTGGGTGCACTTTTTGGTTTAAGCCCTAGTACTACATAGCTGAATAAAATAACAAACTCATCATTAAGCTTTATTTTTAAGCAGCTGTGTACTGCTAGGGCAAAAACCAAAACGTGCACCCACGGGGGCCCCAGGACCGAGTTTGGGAAACCCTGCTCAAAACGGCCCTTTTGAATGGTTTTGTATACTGACTGTTTAAATCATTAGGAACACCTTCTTAATATTGAGTTGCGCCCCCTTTTGCCCTCAGAACAGCCTCAATTTGTTAGGGCATGGACTCTACAAGGTGTCGAAAGCATTCCACAGGGATGCTGGCCCATGTTGTCTCCAATGCTTCCCATAGTTGTGTCAAGTTGGCTGGATGTCCTTTGGTTGGTGGAACGTCGTTGACACACACGGGAAACTGTTGAGCGCAAAAAACCCAGCAGCGGTGCAGTTCTTGACAGACAAACCGATGCACCTGGCACCTCCTACCATACCCCCTCTTCAAAGGCACTTAAATATTTTGTCTTGCCCATTCAATCTCTGAATGGCACACATCCATGTCTCAATTATCTCAAGGCTTAAAAATCCTTTAACCTGTCTCCTCCCCTTCATCTACATTGATTAAGTGGATTTAACAGGTGACATCAATAAGGATCATAGCTTCCACCTGGATTCACCAGGTCAGTTTGTCATGGAAAGTTCCTAATGTTTTGTGCACTCAGTCTATATAAGTATACACATGTATTTGCAAATAATATGCACTTTCAAAACTTGGCTTAACATTTTTCTACAGAGAAAGGAACCTGCCAGCTGGGCTTATGGCATCAGGCATACCCTCAGCCTTCAAACACTGAGCTTGGTGGCTTTTTCAAAATATACATTTTTGCGGTTTCTCTATCATGAATTGGCAGTTCATCTATCGTATAGGTAGGCACAGTTGTGCTGCAGGGTGTCTAGTTGCCTGAGGAGATGCCTCTAAATAATCTATGAACGAGAAATAGGCTAGATACAGTATGTTTACATTTTTCTACCAGCATATCATGTAATTATTTCATACACAATATAGGTACCTTGCAGTTTGAAAGTTTGTGACCAGGTCATCCAGTATCCGGTTGTTTCTTATGTCCTGTTCTGTTGTAGGCTAAAATAGAGAAAAATACATGCCTGCTTGATTTTGACATATGGAAAGCTAGATTCAATTAAAAAGACAGCTTCATTGTCACAACGTTGCAATGCATTCAGTACCACCAGGGATCATACTTACTGAATTACACACCGGACATTGCAACTTGTTGGACATACATTTTCTTATGCACAAAGAGCAGACTGTAAATAGAAATTTACATAATCAGGTGTGATTATACAGTATTGTTATGAGACAAGTGGTGCCATCTTCTACACACCAGGCTATAGCTATAACATGGTCTTGAAAACTAATGCTGGATAGTTTGTCTGGGGACAATATCCGGTTAACTTACAGTTGTGAGAGCATTTTGTCATCACTGCGGTACTCAGGAACTCAAAACAAATGGGACATCGGAGAAGGGTATCAACATTCTGCATACAGAAAGAATAGTGTCAGGTACTGTAGACTAGTATGATACACGGTGTGCGTCACATTTACATTGTTGTTCACACTACTGGGTTAGCTAGCTGGCTATTATGCATAATGTTTAAAAAGGCAAAACAATAAAAGCAAGTTAGTTAGCTAACTGTCTGACAAATATTCTGTACTAACTAACGTTAGCTTGCTATCATGGAGTTTGGGCTATTTTGCGAAAATAGTTATTGTAAGAAGTAGCTAGACTGTAGCTAGCTGACGTCGACGTTAGCTTGTCAATGTGGGAGTTTTGAAGAAGCACTTACTTTCAGGCAAGTCAGATTTGGTGGTAAATCCGCTTCATTACAATTGGCCATGATGATGATAGTTCTCTATAAACAGTGGTTAGAAGAACGAATTTAGAAAGAAACTGGGGCTATGTTTCATTGTATAATTCCGCACAGATTTATCTTCATCCCAAATGCACCCTTCCGGGAGGATCATGTCAATTCCTGTCTCGGTTTGCTCTTCGTGACCAATGGGCACACATAAATGTACCGGTTGGGCGGGGGAGCTCACAAAATTTGGCCCGTTATTTTATACCACAGTCATTAGACAGAGAAAATGTGCTATTGGTTTGACCACTGCTCCTGCCTGTACTTGTCTTGACTTCATGCATGGTTACTTATCTGTAAAGTGCTTGTCATCCAAATACTTGATATACAGAAGGTTTATGTTCCTATGGTTTGCTTCAGAAATTCCACATCACTAGAATGGAAGATAAGCCTCCTCTGACCCATAGAGATCCTATTAAATGACTAAAGGGGCTAATTCATACAAGCCTTAAAAGATTCAGAATAGAAATGGCAGCCATTCTCTGGTCTGATCAAATCAAAGTTTATTTGTCACGTGCGCCGAATACAGCAGGTGTAGACCTTACAGTGAAATGCTTACTTACAGGCTCTAACCAATAGTGCAGGGGAAAAAAAGAAGATATGTATGTGTGTGTGTGTGTGTGTAGGTAGGTAAGTAAAGAAATGAAACAACAGTAAAAAGACATTTGAAAATAAGAGTAGCAAGGCTATATACAGACACCGGTTAGTCAGGCTTATTGAGGTAGTATGTACATGTGGGTATTGTTAAAGTGACTATGCATATATGATGAACAGAGAGTAGCAGTAGCGTAAAAAGAGGGGTTGGCGGGTGGTGGGACACAATGCAGATAGCCCGGTTAGCCAATGTGCGGGAGCACTGGTTGGTCGGGCCAATTGAGGTAGTATGTACATGAATGTATAGTTAAACTGACTATGCATATAAGATAAACAGAGAGTAGCAGCAGCGTAAAAGAGGGGTTGGGGGTGGGCACACAATGCAAATAGTCCGGGTAACCATTTGGTTACCTGTTCAGGAGTCTTATGGCTTGGGGGTAAAAACTGTTGAGAAGCCTTTTTGTCCTAGACTTGGCACTCCAGTACCGCTTGCCATGCGGTAGTAGAGAGAACAGTTTATGACTGGGGTGGCTGGGGTCTTTGACAATTTTCAGGGCCTTCCTCTGACACCGCCTGGTGTAGAGGTCCTGGATGGCAGGCAGCTTTGCCCCAGTGATGTACTGGGTCGTACGCACTACCCTCTGAAGTGCCTTGTGGTCGGCCAAGCAATTGCCGTACCAGGCAGTGGTGCAACCGGTCAGGATGCTCTCGATGTTGCAGCTGTAGAACCTTTTGAGGATCTGAGGACCCATGCCAAATCTTTTTAGTTTCCTGAGAGGGAATAGGCTTTGTCGTGCCCTCTTCACGACTGTCTTGGTGTGTTTGGACCATTCTAATTTGTTGTTGATGTGGACCAAGATTGAACTCTTTGGCCTGAATGCCAAGCGTCAGGTCTGGAGGAAACCTGGCACCATCCCTACGGTGAAGCATGGTGGTGGCAGCAACATTCTGTGGGGATATTTTTCAGCAGCAGGGACTGGGAGACTAGTCAGGATCAAGGGAAAGATGAACAGAGCAAAGTACAGAGAGATCCTTGATGTAAACCTGCTCCAGAGCGTTCAGGACCTCAGACTGGGGTGAAGGTTCACCTTCCAACAGGACAACAACCCTAAGCACACAGCCAAGACAACGCAGGAGTGGCTTCGGGACAAGTCTCTGAATGTCCTTGTGTGCTCCAGTCAGAGCCCGGACTTGAACCCGATCAAACATCTCTGGAGAGACCTGAAAATAGCTGTGCAGCAACGCTCCCCATTCAACCTGACAGAGCTTAAGAGGATCTGCAGAGAAGAATGGGAGAAACTCCCCAAATACATGTGTGACAAGCTTGTAGCATCATACCAAAGAAGACTCAAGGCTGACTCAATCGCAGCCAAAGGAGCTTCAACAAAGTACTGAGTAAAAGGTCTGAATACTTATGTGTGGTATTATTATTATTTTTTTATACATTTGCAAAAATGTCTAAAACGTTTTTTGCTTTGTTATTATTGGGTATTGTGTGTAGATTGGTGAGGGAAATTAAAAATGATGTAATACATTTTAGAATTAGGCTGTAGCGTTACAAAATGTGCTAAAAGTCAAGAGGTCCAAATACTTTCCGAATGCACTGTATTTAATCTGTTACATGTGTCAAGTCTTGAAATCAGACATAAACAAATGCACGTGGCATATACAGTGGCAAGACAAAGTATGTGAACCCCTTGGAATTACCTGGATTTCTACATAAATTGGTCAAAAAATGTAATCTGATCTTCCTCTAAGTCACAACAATAGACAAACTCAGTCTGCTTTAACCAATAACACACAAATTATTGTATTTTTCTTGTCTATATTGAATACTTAATTTAAACATTCACAATGTAGGTTGGAAAAAGTATGTGAACCCCTAGGCTAATTACTAATTGTTGACTTGCATGAAGCTGGAAAGGGTTACAAAAGTATCTCTAAAAGCCTTGACGTCCATCAGTCCACGGTAAGACAAATTGTCTCTAAATGGAGAAAGTTCAGCACTGTTGCTACTCTCCCTAGGAGTGGCTGTCCTGCAAAGATGATTGCAAGAGCACAGTGCAGAACGCTCAATGAGGTTAAGAAGAATCCTAGAGTGTCAGCTAAAGACTTAGAGAAATCTCTGGAACAACATCTCTGTTGACGAGTCTACGATACGTAAAACACTAAACAAGAATGGTGTTCATGGGAGGACACCACGGAAGAAGCTACTGCTGTCCAAAAAAAACATTGCTGCACATTGCTGCAAAATATTCTGTTGACAGATGAAACTACAGTTGAGTTGTTTGGAAGGAACACACAACACTATGTGTGGAGAAAAAAAGGCACAGCACACCAACATCACAACCTCATCCCAACTGTAAAATATGGTGGAGGGAGCATCATGGTTTGGGGCTGCTTTGCTGCCTCAGGGCCTGGACAGCTTGCTATCATCGACGGAAAAATAAATTCCCAAGTTTATCAGGACAATTTGCAGGAGAATGTTAGGCTATCTGTCCTCCAATTGAAGCTCAACAAAAGTTGGGTGATGCAACAGAACAACGACCCAAAACACAGAAGTAAATCAACAACAGAATGGCTTCAACAGAAGAAAATACACCTTCTGGAGAGTCCTGACCTCAACCCGATTGAGATGCTGTGGCATGACCTCGAGAGCGGTTCACACCAGACATCCGGAGACTATTGCTGAACTGAAACAGTTTTGTAAAGAGGAATGGTACAAAATTCCTCCTGACCGTTATGCAGGTCTGATATGCAACTACAGAAAACATTTGGTTGAGGTTATTGCTGCCAAAGGAGGGTCAACCAGTAATTAAATCCAAGGGTTCACATACTTTTCCCACCCTGCACTGTGAATGTTTACATGGTGTGTTCAATAAAGACATGGAAACATATAATTGTTTGTGTGTTATTAGTTTAGGCAGACTGTGTTTGTCTATTGTTGTGATGAAGATCAGATTAAGATTATTTCTTGCCACTGTAATTACTCACGTCTCTGAAATTGCACAAACTCATATTGTAGTGCATGTCTGGATATCATTTCGCTCTGAAGCCTGCAGCCTTGCTGGCTCGGTCGAAGTGGCTGTCTGAAGGTCTAATTAGCCCCTACTCCCTCAATAATTTTCACTCCCACAGCTTGCGAGGGGAAGGGAAAGTGGGTGATTTGGAATTCAGCCCCTGATTTTACTTATGCAGGAAAATAAAAGTGAAGCGATATATCAGAAATTGTGTAATATAATTATTGTCAGCCTAAAATATTGTCATCATTTTAAATACAGTTTATACAGGTTTTATACACATTTTCTGTATAAATATCCTCTAAAATATGCAATTATTTTATACAATATCAGTACTTGTTGCATTTACAACTTGTCTAAATCCTATCATCAAATGATTTCAGCCAGTGTATGGCTGTGGATTCACTGCATTGTTTGAATGGAATGTTGGCATATTGGCAGTTATACAATGGTTGGGTCTAACCCTGAATGCTGATTGGTTAAAACCACATTCCAGCCAGTGTATATTCCACAAATGACCACCGGCTAAATCTATGATGTTAAAATGCCTATTTACTCTGTTCCATCTGACTACATAATCCACTGTCTCATCAGCCCAGCCAGTCACTTTGTAAATTTGATCTCCACTATAAAAAGCATCTAGACATTATCTCACATTTCTTTTAGACTAATTTGAATATTGAAACAGCAGTGATTGTATAAACCTTGCATTTTTTCAATATTCAAATTCGATCTCTAGATGTCCATAGTAATGATCGTGTCGGGATGAGACAGACAAGCAGGCAGCTTTTCTCAGCCAGTTGAAATAATGCATTTTTATGGATATATACAAAGAACTATCAATAGAGAACAGGTCAAGCGAAACGAAGTGCAACTAGTTTGCTGTCTTTCCAGCTTCAGTTTGAATGGATGTGGCTGTGTTGTTGGCTAGCTCCTCTGAACAAGTGTCCTGACGAGAGAGCATATTTTCTACGCCAGGCGAAATAGCGCATCATTAGCTCATTGTTATGGATGTATCCAAATAAATGTCACAAGCAAACAGCTTAAACAAATGCAAATGCAGCTACTTTGCTGTTATTCTGGCTGCACTGTTTGATGTGACTGTAAATTAGCCGTATTTGACTAGCTAGCAAGCAAGGGATAAGAACGTTGCCAGCCTGTATGGCAATGGAACATATAGAACAACGACTAGGTCGCGTCCATAGATGCAGAACAAAACGACTGAATGACTGGGTCAACCGAACCAATAGAACGAATGACCAGACAGCTTGGATAGGAACCTTCGATTTGTGTCGGTACTATATCTTGTGGAAGGATGAAATTGTATGAGTAAATTCCTCAAAATAACTTTTTTTAATGAAAATATGTCAATCATTATTTGAAGATGTTGGTAAGCTGTTGTATAAAAGTGATAATGCTCTCGAAGCCGTGGTTTGAAGGATATATTGGCACGGTAACAACATGCATGCCAATATATCCTCCAAACACTGGCTTCTTGGGCATTATCACTTAATTAATCATTTTCTTTATTGGAATCATTCCTCTAAAACTGTCTGGCTAGCTAGCTAACAAACATACAGTGCTGATCAATTCTTCAAATGCATTTATTTACACTATCTTATCATAGCACTGGCAAACCCTGGTTGACCAACTCCATGGCCTAAGTGGTTGACCTTTATCAAATCAAATCAAATTTATTTATATAGCCCTTCGTACATCAGCTGATATCTCAAAGTGCTGTACAGAAACCCAGCCTAAAACTCCAAACAGCAAGCAATGCATGTGAAAGAAGCACGGTGGCTAGGAAAAACTCCCTAGAAAGGCCAAAAACCTAGGAAGAAATCTAGAGAGGAACCAGGCTATGAGGGGTGGCCAGTCCTCTTCTGGCTGTGCCGGGTGGATATTATAACAGAACATGGTCAAGATGTTAAAATGTTCATAAATGACCAGCATGGTCAACTAATAATAATCATAGTAGTTGTCGAGGGTGCAACAAGCACGTCCGGTGAACAGGTCAGGGTTCCATAGCCGCAGGCAGAACAGTTGAAACTGGAGCAGCAGCATGGCCAGGTGGACTGGGGACAGCAAGGAGTCATCATGCCAGGTAGTCCTGAGGCATGGTCCTAGGGCTCAGGTCCTCCGGGAGAAAGAAAGAGAGAAAGAGAGAATTAGAGAGAGCATATTTAAATTCACACAGGACACCGGATAAGACAAGAGAAATACTCCAGATGTAACAGACTGACTCTAGCCCCCTGACACATAAACTACTGCAGCATAAATACTGGAGGCTGAGACAGGAGGGATCAGAAGACACTGTGGCCCCATCCGATGATACCCCCGGACAGGGCCAAACAGGCAGGATATAACCCCACCCACTTTGCCAAAGCACAGCCCCCACACCACTAGAGGGATGTCTCCAACCACCAACTTACCGTCCTAAGACAAGGCCGAATATAGCCCACAAAGATCTCCGCCACGGCACAACCCAAGGGGGGGCGCCAACCCAGACAGGAAGACCACGTCAGTGACTCAACCCACTCAAGTGACGCACCCGTCCCATGGACGGCATGGAAGAACACCAGTAAGCCAGTGACTCAGCCCCTGTAATAGGGTTAGAGGCAGAGAATCTCAGTGGAGAGAAGGGAACCGGCAAGGCAGAGACAGCAAGGGCGGTTCGTTGCTCCAGCCTTTCCGTTCACCTTCACACTCCTGGGCCAGACTATACTTAATCATAGGACCTACTGAAGAGATAAGTCTTCAGTAAAGACTTAAAGGTTGAGACTGAGTCTGCGTCTCTCACATGGGTAGGCAGACCATTCCATAAAAATGGAGCTCTTTAGGAGAAAGCCCTACCTCCAGCCGTTTGCTTAGAAATTCTAGGGACAATTAGGAGGCCTGCGTCTTGTGACCGTAGCGTACGTGTAGGTATGTACGGCAGGACCAAATCGGAAAGATAGGTAGGAGCAAGCCCATGTAATGCTTTGTAGGTTAGCAGTAAAACCTTGAAATCAGCCCTTGCCTTAACAGGAAGCCAGTGTAGGGAGGCTAGCACTGGAGTAATATGATCAAATTTTTTGGTTCTAGTCAGGATTCTAGCAGCCGTATGCCGAGGTCCTTCACAGTTTTATTTGAGACGACTGTACAACCATCCAGATTAATTGTCAGATTCAACAGAAGATCTCTTTGTTTCTTGGGACCTAGAACAAGCATCTCTGTTTTGTCCGAGTTTAAAAGTAGAAAGTTTGCAGCCATCCACTTCTTTATGTCTGAAACACAGGCTTCTAGCGAGGGCAGTTTTGGGGCTTCACCATGTTTCATTGAAATGTACAGCTGTGTATCGTCCGCATAGCAGTGAAATTTAACATTATGTTTTCGAATGACATCCCCAAGAGGTAAAATATATAGTGAAAACAATAGTGGTCCTGAAACGGAACCTTGAGGAACACCGAAATGTACAATTGATTTGTCAGAGGACAAACCATTCACAGAGACAAACTGTTATCTTTCCGACAGATAAGATCTAAACCAGGCCATAACTTGTCCATGTAGACCAATTTGGGTTTCCAATCTCTCCAAAAGAATGTGGTGGTCGATGGTATCAAAAGCAGCACTAAGCCCTAGGAGCACGAGGACAGATGCAGAGCCTCGGTCTGATGTCATTAAAAGGTCATTTACCGCCTTCACAAGTGCAGTCTCAGTGCTATGATGGGGTCTAAAACCAGACTGAAGCGTTTCGTATACATTGTTTGTCTTCAGGAAGGCAGTGAGTTGCTGCGCAACAGCTTTTTCTAAATTTTTGGAGAGGAATGGAAGATTCGATATAGGCCAATAGTTTTTTATAATTTCTGGGTCAAGATTCGGCTTTTTCAAGAGAGGCTTTATTACTGCCACTTTTAGTGAGCTTGGTACACATCCGGTGGATAGAGAGCCGTTTATTATGTTCAACATAGGAGGGCCGAGCACAGGAAGCAGCTCTTTCAGTAGTTTAGTTGGAATAGGGTCCAGTATGCAGCTTGAGGGTTTAGAGGCCATGATTATTTTCATCATTGTGTCAAGAGATATAGTACTAAAACACTTTAGTATCTCCCTTGATCCTAGGTCCTGGCAGAGTTGTGCAGACTCAGGACAATGGAGCTTTGGAGGAATACGCAGATTTAAAGAGGAGTCCGTAATTTGCTTTCTAATGATCATGATCTTTTCCTCAAAGAAGTTCATAAATGTATTACTGCTGAAGTGAAAGCCATCCTCCATTTGCGAATGCTGCTTTTTAGTTAGCTTTGCGACAGTATCAAAAACACATTTCGGATTGTTCTTATTTTCCTCAATTAAGTTGGAAAAATAGGATGATCGAGCAGCAGTGAGGGCTCTTCGATACTGCACGGTACTGTCTTTCCAAGCTAGTCGGAAGACTTCCAGTTTGGTGTGGCGCCATTTCCGTTCCAATTTTCTGGAGGCTTGCTTCAGAGCTCGTGTATTTTCTGTATACCAGGGAGCTAGTTTCTTATGACAGATGTTTTTAGTTTTTAGGGGTGCAACTGCATCTAGGGTATTGCGCAAGGTTAAATTTAGTTCCTCGGTTAGGTGGTTAACTGATTTTTGTCCTCTGACGTCCTTGGGTAGGCAGAGGGAGTCTGGAAGGGCATCAAGGAATCTTTGGGTTGTCTGAGAATTTATAGCACGACTTTTAATGCTCCTTGGTTGGGGTCTGAGCAGATTATTTGTTGCAATTGCAAACGCAATAAAATGGTGGTCCGATAATCCAGGATTATGAGGAAAAACATTAAGATCCACAACATTTATTCCATGGGACAAAACTAGGTCCAGAGTATGACTGTGGCAGTGAGTAGGTCCAGAGACATGTTGGACAAAACCCACTGAGTCGATGATGGCTCCGAAAGCCTTTTGGAGTGGGTCTGTGGACTTTTCCATGTGAATGTTAAAGTCACCAAAAATTAGAATATTATCTGCTATGACTACAAGATCCGATAGGAATTCAGGGAACTCAGTGAGGAACACTGCATATGGCCCAGGAGGCCTGTAAACAGTAGCTATAAAAAGTGATTGAGTAGGCTGCATAGATTTCATGACTAGAAGCTCAAAAGACGAAAACGTCATTGTTTTTTTTTTTGTAAATTGAAATTTGCTATCATAAATGTTAGCAACACCTCCGCCTTTGCCGGATGCACGGGGGGTATGGTCACTAGTGTAACCAGGGGGTGAGGCCTCATTTAACACAGTAAATTCATCAGGCTTAAGCCATGTTTCAGTCAGGCCAATCACATCAAGATTATGATCAGTGATTAGTTCATTGACTATAACTGCCTTGGAAGTGAGGGATCTAACATTAAGTAACCCAATTTTGAGATGTGAGGTATCACAATCTCTTTCAATAATGGCAGGAATGGAGGAGGTCTTTATACTAGTGAGATTGCTAAAGCGAACACCGCCATCTTTAATTTTGCCCAACCTAGATCGAGGCACAGACACGGTCTCAATGGGGAAAGCTGAGCTGACTACACTGACTGTGCTAGTGGCAGACTCCACTAAGCTGGCAGGCTGGCTAACAGCCTGCTGCCTGGCCTGTACCCTATTTCATTGTGGAGCTAGAGGAGTTAGAGCCCTGTCTATGTTCGTAGATAAGATGAGAGCACCCCTCCAGCTAGGATGGAGTCCGTCACTCCTCAACAGGCCAGGCTTGGTCCTGTTTGTGGGTGAGTCCCAGAAAGAGGGCCAATTATCTACAAATTCTATCTTTTGGGAGGGGCAGAACACAGTTTTCAACCAGCGATTGAGTTGTGAGACTCTGCTGTAGAGCTCATCACTCCCCCTAACTGGGAGGGGGCCAGAGACAATTAATCGATGCCGACACATCTTTCTAGCTGATTTACATGCTGAAGCTATGTTGCGCTTGGTGACCTTTTATCCCATCATAAGAAGGTTCATGTCCATTCTAGTATTTTAATTCATAATTCTATTCTCTGTCCTCTCTAATGCTCCTAACATGCAGCCTCCCCATGGTTTATTGTGTGTTAGTCTACTAGCTTTAATTTTGGCACATGAATCACTATGTGCTGGAGAGAATGGTCTGATTATTAGGAGCTAGCATGTGGCAGGATCCCATTTGTAATTACAGGCCATGGTATGATGATAATAACACATTTGCATGTATGGTCTTCGGACACCAGATGTGAGTTTACCCAGAACAAACACAAGCTGTCACAAAGAGAAACGAGAGCCAATGTCATTCATGCTCAATCCAAAAACTCTGTGCGTAATTAGATTCACAGTTTAATACACTTAAACAGAATAGTGGAGTAGATAACCTGCCTCAGTCCTAGTTCATCATTAATTCATTGTCATTCATCAGCACGTCATCCCTTCATTCTTTAAATTCCAAAGCAGCTGTACTAAAATAATAACTGGCAATGGCTTTGGATTCATTTTGGGTGACAGTGTGCATCGTACGGCTGGGTATATCCCTGGGATTTTTGTTGTTGTTGACTGTTTGCTGGTGAGAAGCGTAACATTAAGGTAACTCTTCATCTTTGAGAAGGGTGGTACCTCCATGCTGTCTCTGCATGTGATTGCCAGTTCATTGAGTTCAATCCATTTCTTATGCCCAAAGCATAATTGCATTAATTCTGTAAAGTCCCTCACAGTATCTCCACTATACAGCATGTGGAAGCTGCCAAGGCATTTAAGAATGCCCATAAACCACGATGAAGGTCACAATTCAAATCAAATTGTATTTGTCACATGCGCCGAATACAACAGGTGTAGACCTTACAGTGAAATGTTTACGTACAAGCCCTTAACCAACAATGCAGTTTTAAGTAAATACAACAACAAAAAATGCAAATAGTCTGGGGAGCTATTTGATTAGCTGTTCAGGAGTTTTATGGCTTGGGGGTAGAAGCTATTTAGGAGCCTCTTGGACCTAGACTTGGCACTCCGGTACCGCTTGCCGTGCGGTAGCAGAGAGAACAGTCTATGACTAGGGTGGCTGGAGTCTTTGACAATTTTTAGGGCCTTCCTCTGACACCGCCTGGTATAGAGATCCTGGATGGCAGGAAGCTTGGTCCCGGTGATGCCTTGCGGTCGGATGCCGAGCAGATGGCCAAACCAGGCAGTGTTGCAACCTGTCAGGATGCTCTCGATGGTGCAGCTGTAAAACCTTTTGAGGATCTGAGGACTCATGCCAAATCTTTTCAGTCTCATAAGTATAATAGGTTTTATCGTGCCCTCTTCACGACTGTCTTGGTGTGCTTGGACCATGTTAGTTTGTTTGTGGTGTGGACGCCAAGGAACTTGAAGCTCTCAAACCTGCTCCACTACAGCCCCGTCGATGAGAATGGGGGCGTGCTCGGTCCTCCTTTTCCTGTAATCCACAATCATCTCCTTTGTCTTGATCACATTGAGGGAGAGGTTGTTGTCATTGCACTACACGGTCAGGTCTCTGACCTCCTCTCTATAGGCTGTCTCGTCATTGTCGGTGATCAAGCCTACCACTGTTGTGTCATCATAACCTTAATGATGGTGTTAGAGTCGTGCCTGGCCATGCAGTCATGAGTGAACAGGGAGTACAGGAGGGGGCTGAGCACGCACCCTGAGCGGCCCCCGTGTTAAGGATCAGAGTGGAGGATATGTTGTTACCAACCCATACCACCTGAGGGCGGCCCGTCAGGAAGTCCAAGATCCAGTTGCAGAGGGAGGTGTTTAGTCCCAGGCTCCTTAGCTTAGTGATGAGCTTTGAGGATAGCATTTTCACATAGGTGTTCCTTTTGTCCAGGTGTGAGAGGGCAGTGTGGAGTGCAATAGAGATTGCATCATCTGTGGATCTGTTGGTGCGGTATGCAAATTGGAGTGGGTCTAGGGTTTCTGGGATAATGGTGTTGATGTGAGCCATGACCAGCCTTTCAAAGCATTTCATGGCTACAGATGTGAGTGCTAGAAGTCAGTAGTCATTTAGGCAGGTTACCTTAGTGTTCTTGGGCACAGGGACTATGGTGGTCTGCTTGAAACATGTTGGTATTACATAGACAGGGAGAGGTTGAAAATGTCAGTTGGTCAGCGCATGCTCGGAGTACATGTCCTGGTAGTCCGTTTGGCCCTGCGGCCTTGTGAATGTTGACCTGTTTGAAAGTCTTACTCACATCGACTGCAGAGAGCGTGATCCCACAGTCATCTGGAACAGCTGGTGCTCTTGCTTCAGTGTTACTTGCCTCGACGTGAGCATAGAAGTTATTTAGCTCGTCTGGTAGACTCGTGTCACTGGGCAGCTCTCAGCTGTGCTTCCTTTTGTAGTCTGTAATATTTTGCAAGCCTTGCCACATCCGACAAGCGTCGGAGCCAGTGTAATACGATTCGATCTTAGTCCTGTATTGATGCTTTGCCTGTTTGATGGTTTGTCGGATGGCATAGTGGGATTTCTTATAAGCTCCCGGGTTAGTGTCCCGCTCCTTGAAAGCTGCAGCTCTATCCTTTAGCTCAGTGCAAATGTTGCCTGTAATCCATGGCTTCTGGTTGGGGTATGTATGTACAGCCACTGTGGGGACGACGTCCTCGATGCACTTATTGATAAAGCCAGTGACTGATGTTGTGTACTCCTCAATGCCATAGGAAGAATCTCTGAACATATTCCAGTCTGTGCTAGCAAAGGAGTCCTGTAGTTTAGCATCTGCTTCATCTGACCACTTTTTTATAGACTGAGTCACTGGTGCGTCCTGCTTTACTTTTTCTTGTAAGCAGGAATCAGGAGGATTTAATTATTGTCAGATTTGCCAAATGGAGGGCGAGGGAGAGCTTTGTACGTGTCTCTGTGTGTGGAGTAAAGGTGGTCTAGAATTATTTTTCCTCTGGTTGCACATTTAACATAAAAATTAGGTTTAACTGATTTAAGTTTCCCTACATTAAAGTCCCCGTTCACTAGGAACGCCGCCTCTGGATGAGCGTTTTCCTGTTTGCTTATGGCGGTATACAGCTCATTGAGTGCGGTTTTAGTGCCAGCATCGGTCTGTGGTGGTTTGTAGACAGCTACAAAAAATACAGATGAAAACTCTCTAGGTAGATAGTGTGGTCTACAGCTTATCATTAAATATTCTACCTCAGGGGAGCAAAACCTCGAGACTTCCTTAGATATCTTGCACCCGCTGTTGTTCACATATATGCATAGGCGCCCGCCCTGTGTCTTACCAGAGACTGCTGTTCTGTCCTGCCGATAGAGTGTATAACCCGCCAGCTGTATGTTGTTAATGTCGTCGTTCAGCCACGACTCGGTGAAACATAAGATATTACTGTTTTTAATGTCCTGTTTGTAGGATATACGTGCTTTCAGCTCGTCCCATTTATTTTCCAGCGATTGAACATTAGCTAGCAGGACGGAAGGCAAGGGCAGATTTTCCACTCGTCGCCTAATCCTCGCAAGGCACCCTGATCTTTTTCCACTAAATCTCAGTTTCCTTCTCCACGAATCACGGGAATCTTGGCCTGGTTGGGTGTCTGTAGTAGTATTTCCCTCCCGTCCGACTCACTGAAGAAGAACTCTTCGTCCAGTTTGAGGTGAGCAATTGCAGTTCTGATGTTCAGAAGCTCTTTTCGGTCGTAAGAGACGGTAGCAGCAACAGTATTTACAAAACAACTTACGAACAACGCGAAAAAACAAACAAAATAGCATGGTTGGTTGAGAGCCGATAAGACGGCAGCCCCCCCCCCCCCCCCCCCCCCGGCACCATCGTGATTTATGGAGTGTTTTCACAGTTTAAAAGTATTAATCATTCCATTTGTGTACTTGTTTATTTGCTCTTCCTCATTAGCTTTGTGGTTTAGCTTTTTCACTGAACTTTTGCATGGCAGCAAACTGACTTGGGTTAATCTAGTTTTCCAACAAATTAATTTATATTATTAATTTAATTAAATTAACACCAAAAAGATTTTAAAAAATGTGTCACTATATCAAAATATTTTTGCTTCTAGAGGGGAACTAAGATAAACATACAGTAAACACAAATAAACAAAATAATCTGGAAACAGATTTGAATTCAGTAAAATTGGCCCATATACAGTATGTCTCTGAGGTGCAATGATTTTGTAACCAAAACCCAAGAGTGTAGACCTCACATACATATGTCACTGATTAACAACATCAGACCCAAACAATTCATCCCCCTTAATCCTAACCATGATTCCAGTCAAGAAATATGAGGATGGAAAATGGGTATTCCATACAAACACACTTACTCAAGGCTCGACCTTGACAGCACTGCTACTATCCAACAGGCCTATTTAAATTGATAAAGAGACAAGCAATCTTGGATGAAGTACAAATGGACATGGTCAAAGTAGCTTTACCAGCAACCCTGCCATTGAAATTAGATTCAGTATGGTGGCCGTGGTGAGTGTACAGTATCACTTTTTCACTTTCTAAAAGATTTGTAATGGATGAGAATGTTTTACAGTACCCTTTCCCACTGCCAGGGTGCTGCCTGAGTGAAATGCCTTCATCATGAAATAATAACCCAATTTTGTCTTTTCCCCAGATGGCTACTACTAAATCATTGAGCTCTCTAAGACAGAGGCAATTTGGAGAGGCCATGCAGGTCTAGACTGTGAGCACACATTTTCCCCAATAAACCTTCACTTTTAATGCAATGTCCCACCAAGCAACCCTACTGTTCAGTGTGGAAAGGAATAACAGTTTATGTTGATATTACACTCCTCTCATTTTTCAGTAGAACAGTCATTGAATGACAGTCACACTAGATGTACTAGAGGTACTGGAGGTACTCTGATAGTGCTGATGATAGCTATGACACTTGTTGTCAGCTTCACATCCCAGCAACACATTCTGATGAGACAGCTGATGAAAGTCGGCTTTCACTCCAAAACAAGTCATACTGTGCCGGCCAAATGTGTTTTCACAGCTTAAAAGTATTCTGCCATCCTCACCAAACTTCTCTCTTTCCTTGCAACCTGTGTGCAGAAAAGAACAGACAGTACTATATTTGGCCTCACGCAATATCTAGTTCATGACTCTAACTCTTTATAGCAGATCAGCAATCAACAATGAAGAGGTTATGTCAACAGTTCTGGTCTTATTATACGCTTTGTATTTGACTGATAAGGAGGCTGTGAGTAATGTATTGTTAAAGCAAATGGCAATTGAACTGGACGTATTTAACATAGATAAACAGCTTACCTGCTGTTAATACAACTTGAGGGCAGTTACTGAGTGTTTGTATTATATCCTATTATATGAATGTAATGGAGAAAGGAAAAGCAGCTTCCATGTTCCAGATGTCTTGCCAGGTGACATTTTTTTACAAACACGATCAACAGTCATGTTCAAAGGAGATTGTTGCCAGAAATTATATTTGACATGTACTAATGGAAAAGGATTCTTTGCTAGAGCGTAGCGTATATTATTGAAAACGTATGGAGACAAATTAACTCTAAAAGTACACACTTCCGTACACTCTAACTGGAACATTAATAATCTCCTTAAACTGCTACAAGGCCCTCCACAGTAAACAACTGAAAAACATCTCTGGCTGTCATCCTTTTTTCCTCAGTTATTCGTACAGTAGATGACACCTCGAACTACTGTATGAAAAATGTGAATTCTATTTTCTGTCTATAGATGCGAGATGTGCTGGTCTATTAAAGTGCAGTAGTAGCATAGTGATGGAGCGTTGAATTTCAAGATAACAGAACAGAAATGTCATTTTCCGAGGACTATCATTTTCCAAGGACACTTGATTCTGTATAGGCCACAGTCACAGATCCATTTTACAACAACCACCCAGCACTGTCTCTCTGGGTCATGGAAAAAGGATATGAATAGCTATACAAAACAGTCCCAAAATTATATTATATGTGAACAGTCCCCAAATTATTGTCAAATGAATAACAACAACTGCAGATATATGTCTGTTTATGATTGACCATGACTAATTGCTGTGTTATTTCCAGTTTATTTATAATTCTGAATATACAAAGGCAGTAAAGTACAGTGATTAGATTTAGCGAGGCCGTTTGGATGATGCAGCCCTCCTAGCCTTTGGCCAGACTCTATAAACAGAGATGGAGCTAAAAGCTGGCCAGCCTCTTAATGACGTTTCCCCAGATTGTCTCCAAATCTCCATTATTGCTGTCTTAAATCACTCTGTCTTAACCTCTATGGGACCGGCGGGACGAATTCGTCCCACCTACGTAACATCCACTGCCAGCCTGTGGCGCGATTTTCAAAATCTTCAAAATCCTATTACTTCAATTTCTCAAACATATGACTATTTTACAGCCATTTAAAGATAAGACTCTCGTTAATCTAACCACACTGTCCGATTTCAAAAAGGCTTTACAACGAAAGCAAAACATTAGATTATGTCAGCAGAGTACCAAGCCAGAAATAATCAGACACCCATTTTTCAAGCCAGCATATAATGTCACCAAAACCCAGAAGACAGCTAAATGCAGCACTCACCTTTGATGATCTTCATCAGATGACAACCCTAGGACATTATGTTATACAATACATGCATGTTTTGTTCAATCAAGTTCATATTTATATCAAAAACCAGTTTTTTACATTAGCATGTGACGTTCAGAACTAGCATACCCCCCGCAAACTTACGGGGAATTCGCTAACATTTTACTAAATTACTCACGATAAACGTTCACAAAAAGCATAACAATTATTTTAGGAATTATAGATACAGACCTCCTCTATGCACTCGATATGTCCGATTTTAAAATAGCTTTTTGGTGAAAGCACATTTTGCAATATTCTAAGTATATAGCCCAGGCATCACGGGCTCGCTATTTAGACATCCGGCAAGTTTAGCACTCACCATAATCATATTTACTATTATAAAAATGTCATTACCTTTTGTTGTCTTCGTCAGAATGCACACCCAGGACGTCTACTTCAATAACAAATGTTGGTTTGGTCCAAAATAATCCATCGTTATATCCGAATAGCGGCGTTTTGTTCGTGCGTTCCAGACACTATCCGAAATAGTAAAGAAGTGTCGCGCGCTTGGCGCAATTCCTGACAATAAAATTCAAAGTATTCAATTGCCGTACGTCGAAGCATGTCAACCGCTGTTTAAAATCAATTTTTACGTCATTTTTCTCGTAGAAAAGCGGTAAAATTCCGACAGGGAATCTCCTTTTCGGCAAACAGAGGAAAAAATCCCAAAGGCGGGGGCGGTCGGGGTCACGCGCATAAGCTAGTGTCTCTTGATGGGCCACTTGAGAAAGGCGATAATGTGTTTCAGCCTGGGGCTGGAATGACGACATTCTCTTTTTTCCCGGGCTATGAGAGCCTATGGACGACGTGGGAAGTGTCACGTTAGAGCAGAGATCCTTAGTAAATGATAGAGATGGCAAAGAAGTTCCAGAAATGGTCAGACAGGCCACTTCCTGTAAAGGAATCTCTCAGGTTTTGACCTGCCATTTGAGTTCTGTTATACTCACAGACACCATTCAAACAGTTTTAGAAAATTTAGGGTGTTTTCTATCCATATGTAATAAGTATATGCATATTCTAGTTACTGAGTAGGAGTGGTAACCAGATTAAATCGGGTATGTTTTTTATCCAGCCGTGTCAATGCTGCCCCCTAGCCCTAACAGGTTAAAGGAACGCTTCAATCACACCGACAGCGTCATTGCATTTTGGTACACCAGAAGTACAGTACCAGTCAAAAGTTTGGACACACTTACTCATTCAAGGGTGTTTCTTTATTTTTTTATTATTTTCTACATTGTAGAAAGGAGGTGTGTTGTGTCATTGTCCTGTTGAAAAACAAATGACAGTCCCACTAAGCACAAACCAGATGGGATGGTGTATCGCTAAAGAATGTTTTGGTAGCCATGCTGATTAAGTGTGCCTTGAATTCTAAATAAGTCACCAACAGTGTCACCAACAAAGCACCCCCACACCATCACACCTCCTCCTCCATGCTTCATGGTGGGAACCACACATGCGGAGATCATCCACTCACCTACTCTGCGTCTCACAAAGACAGATTTCCACTCATCTAATGTCTATTGCTCGTGTTTCTTGGCCCAAGCAAGTCTCTTCCTGTTATTTGTGTATTTAGTAGTGGTTTCTTTGCAGCAATTCGACCATGAAGGCCTGATTCACGCAGTCTCCTCTGAAGAGTTGATGTTGAGAAGAATTTATTTGGGCTACAATTTCTGAGGCTGGTAACTATAATGAACTTATCCTCTGCAGCAGAGGTAACTCTGGATCTTCCTTTCCTGGGACGGTCCTCAGGAGAGCCAGTTTCACCATAGCGCTTGATGGTTTTTGCGACTACACTTTCAAAGTTCTTGAAATTTTCTGGATTGACTGACCTTCGTGTCTGAAAGTAATGATGGACTGTCGTTTGTATTTGCTTATTTGAGCTATTCTTGCCATAACATGGACTTGGTCTTTTACCAAATAGGGCGGCAGGTAGCCTAGTGGTTAGAGCATTGGGCCGGTAACCGAAAGGTTGCTGGATCGAATTTCTGCCCCTGAACGATGCAGTTAACCCACTCTTCCCCGGTAGGCCATCATTGTAATTAAGAATTTCTTCTTAACTGACTAGCCTAGTTAAATAAATGTTAACCTCTATGGGCAAGCGTCCCACCTACTCAACAGCCAGTGTAATCGCGTGGCGCGTTATTCAAATTCCTCAAATATGCAAAAACGTCAATTTTTCAAACATATGACTATTTTACACCATTTTAAAGACAAGACTCTCGTTAATCTAACCACACTGTCCGATTTCAAAAAGGCTTTACAACGAAAGAAAAACATTAGATTATGTCAGCAGAGTACCCAGCCAGAAATAATCAGACACCCATTTTTCAAGCTAGCATATAATGTCACATAAACCCAAACCACAGCTAAATGTAGCACTAACCTTTGATGATCTTCATCAGATTACAACCCTAGGACATTATGTTATACAATACATGCATGTTTTGTTCAATCAAGTTCATATTTATATCAAAAACCAGCTTTTTACATTAGCATGTGACTAGCATGTGACTAGCATTCCCACCGAACACTGCCGGTGAATTTACTAAATTACTCACGATAAACGTTCACAAAAAGCATAACAATTATTTTAAGAATTATAGATACAGAACTCCTCTATGCACTCGATATGTCCGATTTTAAAATAGCTTTTCGGTGAAAGCACATTTTGCAATATTCTCAGTAGATAGCCCGGCATCACAGGGCTAGCTATTTAGACACCCAGCAAGTTTAGCACTCACCAAAGTCAGATTTACTATAAGAAAAATGTTATTACCTTTGCTGTCTTCGTCAGAATGCACTCCCAGGACTTCTACTTCAATAACAAATGTTGGTTTGGTTCAAAATAATCCATTGTTATATCCAAATAGCGGCGTTTTGTTTGTGCGTTCAAGACACTATCCGAAAGGGTAAATAAGGGTGACGAGCATGGCGCAATTCGTAACAAAAAAATTCTAAATATTCCATTACGTACTTCGAAGCATGTCAACCGCTGTTTAAAATCAATTTTTATGCCATTTTTCTCATAAAAAAGCGATAATATTCCGACCAGGAATCTGCGTTTAGGTAAACAGACGAAAGAAAATAAAGCATTCGGTCGCCTCGTGCACACGCCTAAGCCCATAGTACTCTGATCGGCCACTTGCCAAACGCGATAAAGTGTTTCAGCCAGAGCCTGCCTCGATATCGTTCAGCTTTTTCCCGGGCTCTGAGAGCCTATGGGAGCCGTAGGAAGTGTCACATTATTGCAAAGATCCTCAGTCTTCAATAAAAAGAGCCAAGATGAAACACAACTTGTCAGACAGGCCACTTCCTGCATGGAATCTTCTCAGGTTTTGGCCTGCCATATGAGTTCTGTTATACTCACAGACACCATTCAAACAGTTTTAGAAACTTTAGGGTGTTTTCTATCCAAAGCCAATAATTATATGCATATTCTAGTTACTGGGCAGGAGTAGTAACCAGATTAAATCGGGTACGTTTTTTATCCGGCCGTGTCAATACTGCCCCCTAGCCCTAACAGGTTAAATAAATACAAAATCTTCTGTATACCACCCCCCTAACTTGTCACAACACAACTGATTAGCTCAAACGCATTAAGAAGGAAAGAGATTCCACAAATTAACTTTTAAGAAGGCACACCTGTTAATTGAAATGCATTCCAGGTGAGTACCTCATGAAGCTGGTTGAGAGAATGCCAAGCGTGTGCAAAGCTGTCATCAAGGCAAAGGGTGGCTAGTTTGAAGAATCTCAAATATAAAATATATTTTGGTTTAACACTTTTTTGGTTACTACATGATTCAATATGTGTTATTTCATAGTTTTGATGTCTTCACTATTATTCTACAATGTAGAAAATAGTAAAAATAAAGAAAAACCCTGGAATACGTAGGTGTGTCTAAACTTTTGACTGGTACTGTACATTCATTTCCATTTGCCTTGCAGCATTGTTGCAGAGGCAGTTGCCGTGCATTCTGTATGGTGCATATGTTGGATTTATCAAACGTATGCTTCAAATTGTATGCATAGACAGCTTGACAGAAATGGTATCAGAAGGTGAATGTTTAACTTTTGTTGCACACATATCCAGATGATGCTGCGTAACATTTTGCACAATGACCCTGTAGGTGTGATCGAGGTGGAAGGATGGGGTGCTCTTTCTTTCTTTGTCAGTCATTAGGACAGCAGTTTGGTGTCCTAGGCTGCATACAAGGACATATGGAGACAAGGACACCTTCCTAAACACACACCAGAGCAGAAGGGGGTCAAACATGCTATGTCTATGTGATGATTCATCCTCAGAGGGATAGATAGATGTTCCTGCCCTCAGCACATAGACTGGATCAAACATGTTGCTCCCAAAGGATACAAGGGGGCCAGGGCTAATATCTTAATTGGCAGGGGGCCTTGACAATATACATTTATTTTCAATGCAGATGATTAAAATGACATATCTCTTGCTTTTATCACCAGTCTCAGGCAGATAAAATAGGAAGATGGAAAACCACTGGGTTTCAAGGGAATCGAAAATGTCAAAGGCAATCAACCTTCCGTTGCTGAATTTAACTGGTTAGGTTTGTCTGATTAAATACCTGGAGCCAGAGACAACATATCATCTGGCTAAATTTACTTTGGCACATTGCCCTGATTGAAGGTTCTACATTAGAGGGCCTGTATTTCTTTCATTCCTTTGCATTGTTTGTTTTTAACATACAATTTCGGTCTTGGGTAATAGTGTTTCCACGGATGCCGTGCATGTCCCATGAGAATTCAAGTGTGTTAAATGATACTGAAAAGGCTTTTTTTATGTCTGTCGATTGCCTGTCTCTGTGGTGCCCATCGATTCAAAACAAAGGCTAACTTACAGTGGGGTTCGAATATATTGATACCCTTGAAAAAATGAGCAATAATGAGTGTTTAAAATAAAGCATTAAAATACTGAGCTATATTGTATGCTCAAATTATATTATTTCATACTAATACAATTGTTTAACAAGTAATAAGTTGTAAGTAACAGGCAACTTTCCAGGATATAGACAGGTCTTATATGGGCAGAAAGCTGCAGTGTCCAATTTACAGTAGCTATTACAGTGAAAAAATACCATGCTATTGTATGAGGAGAGTGCACAACAACAAAACACTTTTATCACGGCAACTGGTTTGATACATTCACCTCTGAAGGTAAATAATGTACTTACATTCAGTAATCTTCCTCTGATTTGTCATCCTGAGGGTCCCAGAGATAAAATGTAGCATAGGTTTGTTTAATAAAATCAATTTTTATATTCAAATGTAGGAACTGAGTTCTACAGTTTGAACCCCTGCTGTCTCAAAGATGATTGAACAAAAAAAATAGAAAACACATGTTTTTTTGTTTGTATTATCTTTTACCAGATCTAATGTGTTATATTCTCCTACATTCATTTCACATTTCCACAAACTTCAAAGTGTTTCCTTTCAAATGGTATCAAGAATATACATATCCTTGCTTCATGTCCTGAGCTACAGGCAGTTAGATCTGGGCGAAATGTTTGGGCGGAAATTGGAAAAAAAAGGTCAGATCCTTCAGAGGTTAATGTGGATGCTACCATGATTATGGATAATCCTGAATGAATCGTGAACAATGTTGAGTGAGAAAGTTACAGAGGGTCAACGATCATACCCCCAAGACATGGTAACCACCCCTGTTATTGGTAATGGTGAAAGGTTAGCATGTCTTAGGGACATGATCTTTGACCCACTGTAACTTTCTCTCTCATCATTATTCACAATTCATTCAGGATTATCCTTTATTATGGTAGCATCACATTCATGTAGAAGTGTTTAGAAACATATTATAATCTTCTTTACAATACAAGTGACTCCAAAATGACACAATACATTATTTACAGTTCATTTCTATGGGCACAAAATAATCTGCAAATGTGGAGTCACAAGCTTGATGTAGTCATTGCATGCTAGGAACATGGGACCTAATACTAAACTTTGACTACTTTATTTCTAAGAATCTTTATGGGGTAAATTATTTTGACCCTCACCTTTATGAGAAAAAATAAATACTAATGTTCTTAGTATTAGTATAAAATAATATAGCACATTTCTTTTGCGTACAATATACATTTCTTTGCATATTTTGTTGTTGTTGTTGCATACTGTAGGCGTGTGTGCAGAGGCCCGTAGGTTGAAGGAATGTATCACGGATCCCTTCGGTACTGTTGCTCATTCAGTGGTCTACGTCACTGGCCTCTAGGCACACCTGGTTCCAATTCCGAACTGATTGTATTTGTATAAATGTGCCCTTTGTTTGACCATTGGGCTGTTGATTATTGTTCCAATGTTCGTTGTGCCTGTGAGTACCTGTGCTGTGTTGTTTTAGCTTTCGTGCCATTTGGATGTGCATATATGATTACGGGTCTCGTCCCGTGGTGTATTATTGTGCCCTTGTGTTTTCGGGTCTCGTCCCGTGTATTTATTCGAGGTACTCCTCGCTCTTTTGTTTGGGTTCAACCCTGTGTTTTGTATACGTGTTTGTTTGGTCTTCGTCCCGGTGCCTTTACATGACACGCTGTAATTTGGGTCAATAAAAACCCCTATCACGTGCCTGTCTACCGATCCTTCACACAACGTGACAGAATAATCAACCGCCCAAGGGAGACAGCGGGAATGGCCCGTCCGACGACGCTGTAATTGGCCCGTCCGACGCCGCCACAACTGGTCCGTCCGACGCTGCCGCAACTTCAGCAGCTGCCACTGGCCTGTCTGGCGCCGTCACAACTGGCCCGTCCAACGACGACACAACTTCGGCAGCTGCAACGGGTCCTGATCGACTCGCACTGCGTTCCTGTGATCGTCTTCGAGGCCGGTGTCGTCCCGCTGCTGCTGCTGTCGATTATTGTTCCAATGTCCAATGTGTTTTGGCCCTGTGTATTTATTCGAGGTACGCTCTTTTGTTTGGGTTCAACCCTGTGTTTTGTATACATGTTTGTTTGGTCTTTCCCCGAGCCTTTACATGACACACTTTAATTTTGGTCATTAAAAACCCCTATTACGCATTCATTCCTGCGCCTGTCTCCCGATCCTTCACACAACTTGACAGCATGACCACTTTGAGCAGGCCAAATCCGATTAAACAAGAACACCCCCAGACAGAAAACTCTACCAGGGGTTGCAAAAAACGTCTTCAAAACAGTTTGTTATGGAATTGGGGCTCATGTACGATGCACTTGAACTCGCTCTACTGTTCAAGTGCTTAGCTTAATACAGAAACGTACCACTTCTATTGCTTATGCAGACAAAATGATCCACTGCATGAACCTTATCATAACACCAATGTGATCTAGGATCCAAATTCACCGCGTCTGCCTTGATGTTCATAAATCTCCACAGAACCCCTCTTGCGCAGTGGAACCCAGAATAATATGTGACTGCTTGGTTACAGTGCTGTCCTTTCAACACCATGATTCGAAGAGCGCTCAAATCGCTTAAAATAACCTTCATCAAGTTCTGTTGCCTAAGCCTTATAGTCCTACTAATCACATTATAATAATAATTATTATTACAAATAGAAGATTATCACTTCTCACAATGGTGCTCATTTAGAAAATTTAAATCATAGCTGAATCAATGTCTCACAAGATCACATGATTAATTAGTATTTTAGATAACAGAACCAAATATAATAGCATATACTGTAGCATAGTAGGCCTATAACATTCTATAACACAAGACATCCTCAGTCATTTCTTACTGGAAACTGAATAGTTACATTATTTTATTCATGCGGCCAAAACTCAACATTGCGTACCACTAGGCAGTATATATGCTTTGATTGAAACCAAATAGGCATACAAGAAAGGCTAATAGTTTGTTAACACCATCTGCTTTAATTCACTCACTGTTAAAATAGCCAGCTTCAGTCAGCTGATTCTACAGTCGTGGCCAAAAGTTTTGAGAATGACACAAATATACATTTTCACAAAGTCTGCTGCCTCAGTTTGTATGATGGCAATTTGCATATACTCCAGAATGTTATGAAGAGTGATCAGATGAATTGCAATTAATTGCAAAGTCCCTCTTTGCCATGCAAATGAATTGAATCCCCAAAACACATTTCCACTGCATTTCAGCCCTGCCACAAAAGGACCAGCTGACATCATGTCAGTGATTCTCTCGTTAACACAGGTATGAGTGTTGACGAGGACAAGGCTGGAGATCACTCTGTCATGCTGATTGAGTTCGAATAACAGACTGGAAGTTTCAAAAGGAGGGTGGTGCTTGGAATCATTGTTCTTCCGTTGCCAACCATGGTTACCTGCAAGGAAACACGTGCCGTCATCATTGCTTTGCCCAAAAAGGGCTTCCCAGGCAAGGATATTGCTGCCAGTAAGATTGCACCTAAATCAACCATTTATCGGATCATCAAGAACTTCAAGGAGAGCGGTTCAATTGTTGTGAAGAAGGCTTCAGGGCACCCAAGAAAGTCCATCAAGCGCCAGGACCGTCTCCTAAAGTTGATTCAGCTGCGGGATCGGGGCACCACCAGTACAGAGCTTACAGAGGAATGGCAGCAGGCAGGTGTGAGTGCATCTGCACGCACAGTGAGGCGAAGACTTTTGGAGGATGGCCTGGTGTCAAGAAGGGCAGCAAAGAAGCCACTTCTCTCCAAGAAAAACATCAGGGACAGACTGATATTCTGCAAAAATTAGAGGGATTGGACTGCTGAGGACTAGGGTAAAGTCATTTTCTCTGATGAATCCCGTTTCTGATTGTTTGGGGCATCTGGAAAAAGCTTGTCCGGAGAAGACAAGGTGAGCGCTACCATCAGTCCTGTGTCATGCCAACAGTAAAGCATCCTGAGACCATTCATGTGTGGGGTTGCTTCTCAGCCAGGGGAGTGGGCTCACTCACAATTTTGCCTAAGAACACAGCCATGAATAAAGAATGGTACCAACACATCCTCCGAGAGCAACTTCTCCCAACCATCCAGGGACAGTTTGGTGACAAACAATGCCTTTTCCAGCATGATGGAGCACCTTGCCATAAGGCAAAAGTGATAACTAAGTGGCTCGGGGAACAAAACATCGATATTTTGGGTCCATGGCCAGGAAACTCCCCAGACCTTAATCCCACTGAGAACTTGTGGTCAATCCTCAAGAGGCGGGTAGACAAACGAAAACCCACAAATTCTGACAAACTACAAGCATTAATTATGCAAGAATGGGCTGCCATCAGTCAGGATGTGGCCCAGAAGTTAATTGACAGCATGCCAGGGCAGATTGCAGAGGTCTTGAAAAAGAAGGGTCAACAATGCAAATATTGACTCTTTGCATCAACTTCATGTAATTGTCAATAAAAGCCTTTGACACTTATGAAATGCTTGTAATTATACTTCAGTATTCCATAGTAACATCTGACAAAAATATCTAAAGACTCTGAAGCAGCAAACTTTGTGGAAATTAATATTTGTGTCATTCTCAAAACTTTTGGCCACGACTTTACAGTGAGGGAAAAAAGTATTTGATCCCCTGCTGATTTTGTACGTTTGCCCACTGACAAAGAAATGAAATGATCAGTCTATAATTTTAATGGTAGGTTTATTTGAACAGTGAGAGACAGAATAACAACAAAACAATCCAGAAAAAGCCATCTCAAAAATGTTACAAAAATGATGTATGTCTGATGTTTAATTGTGCAATTGATAGTGATGACGGCCTATTTTGAAATTAGGTATACATAACTTGGTGTTTGAGGGTATTAAAAATATAAAATGTTTTTGAGACAGTATGTGTAACAGTAGCACTTGCACACATCGGAGGTCCTGTGAAAAAAACGTGCTCCCCTATGGAAATCAGGTGTACACTTGGTTGTAAGAATATTGGTGCTGAAGTAAAAGTTTAGACATGGTTTGTATGAATGTTGAGGCTTGGGCATTAGGGTAGACCAGTTTTATATGTGTATGCCCATAGACTTACCTGGTTTACAGTATATGAGTAATATTAGGGATACACAAAGACTCATACACGTAATGGGTCTGGATGGACGTCTATTGCCCGTTTACAGTAAATTCTTTCTGGCACAAGTTTGTGGTAGAAAAACGTGAATGGGGCTCGGGGCACATGTTATACCACTGTACAATGAGTTTATCTATGAAATGATTAGCGTATAAAGGTCAGAGGTCACAGGACTAAGATATGCAAATAACAATGTTGGGGTGTGCAGTGAATAGCTGGATATAGGTTACTGTTGGTTAAGGAAAGTGGGTAACAGGGGTGAGATGTATTGGCAAAGGAACTGGGGTCTATGAGTAACAAATAGGGCATTTAGGGCTAGGATATGGGTGTATCAGTACTTGATTGTATCAATATTATGATATTGGCATGTGGTTGTTAGGGTTAGGCATGGAGGTAACAGGTAGGGTGGGTGGGTAATTGGCAGAGCACTGTATGTTCCCATCAGTCACAATTGTGACTTAGATTGAAACATATGGATTACATGTTAGGGTTACTAATGGCATAAGATTTGCATTGTGGGATGTCTGACAAAAATGTGGGAACAAATTGGTTAACTCCGTTCTGTGGATTATTCAGACTTGGAATGTCATTGAAAGTTATCAGGAGGAAGCCTCAGTCAACATTGCTGTTGAGGAAAACATACACCTAGGAGGACTAGGTGATGTGTCACTGTTCCCAGCATGGGGGACAAGATGGTAAAATTATTTATGGACATTAGTAAAGGACACGGTGCCCCATCCCCCAGTGTTGTGGGAAATATAATGGCCTAGAAAAAGAGTAGACATTGCATCCGTGTGCTTTTCTTTTTACCATCAAACTCTCCCCGCCCCAGAACTCACCTAGATGGAAGACAGCATTGTCACGACTCATTCTATGCCAAACTAATGAACGCTTAGGGACTGGGATCTGGATTTCCACCCATCCTGAAGAACCCATTAGAGTTTTCCCTAACATGTGTGCAATGTGAGTCGACCAACACATGCCTGGCCACTAGGAGAGCAGAGAAAGAAAACAATTCAAATGATGAAATGTGACACAAACGACTTTGGTTGGACGCTGTTTGACTTTGCTGTTTTCTTTCTTTTGCATAACAATCTTTTCAATTAGCACAGGTCATTTATTTTCTGTTGTCATCCACACTTCAAATACTGAAATAACTCATGTATACAGATTATATACAATGGTGGTTACCACAGCCACTATTGCTAGAAATGTACCTTAAAGTTCAGAGGATTTCTGATTTGCACATGTAATAGTCCATAAAGATGTGGATGGATGTGCAGTATATAAGGAGAGATGATGTCAGTGAGGTTGATAGGTGTCTGTTTCTCTTCTGCATACAGCATAGTGGGCCACCTTGGGTATGAAAGTTAGAACATTTATGAAGAATCAAGTTCAGCGCATTGTTAATCCCATTTTGAGTTCATTGTCTGAGCGAGACACACTATGTTGTTAAGATGCATCGTGTCTCCATAATGTGTCTCTAAAGTCTTAACAAAATGCATCTTGTCATATGACTTTACAAACAATGATGGTTAATTCTGCTGGGCTCTTTCTCTCTACCACACCTTAGCATGTAAAAAACACATGATCCATATGTTCTTATTGCCAGCAGAATACTGCCCTAAAGCACACTTAGGTGATTGCTTTTTTATTTTCTCTCTCAATAGACACACTTCATCACAATAAAGAATTTCAATCAAATAAGAGACCAGCTGGATTATTCTAAAACTGTCACATCCTCATTTTCATCCCATTCACCTCACCCTCCTCCTGCTCCACCTTCCCCTTCTGTCACGTCCTGACCAGTAAAGGGGTTATTTGTTATTGTAGTTTGGTCAGGACGTGGCAGGGAGTGTTTGTTTTATGTGGTTCGGGGTTTGTTGGGATATGTATTTATGTAAGAGGGGTGTTGGTTTTATGTGTTCCGGGGTTTTTGGGTATTGTTCTATGTTTTGTATTTCTATGGTTTTTCTATGTTGTGTATTTCTTTGTTGGCCTGGTATGGCTCTCAATCAGGAACAGCTGTACATCGTTGTTGCTGATTGGGAGTCATACTTAGGTAGCCCTTTTTTCACCTGTCTTTTGTGGGAAGTTGTTTTTGCATTGCTGTGTGTAGCCTGCAAGACTGTTTGTCGTTTTGTTGTTTAAGTGTTCAATAAAAGTAAATATGAGCACTCAACCCGCTGCGCCTTGGTCTACTCCATACAACGACCGTCACACCTTCCTCCTCCTTAGAGGACATATCTACCTCTCTCCCCCCCCCCCCCCCCCCCTTATACTCTCTAACCATTCAGGTGCAACCCTCTCTCCTCCTAGACTACATACTATCCTTACTATTATCTTACAGGACACCACCAACTTCATTCAGATTGAATGCATGATAAAATGTGCTTTATGGTATCGTTGCATAACTCAAATCTATATTCACCAAATAGTCAAGAGAGGCATGTTAATGTGGACCGAGCAAACAAATCAACATCTTCTCTTCAACCCACATGTAGGACAAGAACTAACAATCAGGGGAAACTCATTTCTCAGTTGTGTCTAATATGCAACATAATGACAAATGATAGCCATGAAATCAGTGAATGTTATTTTCCCTCTCACTCTCGCTCATCACTATTATAGAGTTAAGCTCAGGAGACACACGGTACAAAATAAAACCGCATTCACATAAACCCTGTCTGAACCATTTTGGAGTTGATGCATATTGCACATGGCTGCACACAAACACACACACACACAGAGAATTCAGGAAACAGAAAGCATTTACATTCACAAAATATGGAACATTCAGAAGACATCATGAACAATGACTAACGCTAGTTTCAGGTGAACTGTAAGGAATGCAAAAGTGGTTAAACACCACTGTAACCAACTGTATTGCAGTGGATATAAGAGAGGAGGATAGATAAAAACTCAATTCATTATAAACCTGAGCTGTATTCACAGCCTGAACTGTCCTGGGTTGAATTGTATTGAAATTGGTGTAAGCATTGTGGCACAACAACATTACTACGTGCCAATTGGATTCAGGCTTATTCCTGCCCAAGTCTGAGAAATCTCAGCAGTGATCTAAGAGCA
The DNA here is from genome assembly GCF_965601325.2 of Salmo salar. Lineage (NCBI taxonomy): Eukaryota > Metazoa > Chordata > Actinopteri > Salmoniformes > Salmonidae > Salmo > Salmo salar. Next base: position 66,390,918 of record NC_138302.1, on the reverse strand, counting down.
GGGGTTAGGACTGGATGTTGTTATTGGGTTCTTGTTATGCTGTCTTTTCAAGTGGGAGTGTGTTGAGGGAGTGCCAGCTGAGGAGAGGCCTGTCAGATTCAAGATCTCTCTTTGAATAAGTTACATTTTTAATAGGTGGCATACTGTGGCACTGTCTGTCGTTTGGTTCAAGGAGTTGGTATGCAATCTGCTACATTCTACTCATTCATGAACGCACACACACTCCATCTTCAATAGTGTATTTGTTGACAATCATTTTTTACAACATACAGTTGGTAATACAGTGAGGGAAAAAAGTATTTGATCCCCTGTTGATTTTGTATGTTTGCCCACTGACAAAGAAATGATCAGTCTATAATTTGAATGGTAGGTTTATTTGAACAGTGAGAGACAGAATAACAACAAAAATCCAGAAAAACGCATGTCAAAAATGTTAGAAATTGATTTGCATTTTAATGAGTGAAAAAAGTATTTGACCCCCTCTCAATCAGAACAATTTCTGGCTCCCAGGTGTCTTTTATACAGGTAACGAGCTCAGTTTGTTACCTGTATAAAAGAAACATTTCCACAGAAGCAATCAATCAATCAGATTCCAAACTCTCCACCATGGCCAAGACCAAAGAGCTCTCCAAGGATGTCAGGGACAAGATTGTAGACCTACACAAGGCTGGAATGGGCTACAAGACCATCGCCAAGTAGCTTGGTGAGAAGGTGACAACAGTTGGTGCAATTATTCGCAAATGGAAGAAACACAAAAGAACTGACAATCTCCCTCTGCCCTGGGGCTCCATGCAAGATCTCACCTCGTGGAGTTGCAATGATCATGAGAACGGTGAGGAATCAGCCCAGAACTACACAGGAGGATCTTGTCAATGATCTCAAGGCAGCTGGGACCATAGTCACCAAGAAAACAATTGGTAACACACTACACCGTGAAGGACTGAAATCCTGCAGCGCCCGCAAGGTCCCCCTGCTCAAGAAAGCACATATACATGCCCGTCTGAAGTTTACCAATGAACATCTGAATGATTTGAGGACAACTGGGTGAAAGTGTTGTGGTCAGATGAGACCAAAATGGAGCTCTTTGGCATCAACTCAACTCGCCGTGTTTGGAGGAGGAGGAATGCTGCCTATGACCCCAAGAATACCATCCCCACCGTCAAACATGGAGGTGGAAACATTATGCTTTGGGGGTGTTTTTCTGCTAAGAGGACAGGACAACTTCACCGCATCAAAGGGACGATGGACGGGGCCATATGCCGTCAAATCTTGGGTGAGAACCTCCTTCCCCCAGCCAGGGCATTGAAAATGGGTCGTGGATGGGTATTCCTGCATGACAATGACCCAAAACACACGGCCAAGGCAACAAAGGAGTGGCTCAAGAAGAAGCACATTAAGGTCCTGGAGTGGCCTAGCCAGTCTTCAGACCTTAATCCCATAGAAAATCTGTAGAGGGAGCTGAAGGTTCGAGTTGCCAAACGTCAGCCTCGAAGCCTTAATGACTTGGAGAAGATCTGCAATGAGGAGTGGGACAAAATCCCTCCTGAGATGTGTGCAAACTTGGTGGCCAACTACAAGAAACGTCTGACCTCTGTGATTGCCAACAAGGGTTTTGCCACCAAGTACTAAGTCATGTTTTGCAGAGAGGTCAAATACTTATTTCCCTCATTAAAATGCAAATCATTTTATAACATTTTTGACATGCGTTTTTCTGGATTTTTTTGTTGTTGTTATTTTGTCTCTCATTGTTCAAATAAACCTGCAATTAAAATTATAGACTGATAATTTCTTTGTCAGTGGGCAAATGTACAAAATCAGCAGGGGATCAAATACTTTTTTCCCTCACTGTATCAGCACTTCTGATCCTCTGCAAGAAGGGACGTTTATAAAGGGAAGCTTAGTCTTTTGACATTCTGCCTGTTTGTATGATGAAATGGCTGTGTATGCGTCACACTGTGATCTGTGATGGAGCGTATCAGCAACCAGCCACAGTACAGGCTGAGAGAGAGCAGCTAGTGTTTCTATTATATCGGAGGAGCCACTCTGGTTTGTCTCATCTCTGCCTCTTGTCTGTGCCTGATCTTAATGAGGTATTCAGTAGGTGAGTCATCTCTGTCTGTCAGTCTGTCGGTCAGTCGGTTGGTCGGTCGGTCTGTCTGCTCTCACTGCCATAGATTTTCCGCTGATCTCTGCCTAGTCGCTGAGGCAAGGTGCAAACACAGTCATATCATTAGAGTCAGTGTTTGGTCTGCTGTGAAACAAAAGGCTTTAACAGGAAAGATGCCCTTGTCAGTGTTCAGTTTTCAATGCAGAATAGAATGCCGTTTTAATCATTCATAGAGACATTTGTACCTTACAGCAAGATGACTCATCTCCTTTCAGTTTGAAGAGGGGATTCAAACCCACATACATAAATAATGAACATTGGCCTACTGTGATTAAACAAATAAAATAATAATCCAATATAGATTTATATCAAATACCATACTGTAGGTTCTCTAAGGACAACCACACTGCACACCCAATGACGGAGTGGAAAGACTCTCTGCACCTTTTATATGCAGCATTGCACCAGTGCACTGTATTATATGTGCTTAGGGTGATAAACCTAGGTGGTAATAGGCTATGGTAGTCAGCATATAGCCGCTTCTGTGCTGTATAATGAATAAAGTAGCTTTATTGGACTATATGTACTGTATGTGCAGTATGTGAGTGATCAGTGTTTTCCAACACTGCTATGTAATTGGCATGACCCAGCAATAATCATCACATGTAGGAGTTGTTCTTCCTCAGGGTAGAGGGAAATCATATTACCATCACACACACACACACACACACACACACACACACACACACACACACACCATCAGCGATCACCTGAGTCAAGTATGATTGTCCTCCATTCGGTCTTCTAGTTGTGGGTCTTCAGATGGCTGTAGAGGCCGGAGGTGGGAGCCACATAGTTTGGTGCTGTCTGGACAGGGGTGAGTGGTGGTTGTGATTGGGCCTTCCTGGTGTTGTCTCTTCTTGCGTAGCTGCCGCTTGTCCTCTGCGGCACGGTGGAGATCTTTTTCGTATAGTGCAGCTCCCTCTTCAATATTCTTTTCACACACAAACCCACGCAAGCACATGCATTCATCCTTACACACACTCACTCTTTTAGACAGACAGACAGACAGACAGACAGACAGACAGACAGACAGACAGACAGACAGACAGACAGACAGACAGACAGACAGACAGACAGACAGACAGACAGACAGACAGACAGCACACACACACACACACACACACACACACACACACACACACACACACACACACACACACACACACACACACACACACACACACACACACACACACACACACACACACACACACACACACAAAGAAAGGCCAGCCAAGGGATACATACATCCTCTGCCTGTTCTGGAGCAGCACAGAGAACCTCCCCTTCCTGACAGGACAGATGGAGAGTGTTTACCCCCACAGACAAACCCGTCATTTGAATCCCACTATAAGAACAAAGTAAAAAAAGTCAAATCAAGTCCAATGTCTTGTACTGTTCCTGCCAGGGTCTCCTGAGTGAAGTTACCCTGATTAATATTGAAGAATTCCTCAAGGAACCATTGGAACCATTGCTAGTCAATGGTTCATATTTGTACCTTTGGTTAGTTGTGGGTTTCCTGGAGTAACATTTAATGTTTCAATGTGGCAAAGGGCGGAACCCTGGACTCGAGGCATGGTTTAGCAAGGGCATGGCCTACTGTTAGAGTACATTCCTGTTAATCTGTTCTGTTGTATTGGCATTTTAAAGTGAAACTGACAGCATTTTAATTACTTTGCAGATATACAACAACCAGACAATTATAATATCAGTCTAAAATATAAAATTGTCATGCTACAAAACCAACTTTAAAAATAGGTTATATTTGACTCAAAATTCCATGGCGTAGAGTAAGGCATTGTTGGCAGAATAGATGGATGCAATTCAATGCATGATTAATATAATTCACCAATACATTTGTTAGTAGTCCAACAAATATTGCTAGCAGGTCGTAAGTCACAGCTGACCTGGTACATTGTTTGCTTTCTCTAGCCATTCAGGATGCACCGTTTCAGTTTCAATTGCTCAATATTTTGAACAAAAACTGACAAAATGTAACGAAGGCTGGGAATGTCAACACAATCAAACTAGCAAGGGCAATGATCACGTCAGTCATAATGGGGCTAATGGGCTAGCTTATCTATTTATGTAACTATATATTTAGCAAGTTAAAAACATGTAGCATATCGTTAGCTGTGTGTTTACAGGCAGGATGCTGCTGGGAGGATGTCATGTCATTGGAAGAATGGGTGAGTGGACGATTTTTTCCACCTTATTTTTTTTGTGGCTACAGCCAGAGATGCACGTGTCATTTTGTTAGCTGGCAAGAAATGAGGATCACTTTGCTAGCTAGGTAGCAATGCTGAAGTTGAATGACTGTTATCCACAGTTAGCATATTTCTTAGTTGTCAATCAAATGTATTTGCAATCGATCAAATGAGTGGGCAGGCAGGCAAGTTTCCATCATTTATCAATGCAATTTTTATGGTCAACTGTAAGCTGAAAAGGTTTGAGAGGGTTTATCTACTGTTCTCTCGTTAGATTTTAGCTCATCTCGCTTTTGTTAACTTTAGTTGTTGATCTTGTTGTTGTTGATGTGCATCGGAAACAGAGATATAGCCTACCTGTTCATGGTTGTTTGATCAATAGGACTGTAAAGTTCCAAAATCTAAAAGGACTCCAGTGGTATTTACATATTTGCAGAAATCCATTCAGTTGTATTTTGTGGCTTTTGGTGAATGCTTTCTAATGATCTAAAGTCGCTCTATTGCTTTCACGAGAATTTTCAATCCCAATGATGATAACTAAACAATCATTTAAGCTTTGACTAATTCCCCGAGATTTGTAAGACCCTGGGTTTGATAATAATTAGGCAAAGTCTCAGATTCTGCAAAAGGTTTGTAGTAGTTTATTCACGAGAGCTCTGAAGTCAAACATGCATACACAGTCATTTTATAACTCTCACCCCCACCTACGCACACACACACACACACACACACACACACACACACACACACACACACACACACACACACACACACACACACACACACACACACACACACACACACACACACCTTTTATCACTTTTCTGCCCGCCTGGCAGTTTTCTGGCCGTTCTTCTCCTCCCTAGATTAGAGGGGCCTTGACAGGGCCTCTTTCCTGTCATAAGTTTTTCAGAGTTCCAACCAGGTCATGTGTCAATTGTCCGTTGTTTTCTCAGTCATACATTTCTCACCCTTAACCTGTCTCACACATACATTATTGGATTATAGTCTTATAATTCTAATACATTTCACATAGTCTTATAATTCTAATACAGTTCACATCGTTAATTACATTTCAGGGTGGAATTCTTTAGTCATTACTTTAAACATATAAATTCCTTTATCAATTGCTACTGTCTATAAACACACAGTCCAGTTCAAAGTGAATAATGGCAGGCCCTGTGTGGCAAATGGCTTATTTGCATATAGGCCTACTGTAGCTCTGAATGGATATATGTCTGTGTAGAGTCTGGTCCTGGACAAGACAGATGTTTTTATTAGGTTTTATTTACTGCAGTGTCTATTATTTGTCCAAATGCACGGCCACGTTCTCATTCTATATTGCTATGGAATTTTCACAAATGCCTTACTCTACGTCCTTCCCAAAAAGTCTATGAATGTATGAAAACTTGAAAGTCTCGAGTGCTCAATTGTTTTTTGTTTTTTTAAGGTGTGATATTCTTCCTGGGGGTGTATGTGAACATATTTTAAGAAGATTTCATGTTGATAAGTTTTGTAGCTTCAATGAGTCTAACAGATGTGTATGAGTTGACTAAGAGCCTATGCAAATCCCAAAGTTGGGATAGTTACTACCTTCTTATTTATTAATAAAAAAATAAAAAACTGTTACTACTTTCTTACTACACTGAATAAAAATATAAACATTTACAGTGTTGGTCCCATGTTTCATGAGCTGAAATAAAATGTTTACATTCCTGTTAGTGAGCAATTCTCCTTTGCCAAGAAAATCCATCCACCTGACAGGTGTGGCATATCAAGAAGCTGATTGAACAGCATGTTCATCACACAGGAGCACCTTGTGCTGGGGACAATAAAAGGCCACTCTAAAATGTGCAGTTTTGTCACACAACACAATGATACAGATGTCTCATGTTTTGAGGGAGAGTGCAATTGGCATGCTGACTGCAGGAATGTCCACCACAGCTGTTACCAGAGAGCTGTGCTCGGGCACTCAGCTCCCCCAGGACTGCTGCGCAGAAGAAATGTCAGCCTGCGTAGAGAAACACGAGGTTGAACTTCACTCAATATTCTCGAGTTTTCCCCATTAGTTAACACTATCAACGTTTCCCTTTACTATGGGAATTGTGATTGAATCAACGCAATACTAGCCATTTTCAATGCAACATACCAAAACAAAACAAACTATGCAAGACTTAGTATGCAAAACTAACTATGAGTTAATCAACTGGTGTTGGTTAAAGCCAGTGTCTGATCATTTTAAAATGTTTTGTAATTCTATGAATCTTACCCAGCTGATTAACTCACCCACCTGCCCAAATCTCAAATGTCCAGAGAAATCTACCCCGATTGATTTGAAATTGACAAATGTTCCACACGAATATTATGCAGTTGGTGTTTTGTGTTATGATTTAAGTGACCATTGTGCAGTTGTTGCTGTTAGAAATACTAAGGTTCCTAAAACAAACCCACGCTTTATTCGTAAGAGAAAGTTTTAAAGAGCAAGCTTTCTTTCATGATTTGTTTTATTTTGACCGGAGCAACATTGAGCTCATTCCTGATGTGGAAACTGCCAAATAGTAAACAAACATGCCCCATTCCGCAGGTTCGGAGTTAAAGGGCGGGATAATCAATGGTTTTCTTCTGAGCTGTCTTGTATTATTCACAAACGTAGTCTAGCCTGGGCTAAAGCAAGGAAATCCTGTTCTGATGCTGATTGGCTTCTTCTTAGGCAGCTACGAAACAAGTGTTCTTTTCTTCTCAGAATATTTTATGTCTGTTACCACTGATAACCTGAATGACCCTAGAACATTTTGGAAGGCTATTAAATCTGTCTGGTAACAGTAATGTTAATGAATTACCGTCATGTGTATTGAAGGACTCTGTTGCTGTATATGACAAAACTGAAATGCTGAATTGTTTCAATGAGCACTTTGTATCATCTGGTAGGCTGTTTGATTCAGTATCCTCTGGCTCTATACAACCCTGTGTGGATGAACTAGTGAGAGCTGGTCAAACGTTTAGCTTTTTGCCATTCTCAGTGCAGGAGGTACATAAAGCCCTGAAATCCTTAGATCAGAGAAAGCCTGCAGGTCCTGATCTTCTTGATCCCTGCTTTTTAAAACTGGCAGCTGATTTCATAGCTGAACCACTTACATATCTGTTCAATCTAACCCTGGAATGTAATGAAATTCCAAAGATCTGGAAATCAGCATTTGTCCTACCACTTTTAAAAGGGGGGGATCCAACTCTTTGAAATTATTATAGGCCAATCTCAAAGCTGTCACCCCTGGCGAAAATACTTGAAACCCTTGTTAGTGAACAGCTAAAATAGTATATAAAAACGAACTCTATTTTATCAATGTAACAATCGGGCTTCAGGAAGAAGCATTGCACAATTACAGCAGCCATGAAGGTTTTAAATGATATCACTGAAGCCCTTGACAAAAAACAGCACTGTGTCTCCCTTTTTTGAAGGCTTTTGATACAGTTGATCATGCTATACTGAGGCAGAGATTGTCGAGCATAGGTCTTTTGGAGCATGCAGTTAGTTGCATGGTTTGCTAACTATCTGTCTGATAGAACTCAGTGCACTCAATTTGATGGGCTCATGTCTGTTAAATTGTCTGTCTGTAATGGTGTGCCCAGGGCTCTGTACTTGGTCCCCTCTTATTCAGTATTTATATAAATAATTAAGACTAAAATTTGTAAATTGCGCAACATCACTTTTATGCTGATGATACTGTTATTTATTGTTGTGCCTAGGCTCTCACAAAAGCTTTCCAGAACTTGCAAACTGCTTTTTATCCTGTTGGGGATAGGGGCCAGTATTTGCACGGCCGGATAAAAAAACGTACCCGATTTAATCTGGTTACTACTCCTGCCCAGTAACTATAATATGCATATAATTGTTTGATTTGGATAGAAAACACCCTAAAGTTTCTAAAACTGTTTGAATGGTGTCTGTGAGTATAACAGAACTCATTTGGCAGGCCAAAACCTGAGAAGATTCCTTACAGGAAGTGCCCTCTCTGACCATTTCTTGGCCTTCTACACTCTCTTTATTGAAAACTGAGGATCTCTGCTGTAACGTGACACTTCCTACGGCTCCCATAGGCTCTCAGAAGGTGGCAAAACGTTGAATGATGCCTTTGCAGGCCCAGGCTGAAAAACAGTAGCGCATTTGGATAGTGGTCGATCAGAGAACAATGAGACTGGGGGCGCGTGCACGAGCCGACACCATGTTTTTATTTTTTCGTCTTTGAACGAAAACAGGGTTTCCCGGTCGGAATATTATCGCTTTTTTACGAGAAAAATCACATAAAAATTGATTTTAAACAGCGGTTGACATGCTTCGAAGTACGGTAATGGAATATTTTGAATTTTTTTTGTCACGAAACGCGTCGGGCACGTAACCCTTCGTCACCCTTCGGATAGTGTCTTGAACGCACGAACAAAACAGAGGATATTTGAACATAACTATGGATTATTTTGAACCAAACCAACATTTGTTATTGAAGTAGAAGTCCTGGGAGTGCATTCTGACGAAGAACAGCAAAGGTAATCCAATTTTTCTTATAGTAAATCGGAGTTTGGTGAGGGCCAAACTTGGTGGGTGTCAAAATAGCTAGCCCGTGATGGCGAGCTATCTACTCAGAATATTGCAAAATGTGCTTTTGCCGAAAAGCTATTTTAAAATCGGACATAGCGATTGCATAAAGGAGTTCTGTATCTATAATTCTTAAAATAATTGTTATGTTTTTTGTAAACGTTTATCGTGAGTAATTTAGTAAATTCACCGGAAGTTTGCGGTGGGTATGCTAGTTCTGAACGTCACATGCTAATGTAAAAAGCTGTTTTTTTATATAAATATGAACTTGATTGAACAAAACATGCATGTATTGTATAACATAATGTCCTAGGAGTGTCATCTGATGAAGATCATCAAAGGTTAGTGCTGCATTTAGCTGTGGTTTGGGTTTATGTGACATTATATGCTAGCTTGAAAAATGGGTGTCTGATTATTTCTGGCTGGGTAAGCTGCTGACATAATCTAATGTTTTGCTTTCGTTGTAAAGCCTTTTTGAAATCGGACAGTGTGGTTAGATTAACCATAGTCTTGTCTATAAAATGGTGTAAAATAGTCATATGTTTGAGAAATTGAAGTAATAGCATTTCTAAAGTATTTGAATATCGCGCCACGGGATTCCACTGGCTGTTGAGTAGGTGGGACGATTTCGTCCCACATACCCTAGAGAGGCTAAACTGTTCAACATACCTTGTGTCAATTGAAGCTTATCCTCAATACTGACAAAACTAAACTAATGTTTTCTAAAGCAAGAAATAGACCTCTGAACCTTTCACTATTACTACCTGTCAGGGCAATGAGATTGAGACTGAAACCTCATATAAATATCTTGGAATTTTAATTGATGACGGACTCTCTTTTAAATTGCTTATTCAACAACTTACAAAAAATTTGAAGCTGAAGTTGATTTTATTTTAGGAAAAAGGCCTGTTTTTCTTTTGAAGCCAGAAGGAGGCTAGTATCAGATACATTTATGCCTTTACTAGACTATGGGGATATATGAATGCTTCCGCTCAGTGTTTGAGATCAATTGACACCCTTTACCATGAAGAGTTGAGATTTATTTTAAACTGCAAAACCCTTACACACCTTGCACTTTGTATATAAGGGTTGGCTGGCCTTCTCTAGTCAATCGTAGGCTCAGTCACTGGTATACTTTTATTTACAATGCCATTTTGGGTTTACTACCATTTTATTTGAGCATTTTTATTGTTCAGAAATGTGGTGGGTACTCCCTTCGTTCGCAGGATTTAATCCTGCTAACTGTTCCAAATGTCCAAAATGTATTTGGTAAAAGGGCTTTTATGTACTCTGCACCATTGGCTTGGAACACCTAACAAAATACTTTTAAACTGAAAGAACTTATCCCGATTGGTGTTTTTAAATCATTGATGAAGAATTTTGAGGCTGATTCCCTGACCTGTCAATGTTTTTAATTAGCTCTTTTATGATTTTGTTATACTCTTGTCAATTCTATGATTTTTTTACTTGATTACCTATAGTTTTTCATGTTGTCTGTCTGTAATTGTGTAATGACTTGGTGCTGCCTATCTTGGCAAGGACACTGTTGAAAAAGAGATGATAACTATTTTTCTTTTTTAACTATGCAAGAGATTTTGTTGTAGGCAGAGGACATCAGAGTAGGATTCTATTGCATTGACAAGCATGACTTATCCCGTACTCTACAGAGACTGGTGCGTCATAACCAATCAGAGCTGTAGTAGGCCTATATGCAAATAAACAATTGCCATATATGGATCTGTGCCATTCACCTTGAACTGGACTGTGTTTACAGCATTAGAGGTCAGAGCAAGAGCTGCATGTAGCCACGTGTGCACATTTGTTCATATCCTTTGCTAGTTAGTGAGTTATTAGCCCAGTTATATATAATTTGAAGTCAGCAATGGGGGAGTGATTGCTTTCTACAACAGCACAAATCATGTACCTTTGTACACATCTCTACATTTGGATCAAATAGCCACAGTAGCCTACTTAAATTTTGCTCAGTGCTGGAATTTTGTTTAGGAAACATTGGTTTGGACCATGTTAAATCCTTAGTGATGTGGACACCGAGGAACTTGAGGCACTCGACGCACCCCACTACAGCCCCATCGATGTGGTTAGAGGTGTGCTCTCCCCTCCGTTTCCTGTAGTCCTTGATCAGCTCCTTTGTCTTGCTGACGTTGAGGGAGAGGTTGTCGTCCTGGCACCACACTGCCAGGTCTCTAACCTTCTCACTATAGGCTGCGTGTAAAGGTCCTGTGTGTAGCTGGTGTAGAGAGTCAGGTGCAGGACAGCAGATATGAGTAATCAACGAATTTTACTCAAAATACACAAATACAAAGCAATATAACGAGCTCACAATAACGGACCGATTTACAACAAACAATTACTCACAAACAAACATGGGGGAACAGAGGGTTAAATTATTAACAAGTAATTGGGGAATTGAAACCAGGTGTGTAAGACAAAGACAAAACAAATGGAAAATGAAAAGTGGATCGGCGATGGCTAGAATGCCGGTGACGCCGAATGCCGCCTGAACAAGGAGAGGGACCGACTTCGGCGGAAGTCGTGACACTGCCTCATCGTCGTCGGTGATCAGTCCTACCACCGTCCTTTGGCCAGCAAACTTGATGATGGTGCTGGAGTCGTGCGCAGCCATGCAGTTGTGGGTGAACAGGGAGTACAGAAGGGGACTAGGCACACACGCCTGAGGGGCCCCCGTGTTGATGGCCAGCGTGGCAGATGTGTTGTTGCCTACATCCTTAGAAAAAAGGGTTCCAAAAGGGTTCTTCAGCTGTCCTCATAGGATAACCCTTTTTTGGTTAGAGGTAGAACCATTTTTGATTCCAGGTACAACTCATTTGCATTCCATATAGAACAATCTGTGTAAAGGGTTTTACATAGAACTCAAAAGGGTTCTACCTGAAACCAAAAGGGTTCTACCTGGAACCAAAAAGGGTTCTTCAAAGGTTCTATTACAGGGACAGTTGAAGAACCCTTTAAGGTTCTAAATAGCATATTTTTTTCTAAGAGTGTACCCTCACCGCCTGGGGTGGACTGCCAGGAAGTCCAGGATCCAGTTGAAGAAGGAGGTGTTCATTCCCAGGGTCCTGAGCTTGGTGATGTAACGGCCGTCGTTAAAATGAGACCAAGATGCAGCGGAGGATGTGTTCATCTTTCAAGATATTTAATGGTATGCATGAACACTACAAAATAAACAAAACGACCAGCAACAGTTCTGTCCGGTTACACACTAAACAGAAAACAATCACCCACAAACCCCAAAGGAAAAACAGGCTGCCTATGTATGACTCTCAATCAGCAACAACGATCTACAGCTGTTCCTGATTGAGAGCACCACACACGGCCAAACCAAAGAAACAAACCAACATAGAAAAATAAACATAGAACGCCCACCCATGTAACACCCTGGCCTAACCAAAATAGAGAACAAAAAAACCCTCTCTATGGCCAGGGCATTACAGTACCCCCCCCCCCCACCCCCAAAGGTGCGGACTCCGGCCGCAAAACCTGACTCTGAAGGGGAGGGTCTGGGTGGGCCTTCCTACGGCGGCGGCTCTGGTGCGGGACGTGGACCCCGCTCCACCCTTGGCGCCCCTAGCTGCACCGGAGGACTGGCGGGCGACCCTGGCTGCACCCGGCTGGCGGGAGACACTGGCTGCGCCCGGCTGGCGGGCGACCCTGGCTGCTCCGGGCTGGCGGGCGACCCTGGCTGCTCCGGGCTGGCGGGCGGCTCTGGCAGCTCCGGGCTGGCGGGCGACCCTGGCTGCTCCGGGCTGGCGGGCGACCCTGGCTGCTCCGGGCTGGCGGGCGACCCTGGCTGCTCCGGGCTGGCGGGCGACTCTGGCTGCTCCGGGCTGGCGGGCGGCTCTGGCGGCTCCTGGCTGGCGGGTGGCTCTGGCGGCTCCGGGCTGGCGGGCGACTCTGGCGGCTCCGGGCTGGCGGGCGACTCTGGCCCAGGATTCACCAGGCTGGGGAGACATGCAGGAGGCCTGGCTCTGGGCGCAGGCACAGGACTCACCAGGCTGGGGAGACCCACAGGAGGCTTGGTCCTGGGAGGAGGCACAGGATAGACCAGGTTGGAGAGACCCACTGGAGGCCTGGTCCGAGGAGGAGGCACAGGATAAACCGGGCTGTGGGGGAGCACTGGAGTTCTGGTGCGTAGGCTTGCCACCCATACTCCAGGCTGAATGCCCACTCTTGCCCGGCATGGGTGGAGTGCAGGCATAGGGCGAACTGAGCCCTCCCAGCGCCCCGGAGACACAGTGCGCAGAGCCGGCGCAGGATAACCTGGACCGAAACGGCACACCGGAGACCAGACGCGCTGAGCTGGCACAATCCGCCCTGGCTCGATGCCCACACTCGCAGGCCTTGCGGGGGGCTGGCCTATAGCGCACCGGGCTATGAGTGCGCACTGGAGACACCATGCGCTTCATAGCATAACACGGTGCCTGACCAGTACCACGCTGCCCGGAGCGGGGGGCTCGGTCCCAACCTGACTCTGCCACACTCCCCGTGTGCCCCCCCCCCCCCAAAAAAAAATGTTTGGGGCTGCCTCTCGTGCCTGTTGCGCTCCCTTGCCTCATACCAGCGCCTCTCAGCAATCGCTGCCTCGATCTCACACTGCGGGCGGCGATACTCCCCAGCTTGAGCTCATGGTCCTTTTCCGTCCAGTAATTCCTCCTACTTCCAGGAATCCTGAATGCTCTTCTCCTGGTGCTGCTCCTTCCTCCGCTGCTTGGTCCGTTGTTGGTGGGTGATTCTGTAATGGCCGTCGTTAAAATGAGACCAAGGTGCTGCAGAGGATGTGTTCATCTTTCAAGATATTTAATGGAACGCATGAACACTACAAAATAAACAAAACGACCAGCAACAGTTCTGTCCGGTTACACACTAAACAGAAAACAATCACCCACAAACCCCAAAGGAAAAACAGGCTGCCTATGTATGACTCTCAATCAGCAACAACGATCTACAGCTGTTCCTGATTGAGAGCCACACACGGCCAAACCAAAGAAACAAACCAACATAGAAAAATAAACATAGAACACCCACCCATGTAACACCCTGGCCTAACCAAAATAGAGAACAAAAAAAACCCTCTCTATGGCCAGGGCGTTACAGGTGATGAGCTTGGAGGGGACTATGTTGTTGAATGCTGAGCTGTAGTCAATTAACTTCTGTGGGCTAGGTGGGATGCTAGCATCCCACCTGCGGGACACAGCCAGTGAAATATCAGGGCGGAAAATTCAAAAACAACAAAATGTCATAATTCAACTTTCTCAAACATACAACTATTTTACAACATTTTAAAGATAAACTTCTCGTTAATCTAACCACATTGGCCGATTTCAAAAAGGCTTTACAGCGAAAGCAAAACATTAGATTATGTTAGGAGAGTACATAGACAAAAATAATCAAACAGACATTTTCCAAGCAAGGACATGTGTCAATAAAACCCAAAACACAGCTAAATGAAGCACTAACCTTTGACGAGCTTCATCAGATGACACCCCTAGGACATGTTACACAATACATGTATGTTTTGTTCGATAAAGTTCATATTTATATCCAAAAACAGCATTTTACATAGGCGCGTGATGTTCAGAAAATGTATTCCCACCAAAACGGCCGGTGAATGTGCACATCAATTTACAAAAATACTTATCATAAACGTTGACAAAATATATAACAATTATTTTAAGAATTATAGATAGACTACCCCTGGATGCAACTGCTGTGTCAGATTTTAAAATAGCTTTACGGAGAAAGCACATTTTTCAATATTCTGACTACATAGCTCAGCCATCACGGTGAGCTATTCAGACACCCGCCAAGTTCGGGGCAACCTAAACTCAGAATTAGTATTAGAAATATTCTCTTACCTTTGCGGATCTTCGTCAGAATGCACTCCCAGGACTGCTACTTCCACAAGAAATGTTGTTTTTGTTCGAAATAATCCATATTTATGTACAAATACCTCCGTTTTGTTCGTGCGTTCAGGTCACTATCCAAAGGGTAACGCGCGAGCGCGGAACGAGAGACGAAAAGTCAAAATGTTCCATTACCGTACTTAGAAGCATGTCAAACGCTGTTTAACCTTTTGAGGACAGACGTTCCGCTAGCGGAACCCCTAGCCAACAGCCAATGGCATCGCACGGCGCGAAATACAAAACCAACTAAAATACCACAATTCAATTTTCTCAAACAATCAACTATTTTACACCATTTTAAAGAAAAGACTCTCGTTAATCTAACCACATTGTCCGATTTCAAAAAGGCTTTACAGCGAAAGCAAAACATTAGATTATGTTAGGAGAGTACATAGACACAAATAATCACATAGCCATTTTCCAAGCAAGCATATATGTCACATAAACCCAAACCACAGCTAAATGCAGCACTAACCTTTGATGATCTCCATCAGATGACACTCCTAGGACATTATGTTATACAATACATGCATGTTTTGTTCAATCAAGTTCATATTTATATAAAAAAACTGCTTTTTACATTAGCATGTGATGTTCAGAACTAGCATACCCACCGAAAACTTCCGGTGAATTTACTAAATTACTCATGATAAACGTTGACAAAATACATAACACTTATTTTAAGAATTATAGATGCAGAACTCCTTTATGCAATCGCTATGTCCGATTTTAAAATAGCTTTTCGGTGAAAGCACATTTTTTTATATTCTGAGTACATAGCTCGGCCATCACAGGCTAGCGAATTTGACACCCACCAAGTTTGGGGCTCACTAAACTCAGAATTACTATTAGAAAAATTGGATTACCTTTGCTGTTCTTCGTCAGAATGCACTCCCAGGACTTCTACTTCAACAACAAATGTTGTTTTGGTTCCAAATAATCCATAGTTATATCCAAATACCTCTGTTTTGT
Source organism: Salmo salar (assembly GCF_965601325.2). NCBI lineage: Eukaryota > Metazoa > Chordata > Actinopteri > Salmoniformes > Salmonidae > Salmo > Salmo salar. Next base: position 66,375,042 of record NC_138302.1, on the reverse strand, counting down.
TCGTGCGTTCAGGTCACTATCCGAAGGGTAATGCGCGAGCGCATTTCGTGACAAAAAATGTCTAAATATTCCATTACCGTACTTAGAAGCATGTCAAACGCTGTTTAAAATCAATTTTTATGCTATTTTTCTCGTAAAATAGCGATAATATTCCAACCGGGCAACGTTGTATTCATTCAAAGGCTGATAGAAAAAAAGTCTCGTGAACGCGCATCTCAGTCTCACTGTCCCCCGGCTGACCACTTACAAACAGAGCTGTTGTACTTTGCCCAGAGACAGCAGACACCCCATTCCACTTTCTGGCGGCTTTAGAGAGCCAATGGAAGCCTTAGAAAGTGTCACGTTACAACACAAATGCTGTAATGTCGATAGAGATGCAACAGAAGGACAACAAATTGTCACACAGGGCACTTCCTGTATGGCATCTTCTCAGGTTTTGTACTGCCATATGAGTTCTGTTATACTCACAGACACCATTCAAACAGTTTTAGAAACTTTAGAGTGTTTTCTATCCAAATCTACTAATTATATGCATATTCTCATTTCTGGGCAGGAGTAGTAACCAGATTAAATCGGGTACGTTTTTTATCCGGCCGTGAAAATACTGCCCCCTAACCCAAAGAAGTTAAAATCAATCTTTATGGAATTTTTAACGTAAAATTGCGATAATATTCCAACCGGACAATACCATATTCATTCAAGAAGAAAAAGAAGGAGGGGCGCACTCGCGGGACCGAGCATATCCAATCCCTTTGTTGCCAGGCAGACCACTCAGTAACTGAGCTCCTATTATCTGCCCAGTGACAGGAAAATGCTCAAACCACTTTCTGAAGGCTTTAGACAGCCAATGGAAGCCATAGGAAAAGCAACGTCACCCCACAGACACTGTAGCTTCAATAGAGAATCAAAATAAAAACTACAATTCTCAGACTTTCCACTTCCTGCTTGGAATTTTCTCAGGTTTTTGCCTGCCATATGAGTTCTGTTATACTCACAGACACCATTCAAACAGTCTTAGAAACTTCAGAGTGTTTTCTATGCAAATCTACTAATAATATGCATATTCTAGTTTCTGGGCCACAGTAGTAACCTGTTTAAATTGGGTACGTTTTTCATCCGGCCGTGAAAAGACTGCCCCCTAGCCCAGACAGGTTAACAGCATTCTTACATAGGTATGACTTTTTCCAGGTGGGTGAGGGCAGTGTGGAGTGCAATAGAGACTGTGTCATCTGTGCATATGTTGAGGCAGTATGCAAATTGGAGTAGGTCCAGGGTGTCTGGGATGATGGTGTTGTGATCCATGACTGGACTTTCAAAGCAATAAATTGCTACATATGTGAGTGCTACAGGGCAATAGTCATTTAGGCAGGTTACCTTGGTGTTCCTGGGCACAGGGACTATGGTGGTCTACTTGACACAAGTTGGCATTACAGACTGGGTCAGAGATGGGTTGAAAATATCAGTGAAGACACTTGGCAGCTGCTCAGCTCATGATCTGAGTATGCGTCATGGTATTCCATCTAGCCCCCGCAGCCTTGTGAATGTTGACCTGCTTAAAGGTCCTACTCAAATTGGCTGCGAAGAGCAAGATCACACAGGTGTCCGGAACAGCTGATGCTCTCATGCATGGTTCAGTGTTACTTGCCTTGTAGCATTTAGGATGGCTCACCTCTCACAGTTCTGGGTGACTTTAACCTCCCCACGTCTACCTTTGACTCATTCCTCTCTGCCTCCTTCTTTCCACTCCTCTCCTCTTTTGACCTCACCCTCTCACCTTCCCCCCCTACTCACAAGGCAGGCAATACGCTTGACCTCATCTTTACTAGATGCTGTTCTTCCACTAATCTCATTGCAACTCCCCTCCAAGTCTCCGACCACTACCTTGTATCCTTTTCCCTCTCACTCTCCTCCAACACTTCTTACTCTGCCCCTACTCGGATGGTATTGCGCCGTCGCAACCTTCGCTCTCTCACTCCCGCTACTCTCTCCTCTTCCATCCTATCATCTCTTCCCTCTGCTCAAACCTTCTCCAACCTATCTCCTGATTCTGCCTCCTCAACCCTCCTCTCCTCCCTTTCTGCATCCTTTGACTCTCTATGTCCCCTATCCTCCAGGCCGGCTCGGTCCTCCCCTCCTGCTCCGTGGCTCGACGACTCATTGCGAGCTCACAGAACAGGGCTCCGGGCAGCCGAGCGGAAATGGAGGAAAACTCGCCTCCCTGCGGACCTGGCATCCTTTCACTCCCTCCTCTCTACATTTTCCTCTTCTGTTTCCGCTGCTAAAGCCACTTTCTACCACTCTAAATTCCAAGTATCTGCCTCTAACCCTAGGAAGCTCTTTGCCACCTTCTCCTCCCTCCTGAATCCTCCTCTCCCTCTCACCCCCTCCTCCCTCTCTGCGGATGACTTCGTCAACCATTTTGAAAAGAAGGTCGACGACATCCGATCCTCGTTTGTTAAGTCAAACGACACCGCTGGTCCTGCTCACACTGCCCCACCCTGTGCTTTGACCTCTTTCTCCCCTCTCTCTCCAGATGAAATCTCGCGTCTTGTGACGGCCGGCCGCCCAACAACCTGCCCGGTTGACCCTAATCCCTCCTCTCTTCTCTAGACCATTTCCGGAGATCTTCTCCCTTACCTCACCTCGCTCATCAACTCATCCTTGACCGCTGGCTAAGTCCCTTCCGTCTTCAAGAGAGCGAGAGTTGCACCCCTTCTGAAAAAACCTACACTCGATCCCTCCGATGTCAACAACTACAGACCAGTATCCCTTCTTTGTTTTCTCTCCAAAACTCTTGAACGTGCCGTCCTTGGCCAGCTCTCTTGCTATCTCTCTCAGAATGACCTTCTTGATCCAAATCAGTCAGGTTTCAAGACTGGTCACTCAACTGAGACTGCTCTTCTCTGTGTCACGGAGGCTCTCTGCACTGCTAAAGCTAACTCTCTCTCCTCTGCTCTCATCCTTCTAGACCTATCTGCTGCCTTTGATACTGTGAACCACCAGATCCTCCTCTCCACCCTCTCCGAGTTGGGCATCTCCGGCGCGGCCCACGCTTGGATTGCGTCCTACCTGACAGGTCGCTCCTACCAGGTGGCGTGGCGAGAATCTGTCTCCGCACCACGTGCTCTCACCACTGGTGTCCCCCAGGGCTCTGTTCTAGGCCCTCTCCTATTCTCGCTATACACCAAGTCACTTGGCTCTGTCATATCCTCACATGGTCTCTCCTATCATTGCTATGCAGACGACACACAATTAATCTTCTCCTTTCCCCCTTCTGATAACCAGGTGGCGAATCGCATCTCTGCATGTCTGGCAGACATATCAGTGTGGATGACGGATCACAACCTCAAGCTGAACCTCGGCAAGACGGAGCTGCTTTTCCTCCTGGGGAAGGACTTCCCGTTCCATGATCTCGCCATCACGGTTGACAACTCCATTGTGTCCTCCTCCCAGAGTGCTAAGAACCTTGGAGTGACCCTGGACAACACCCTGTCGTTCTCCACTAACATCAAGGCGGTGACCCGATCCTGTAGGTTCATGCTCTACAACATTCGCAGAGTACGACCCTGCCTCACACAGGAAGTGGCGCAGGTCCTAATCCAGGCACTTGTCATCTCCCATCTGGATTACTGCAACTCGCTGTTGGCTGGGCTCCCTGCCTGTGCCATTAAACCCCTACAACTCATCCAGAACGCCGCAGCCCGTCTGGTGTTCAACCTTCCCAAGTTCTCTCACGTCACCCCGCTCCTCCGCTCTCTCCACTGGCTTCCAGTTGAAGCTCGCATCCGCTACAAGACCATGGTGCTTGCCTACGGAGCCGTGAGGGGAACGGCACCTCCGTACCTTCAGGCTCTGATCAGTCCCTACACCCAAACGAGGGCACTGCGCTCATCCACCGCTGGCCTGCTGGCCCCCCTACCTCTGAGGAAGCACAGTTCCCGCTCAGCCCAGTCAAAACTGCTTGCTGCTCTGGCACCCCTATGGTGGAACAAGCTCCCTCACGACGCCAGGACAGCGGAGTCAATCACCACCTTCCGGAGACACCTGAAACCCCACCTCTTTAAGGAATACCTAGGATAGGATAAAGTAATCCTTCTAATCCCCCCCCCCCTAAAAGATTTAGATGTACTATTGTAAAGTGGTTGTTCCACTGGATATCATAAGGTGAATGCACCAATTTGTAAGTCACTCTGGATAAGAGCGTCTGCTAAATTACTTAAATGTAAATGTAAATTTAGCTCCCCTGGTAGACTCACGTTGCTGGGCAGCTCAAGGCTGGGTCTACCTTTTATAATGCGTGATAGTTTGCAAGCCCTGCCACATCAAATTCAAATAAAAAAATGTATTAGTCAAATACGCCGAATACAACAGGTGTAGACCTAACAGTGAAATGCTTACTTACGAGCCCCTAACCAACTATGCAGTTTAAAAAAATACGGATAAGAATAAGAAATAAAAGAAACAAGTAATTAAAGAGCAGCAGTAAAATAACAATAGCGAGACTATATACAGGGGGGTACCGGTACAGAGTCAACGTGCGGGGGCACCGGTTAGTTGAGGTAATATGTACATGTAGGTAGAGTTATTAAAGTGACTATGCATAGATGATAACAACAGAGTAGCAGCGAAATAAGGGGGGGGGGGGGGGCAAAGCAAATAATCTGGGTAGCCATTTGATTAGATGTTCAGGAGTCTTATGGCTTGGGGGTATAAGCTGTTTAGAAGCCTCTTTGACCTAGACTTGGCGCTCCGGTACCGCTTACCGTGCGGTAGCAGAGAGAACAGTCTATGACGAGGGTGGCTGGAGTCTTTGACAGTTTTTAGGGCCTTCCTCTGACACCGCCTGGTATAGAGGTCCTGGATAGTAGGGAGGTTAACCCAGTGATGTACTGGGCCGTTCACACTACCCTCTAGTGCCTTGCGGTCGGAGGTTGACCAGTTGCCATACCAAGCAGTGATGCAACCAGTCAGGATGCTCTCAATGGTGCAGCTGTAGAACCTTTTGAAGATCTGAGGTCCCATGCCAAATCTTTTCAGTCTCCATCCCCTAATTGGAGTAAACTAATGGACAACAACTCTTAGGCTTTTAATTCCAGTTTATACATACTATATACATTTTACGGACACAGTACATTTTACAATAGTTATCTTTTGTTTGTTTTTAGTCCCATCCTTCAGCTCCACTTAACCCCTCCCATCTGCCTCCGAACACCATCCAGTTTCGATTTCTATTTGCCAAATAGTTTTCCACTGTGCTGCGATGTTCCCAAAAGTTCAGAACCTTTCTATTCTCATAGATTCTACATATTGTAAATTAAGAATAAACATTTTTGCAAAGAGTATTATTAGCTCCAGGTAAATGTTGCAATTATTCAGCCATCCATGAACCTGCAACCAAAAACAAGCTATATATGGAAAGTACCAAAACAAATGATCTAATGATTCTGTCTCTTCGCAGCAAAATCTGCAGAGCTGGGATGGTTGTATCCCCCATATATACAGTGCCTTCGGAGAGTATTGAGACCACTTGACCTTTTCCACATTTTCTTACGTCACAGCCTTATTCTAAAATGGATAATATATATTTTTTTAATCCTCAGCAATCTACACACAATACCCCATAAGGACAAAGCGAAAACAGGTTTTTAGAAATTGTTGCTAATTTATTAAAATTAAAAACAGAAATACCTTATTTACATAACTATTCAGACCCTTTGCCATGAGACTCAGTTGCATCCTGTTTCCATTGATCATCTTTGAGATGTTTCTACAACTTGATTGGAGTCCACCTGTAGTAAATTCAATTGATTGGACATGATTTGGAAAGGCACACACCTGTCTATATAAGGTCCCACAGTTGACAGTGCGTGTCGGAGCAAAAACCATGCCATGAAGTCGAAGGAATTGTCCGTAGAGCTCCGAGACAGGATTGTGTCGAGGCACAAATCTGGGGAAGGGTGACAAAACATTTCTGCAGCATTGAAGGTCCCCAAGAACACAGTGGCCTCCATCAATCTTAAATGGAAGAAGATTGGAACCACCAAGACACCTCCTAGAGCTGGCCGCCCGTCCAAACTGAGCAATCGAAGGAGAAGGGCCTTGGTCAGGGAGGTGACCAAGAACCCGATGGTCACTCTGACAGAGCTCAAGAGTTCCTCTGTGGAGATGGGAGAACCTTCCAGAAGGACAACCATCTCTGCAGCACTCCACCAATCATGGCTTTTTGTTGGAGTGGAGAGACGGAAGCCACGCCTCAGTAAAAGTCACAAGAAGGCCCGTTTGGAGTTTGCCAAAAAGCACCTAAACAAGATTCTCTGGTCTGATGAAAGCAAGATTGAACTCTTTGGCCTGAATGCCAAGCATCACTTCTGGAGCAAACCTGGCACCATCCCTTCGGTGAAGCATGGTGGTTTCAGCATGCTGTGGGTAAGTTTTTCAGCAGCAGGAACTGAGAAATTAGTCAGGATCGAGGCAAAGATGAACAGGGCAATGTACAGAGAGATCCTTGATGAAAACCTGCTCCAGAGTGCTCAGGACCTCAGGCTGGGGCGAAGGTTCAGCTTCCAACAGGACAATGACCCTAAGCACACAGCCAAGACAACGCAGGAGTGGCTTCGGGACAAGTCTCTGAATGTCCTTGTGTGCTCCAGTCAGAGCCCGGACTTGAACCCGATCAAACATCTCTGGAGAGACCTGAAAATAGCTGTGCAGCAACGATCCCCATCCAACCTGACAGAGCTTGAGAGGATCTGCAGAGAAGAATGGGAGATACTCCCCAAATACAGGTGTGCCAAGATTGTAAATTGCTTTAAAAGGTGCTTCAAAAAAGTACTGAGTAAAGGGTCTGAATACTTACAGTTGAAGTCGGAAGTTTACATACACTTAGGTTAGAGTCATTAAAACTTGTTTTTCAACCACTACACACATTTCTTGTTAACAAACTATAGTTTTGGCAAGTTGGTTAGGACATTTACTTTGTGCATGACACAAGTCATTTTCCCAACAATTGTTTACAGACAGATTATTTCACTCATAATTCACTGTATCACAATTGCAGTGGGTCAGAGGTTTACATACACTAAGTTGACTGTGCCTGTACACAGCTCGGAAAATTCCAGAAAATGATGTCATGGCTTTAGAAGCTTCTGATAGGCTAATTGACATAATCGGAGTCAATTGGAGGTGTACCTCCATTGGAGGTGTATATATCAACGATGTCGCTCTTGCTGCGGGTGATTCCCTGATCCACCTCTATGCAGACGTCACCATTCTGTATACATCTGGCCCTTCTTTAGACACTGTGTTAACTAACCTCCAAAAGAGCTTCAGTGCCATACAACACTCCTTCCGTGGCCTCCAACTGCTCTTAAACGCTAGTAAAACCAAATGCATGCTTTTCAACCGTTCGCTGCCTGCATCCACCCGCCCGACTAACATCACTACTCTGGACGGTTCTGACCTAGAATACGTGGACAACTACAAATACCTAGGTGTCTGGCTAGACTGTAAACTCTCCTTCCAGACTCATATCAAACATCTCCAATCCAAAATCAAATCTAGAATCGGCTTTCTATTTATCAACAAAGCCCCCTTCACTCACGCCGCCAAACTTACCTTAGTAAAACTGACTATCCTACCGATCCTCGACTTCGGCGATGTCATCTACAAAATAGCTTCCAATACTCTACTCAGCAAATTGGATGCAGTCTATCACAGTGCCATCCGTTTTGTTACCAAAGCGCCTTATACCACCCACCACTGCAACCTGTATGCTCTAGTTGGCTGGCCCTCGCTACATATTCGTCGCCAGACCCACTGGCTCCAGGTCATCTATACGTCTATGCTAGGTAAAGCTCCGCCTTATCTCAGTTCACTGGTCACGATAACAACACCCACCCGTAGCACGCGCTCCAGCAGGCATATCTCACTGGTCATCCCCAAAGCCAACACCTGCTTTGGCTGCCTTTCCTTACAGTTCTCTGCTGCCAGTGACTGGAACGAATTGCATAAATTGCTGAAGCTGGAGACTTACATTTCCCTCACTAACTTTAAACATCAGCTATCTGAGCAGCTAACCGATCGCTGCAGCTGTACATAGTCCATCTGTAAATTGCCCACCCAATCTACCTACCTTGTCCCCATATTGTTTTTATTTACTTTGCTGCTCTTTTGCACACCAGTATCACTACTTACACACCATCATCTGCTCATCATCATCTGCTCATCTATCACTCCAGTGTTAATCTGCTAAATTGTAATTACTTTGCTACTATGGCCTGTTTATTGCCTTACCTCCTCATGCCATTTGTACACACTGTATATAGAGTTTCTTTTTTTCTATTGTGTTATTGACTGTACGGTTGTTTATTCCATGTGTAACTCTGTGTTGTTGTTTCTGTCGCACTGCTTTGCTTTATCTTGGCCAGGTCGCAGTTGTAAATGAGAACTTGTTGTCACGAGCGTTGTGTTGAATGCACCACACTGCAGACGGAATGTGGATACTCATCCTTTTAATATATACGAGCAAAGCATCCACAGGAAAAACAATAAACAAACTAACGACAGGAACAGAGCAGCAGGCTCAACAAAAGCAGTGCTATCAAACAACTACCCACAAGTGACAAACAAAACACACACCTATTTATAGGACTCCCAATCAGAGGCAACTAGAAACACCTGCCTCCAATTGAGAGTCCAGCACCCAACCTACACATAGAAAAACTACCCTAGAATATACACATAGAAATACAAACATAGACCAGTGACCAAAAAACCCCGTAATACATAAATCAACTACCCTCTGCCACGTCCTGACCAAACTACAATAACAAAATATCCTCTATACTGGTCAGGACGTGACACATGTTCTCAACTAGCTTACCTGGTTAAATAAAGGTGAAATAAAAAAAATAAAAAACCTGTGGATGTATTTCAAGGCCTACCTTCAAACTCAGTGCCTCTTTGCTTGACATCATGGGGAAATCAAAAGAAATCAGCAGAGACCTCAGAAAAAAATTGTAGACCTCCACAAGTCTGGTTCATCTTTGGGAGCAATTTCCAAACGCCTGAAGATACCACATTCATCTGTACAAACAATAGTACACAAGTATAAACACCATGGGACCACGCAGCCGTCATACCACTCAGGAAGGAGACGCGTTCTGTCTCCTAGAGATGAACGTACTTTGGTGGGAGAAGTGCAAATCAATCCCAGAACAACAGCAAAGGACCTTGTGAAGATGCTGGAGGAAACAGGTACAAAAGTATCTATATCCACAGTAAAACGAGTCCTATATCGACATAACCTGAAAGGCCGCTCAGCAAGGAAGAAGCCACTGCTCCAAAACAGCCATAAAAAAGCTAGACTACGGTTTGCAACTGCACATGGGGACAAAGATTGTACTTTTTGGAGAAATGTCCTCTGGCCTGATGAAACAAAAATAGAACTGTTTGGCCATAATGACCATTGTTATGTTTGGAGGAAAAAGGGGGAGGCTTGCAAGCTGAAGAACAGCATCCCAACCGTGAAGCACAGGGGTGGCAGCATCGTATTGTGGGGGTGCTTTGCTGCAGGAGGAACTGGTGCACTTCACAAAATAGAAAATTTGTGGGCAGAACTGAAAAAGCGTGTGCGAGCAAAGGAGGCCTACAAACCTGACCCAGTTACACCAGCTCTCTCAAGAGGAATGGGCCAAAATTCACCCAACTAATTGTGGGAAGCTTGTGGAAGGTTACCCAAAACGTTTTACCCAAGTTAAATAATTTAAAGGCAATGCTACCAAATACTAATTGAGTGTATGTACACTTCAGACCCACTGGGAATGTGATGAATGAAATAAAAGCTGAAATAAATCATTCTCTCTACTATTATTCTGACGTTTCACATTCTTAAAATAAAGTGGTGATCCTAACTGACCTAAGACAGGGAATTTTTACAAGGATTAAATGTCAGGAATTGTGAAAAACTGAGTTAAAGTGTATTTGGCTAAGGTGTATGTAAACTTCCGACTTCAACTGTATGTAAATGTGATATTTCATATTTTTTTAAATTAGCAAACATTTCTAAAATCCTCTTTTTGCTTTGTCATTATGGTGTATTGTGTGTAGATTGATGAGGGAAAAAACCGACTTAATACATTTTAGAATAAGGCTGTAACCTAACAAAAAAACCTAACCTCTTTCAAGTGCTGGGAATTAAGGCACGATCCGGAGTAAACGGAACGTCCAGAGCTGCTGACTCGTTGAAGTAGACATTTTCATCCAAATCGAGGTTAGTGATCACTGTTCTGATGTCCAGAACCTTTTTAATTGTGTAACGGCTGTCTGAGGAAGAAGTGGACCAAAATGCGGCGGAGTTAGGGTTCGTCATATTTAATTCAACGAACACTATGCAATTCACAAAAACAACAAAACTGACAGCCAACACAGTCCTGTCAGGTGCAACCACAATGACAAGAACAATTACCCACGAAACACAAAGGAAACGTAGGCAACTTATGTGTGACTCCCAATCATCCACAACCCTCTACAGCTGTGCCTGATTGGAAGTCACACGGCCAAAATCAATGAAACAATAAAAAACACACACTCCCTTCTGCCACATCCTGACCCAACTACACCCTCAAACTGGTCAGGACGTGACAAATTGTCATAGGAATAAAATTATGATCAGCGTAAAAAACACTTTAAATAGTGGAATTGGTAAATAGTCCATAAGGTGGGTGCTATCCCCTGCTGCGCCATCTTGCCAGTGCATTTCACTCTCAGTCAGTCCATTACCCACTGGCCCAGATTGAGAGACTGATTGAGGAGTGTGTTAGGAGGTGTAGGGTGTGGTCCAAAGTTGCCTGGCTAGCCTTGGAGCACGGTACCCTTCACAGAAACACTCTAGCAGCCATCGGCTGGCCATTTCCCCAGCCTGCAGAAGCTGCTGTCTGCTTGCTGAGATCGTATTTACAGCTTAAAAGGCACGCTATCTCCTAGACTCCAAAAATATTCCAGCGCTTGCCCTCAAGTAAACAACTTAATGTTCCAAAGGAGTTGTCCCTTTGTGTTTCCAAGAATAATCAGAATAGGGAACCAAAAGCTTTGTTATTATTTGTGTGAGAGCAGGGGGTATTACGTAAGCAGGGCTCGCTTTCTCTACTTAGCAGGGAAGGTAATTTACTGTGGAATTAAACTGCAAGTACTTCAGTGGGGGAAATTGTGTATTTGTAGATAATTGCTCAGCGTGCTTTCATTTTCAAGCAATATTATCTTTACACTAAATTAACCCTGGACAAAACAACTGATATGGCTGTGTTAATATGTTTGTTTTTCACGTCACAAACCCAATCCATTACTTGAATAAAAACAGAGAACATTTCTGCAATATTAGGTGGGTCCACTCAGGGAGAAAACGGTCTCACACGTAAGGAGATTATTGTATTAGAAAAATGGGACCTCGTTTACCTGCACTGCTTCATTACACCAACACTTGGATTATCTGCTTTCTAGAAACTACTGCAGTAGCAATAAACATGAGGGAAAATACAGCAGTGTCCATATCAACAAATAATCCCCAGACTAAAGATGAAGTGAATTGAGTTTGTCCTAGTAGGGACATTAAATAAGAAATCAAGCTTAAAGACATATAGAGGAAGGAGAAATGTTAGTATATCCATAACTAGAGTAACACCTCTCAGGTCCAAACCTGTTTAACAGTTTTGATGAGAGAACCTGTCTCCTGGTCCCTCTGGATGCCCTCAGCCCTCTCACTAAAGCTTGGCATCATTGCTACTCAACCACTCTACATCAAAGGTCCATCTTGTTAACCGCTAGGCCACATTTTTCTAAATGTTAATAACATCATTATAATAACCAGGCAGGAGATAATCCACACATCTTTAATTTGTGATGTGTGTGGCTGTCCTCAGGGGACTTTATCAGCTGTCTGTATTGATCTGGAGAGTGAGTGTGTGAAGGGCACTGCCCAGACAACCGTCTGCCAGGTTGGATTAATGTGGGCTGATTGCACATGCCGTATCTGCCACTGTCACAACACAGAACAACACACAACATGACACAGCATCGCACAACAGAACAGAACAGCACGGTACGACACCACACAGCACACCACGGCACAACACTGCACAGCACAACAGAGAACAAATCAAATAACATTTATTTATAAAGCCTTTTTTAAATCAGCAGATGTCACAAAGTGCTATACGTAAACCTAACCTAAAACCCCAAACAGTAACCAATGAAGATGTAGAAGCACGGTGGCCAGGAAATACACCCTAGAAAGGCAGGAGCCTGGGAAGAAACCTAGAGAGGAACCAGTCTCTGAGGGGTGGTCAGTCCTCTTCTGGCTGTGCCGGGTGGAGATTATATTAGTACATGGCCATTAAGGCCAGATTGTTCTTCAAGATGTTCAAACGTTCATAGATGACCAGCAGGGTCAAATAATAATCACAGTGGTTGTAGAGGGTGCAACAGATCAGTACCTCAGGAGTAAATGTCAGTTGGCTTTTCATAGCCGAGCATTCAGAGGTCGAGACAGCAGGTGCGGTAGAGAAAGAGAGAGAGTCAAATACATCAGGTCCGGGACAAGGCAGCACATCTGGTGAACAGATCAGGGTTCCATAGAACAGTTGAAACTGGAGCAGCAGCACGACCAGGTGGACTGGGGACAGCCAGGAGTCATCAGGCCAGGTAGTCCTGAGGCATGGTCCTTGGTCTTATGTCTTCCGGGAGGGGAGAGAGAGAGAGAATTAGAGTGAGCATACTTAAATTCACACAGGACACCAGATATAACAGACTGACCCTAGCCCCCCGGCACATAGACTATTGCAGCATAGATACTGAAGGCTGAGACGGAGGGGGGTGGGACACTATGGCCCCGTCCGACGATACCCCTGGACAGGGCCGACCAGGCATGATATAACCCCACCCACTTTGCCAAAGCACAGGCCCTGCACCCTGTGTGCTACACTGGGAGCAGTGACATCCAAGGGATAAAACCTCACAAACGTGTATAGTGATGCCCAACTCGCTGCAGAACAAATATCTCTTATAGTCAACCATTTAAACAATGGTGAAGACGCTGTCAGACCCCTGGTGGAGTGGGTGCATACACCGCTAGGTAACCCTTGCTGCTATATGCCAGGGAGATAGCCTCCACAATCCAGTGGGAGAGATGCTGCTTAGAGAGTGCCCTGCCGTGAGCTGGATTAGCAAAACAGACAAAAAGATGGTCACATAACTGGATATCCCGGGTCTGTTCAATATACATGTGTAAAGCTGGCAGAGGACACAGTAACCTCTTTTTCTCTTCAGAAGCAACAGGAGGAGGCGAAAAGGAAATAGCACCCAGCGCTGGAAAGGCCACATCAATAATAGTCCGAGGGGAATGACCAATATCATATAAGCCATTATCCCAAGTAGGTACACGAACTGGCTAGAAATTACTGTGCTGGAATAGAGCTGGAACCCCGACCCCTTTCCAGGGATAGAAAAGCGAGATTTATGCCAAAGTTTAACTCGAGACCCAGCAATGGAATGTTGTGGAAATTCTTACACGGGACACTCAAAGTCAATATTTAAAAAAATCACTCTTTATTGTCAGAAAGCTGGAGATGTCACAGTCAAACTTAGGTGCATAAAACCCTGTTGTTTAACAATTCTGCTAAGACCTTCAAAAGTTTGGTGCTGGCTCATCAGCTCATTGTTCCACATCATAGAAAACAGATTGAGGGTTTAGATTACCTTACTCTCAACTTGTTGAGAGAAAGTGACCTTCAATCATTACTCATCATCCATATCTACAGGAGGAAATAGGAGCTCATCCAGATTTAGCAGCTCATTTGTTTCACCGTCCTCTGGAGGAGCAGAAAACATGATAGCTGCTGAAATCTTACCAGCCAGAGAGGCACAGATCGCCTCACAGCATGTTAATAACACAATTAAGCAAACTAAACAAAAAAAAACCATGCTGCAGCCCATTGGGCAATTTGGGATCCCCAACTTCCAAACAGGGATTCCAACCAATTTGCAAGCGTCCAATCTGGTTTTCAATAATTATTCTTAGCAACAGTGGCAGTGAATTAGGCAAGATCGGTCACATTAGAAGAGTGATCTGGGACAAAAGTACAACATTCATCACCCATGATTGCACAAGTGCCCCCATGACCTGCCAAAAGATAGTCAAGAGCCTCTCCGTTTTGCAGAGCTAACTTACGCAATTCTTTCATTTCCCTATACAATTGTTCCAGGGCATTTCGAGTAGCATTGCCAATTTTCTCTGTGTCTAGAGATGTCACGAATTTGGTCTAACGCACATGCAACTCCATACCCAAGAAAAAACACCCCAAGGAACCTGGAGGCAGGTGCCTGAGTGTGAGTGATGTCAGCCAGTGATCTCTTATCTATACTCATTCCAGGAGGTCTGTAGTCTTTAAACAAAGTCTTCAGATGCCTCTCAGTATTCGGAACGGTTCTCATAGCTGTCACCACAAACCCTACAGTACATGCACCTCCCCAGTTCGAGGGAATGCTATAGTAAGCCATTTTTCCACACAACCAATAGGTTCCATTCAGAGCTCCTCTGAAAGGGATAAAAACATTATAGACATACTGTAATGGGAATTTTAATGTTTGTGCTTTTCTTATAACTATTTTCCGTGTTCTATTCATGTGCTGTTCTATAAACCAATTTCGTGTTCATGCAAGTGGTTGACTGAATGAATCTTCCTCTTAACAGTAGCTGCAATTTGGCAGTAAGCCCAGACCTTGTTTTGATAACAAACTGAAGATATCTCAGTTTTGAGGTCTCAGCTTAGAGAGGAGAAGCCTCGTGAGGTGTTGGTCTGTCACATGTTATGAAACAGTATTGGTCAGTCACATGAATAAAACCAAATGGTAATGATTAATAAATTATGCTAAATCATGCAAATATAACTTGTCTGTGTATAGCCAGCCGTATATAAGACAACTGCTGGGTCTTCCCAGAGAGAGCTCCTGATTGATATGTGTACTATGGTGCATTGAGTTGGTTGGAACCTCTCCAGCGCGCTGACAATAAACAATGATTCATTTAAGATTGACTTCGAGTGTCCCTGTGTAAGAATTTTTCCACAACAATACCATAAGTAAAATTACCACGTTCCCCAGTGTCGGCATTGTTAATAGTTAACTTACAGGTATTTGACCCATTGTAATACATTTTACAATTACATTCTGATTACCTCCTCCTCTAATACACCAAGGGCTGTCATCACTCCTGCTACTGAAATGGGTAGGAGTATTATCTGGCCTAGCAAATGACAGTGGGCCTGTGTGGTTGTGTAATGCAGCCAATGCCATGGGGTCAGGGTTATGTGGCATTTCCACTAAGAATGTTAAGTTAATTTGCATAGTCAGATTTACCCCTATGGGAACTCCCACAAGCGGTAAACCTGCTCCTACCTTAAATGGCCCCAACACACAGTTTTTGTCCAGATGTAAGATTATTAACCATTTCTGCTCTAGATAAGAACAAATTGTCCTCATTGTTGTGAGGGCCCAGCAGGGCTCTCTTCGACGATGACATCTATTTCTGGGCCTCTACTCCGGTGACACCACAGGACTCCCCTCTGGCTTTGGGACAAGCCCAAAAGTTAAATACTATCGGGTCGGACGATTTGATCATTAAACATTTACACAGACATTTATAGGGAGATAAGCTACTTGAAATGTGGAACACAAAGACAATAGGGCTGCATTTAGACAGGCAGCCCAAGTCTGATCTTTTTTTCCAACTAATTAGTCTTTTGAGCAATTACATCAGATCTTTTCACATCAGATATTTTTCAGAGCTGATCTGATTGGTCAAAAATTGGTCAGCCTAGGACATCCAGATGTCAGGTTCACCTATATATACAGATTGGATTATAATCAAGATGCAGATGAATTATGTATTGCAGTATGTATCACTTAATGATATGTACCCAAATGGATTCAGCTAACAGAGTAATCACTTGGCAATTCATCTCTCCAACATGGTAATGGTGAAGATAGGGATGGTGGAGGTTGTAGGGAAAATGGCAATAATGTTGTCCTGTTCTGACATACACAAATGATGCATACTTGAATATTGTGCTCTCGTTGGCTCACTAATTATATGGAGGATACGCCAAATTAGGCCTATGGAGAGATCTTACACAACCTGTTTTTCTAACTGTTTCTAGATTTGGCCAGTCTTGTCAGAAACACTAACAATTCTTCCTTTACCTCCAGATTTGCACAGGTTAAATTAAAATGGGTTGAGGGGAATTGCTGAACAAGGCACATTCCATCTCAAACTAGACAATGACTGTTCTTTATCAGTAGAACCCCACAGACACAGTTGAAGTCAGAAGTTTACATACACTTAGGTTGGAGTCATTAAAACTCGTTTTTCAACCACTCCATAAATTTCTTGTTAACAAACTACAGTTTTGGCAAGTCGGTTAGGACATCTACTTTGTGCAGGACACAGATCATTTTTCCAGCAATTGTTTACAGACAGATTATTTCACTTATAATTCACTGTATCACAATTCCAGTGGGTCAGAAGTTTACATACACTAAGTTGACTGTGCCTTTAAACAGCTTGGAAAATTCCCGAAAATGATGTCATGGCTTTAGAAGCTTCTGACAGGCTAATTGACATAATTTGAGTCAATTGGAGGTGTACCTGTGGATGTATTTCAAAGCCTACCTTCAAACTCAGTGCCTCTTTGCTTGACATCATGGGAAAATGAAAATAAATCAGCCAAGAGTTCCGAAAAAAAAATTGTAGACCTCCACATATCTGGTTCATCCTTGGGAGCAATTTCCAAATGCCTGAAGGTACCACGTCCATCTGTACAAACAATAGTACGCAAGTTTAAACACTATGGGACCACGCAGCCGTCATACCGCTCAGGAAGGAAACGCGTTCTGTCTCCTAGAGATGAACGTACTTTGGTGCGAAAAGTGCAAACCAATCCCAGAACAACAGCAAAGGACCTTGTGAAGAAGCTGGAGGAAACAGGTACAAAAGTATCTATATCCACAGTAAAATGAGTCCTATATCGACATAACCTGAAAGGCCGCTCAGCAAGGAAGAAGCCACTGCTCCAAAACTGCCATAAAAAAGCCAGACTACGGTTTGCAACTGCACATGGGTACAAAAATCATACTTTTTGGAGAAATGTCCTCTGGTCTGATGAAACAAAAATAGAACTGTTTGGCCATAATGACCATCGTTATGTTTGGAGGAAAAAGGGGGATGCTTGCAAGCCGAAGAACACCATCCCAACTGTGAAGCACGGGGGTGGCAGCATCATGTTGTGGGGGTGCTTTGCTGCAGAAGGGACTGGTGCACTACACAAAATAGATGGCATCATGAGGAAGGGAAATTATGTGGATATATTGAAGCAACATCTCAAGACATCAGTCAGGAAGTTAAAGCTTGGTCTCAAATGTGTCTTCCAAATGGACAATGACCCCACCCATACTTCCAAAGTTGTGGCAAAACGGCTTAACCTCTTGAGGATACCCTAGGATAGGGGGCGCCACAGCGCATTTTGAAAAAAATTAGTTCCCATTTTCAACGGCCTACTAATCAAACTCAGAAGCTAGGACATGCATATACTTATTATATATGGATAGAAAACACCCTAAAGTTTCGAAAACTGTTTGAATGGTGTCTGTGAGTATAACAGAACTCCTATAGCAGTCAAAACCCCGAGACCGATTGAAACAGGAAGTGGAATTCAGAATTGTGGACTCGACTTCTCATCTTTCCCTATTAATCACACCGTTAACCATGGTTCAGTGAGCACTTCCTATTGCTTCCACTAGATGTCGCCAGTCTTTTCACAGTGGTTTGAGCCTTATACAGTCGAAACTCAGTGAATGAGACGGATTGGAAATTGGTCACAGGGGATGGGCCATCACCATTATGACGCCGGGGGCCCTGTCTACCCCCACCTTTGGAAACGTTTAGAAACACAATGAAATCATTCCCCTCGAATCTTATTGGCTCTCTTGGTGTTACAGGCCCTGAAGATTAATGTTTTACAACGTTTGACATGTTTGAACGAACCTACAGGCGGGAAAATCTAATTTTATCCGAAACTGCAGCCCTGCGCACATCGGAGAATTTGGAGAGAGCCCTAGGACGCGCTACCAACAGCAGGCTAATGGAACGTGAAGGATGGACTTTTTCGACCGAAAATACATCTGTTGTGGACCTGGGATTCCTGGAAGTGCTTTCTGATGAAGACAACTAAAGGTAGGCGATTATTGACAATATTATACAAGATGAGATGTGACATGCGATTGTTCCAAGATGGCGCCGAGCTCGGTATATTAGCTCATTTTCTGAGTATCGCATCTCCTTTTATCGCAAAGTGTGATTACCCAGTAAAGTTCATTTAAAATCTGGTATGACAGGTGTTCTCAAGAGATATTCATCTATAAATGTTAGATTGACAATATAAATTTAAAAAATCGTTTTTGAATAGTAATTTAGGGAATTGTAGCATTGTTTCCCGGGACGCATTTGAGGGGAAAATAGTTAAGTCAACGTCAGACGCCGATGTAAAATGCTGTTTTTATATATAAATATGACCTTTATTGAACAAAAGAATGCATGCATTGTGTAACATGATGTCCTAGGTGTGTCATCTGATGAAGTTTGTAAAAGGTTAGTGCTGCATTTAGTTGTTTTTTGGTTATTTGTGATGCAAGTGGTTGGTCGGAAAATGGCTATGTTGCTGCTTTTTACGATGGACTCATCTAACATAATCTAATGATTTGCTTTTCCTGTAAAACCTTTTTGAAATCGGACGACGTGGGTCGATTCAAGAGAGGTGTATCTATAAAACAAAACCAAAAAATTATTAATTTATTTTTTAAAAAATTATGATTTTTTTTTTAATGCTAATTGGCGATATGATTTTTCGCTGGATTTTGATCCCGCTAACGGGATCAGACGCTGAAGAGGTTGGAAAACAAAGTCAAGGTATTGGAGTGGCCATCACAAAACCCTAACCTCAATCCCGTATAGAATTTGTGGGCAGAACTGAAAAAGCGTGTGCGAGCAAGGAGGCCTACAAACCTGACTCAGTTACACTAGCTCTCTCAGGAGGAAGGGGCCAAAATTCACCCAACTTAATGTGGGAAGCTTGTGGAAGGCTACCCGAAACGTTTGACCCAAGTTAAACAATTGAAAGGCAATGCTACCAAATACTAATTGAGTGTATGTACACTTCAGACCCACTGGGAATGTGATGAATGAAATAAAAGCTGAAATAAATCATTCTCTCTACTATTATTCTGACGTTTCACATTCTTAAAATAAAGTGGTGATCCTAACTGACAGGGAATTTTTACAAGGATTAAATGTCAGGAATTGTGAAAAACTGAGTTTAAATGTATTTGGCTAAGGGTTATGTAACCTTCCGACTTCAACTGTATTCCAAAAACCATATCACCTTCATGCAAATTCTGGAAACTTTGTCTTTAAACAAAGTTTGAAGAAAGTAGAAGTAAATATAAAGCAAACCTTGTTCAAAGAATGCAACGAACATGCACAGTTCCTTTTAGGGGTATAAACACAAGACTTTGGAAAACAGAGATAAACCTACAGTAAATGTCCCTGAGAATGTGCTTTATTTGTATGCTTGTGTGGGACCACAAACAGTTTGATAGAAATGCAGTGTGACAGAAGAATGGGCTTTGCAGGATTTATTGACAGTAAGCTGTTTCATTGTACGCTTTCTTTCTTATCTTCCCAATTATTCTGATGTATTTACTTGAACTCCATGCCTTTCCTACATAATTATATTAATGCGGGTGGGGTTGATGGTGGTTATGTTTTCCTACATTATGTGGGATGTTATGTATTTCTAATCTCTCCTGAATCCTCTGTCTATAGTCTCTACCCTCTGCAGTAAGAGAGGGTATCAGGAACCATCTCAATATGATTTGTGACCTGAGTTTACTTGTCCCCTTTCCACCAATCTGGGCTTTTGAACATCCGCTACCCTCTGGAGGCCTGTGGGGCCATTCTCTTCCCATATACAGTCGGGGTTCACACTGAATTTGGCTCTGCTGAGAAGCATTTATGACTGCTGCATCCATGGGGCTTTGTCTGATAACAAGCTACTTCCTCCTTGATCTCTCTTTCTTTCTCGCTCTCAACCAAGGAGGTAATTAGCACACAATATATCACGTTTTGATCTGACTTAATTGGGTCGATTTGTGAATGGATGTCAATCGCCCTACAGGAAGGATCAGGAAGGGAAGTTAAAGGTGCAATCTGCATTTGCTACATCGATTTTTGGACTGATAAATGAATGATATGTACCCATTGATTTATTAAGAATATAAATGTCTCATGAGATTAGTTCAACTATCGTACCCCATCAGAACCCAAATAAAGGCTTGTTTTACAAAAATGTTTGTAAACAAAGTAAATCTAAACAAACACTACAGTGGGGGGGAAAAAGTATTTGATCCCCTGCTGATTTTGTACATTTGCCCACTTACAAAGAAATGATCAGTCTATAATTTTAGTAGTAGGTTTATTTGAACAGTGAGAGACAGAATAACAACAAAAAAATCCAGAAAAACGCATTTCCAAAAATGTTATAAAATGATTTGCATTTTAATGAGGGAAATAAGTATTTGAACCCTCTGCAAAACATGTCTTAGTACTTGGTGGCAAAACCCTTGTTGGCAATCACAGAGGTCAGACGTTTCTTGTAGTTGGCCACCAAGTTTGTGCACATCTCAGGAGGGATTTTGTCCCACTCCTCTTTGCAGATCTTCTCCATGTCATTAAGGTTTCGAGGCTGACGTTTGGCAACTCGAACCTTCAGCTCCCTCCACAGATTTTCTATGGGATTAAGGTCTGGAGACTGGCTAGGCCACTCCAGGACCTTAATGTGCTTCTTCTTGAGCCACTCCTTTGTTGCCTTGGCCGTGTGTTTTGGGTCATTGTCATGCTGGAATACCCATCCACGACCCATTTTCAATGCCCTGGCTGAGGGAAGGAGGTTCTCACCCAAGATTTGACGGTACATGACCCCGTCCATCGTCCCTTTGATGCGGTGAAGTTGTCCTGTCCCCTTAGCAGAAAAACACCCCCAAAAGCATAATGTTTCCACCTCCATGTTTGACGGTGGAGATGGTGTTCTTGGGGTCATAGGCAGCATTCCTCCTCCTCCAAACACGGCGAGTTGAGTTGATGTCAAAGAGCTCCATTTTGGTCTCATCTGACCACAACACTTTCACCAGTTGTCCTCTGAGTCATTCAGATGTTCATTGGCAAACTTAAGACGGGCATGTATATGTATTCTTGAGCAGGGGGACCTTGCGGGCGCTGCAGGATTTCAGTCCTTCACGGCGTAGTGTGTTACCAATTGTTTTCTTGGTGACTATGGTCCCAGCTGCCTTGAGATCATTGACAAGATCCTCCCGTGTAGTTCTGGGCTGATTCCTCACCGTTCTCATGATCATTGCAACTCCACGAGGTGAGATCTTGCATGGAGCCCCAGGCCGAGGGATATTGACAGTTATTTTGTGTTTCTTCCATTTGCGAATAATCGCACCAACTGTTGTCACCTTCTCACCAAGCTGCTTGGCGATGGTCTTGTAGCCCATTCCAGCCTTGTGTAGGTCTACAATCTTGTCCCTGACATCCTTGGAGAGCTCTTTGGTCTTGGCCATGGTGGAGAGTTTGGAATCTGATTGATTGATTGCTTCTGTGGACAGGTGTCTTTTTTACAGGTAACAAGCTGCGGTTAGGAGCACTCCCTTTAAGAGTGTACTCCTAATCTCAGCTCGTTACCGGTATAAAAGACACCTGGGAGCCAGAATTTGTTCTGATTGAGAGGGGGTCAAATACTTATTTCCCTCATTAAAATGCAAATCAATAACATTTCTGACATGCGTTTTTTCTGGATATTTTTGTTGTTATTCTGTCTCTCACTGTTCAAATAAACCTACCATTAAAATTATAGACTGATCCTTTTTTTGTCAGTGGGCAAACGTACAAAATCAGCAGGGGATCAAATACTTTTTTCCCCCACTGTATATAGCCTCTAAACATGGTTAAAAGTATAATTTTTACATCATGGATCAATGGTACTCATTGTGTGGACTGACACATATCAGTTTGCTACTAGCTCATTTTTCAGTCTGGTCGACACAGATCGATTTATTGTAAAAAAGAAACATAAATCTATTGAAAATGAAAATGAGGGGGAAGAGCTGGAGAACAACGTGAAAGCTATGAACGAACAACCACCGGAGAACCAAGAAAATCAGGAAGATGGCGGCGGCGAAATGCAGCTTGCTAATGTAGCTAACGTAACTAACGTGGCTCCGGTGGCTAAGAGAAGGATATGATTGATTCAAGAACACAGAAAGTTCCAAGAGAAATGGACAGACAAGTATTTTTTTGTATGCTGATTTCACAAACAAGGAAGCTATTTTAAAGCAAATTAAGGGACTGCAACTCTCAGACTCGACCATAACAAGATGCATAGAAGACATCGGTGAGGACATTGGTAAGCAACTGATTACTGACATATCCATGGCGCCTGGTTTAAGTAATGCACTTGACAAAAGCACTGATATAAGTGACATTGCCCAATTACCGTAATTTCCGGACTATTAAGCGCACCCACTGAATTTTTTTTATTTTTTTATTTTGAACATAAATAAGCCGAACATGTCTATAAGCCGCAGGTGCCTACCGGTACATTGAAACAAATTAACTTTACACAGGCTTTAACGAAACACGGCTTGTAACAAAAATAAATAGGCTTTAACGAAGCACGGCTTGTAACAAAAATAAATAGGCTTTAACAAAACACAGCTTGTAACAAAAATAAATAGGCTTTAACGAAACACGGCTTGTAACAAAAATAAATAGGCTTTAACGAAGCACGGCTTGTAACAAAAATAAATAGGCTTTAACGAAACACGGCTTGTAACAAAAATAAATAGGCTTTAACGAAACACGGCTTGTAACAAAAAATACAAAATTAGCAGTAAACAGTAGCCTACCAAGAAAGTCATTGATCACTATCTTCCTCCTCCTGTGCACTGAAACCATCTCCTTC
The DNA here is from genome assembly GCF_965601325.2 of Salmo salar. Classification (NCBI taxonomy): domain Eukaryota; kingdom Metazoa; phylum Chordata; class Actinopteri; order Salmoniformes; family Salmonidae; genus Salmo; species Salmo salar. The sequence continues at coordinate 66,351,919 of NC_138302.1, read as the reverse complement.
GGTGTCGGAGTTGAATAGCCTCTGAATTGCTTCATCCGATATTGGATCGTTTTCATTGTCGCTCTCGTCACTTTCATCCAGAGGCAAATCCCCCACTGAGCCCTCTTCAACACGCAGCAGTCCAGCCTTTCGAAACCCGTTGATGATAGTGGATTTTTTGACAATGCTCCACGCTGTCAGGATCCACTGGCAGACTTGACCATAAGTTGCTCTTCGCATGCGGCCCATTTTAGTGAAGGATTTCTCCCCACTTGTCATCCAAGCCTCCCACTGAACACGGAGCGCCACCTTAAATGCACGATTTACACTGATGTCGAGTGGTTGCAAATACTTTGTTGTACCCCCAGGAATCAGGGTGACAAAATGACTACCGTAATCAGAATGATGGGAAGTTTGAGAGCGCTCGATTTAATCTAAACAGTAAACCAAAAAGTTGTTTGACCTTAACCCGTTCGGCAATTTCATTGGTCTAATGAAAGCTTCATGCCGCCAAAAAACTGAACACATTACAGAACGTGTTTTTTTGGAGAAAAAAAATTGAAAGCGGGAAAAATCCATATATTAGCCGCGTCATTGTTTAAGCCGCGACGTTCAAAGCCTGGGAAAAAAGTTGCGGCTTATAGTCCAGAAATTACGGTATGTGTTTGGGTCCGCTTCCCTCAAAACGAGTCGTTCAGAGAGGAACTTTTATGTTTACTGCCCCTTCAGGGACAAACACGAGGAGAGGATATTCTGAAAGTCCTTGTTACATTTTTTGCTGATAATAATATTGACTGGTCTAATCTGGCATCTGTGGGCGCTGACAGCGCCCCAAACATGCGAGGGAAGGAAAAGGGACTCATAGGCCTGATGAGAAAGAGAGAGGATATTCCCAAATATCTTACGTTTCATTGTATCATTCATCAGGAAACTCAAAGACTGTGAATTACAGAATGTGATGCAGCAAGTCGTGCGCGTTGTGAACATTATTATTGTGAGGGCACTGAATCACCGGCAATTCTGCGAGTTGCTGGAGGAATACCAGACAGAATACGCCATCTTGATATTTCACAATGATGTGAGATGGCTGTCTCATGGCAGAGTTTTGGAAATATTTCTCTCTCTCCCTCAGGAGCCAGAGCTGGATGATCCACAGTGGATATTAAAGCTGGCTTTTTTAACTGACATCACCTGCCACCTGAACACGGTGAATCTCCAACTCCAAGGGAAAGCTAAAACTCCGGGCAAAATGCTGAGTGTGGTCACAGCATTTCAAAATAAAAACACCACACTGTTCATACCTGACAGAGAATTTGTTCATTTCCCAAAACTCAGAGCAGTCACCACATCCAACCCAGACATACTTCAACATTTTAGCTATGATGTATTTGTGCATGTGTTGGAAGAGTTGAAGTTGGAGTTTGAGTCAAGATTCAAGGATATCATGGAGTACAAGGAGTTTCATTGAGAACCCCTTTCATGTGCCAGTGTCATCTCTGACCCCAGTCATCACAGCCCTGTGTCCTGACAGTGCTGGAATAGGGAGTGAGATAATGGAGCTGCAGGCAAATGACACATTGCAAGATGAACTAAGATCAGCTGTTACCCATTTCTGGAGCCTTGTGTCAGACACAGAGTATCCACTTCTGAAGCAGTGTGTGCAAAAGCAGGTGTCCATATACTTTTGGTCATGTAGTGTATGACCATTTTAAGGTCATTTAAAAAATATATATATTATAATAAATAAAGTACTGCATTTGGCCTTTATTTCTATAGCCTATAGAAACACATTGAATAATATTCATAATGGCAAAAAAGACAGTCCAAAAATAAGTCATAAGGTTTTGAAGTGTGTGTCCTATATCTTGGAGATATAATATATATATATATTATATATATTTTTTTTTGTTCTTCTTTTACACATATTTAACCCCTTTTGGGGGGAGGCATAAAACTACCTCAATATTTACATACATTTTTTTTTAACCAGTATCGGTTACCTTCATACGAGTCCCATGACAAGTGTGGGAGTCGTAGAGCAAAACAAAAAACACCACCAAAATCTCCTCTTAACATATAGGATTAGGGTTAGGGTTAGGATGGTTTACTTTTTAGGCCAAACTGGTCGGACGCTACAGATGTTTTTGTGAGGAGATTTTGGGGATGTCTCATGGTCTGACAAACACCGATGTATCTCAGACACCTTCCACTGCAGTGCGGAAGGACGACATCGGCAGATGCGGTGGTTTGAGACGCAGCCCATGCAAAAATATATCTCCTGCTTAAATTGACAGACTTTGATGGGGATGTTTTTATTATGTTACTTAAATTGATGCACCGGTGTGTCAATAGACTCTAGGTTAACACTAAAAAAGAAGCATAACGCTAAAGTCAATAACACGCCTTTAATGTGGGCAAGAATAGTGTTACTTCCTCAGTGCTCTAATATGTGAGCATCATTTAATGTGTGATAAGACTTGTTTATACATGCCGCTAACATGCGTCCTTTGTCCTGATCTTGTCCACATTCTGATTGTGCCTCAAATGTTGGGAAATATGTCTATACATGGTATACAAATGTGTCTGATATCCATCCACTGTGTCTGCATTGTGACCAGATTTCCTGATCTCTCCCTGTATGCAAATGATTTGACCGATTTTAAGACACATATTGATGCCATGAGTAAATGGTTCCACCTGTCAATGATTTTTAATAGGATAATGATGGTTTCACCATCCATATGTGTCTACACAATGTGTGCCTGACTACCTCCAAGAGGTGGTCAAGAAGATCACATCACAATCAGATCACAATGCATCTTTTAATCATATACACCTGTCTGAATATGTGGGCACAATCAGAATGTGGACAATATCAGGACAAAGCATGCATGTTTGAACCAGGTATAAACAGGGCTTTTGTCTTGTCTCTGATGATTAAAAGGCTCTGGGCTGGAACAAATTGAATTCTCCAATTCATGTGTGAATGGTTGGTTGTTGACTGATAAACCAGAGCTTGCCACTTACAGAATCCCAGGTTATTTCTACAGTCAACAGGAAATTATATTTTAGGCGTCACAATAATACACTAGAAATATTGCTGACCTAACTTTTATATTTATTTTATCACATAATAATCAACCTCAAAGGTCACATATTGTAAACTAATTGTGTAGCTCATGTCTGCACTGCACACTCAACCACACTCAGATCTCCTCTTTTGTGCCGTAGTTTCTCCATCATGTGGCCTCAGATGGAACTGCAGTCTCAGTCACATGAAGTTTGGGGCTTGATCTCCCTGTACAGAGGTGAGCTAGCTGGTCTATTTACACAGACACTGTAAGATAACCTGGTGTCTAAGATAGCTGAGCATCGATATGGTACAATGTCCAAAAATTGCAGAATTGGTTAGGTATTACCTGTCTATTAGCATACCAATACATAGAGATTCATGAACGTCTGCAGACACCAAGGTAATTGATCAACTAGGCTATTAGTCAAGGTATGGGCATGTGTATTTGCCAGTATAGTTCATTAATTTGTTTGACCTGATGGATAAAACAGTCAGAAAAGGTCAACATTAGAGGGAAACATTTGTTTTTATTTGGACATAAGGGTTCTCAACATCCATTACATCACAAGGGATTCAACCAATCAGACACTCATGAACAGACAGCATCACTAGACACGTGTTAAAGAGAGAGAGAGAGAGAGAGAGAGAGAGAGAGAGAAAAGAGGGTAAACAGTATGACATCAACTCACACTCACCACTATAGGCACTCAGCCACTCAGCCGGTCTCTGAATGCCACTTTGTAAGCGTTGTTATCTTATCCAACATACAAAAGACATTACCTATTTTTAGCATACATTCCAGAAATCGCATAGAGCTTAGAGAGGAAAGAGAGTGCACCAAGTGTCTTATAAACCGTGCAAGTAGAGGAGCTAGGATATATTGACAGACCGACCCACTGTTGCCTACAACAACGCAATGATGTGTTAGCTATGAAGGAGGATGATCAGTATAAGAGAGAAAACTGAAAAAAAATATGAAATTATTGTTGAGTGTACAGTAGTCTTCTTCATAAATCTATTACCCTTCCATGAATCACCTAGAGCATATTAGGTAATACATTCTACAAGTAAATACTACATTTCAGTCATTCTGTTAGTAGACATCTGAAAAGTAGCAATTCCTCTATAGCAATGTGTACAGTACATATTTACATCATTCTTGTTTTCACATATTCCTCAGAGGAAATGATGTGTGTGATGTAACACTGAAGGGGAAAATACCAAACATGACTGACAACATACCATATAGTTTAAAAAAGTAATTGAACAAGTTCATTAAAAAGTAATGATGTGCACAAAAGGCACTTTAAAAATACTCATTTAAGACAAAAAGGTATAAATAAACAAAATACACATTTTTAAAAATCATTTAAATGTGAACACAGTCTAGTAGTACATAAAGATGTTAATCTTACTTTTGCAAATAAACAGTTAAAGTCTGTGGTTTGCTTTATCTTTGAAAATATAGCTTATGTATGTTTGAGAAAAATGGACTTGAATGTACGCTTCAGTTTTACTGATGAGAAATGTGGTTAAGAAAAATGTTATGTAATTCTTGTAGGAAAAAAACATGATTTAGTTGTTGGTGACAGCTCCTCTCGACAGAGAGCACCCTCTTAGTTTAATTTTCTTATTAAACCGTATGACTTTATTTATTTTTAATAAAATACACAGAATGAATTGAAATGCATTTGTTTTCATCATCTAATTATTTGCCCATTATTCCCCTGTTGGAAAGGTCTGTCCATCTGAGTTCACCCATACCAGACCATTATCCACAGGGTACTTGTACTTGAAGCAATACCATATATGACCAGCAGAAGGTGGAAGTGTATAACTTCGGTTGCTTTCCATGTCTCTGTGTGCCCAGCATGTAGGCTAGAATCTAACCAGCAGGGGACAGTGTAATGGACAAAGGAGGGCAGGGTTGACAAACAACAGACAGGGATGACATGTTTTTTTTCAAATGAAACTATGTATCTCATAGTAAACTGTGTATGAAATCAAGATCTGTACACTTTACAACAGTGACTGAATGATGTCGATATGATTGATAATGGAATCACAGCCTGAGATTCATGCTGCTAAATCAGATTTTTTTCATCTACCTTAGCTGACAATTCAATTCCATTGCCCACACAATACTGCTACATGTTAGTGACAACAGGTATTCTCATATTCCAAAAAGGTAATAGGATATAGTAGCCCACCTCTCGAAAGCATAATGACTACGCTATAAGTCAATTGTGTGTTTTACAGAGGAAAGACACCGCAAACAGCCATTGTTGAATTGTCATATTGTATGAGTCGAATGGTACAGCATAAAGCATGCAGAGCAGGGCATGTCGTATACAAGGCAGTCCAACCACACAACTGTATGACTGAGCAGAGTGGCAGGAGCGGGCTTGGGCCAGCACAGGATATAATTCAACATGGCAGCTACAGTATAGGCCAGTACGTGCTTACATTTCCTTGTTGAAGGACTGAAAACAAGAAGTGGAATGAGATACTGGGGCATGACAGTGAGGATGTTATACCCAAGGGGAGAAAAGGTAAGGAAGATAAGACCACTGTGCTGCTGTTATTATTTCACCACATTTCCCGCTAACTGCTCAAGCAACACTGGAGTTGTCTAGGTAAGGTATCACATTTTAGATTAAAAGGAATATTGTAACAGTACTTTCCAGCATATTTTACATGTTAAAAGCATGACATAAATCAGACTCGAACAGGCAAGAGGTTGCTTTAAAGATGGCAAAGTGTACAGTATGAAATCTGATTTGGGCGGCCGGTAGCCTAGCGGTTAAGAGCGTCGGGCCAGTAACCGAAAGGTCACTGGATCAAATTCCAAGCCGACTAGGTGAAAAATATGTTGATGTGCCCTTGAGCAAGGCACTTAACCCTAATTGCTCCTGTAAGATGCTCTGGATAAGAAAGTCTGCTAAAATGTGAATGTAAAAATGTGTGTCTAAAGAGCTTTCATGGGCACAAAGTTGTATGGGTATTTGGGTCAGATGGGCAGAGTTCCTATTTTGTATGGGTATCTCCACCATCCATGCCACACAGGGCTTACAGGGGAAGCCTGTTGGACTGTAGTGGATGGAGGCTGACAGATTTGGACTGAGTCAGTGAGCTCTCATCCAACTTAGAGAAGTGTTAGGCTCAGTACAAATAGTGCTCAGGACCGGCCACTAGAACACCCAACATCAGCTTGGTAACCAAAATCAGTCAGTCTGGTTGTGGACTGACTTCACACAGGTTACCGTGTAGACTTCTAGAGCTGTTGGAACAATGAGGGAATATGGGGTAAGGGGCCATGGTCAACAGTATTCTCACAGTATTACAAAATAAAAGTGGGTTTAAACCTTACTGTGGCAAAAAATTGTATAATGCACTCCTTTTACTGTCTTAAATATGAATAATAGAGAGAACATCAGGATCCATTTGAGTGCAAATGGAATTTTAACTCATAAATACAATGTGTGGTATGATGTTGACATCCCCATGACCACATATTCTTAACACAACCATCAGTGCTGTGTTTAGTATGTGTGTTCAAGCAGAAAATTATGAAAACAACACAAAGGAAGCAGAACCTTTCGATGTGTTGTCTTTGTTTGGGGGTTGACACTTTTGTTTGTTTGTTTTTTGACAATGCCATTCACATCTCCTTGCTTGTTCCGTCTGGGCCTGTACAAAATGTATACCATTTCAAAAAAATTAAAATACATAAACTATATACAAATTCAACTACATGTTTACCACAGGTTAGGTTTCTTACATTGAATTGGTATATTGGTTCAGTTTCTGCATCTCATATACGTATACAATGTTGCTATGGTGTTACTTTGTTGAACATCCCTTATACTACAGTACAAACAAAAAGGCATAACAACTTCAAGTAAGTCTCTATTTACAGCCAAAAGGCCGGTGACCATCTTGGTTACAGTCTCTTAGACACAGGCTGGTAGACAGTGTCCAATCCAGAGAGAAAGGGATGAGACACCTTACTGGTGAGTGTCCAATCCACCAGCAAGGGATGAGACATCATCTGGACAACCAGTGCAGGATGAAAACCAATCCCAAAATCCCACAAGTACTTCTTCACGTTTTGCAGTCAATGAATCACTAAAAAGCCGGACCTGGCCACATACTTCTAATTTTGAGGTAAAAAACGAAAAATAAAAAAATAAGTTTTACTTAGAGGTGATTTTATTCATTATTTTCACGTCTGGTTTTAAATCAAGCTTCAGAGAGAGTTGTGTTGATAGGCAAAGCCCTACAGCTTCTCTGCCTGCCGTCACCATGGCAACTCAGGCTCACTCCAGGAGCTTCCTGAATTCAAGAAATAAAGTCAAACTCAAAATGAGGAAGGAAAAATCCCAAACTGTTCTCAGACAACACATCGACAACGCATCATCCCATTCCTATCGGCTTTCCTCTGTGTCAAACAGTTGCAACATGACAACCCTAATTCTCCCTCAGAGCTACATGGTGCCAGACTTGTCCCCGGCTGCGTTAGCTGCATTGGCTGCAGAGCTAGCCGTGGCAGTGCTGTTGGGGAAGATCTTCTCGGTGGGCGTGACAGCAGGGCTTCCCACCCCAGAGGAACTGGAGCTGGAGGAGCGGTGCCCGGTGGGGGGTGGGCGGACAGGCCTCATGGGCGGGGGGCGCAGCTGGGCTCCGGCCAGACGGGCTGACAGGGTGGGCTTAAAGGTGCTCATCATCTCAGAGGTGGAACTGCTGCTGCGGCGCATGGCGGCGTCTGGGTCGCGGATCATGATGGTGTGGAGGGGGCTGCCCGGCTCTGAGTTCACAGGGTTCTTTATGGTGGTGTCCAGGGTGTCCAGCACCACATCTGGTGCCTGCTTGGCCGTGTTCTGGCGCTCTAGTTCACGCAGCTCATGTAGGGCCGTGGTCATGGTCTTCTCTATGTCCTGACATACACAAAACACACAGAAAACGTGAAAGGAGATCATTCTTGTGATTTTTTTAATAAAGCATAGCCAGTCCAGAAGGGAAACTCGAGTGAGGTGGCATCAGCTGATTGCATTAGCAGATATTGCACTAACTGGATGAATTTCATTTAATTACACGCGGTCTATTTAAGTCGACCAGTTCTACACATGCTTCGTCAATACCAGATGTCACACGCTCGCATGCGTTGGTGTTTCTTGCTGAATTTCTGCTGTAACTAGCTGTTACTCCCTATGCTTGTTGTTTCTGATATCCCTCCACCAACTCAGCATCTACCTGCATGGATTGTGTGTTTCCGCCTTTGGGGTATTTGATATAGAATATCGTGCTCACTGCCTGTAGTTATATTATCATCTTCATATGATGCTTCGCTTTGGCAGCGAGCTACCCTGAAGGAACAGAGCCCTAACGCCAAGACATGCATTGTTATCTTTTCGAATAAATGGTCAAACGTACATGTGGTGTTTTCTTTCTGAATTCTGTTCCATTCCCCTGTGATGTACAGTACCAGTCAAAAGTTTGGAAACACCTACTCGTTCAAGGGTTTTTCTTAATTTTGACTATTTTCTACATTGTAGAATAATAGTGAAGACATGAAAACTATGAAATAACACATATAGACTCATGTAGTAACAAAGAAAGTGTTAAACAAATCAAAATATATTTTTGATTCTTCAAAGTAGCCATGCTTTGCCTTGATGACAGCTTTGCACACTCTTGGCCTTCTCTCAACCAGCTTCACCTGGAATGTTTTTCCAACAGTATTGAAGGAGTTCCCACATATGCTGAGCACTTGTTGGATGCTTTTCCTTCACTCTGTGGTTCAACTAAACCCAAACCATCTCAATTGTGTTGAGGTCGGGTGATTGTGGAGCCCAGGTCATCTGATGCAGCACTCCATCACTCTCCTTCTTGGTCAAATAGCCCTTACACAGCCTGGAGGTGTATTTTGGGTCATTGTATGGTTGAAAATAGCATTTATTTGGGCTGCAGCATAGGTAACTCTGGGTCTTCCTTTCCTGTGGCGGTCCTCATGAGAGCCAGTTTCATCATAACACTTGATGGTTTTTGCGACTGCACTTGAAGAAACTTTCAAAGATCTTGAAATCTGCAGACTGTCTCTGACATTTACACTAAGTCAGGGCTGCTTCACCCAGACACACACACACACACACACACACAGACAGTACAGCAGGACATCACATCTCGCTCTGTTCTTCCAAACACCAGCGGCTCTCTAACTAGCCTCTCTAGTAGCCTCTCTCTGTTCCCTCTCCTCACACAGTACAGCCCAACAGCACCAAATGAAGAAAATAATATCCCCCTTTTAATGGCTGCACACTCATTACCACTGTCACAATCACACACACACACACACACTCTCTCTCAAAATCCCCCACACAATCCATCTGTCTGAATAACAGATGAATTGATCAGTGGAGAATAATTAATGATCAAAGACTGGGTTTAGTCAGGCCCTGACAGTGCAGGGTCATCAACATGGGCTCAGTCTGAAATAGGGCTCTGATAGGAGACCACTATCATTAGCTGCACTGATCATAGCTCTGCCATTTCTAAAGCTGCCTCTGTGGCTCTATTCATTTTCCATGTATCCAGCGCTGGGCTTGTGCTGCCGATATGAAGGATCATTAGTACTCTGTGTAATTTACTTCATTTCACCATCGCCATGAAAAGCATTTCGCTATGGTCTCTAGGGAATTAATATTCTCTGATTGACTCTGCTGTCTGATATTTCGGGAAGGTATGACAAATAGCTATAGTTTTCGTAGGCCACACAAAGTATCACTTGCGCACCACTATTGATTCCATTCCATATTGTCTGAGTTCTATGACTGATAAGGCTACAGGACATGGGGAAAAGAGGTTATGCAGTTATATTGGGCCGAGGTAATACTTTAGAACCTGGGGCTGATAGGAAATAAGGTCCATACCTCTGCCAGTGTCTCAGCCCCCAGTGACTTGTGGTCCCCCAGGCTACTGTGGCGTGTGGCCCCTGCTACGGGCCTCAGGGGGTGGCCCTCAGGGTAGGCTTTCCTGTCAGCGTAGTTGATGCTGCCCGCGCTGCCAAATGTTCCCAGGCGCCTCTTCTCTGGGCTTTCCATGCGGCTCCTGCTAACTGCCACTTTGTGGGGGCTGCTGGGACAGGCTGCGGCCCGCGGGGGTGTGTCAGTGCCCCGAGAAGGGCTGTGGGTCTCTCCACTGTGGCGTCGAGGGGTGGCGGCCCCGTCAGAAGGTAGCCGCACCCTGAGGAGAGAGATGACATCACAGTCACACAGAGTAGGATTAGGTTGGCCCTTGACACTGATCTACAGTCAGTTTGAAACATTGAATATTTACTCCATAAATGGTTAAGATTAGCATTTGGAGAGGTTAAACTGATCTTACATTTGTGCATATAAGCAACCCAGAGTGAGTTAAACATTGAGACTAGAAAGAGAAGGGCTACATTTCAATATGTAGTCCTTGTCAGTCGTTACCCACCTCCCCATGACTCCTCCAAAGTTGGAGTCGGGGGATTGTTCACACGGTGATGGGACGTCGTTTTTGAATGAGGCCTTGTCATCCAGCAGTGGTCCACTGCTCGCCTCGCTGTCCGCCTTCTGACTGAGATTATCCGAGAATGCATCATCCCTGCGAGGAGAGCGAGAGAATGAACATTATTCTTACAGTTGGTAGAGATCTCATTTGGACTGCTGTTTATTCAAACTAATTGGTCCATATTTACACAGGGCTCTGGTTTTCAATCTGCAGTCAGTTTATCTGTTCCAGACAGCTCTGGAGCCCCTCCTTTTGAACATTGATCATTCCAATGTATTCCTCCTAACACAAAAAGTAGCAATATGAGACTCTGGCCTTACTGCCCACTCAACATCCAAATGGATTCATTAAACAGACACCAGCAATGATTAGTCATTTCACATTTACATTTTAGTCATTTAGCAGATGCTCTTATCCAGAGCGACTTACAATTAGTGCATTCATCTTAAGATAGCTAGGTGAAACAACAACACATAAGAATCGTATAAAGGTAATTTTCCATCAGAAAAGTCAGTGCTAGTAGGAAAAGACAATGGCCTTTCTTTTTATTATTGTCAGCATTATTATTATTTGGGAGGGGGGCGTCGGGGACGCCACAAGAGTTATTTAACCAGGACAGAAAAGGGTGATTGAAAGGGTGATTGAAAGATTGAAACTGAGGTCCACACTCCAGTCCAGTTAGTGGTGGTAATGCACCTTAAAGTTGGTTGCCAACTGTCATGTAAAGTCCAAAGAAGAAGAAGCATGAAGGAGGAGAGATTACTAGAAACAAACTCGTTTTACACTTTTATCTGTGGATTAATTGTTGGAGTAGAGGACCTTGTGCATTTCAGGTAAAATAACAACCCAATGTTAATATCCCAGGACAAATTAGCTAGCAACAGCAAGCTAGTTAACTAAAGTGCCATAAATCTTTAATGCTTTTCCACCAGACCCTAAATTAATATAGTTGGTTCAGAGTTCGTTTTGATTTTTCAACCTGCGTGTCCTTATCGCATCTGGTGTAGGTGGACAAAATCAACAAGCACGAGATTGCGCGCTCGCTCTGGTCAGCATGTAAGGTATGCAATGACTAACATGACAAGAGGAACTGATGATGCACTACCCAATTTGGAAATTGCATCTTCTACATTCTGCTATTACAACTTTCAATAGTAAGCTTACAGCCGGACTGAGTTCATAAATATATATTTTTAAAGACCCCCCCCTTGCCGAACACCCCACAGTTTGGGAACCACTGGTCTAGATGGGAGATGACAAGTGCCTAGATTATGAGCCTGCAGCTGCGAGTCACTGCTTTAATGTTTGCAAAGAACGACAGGGTGATGTCCAGGGTCATGCCAAGGTCCTTTGCACTCTGGAAGGGGGACACCATGGAGTTGTCAACTGTGATGGAGAGGTCTTGGAGTGGACAGGCCTTCCCCGGGAGAAAGAGCAGTTCTGTTTTGTCGAGGCTGTACTTGAGGTGGTGTGCCGACATCCAAGCTGAGATGTTTGCCAGGCACGCAGAGATGCGTGTCGCCACCTGGGTGTCAGAAGAGGGGAAGGAGAAGAGTAGTTGAGTGTCATCCACATAGCAATGATAGGAAGGCCATGTGAGGATATGACAGAGCAGAGACTTGGTGTACAGAGAAAAGAGGAGAGGGCCTAGAACCGAGCCCTGGGGGTAGTGCTGAGTGATTAGTGCTTTTTGAGGTCATTTCGGGTTAGATTATTACAAAAGAATCATGGTTTTCGATTTCGGTTTCAATATATTTATTTATTTACTTTATCCAAGATGCCATAGCAGTCAGATGCCATAGCAGTCAGACGTCCTTTGTCCTCGTCTTGTCATGTCCCGTGTGTGTATATATATATATAAAAAAAAAAATTCTTCGCATATCTTTTATATATTTTTTCTAAAAACTCAACTTCTAAACACTCTCCTGCAACCCGCCTCACCAATTTAAAAAAAGTATTATTTACCTAAAATCTGAAATCCACAACAGAAGCTAGCCAGAAGTTAGCCAGGAGTTAGCCAGTTCACTAGCTAACGTTAGAACTCAAATAACCACGGTTGGCGGTCATCAGCTATCCCTTAGCTCGAAAAGCTATCGCCAGTTTTGTACAACGTGACTCAGACCAGAGCATACCAGACCTATTTTCTCTCCATATCCCCGGATTTCTACCACAAGCTTTGGACATTTACACCTGGATCTTGCAGCTAGCTAGCTGCTATCCGAGTGACTATTGGCTAACGCCGGTCTCGGAGCTAACATCAATTATTCCGGAGCTAGCCAGCTGAAGAGTTCCATCAGCCACTCCTGGGCTACAATCACCTATCCGGACCCATTTTACTGCCGATGCGGAGCCCCATCGGGCCTTCAGTACTGGACTACCGACGTTATCTGCCAGAGGGAGTTATCCAACTGGCCCCTCCATCGCGACGTAACCTGAACGCCGATCTGCGGCCAGCTAATCGTTAGCTGTCTTAGCAGCTGCTATCTGAATAGGTCTATCGGCCAATTTTCTTGGGCCACTATAACTATAACTATTTTTAACAATTGGATTGGTCCCCTCCACCACACGGAACCCCACTAATCTACCGACGGAAACGCACGAGGTGACTAAAAACAGACCCTCTTCTGCCAACTTGCTACCCATGGCCCGGCTAGCTGTCTGAATCGCCGTGACCGCAACCGACCTCACTACTCACAGGACCCTTTTGATCACTTGGCTAAGCATGCCTCTCCTTAATGTCAATATGCCTTGTCCATTGCAGTTCTGGTTAGTGTTTATTGGCTTATTTCACTGTAGAGCCTCTAGCCCAGGTCATTATACCTCATCCAACCTCTCAGTTCCACCACCCACACATGCGACGACATCACCTGGTTTCAATGATGTTTCTAGAGACAATATCTCTCTCATTATCACTCAATGCCTAGGTTTACCTCCACTGTATTCACATCCTACCATACCTTTGTCTGTACATTATACCTTGAAGCTATTTTATCGCTCCCAGAAACCTGCTCCTTTTACTCTCTGTTCCGGACGTCCTAGACGACCAATTCTAATAGCTTTTAGCCGTACCCTTATCCTACTCCTCCTCTGTTCATCTGGCGATGTAGAGGTGAATCCAGGCCCTGCAGTGCCTAGCTCCACTCCTATTCCCCAGGCGCTCTCTTTTGATGACTTCTGTAACCGTAATAGCCTTGGTTTCATGTATGTTAACATTAGAAGCCTCCTCCCTAAGTTTGTTTTATTCACTGCTTTAGCACACTCTGCCAACCCGGATGTCCTAGCCTTGTCCGAATCCTGGCTTAGGAAGACCACCAAAAACTCTGAAATCTCCATCCCTAACTACAACATTTTCAGACAAGATAGAATGGCCAAAGGGGGCGGTGTTGCAATCTACTGCAGAGATAGCCTGCAGAGTTCTGTCCTACTATCCAGGTCTGTACCCAAACAATTTGAATTTCTACTTTTAAAAATCCACCTCTCTAAAAACAAGTCTCTCACCGTTGCCGCCTGCTATAGACCACCCTCTGCCCCCAGCTGTGCTCTGGACACCATATGTGAACTGATTGCCCCCCATCTATCTTCAGAGCTCGTGCTGCTAGGTGACCTAAACTGGGACATGCTTAACACCCCAGCCATCCTACAATCTAAGCTTGATGCCCTCAATCTCACACAAATTATCTATGAAACTACCAGGTACCACCCCAAAGCCGTAAACACGGGCACCCTCATAGATATCATCCTAACCAACTTGCCCTCTAAATACACCTCTGCTGTTTTCAACCAAGATCTCAGCGATCACTGCCTCATTGCCTGCATCCGTAATGGGTCAGCGGTCAAACGACCTTCACTCATCACTGTCAAACGCTCCCTGAAACACTTCAGCGAGCAGGCCTTTCTAATCGACCTGGTCCGGGTATCCTGGAAGGATATTGACCTCATCCCTTCAGTAGAGGATGCCTGGTTATTTTTTTTAAATGCCTTCCTCACCATCTTAAATAAGCATGCACCATTCAAGAAATGTAGAACCAGGAACAGATATAGCCCTTGGTTCTCTCCAGACCTGACTGCCCTTAACCAACACAAAAATATCATGTGGCGTTCTGCATTAGCATCAAACAGCCCCCGTGATATGCAACTTTTCAGGGAAGTTAGAAACCAATATACACAGGCAGTTAGAAAAACCAAGGCTAGCTTTTTCAAGCAGAATTTTACTTCCTGCAACACAAACTCAAAAAAGTTCTGGGACACTGTAAAGTCCTTGGAGAATAAGAGCACCTCCTCCCAACTGCCCACTGCACTGAGGATAGGAAACTCTGTCACCACCGATAAATCCACTATAATTGAGAATTTCAATAAGCATTTTTCTACGGCTGGCCATGCTTTCCACCTGGCTACCCCTACTCCAGGCAACAGCACTGCACCCCCCCACAGCAACTCGTGCAAGCCTTCCCCATTTCTCCTTCTCCCAAATCCAGTCAGCTGATGTTCTGAAAGAGCTGCAAAATCTGGACCCCTACAAATCAGCAGGGCTAGACAATCTGGACCCTTTCTTTCTAAAATGATCTGCCGAAATTGTTGCAACCCCTATTACTAGCCTGTTCAACCTCTCTTTCGTGTAGTCTGAGATTCCCAAAGATTGGAAAGCAGCTGCGGTCATCCCACTCTTCAAAGGGGGGGACACTCTTGACCCAAACCGCTACAGACCTATATCTATCCTACCCTGCCTTTCTAAAGTCTTCAAAAGCCAAGTCAACAAACAGATTACCGACCATTTCGAATCCCACTGCACCTTCTCCGCTATGCAATCTGGTTTCAGAGCTGGTCATGGGTGCACCTCAGCCACGCTCAAGGTCCTAAACGATATCTTAACCGCCATCGATAAGAAACAATACTGTGCAGCCGTATTCATTGACCTGGCCAAGGCTTTCGACTCTGTCAGTCACCACATCCTCATCGGCAGACTCAATAGCCTTGGTTTCTCAAATGATTGCCTCGCCTGGTTCACCAACTACTTCTCTGATAGAGTCCTGTGTGTCAAATCGGAGGGCCTGTTGTCCGGGCCTCTGGCAGTCTCTATGGGGGTGCCACAGGGTTCAATTCTTGGGCCGACTCTTTTCTCTGTACACATCAATGATGTCGCTCTTGCTGCTGGTGAGTCTCTGATCCACCTCTACGCAGACGACACCATTCTGTATCCTTCTGGCTCTTCTTTAGCCACTGTGTTAACTACCCTCCAGATGAGCTTCAATGCCATACAACTCTCCTTCTGTGGCCTCCAACTGCTCTTAAATACAAGTAAAACTAAATGCATGCTCTTCAACCGATCGCTTCCTGCACCTGCCCGCCCGTCCAGCATCACTACTCTGGACGGTTCAGACTTAGAATATTTACATTTTAGTCATTTAGCAGACGCTCTTATCCAGAGCGACTTACAGTAGTGAATGCATACATTTCATAATTTTTTGGGGATCGTACTGGCCCCCCGTGGGAATCGAACCCTGGTTAGACTGTAAACTGTAAACTCTCCTTCCAGACTCACTTCAAACATCTCCAATCCAAAGTTAAATCTAGAATTGGCTTCCTATTTCGCAAACAAAGCATCTTTCACTCATGCTGCCAAATATACCCTTGTAAAACTGACCATCCTACCGATCCTCGACTTCGGCGATGTCATTTAAAAAAATAGCCTCCAATACCCTACTCAATAAATTGGATGCAGTATATCACAGTGCCATCCGTTTTGTCACCAATGCCCCATATACTACCCACCACTGCGACCTGTACACTCTCGTTGGCTGGCCCTCGCTTCATACTCGTTGCCAAACCCACTGGCTCCAGGTCCTCTACAAGACCCTGCTAGGTAAAGTTCCCCCTTATCTCAGCACACTGGTCACCATAGCACACCCACCTGTAGTACACGCTCCAGCAGGTATAGCTCTCTGGTTACTCCTAAAGCCAATTCCTCCTTCGGCCGCCTCTCCTTCCAGTTCTCTGCTGCCAATCACTGGAACGAACTACAAAAATCTCTAAAACTGGAAACACATCTCCCTCACTAGCTTTAAGCACCAGCTGTCAGAGCAGCTCACAGATTACTGCACCTGTACATAGCCCATCTAGAATTTAGCCCAAACAACTACCTCTTCCCCTACTGTATTTATTTATTTTGCACCCCATTATTTCTATTTTGCACTATCTTTCACTGCAAATCTACTATTACAGTGTTTTACTTGCTATATTGTATTTGCTAACTTTGTATATAGACTTCTTTTTCTACTATATTATTGACTGTATGTTTGTTTTACTCCATGTGTAACTGTGTTGTTGTATGGTGTCAAACTGCTTTGCTTTATCTTGGCCAGGTCGCAATTGTAAATGACAACTTGTTCTCAACTTCTCTACCTGGTTAAAGAAAAGGTGAAATAAATAAATATATATATATATATTACACACATACAGTACCAGTCAAAACTTAGAACAAACCTACTCATTCCAGGGTTGTTCTTTATTTTTACTGTTTTCTACATTGTAGAATAACAGTGAAGACAGCAAAACTATGAAATAACAACATAAGGAATCACGTAGTAACCAAACAAGTGTTAAACAAATCAAAATTGAGATTCTTCAAACTAACCACCCTTTGCCTTGATGACAGCTTTGCAAACGCTTGACATTCTCTCCAGCAGCTTCATGAGGTAGTTTTAATTAACAGGCGTGCCTTGTTAAAAGTTCATTTGTGGAATTTCTTTCCTTCTTAATGCATTTGAGCCAATCAGTTGAGTTGTTACAAGATACGGGTGGAGTACAGAAGATAGCCCTATTTGGTAAAAGACCAAATCCATATTATGGCAAGAACAGCTCGAATAATCAAAGAGAAACGACAGTCCATCATTTCTTTAAGACATGAAGGTCAGTCAATATGGAACATTTCAGTCGCAAAAAACATCAAGCACTATGATGAAACTGGCTCTCGTGAGGACCGCCACAGAAAAGGAAAACCCAGAGTTACCTCTGCTGTAGAGGATAAGTTCATTAGAATTACCAGCCTCAGAAATTGCAGCCCAAATAAGTTCAAGTAACAGACGCATCTCAACATCAGCTGTTCAGAGTAGACTTCACGAATCAGGCCTTCATGGTCGAATTGCTGCAAAGAAACCTCTACTAAAGGAAACCAATAAGAAGAAGAGACTTGCTTGGGCCAAGAAACATGAGCAATGGACATTAGACTGGTGGAAATCTGTCCATTGGTTTGATGACTCCAAATTTGAGATTTTTGGTTCCAACCGCCGTGTCTTTCTGAGATGCAGAGTAGGTGAACGGGTGATCTCCGCATGTGTGGTTTCCACCACGAAGCATGAACGAGGTGGTGTGATGGTGTGGGGGTGCTTTGCTGGTGACACTGTCTGTGATTTATTTAGAATTCAAGGCACACTTAACCTGTTAGGGCTAGGGGGCAGTATTGACACGGCCGGATAAAAAACGTACCCGATTTAATCTCGTTACTACTCCTGCCCAGTAACTAGAATATGCATATAATTATTGGCTTTGGATAGAACACACCCTAAAGTTTCTAAAACTGATTGAATGGTGTCTGTGAGTATAACAGAACTCAAATGGCAGGCCAAAACCTGAGAAGATTCCATGCAGGAAGTGGCCTGTCTGACAAGTGGTGTTTCATCTTGGCTCTTTTTATTGAAGACTGAGGATCTTTGCTCTAACGTGACACTCCCTACGGCTCCCATAGGCTCTCAGAGCCCGGGAAAAATCTGAACGATATCGAGGCAGGCTCTGGCTGAAACACATTATCGCTTTTGGCAAGTGGCCGATCTGAGTACTATGGGCTTAGGCGCGTGCCCGAGTCGACCGAATGCTTTATTTTCTTTTGTCTGTTTACCTAAACGCAGATTCCCGGTCGGAATATTATTGCTTTTTTATGAGAAAAATGGCATAAAAATTGATTTTAAACAGCGGTTGACATGCTTCGAAGTACGGTAATGGAATATTTCAAAAAGAATTGTCACGAATTGCGCCATGCTCGTCACCCTTATTTACCCTTTCGGATAGTGTCTTGAACGCACAAACAAAACGCCGCTGTTTGGATATAACTATGGATTATTTTGAACCAAACCAACATTTGTTATTGAAGTAGAAGTCCTGGGAGTGCATTCTGACGAAGACAGCAAAGGTAATAACATTTTTCTTATAGTAAATGTGACTTTTCTGAGTGCTAAACTTGCTGGGTGTCTAAATAGCTAGCCCTGTGGTGCCGGGCTATCTACTGAGAATATTGCAAAATGGGCTTTCACCGAAAAGTTATTTTAAAATCGGACATATCGAGTGCATAGAGGAGTTCTGTATCTATAATTCTTAAAATAATTGTTATGCTTTTTGTGAACGTTTATCGTGAGTAATTTAGTAAATTCACCGGCAGTGTTCGGTGGGAATGCTAGTCACATGCTAGTCACATGCTAATGTAAAAAGCTGGTTTTTGATATAAATATGAACTTGATTGAACAAAACATGCATGTATTGTATAACATAATGTCCTAGGGTTGTCATCTGATGAAGATCATCAAAGGTTAGTGCTGCATTTAGCTGTGGTTTGGGTTTATGTGACATTATATGCTAGCTTGAAAAATGGGTGTCTGATTATTTCTGGCTGGGTACTCTGCTGACATAATCTAATGTTTTGCTTTCGTTGTAAAGCCTTTTTGAAATCGGACAGTGTGGTTAGATTAACGAGAGTCTTGTCTTTAAAATGATGTAAAATAGTCATATGTTTGAAAAATTGAAGTTTTTGCATTTTTTAGGTTTTTGAATAACGCGCCACGGGATTACACTGGCTGTTACGTAGGTGGGACGATTTGGTGCCACCTATCCTAGAGAGGTTAACCAGCATGGCTACCACAGAATTCTGCAGCGATATGCCATCCCATCTGGTTTGCGATTAGTGGGACAATCAATTGTTTTTTAACAGGACAATGACCCAAAACACACCTCCAAGCTGTGTAAGGGCTAATTGACCAAGAAGGAGAGTGATGGAGTACTGCATCAGATGACCTGGCCTCCACAATCACCTGACCTCAACCCAATTGAGATGGTTTTGGATGAGTCGGATCACAGAGTGAAGGAAATGCAGCCAGCATATGTGGGAACTCCTTCAAGACTACTGGAAAACCATTCCAGGTGACTACCTCATGACGCTGGTTGAGAGAATGCCAAGAATGTGCAAAGCTGTCATCAATGAAAAGGGTGGCTACTTTGAAGAATCTCAAATATAAAATATATTTTTTTTTGGTTACTACATGATTCCATATGTGTTATTTCATAGTGTTGATGCCTTCACTATTATTCTACAATGTAGCTAATAGTAGCAATAAAGAAAAACCCTTGAATCAGTAAGTATGTCCAAACTTCTGACTGGTATGGCATATTTCTTAAAAGCATAATGTAATGGAAATTCCAATTCCATAAATAGTGAACATTAAATTGCCAAAACATTGAAAATATTCCATTGTCTCTGATCAGGCCCACATTGGGTAGACATCAAAAGAAAAGTAGGAAACTACTATGAAATAATACAATATTTAAGTTGTGTATATTACTTCGTTTATATTTTATGACTATTATTTTTAATTCCTTAATAAAGTCATCCTCTCTCTGCTCAGGCAGTAGCAGCCAGCCAGCCAACTTTATATCATGCTCCCAATACTGTACTGTCTTTAGTCATCCTATTTAGCTAGGCTAACCTGCCTAAGCATGCTGCAGAGCTGTCTGACAAACCATTTGACTAGTTCTTCAAAGTAAATAAGGCATTCTTCACAAACTGTCTGTATCCCTTCATCTTGGTGTTCTGTACACTCCTCTCTCATGCGGTCTGTGGTTATCTAATCTAACGTAACAGGCTTAAAAGTGTATCCATCTCTGTCCGAGACAGAAAAAGGCACAATTGATTATGGTCATTGTAGTTAATTACCACGTTTCTGTGCTGAACTAGGTTGAATATTTGTTTAATGAAAACTCCCTTAGTTCTTGACTTGATTTATCTAGTGAATTATTTGATTTCGAGAAACTAAATGCAATTAAAGTAATTGAACTAACGTTGGTCAACTACATTTCTGTTAATCTCTCAGCACTACCTAGGGGACATCAGTAGTGAGAGCACGTGGTGCAGACACAGATCCTCTCCACGCCACCTGGTAAAAATTACCTGCCAGGTAGGAACGACCTGTCAAGTGAGACGCCCAACCCTGAAAGGGTTTGGATGAGGATCTGATGGTTTACGGTGTCCGCCTTGAAGCCTGACTGATTAGGGTCAAGAAGATCATTCTGAGAGCGATATCGAGAGAGTTGGTCAGAGACAGCAGACTGTGTTTTAGAAAGGAAAGAAGGGATACTGGTCTGTAGTTTGACATCAGAGGAGTCAAGTTTCTTGAGGAGGGGAGCGAACTCTGGCCATCTTGAAGTCAGAGGGGACGCAGCCATTTGTAAGGGATGAGTTGAGGAAGGAAGAGAGGAATGGGAGGTCTCCAGAGATTGTCTGGAAAAGCGAAGAGGGGATGAGGTCAAGTGGGCAGGTTGTTGGGCAGCCGGACATCACTAGTCGCAGGATTTCATCTGGAGAGAGAGGGGAGAAAGAGGTCAAGGCGTAGGGTAGTTCTGTGTGAGTGGGATCAGTGGACTCAGGCTGAGTGAATGAGGAGTGGATAGCAACCTTTTCTTTCAAAGTGGTTGACAAAGTCGTCTGCAGAAAGGAGGGAAGGAGGGGTAGGAGGTGGAGGATTAAAGAGGGAGGAGAAAGTGGAGAACAGTTTCACAAGAAAGCTATAATTGTATACGAAGTGGCTCATCTTTTAAATTATTGTGTAAATTTATACCGGGAATTACTATCTGAGGGTGTTTTCAATGAATTCATTCGAGTTGTAAACTTAAAGCACGCTCTGGCCTTCTCTTTAGCATCTTTACTTCTGCCTCATTGACTGACATCAAATTCACATTTAATTAAAAGTGTTACCACTAAAGGTACAATTGTCAGTGTAATGTCTTTGAGCTAACATATCAGGCATGATTTGAATTACTTATCTGTGCCTTTGTGATATTCAGTCAAGGATCTTCCATGAGTGTTATTGGTGTGTGGCTAATGACATCAAACACAAGAGAAAGCTTTTGATACACCTGCCGCTTGAAATTACTCCCCAGTTTATATCACTTTAGAGAAGGATAATTGTTGAGGAAAACACCTGATTAACTGACTGACTGTTTCCTGCCTGTCTGACAGAATTGACTGTCTTACAGATTTATTGTCAAACTGCTCTTCATCCATCGCTGAAGTTCATGTTTATGAACGGTTGTTACTCACAGGTCCTGCACCACTATGTACTGATGTGGGATCAGTCCGTCCACGCCGTTGTGCCGGCCCTCCCACCAGTCCTCAGAGGCGCGGTGGTACAGCAGCAGCGACGCCCCCTTCTTAAAGGACAGCTCCCGGGGGGTGCGCCCCACATAGTCAAACTTAGCTATGGCCTCAATCTGCTCCACCTCTGTGGAAATAAAGAACAAAGGGAGAGAAACATCAGTCACAACCTGGACCAGCTTCATTTCCAGGTGTTTTAACATATCTCACACCCCATTGAGATGTGTGGACAGAGTAGCCTGACCTGTGTATGAGTGTGACCCAATCCAGCTGCTTCACTGAGTTCATTAATAGAAATAAGGAGCCCCTTGCTCTAATTACTAAGACCTAAACCATGTGGCCAAACAATGAGAGCATGTCCTCATGTTCTCAGACAATGGCCTCAGGCCTCGTGGTCTGTGATCAACTCCAGAGTACAGTAGAGAGTTGTGATTGCCTGGGGGCTCAATTTAATGGCTGAGTTTGTTCTTCAGACCTTCAAAAGACACAGAAGTCTCTGAGAGACAAAGAGCGAGAAGAGGGAATATCTGAGTTGAAGAGAAATAGAATGAGATGCAGCATTACAATATAAACCATTTTCTCTAACAGAGGGGATGGTTATACTGTTTGAGTGATACACTTAGATTCCAAGCATTGTTGTGAGTTGATGATAACCTGTCATTGAGTTCCACAAAGCAAATTGGCCAGTGTTATCTAGGGTTGCTTTTTCAGTGTAACATTTCTGGTGTTGATTCACTCTGGTGTAAAAGAACCCCAGTGTTGAGTGTGATTGTGTCAGTTTTATTCTGCGGAGAGTAAAACATTCCCATCAAAACCATGCCCATCATTATCAGATTTAGCAAGCCAGCATAATGTGACTTGCAGTCCTGATGTGGCCTGTAAACCAGGAGGTTCCTAACACAGCAGGCCTTACGATATTTAATGTAGTGTCCTAAAGAGTTTAATTTGAATGATAACATTTGCCTCCAGTAGGAACTCACTTGGTGAAGTCCACAGTACTGAAAATGAATGAATTCAACAACCATGTCACTAACAAATGTCCTTAATCCAACACAAGCGACCTTGTCAAGAGATACGGACGTCTTTGCGTAATGGTTAAAAATACTACATGAGCCGTTATTGCATAACCCTAAAAGTGTTAATTCCCTAACACTGACAAAGTGTAACAGCATCAGAACTAAGCAGTGTTAATTTAACACTGAAAAGTGTGGACCTGTATAGACACCTGCCCAGTGTTAAATGTAACACTGTTAGTGTTTATTTAAAACTGGAGAATTTGCTGTGCAATCAACACCAGTGCCACCAATGAGGACATCACAACTCTGCTCAAGGGTAACACTGTATTCTGACCAGTGAACACTACTATCCTAACAGCTAATAGACTGGTTGACAATCCAATGACTTGGTCTTTTAATGGCATTATGGGTCCCAACACACCAAACTACTCACACACTGAGCACACACCAATAGCCAGAAGAACCAACCTTCACGCTGTTGCTAGCCTCTTGAGAGAACAGACGCACAAAAGTACAGGCTTTAGTTGTCCGTAAGCAAACATCAGTCACCATTCAACATTGGACCAGAGGAGATTAGCAGACTGGTCTCTGCTACAAGCCCTCTATCCCACAGGGACGGTGCCAGGGGAGGGGGTATGACGGGTGAGGGGGAGGTATTGCCACGCACGCACGGACGCATGCCCACGCACACACCCTGCGTCCAAGCTGATATCAATCACACAAAGAGCCTGATGACTTGGGACACACGCAACCTAGAGAAACACGTTTTTGCTTGGAGACATGTCCCATAGAGATATGCACATGTAGTGAGTGTTCAAAATGCTAAAGGGATCTAAGCTAGTCCCCAGGGTGTCAGATTTCCCTGACCGGGCGGAGGGGGTGTGTGTGTGCGTGGCAGGATGGCCTTGGCCACTGGTACTACAGCCACACCTCATTGTGTCTCTATGGGCCAGACCAGACAGAGCAGGAGTCAGCCGGGGTTAAGCACATGTATAAAATAAATTGTCTCCCAGCAGGAAATCTCCAAACCAACCAGAAAGCCCAATCAGTTCCATTAGGAGCTCCATCCAGGGGTGAAATTACCTACAGAAACAGGGAGAGCGAGGGAGGAAGAGGAGGAGGAAGAGAAGAGAGAAGGAGAGAGGAGGAGAGAGAGCGAGGTAGAAGGACAGAGAATCATTGTCTCTCTTTGTCCCTCTCGTTCCAAGAGTAGATTCAGCCTGAGGCTTTTAGACCATTTAAGTAGAGCTCTCGCTCTCTTCCTCAGAAACACAATAACACATGTACAGGTAACTGCCAAAATAAAGGAAACACTTAAGTATATAAGGGATACAAAGTGGATTGAAAGCAGGTGCTTCCACACAGATGTGGTTCCTGAGTTAATTAAGCAATTAACATCCCATCATGCTTATTTTGGCTACCATGGCTTGAAAAGAGGGGTCTCAAAGGGGTTTTAAATGGTGTGTTTGTGCATCTCAGTCATCAGATCTCAACTCAATTGAACTGCCTGTGACAGCGTTTTCCAACACCATCAACAAAACACCAAATGATGGAATTTCTCGTGGAAGAATGGTGTCACATCTCTCCAATAGAGTTCCAGACACGCATAGAATCTATGCCAAGGCGCACTAACGCTGTTTTGATGGCTCGTGGTGGCCAAACGCCCTATTAAGTCACTACGTTTATTTTGGTAGTTACCTTTGTCTGATCATCACAATATGACTATTTTGTTCTCCAATAAAGATCAAATACTCAGAATCAACATACAAGCTGAAGACCACAACAGTCAAACTAGGCCCACTTTGTGGTTCTCTGATTTATATAGTATTCATGTAGTCCTTTAGTTCTAGCTTCAAGTAGAAAGTGTGGTTGTGTCTTGCTGGGCGACCATGTCTCCAGACTCATTTTGAGGGCCGGGCTGTGGAGGGCAGTATCGCCTCAGGTCTAAGAAGAGCCAAGACAGGACCATGTGACTCTCATTCTCTCCAAGCACACTAATTAAACAGAGGGAGACCACGATCCAGCGCCAAGGGCCCTGCCCTGGCTGGCTGTGCCTCTGTACTCTCCTCCCAGCTCTCCACATGCAGTGTGGGGCAGTCAGCCTTTGTTCTGCTGTTTGGTTCAGAGGGCTGGGGAGGGTGTCAGTACTCATTACTGACACACCCATCACTACAGATGGGGCTCTCCCCGATATTGTTACCCTAGCCTAGCATAGAGCAGTATGATTGGGCCTGACCATTGAGAGCCAGCAGATACAGCAGTATCTCTGGTGTTGTGACTGACTAATGTTAGCCCAATTATTCTGTCAGGGCTATGAGGACTACCAGGAAAATACAAAGGCACAAAGGAGGAAGTCCCATGGGACCTGTTTACTATTGCTGAAGAAAGATGGATGAGAGAGAATTTGAGAGAGAGAGAGGGTGCTACAAGGGGAGAGAGAGAGAGAAAGCTACAAGGGGAGAGAGAGAGAGAGTGAGAAAGAGATGGCGCTACAAAGGGAGAGAGAGAGAGAGAGAGAGAGAGAGAGGGCGCTACAAGGGGGGGGGGGGAGAGAGAGAGAGACTGAGGGCGCTACAAGGGGAGAGAGAGAGAGGGCATTACAAGGAGAGAGAGAGAGAAAGCTACAAGCAAAGGTAGAGAGAGAGAGCGAGAGAGAGAGAGAGAGAGAGAGAGAGAGAGAGAGATGAGAGAGACAGAGAGATGAGAGAGAGGTGGGGGTTGCCAACAATGTACACACAACCTTGTCTCCGCCTTCAAGCATGATGTGCTCCTTTGCAGCCCTAAGCTGTCACAGTCTGAGCTGTGCCTAGTTCTCTCCTTCAGTCTAAAGAACACACAGAATAAGGTCAGTCAGAGCTCAGGGCAACTCCATCTACACAGCCTTCTTACACTCCAGATCACATTCATACTGAGCCCATCCAACCATCACACGAAATACCTCTGGCTTCGAAACAAACACATACAACTTTAAAAAACAAACTTTTACAACCTTATATCAAGGGCTCATCAGCTGAAATGTATGATTCATCTGCTGTTGTAATTGATATTACAGATCAATCTGTCCGTCTCTATGGGACACATCTAGAAGTACATAGATAAATCACTGCCCCTGGTCTGCTTCACCTCTTTAATACTGAACTAGCTACTTTGCATCTACTATTCATTGCATGAATTACATCCTGTATATATTAAGCTGAACGTTAACCCACGGCTACAGTACATTGGCTGTTTTTGTATCGTATCGCAATTATAATGGGAGGTCCAGTCCAGACACAGAACTACAGTGCTGCAGTACACAGCAGGGTACCTGCCTGGGGAGACAGACAGACAGACAGACAGACAGACAGACAGACAGACAGACAGACAGACAGACAGACAGACAGACAGACAGACAGACAGAACCAACCCTCCATCTTTAACATAGGCAGAACAGACTATGCTGTTATGTCATACTTTAGTAGTGTAAAGTATGACCACATGGCTAAACAGCAATTCAATTACAAAACCAAACACAACATAGAGAGTAGCTAGTGAAACGGCAGACAACAGAAGGCGAGGGAAACAACACAAGCTTTTGGAGTTCTGCAACAGCCAACTGTTTGATTAAGGTTAGCTGTGTAGCCAGCTAGCTGCTACACATTTATCTTAGTCAATCACCCAAACATCTCCTCTAGGGTACCAGTGTCTGAAGAAGTAAAGGAACCCCGTGTTACTGACCGTCTTCACTGGTGTGTGGCTCAGTCCCATTGTCAGCATCATCGATGGTGCCTGGCTCACTGTGGGGGCTGTCACTGTGGACAGAGCGAGAGAGATGGACAGTCAATGAATGGTAAACTCAGACACACCCACAACACATGCGTAGGTTAACTCATCTAAACGAATGCCTCCTCCAGGAAAGATGAGTTACAGGTCATACTTGGATCTGTTCCAAAGTAAATTATTATTTGAACTAGGGGGCATTTATATCAGCATATTTCTCCAGGAAGTATCAGCTACATGTTAGTTGGACCAGCTCCAGGTAAGGTATTCATTGAACTATACATGCTGACTTGTAAGCCATCCCTGTGAGTTTTGATATGCAAAACATTCCCAAGCAGTAATATTGGAGTCTGTGCATTAGAAATATAAAGTTCTACATTTACTTTGGAGCATTTGTATCACGAAAAATGGGATAAAAGGCAAGAAAGAGTAAAGACAATTTAAACAGTTACATAATGTATCTTTCCAGACAGATTGGCTCTTTAAGTAAATGTATACCATTCTACATTTCTAGCTACTAAATAACAGTAATTATCTTAGGGCATTATATCTAAGCAGTGTCTGTAAAAGCATGTGCTGAAGAAAATACCACCCGATAGGAGTGTTAATGCACTCCCAGCATCTTCATCTCTACTGCACTCTAAATTCCCCTCTTCTCACCACATTATCAAGCAGGCTCATAATGTAGCTGTTGCATGGCTGAGATCCTACCATATGCTCGATCCACCAGCAGCAGTTTTACTGTACTGCTGCTAAACCCAGGGTTACACCAGTTACAGTATTACTGCTTTAGCCTTAGCCATACTGTATGTCTTCAGTGCTTGTCTTAAAGGTGTTGTCCTTCCAGGTCTATCTACTACCCACCAGTACTCCTCTCCTCCAGTCATGCACTTCTCATAGACCGGCCCGTCCAGCTCGCGGTGGCTGGGGAAGATGACCTCGTTGTGGATGATGATGGTCTTGATGACCTCATTGACGTGCGCCTGGATGGCTACAGGGTCCTGTCCGTCGGGGATGGGCATCA
The DNA here is from genome assembly GCF_965601325.2 of Salmo salar. Taxonomy (NCBI): domain Eukaryota; kingdom Metazoa; phylum Chordata; class Actinopteri; order Salmoniformes; family Salmonidae; genus Salmo; species Salmo salar. The sequence continues at coordinate 66,324,122 of NC_138302.1, read as the reverse complement.
GGGTGGGGCCAAAGCAGATGGCCAGGTTATAGGGATCCATCATGTTCTCATCACTGTACTGGGACAGGCTGGATGGAAGGGAAGAGGTTTGAGTGAGTGGGGTGAACAATTAGGTCGTGTTTACATTAAGAGATGAATATCTGGCGGACGGGTGATTCCATTTTAAACGTACTTATAGTTATTTGTTTGCTAATAGAATATATACGTTTCCAAAATGCTTATAGTTGTCTTCTATAAATAAGGTTGAGTCTGTACTCTAGACTCTACATAGAGTTGAGATCTGCATCTTCTCCTCTACTACCTAAAGACAGCTCCATGTTGGTTTGGCATCAACCACAGCTTAGTAAGTACATCCTTAAACCCCCTTACCTTAACATCCCAGCTTACCTAGCACATTCCTCAGACTCCCTGTTTAGTTGTCACCTAGATTCTCACACCTATCCAGCTTTAACAAGCCTGCCCTTCTAACTTCACAGCTTAACAGGCTTTTTTTGTTATATATACTTTTTTTAATTTAACCTTTATTTAACTAGGCAAGTCAGTTAAGAACAAATTCTTATTTACAATGACAGCCAACGGGGGAACAGTGGGTTAACTGCCTTGTTCAGGGGCAGAACAACAGATTTTTACCTTGTCAGCTCAGGGATTTGTTTCAGCAACCTTTCAGTTACTAGCCCAACGCTCTAACCACTAGGCTACCTGCCACCCCAAATAGTAGCCAATATTAATAAGCCATTCTGGTTTAGGGGGCAGTGAGACCATCCATCCTTCCTTCCAGCAGCATCCTACTTAGGTAGAAGGCCTACAGTATCCTCACACTCATCTGCTTTAAGAGGGGCTCATAATCCGAGCAGAGTGGTGTGGAGCTGGAGTGGAGCAGTAAAGACCTACAGCTGGCCCAGAGCCAAACTCTGTCTGAGGCGGGGGGGTATCAAACACGGAGGTAAAAGTCAGGATGTGGAATCAAACTCTTTGTTCTGCAGGGGAACCAAGCAAAAGGAGTATAAAATAACAGCCCAATAAAACAGGGCAGGTATATTACTGGGCTGAGGGATGACTTTCCAAGCGGGCCCATAAATATGTTCTAAAGCTCTGCCGACAGACGCGGTGGTAAATAGGACGTGAACAGTAGGGCTGTTCAATTCTTTGGAAAGTAATGCCATTTCCTCTGACTGCTGCAGCAGAGATTCATAAGTCTTGCTGATTTAGTGCAATACAGTGATTTTTCTATTCCCCAAGACTCTCAAATGTGTCTAAAAGTTAATTTCAGACTTTTACCCCATCCTGTATGTCCTTAGTGTATAGGTAGTCTGGTACAGGGACTATTAAAAAACAGAGGACGGTAAAACGTGACTTATGTCAATACGGCCGACTTACTGATTGAGGAAAGCGAACAGGTATCTCATGACGATGATAACGGTGCGAGGAAGAGTCACAATAATCTGCTGGACATGATGCGCTCTCTCAGCTCCAGACTCCAGTTCTGAAACAGAGGAGGATCAGAGAGTGTCATAACACTACCTGGCACTGAGATGAATGGGAGGAAAATAAAAACATTCCATATTAATATAGGGAAACATTATGCTCCATTACACCACCATGATCTACTGAATATACAGAATGAGCCGACCTTCTCAGGGGCCTGGCAGTCATACTGCGGGTACAGTAATGACAACACAAACACTCCTATCATTAATAGATATCCCCACCTCGTTTAAACCAGAGAATATGGTGATTTGAGAGACTGGGCTATCTGGACCAAGGGGAAATACGACAAAGCTGTGCTCAGTTAGTAGACTGTTGTGGCCCCCTCGCTCCTCTCTTCCTATTGGGTTTCTATTAAATCACAGGCAGGCAGACAGCCGTGGTGTTGAGATTGTTTCCATGTGCTGCGCTGCGTGCCTCTCGTCACTACCTTACCCCTTCCATAAAGCAGTGTGATTAGGGTGTTGTGGTGGGGATTGATGATGTATCTTTGGAGCCGGAGGTTGGCTTCTCTCTCTTCGATTCTGACTCAATCTCTACTCAGTGACGGACGGGGAATAATCCAAAAGGCATGTACTGTAACCATAGCCCCAATGGTGCTATTTCACCACCCAGATTTGTAGGGTTTCAGTTACCCTGAACACATTTACTACATTGACCAACAGTATAAGGTAGGGCTTTAGAGTGTACTCACTGATAGTAGACATGAGGTCCAGGAAGCGTTCCTTGGGGAACAGAGGGTTTTCCAGGCCCCTGAAGTACAGCTTGAGGACCCCTGCCACTGAGTTGATGTCATGTTCATTCTGGTCGTCAATCAATGGGTCTTCACCTAGCCAAACAATAGAGTAGAGTAGAGTTATTAGTTCTGACCACTGCAACAGAACTGAATCAGTGTAACGCTCGTCGTAAGTGGTAGTTAAAGTGGAGCAAGGCGCAGCGTGGTAAGTGTCCATGATTACTTTATTCATAAACACACTCAAACAAAATAACAAACGCGAAAACGCACAGTTCCGTCAGGTACAGACACTAAACAGAAAACAACCTCCCACAAACCCAGGAAGAAAACAGGCTGCCTAAGTATGATTCCCAATCAGAGACAACGATAGACAGCTGCCTCTGATTGGGAACCACACTCAGCCCAAAAACAAAGAAACAGAAAACATAGATTTTCCCACCCGAGTCACACCCTGACCTAACCAAACATAGAGAATAATAAGAATCTCTACGGTCAGGGCGTGACAGTACCCCCCCCCCCCCCCCCCAAAGGTGCGGACTCCGGCCACAAAACCTGAACCTATAGGGGTGGGTCCGGGTGGGCATCTCCACTTGGTGGAGGCTCCGGTGCGGAACGCAGATCCCCCTCCGCTTGGGGCTCCCCGCACTTTCGTGGAACCGGACCGTGGATCGTCGCCGGAGGCTCCGGACCCTGGATCGTTGCCGGAGGAACCGGACCATAGATCGTCGCCGAAGGCTCTGGACTGGGAACCCCCGCTGGAGGCTCCAGACTGCCGACCGTCGCCAGAGGCTCCGGACTGCCGACCATCGCCGCAGGCTCCGGACTGCGGACCGTCCCCGCAGGCTCCGCGCCGTGGATCTTCGCTACAGGCTCCGTGCCATGGGTCATCTCTGGAGGCTTCCTGCCACGGATCATCACGGGAGGCTCCGGGCCATGGATCATCACGGGAGGCTCCGGGCCATGGGTCATCACGGGAGGCTCCGGGCCATGGATCATCACGGGAGGCTCCGTGCTATGGATCACCACTGGAGGCTCCGGGCCATGGATTATCACTGGAGGCTTCGTGCCATGGATCATCCCTACAGGCTCCGGGCCATAGATCATCACTGGAGGCTCCGGGCCATGGATCATCACTGGAGGCTCCGGGCCATGGATCATCACTGGAGGCTCCGGGCCATGGATTATAACTGGAGGCTTCATGCCATGGATCATCACTGGAGGCTTCGTACATGGAGCTGGAACAGGTCTCACCGGACTGGGGAGACGCACTGGAGGCCGGGTGCATGGAGCAGGCACAGGATATACTGGGCCGTGGAGGTGCACTGGAGGTCTAGAGCGTAGGGCTGGCACAACCCGTCCTGGCTGGATGGTTACTTTAGCCCGGCAAGTGCGGGGCGCTGGCACAGGACGAACTGGGCTGTGAAGGCGCACTGGCGACACAGTGCGTAAAGCTGGCGCAGGATATGCTGGGCCGTGGAGGCACGCTGGAGGTCTGTAGCGTAGGGCTGGCACAACCCGTCCTGGCTGGATGCTCACTTTAGCCCGGCAAGTGCGGGGCGCTGGCACAGGACGAACTGGGCAGTGAAGGCGCACTGGCGACACAGTGCGTAGAGCTGGCGCAGGATATCCTGGACCGAGGAGGCGTACTGGAGACCAGGAGCGCTGAGCCAGCACAATCCGTCCTGGCTGAATGCCCACTCTAGCACGGCAAATGCGGGGCGCAGGCACAGAGCGCACCGGGCTACGAATGCGCACTGGAGATATAGTGCGCATCACAGCATAACACGGTGCCTGACTGGTCACATGCTCCCCACGGTAAGCACGGGGAGTTGGCTCAGGTCTCAACCCTGACTCCGCCAATCTCCCCGTGTGCCCCCAAAAGAAATTGGGGAGCTGCCTCTTGGGCTTCCGTCGTTGCCGTGACTCCCGATCTCGTCGCCGTTCCTCCCTCGCTGCTTCCACCTGTTCCCATGGGAGGCGATCCCATCCGGCCTGGATCTCCTCCCACGTCCAGGATCCCTTGCCGTCCAGGATGTCCTCCCATGTCCAACTCTCCTGGCCACGCTGCTTGGTCCGTTTTTGGTGAGAGGTTCTGTAACGCTCGTCGTAAGTGGTAGTTGAAGTGGACCAAGGCGCAGCGTGGTAAGTGTCCATGTTTACTTTATTCATAAACACACTCAAACAAAATAACAAATGCGAAAACGCACAGTTCCGTCAGGTGCAGACACTAAACAGAAAACAACCTCCCACAAACCCAGGAAGAAAACAGGCTGCCTAAATATGATTCCCAATCAGAGACAACGATAGACAGCTGCCTCTGATTGGGAACCACACTCGGCCCCAAAACAAAGAAACAGAAAACAGACTTCCCCACCCGAGTCACAACCTGACCTAACCAAACATAGAGAATAATAAGGATCTCTATGGTCAGGGCGTGACAATCTGTGAAACAATGAACCAATAAAGACTTCATTACTGTAAATCTGAATAAAAAATTATTGCTTGCTACACGTAGATCTTATATTATAGAAAATAACAGGTATCTACTGTATGTCTGACATTCAATGGGTTTGTCATGTTATTGATCCTGAGCTGTAGGAGACAAACAGAAATCTAATCTATTACCAATTACCCCCAATCTCACTGGTGACCTACCTCTCTCAAATGAGTTTTTAATATCATTGACCTCCACCTGGGATCCAGGCACGCGGAATATGCCCTGCTGCTGGAGCCCTGCAACAACACATAGAAACATAATACTGAGTCTGAGCTCACCATTATCCCCACACCCAAACGGCCGCTATATGAAAGACCAATGGAAAACACACAACAGAGAGCAGGAAATGTAATTTAGTCGTGACGGGACGTGTGTTTTTTCTTCTTCCAGGAGAGGGCCCCTCGGTCGGTCTGCCGCATATGGTTTCTGTTAGAGAACCCCTAATCAGTTTGTGGGGGGTTAGAGGGGGAGGGGCGGGGGCGGGGGTTACAGGCCTGGAGGCTACACCACTTTGGCTGGAGTCAGATGTGGAGGTGGACAGAAGGATGAAGATATGAGGAGGGAGGAAGGGAAGATTGGACTGATTTAGTAAACAAAGACCAAGGGTCCTGTCAGAAGTCCCTATGGGTGATGTGCTGCCACGCTACTGTCACGTTTTTCAAGCTAAGAGCACATGGGGCTGAGGTTTTAAATCATAGCAGGTTTGTCTCAACACCTGGAGATGTTTTAGTGAATGGATTACCTCTACCCAGAGGTTCTGTCATCTGTTATGAGATATGAAGAGTTCACAGTGGAGTTCACAGCGTTCTACTGGCATTTTGAATACAGTCCAATGGTAGAAGCCATCAGTAAGGTGTGATTTTAGTAGACTTACCATACAAATTGATGTGTCGAATACAGCTCTCCACCACAAGAGGAATAGGTTGACCTGAGTCCTGAAAGATAAATCATGGCAATAGTAAGAGCAAAGCATGGATGACTGACACTTATACAGTGACAAGAAAACCACACATTCTATACTGTCCATATTGATAGATTCTGTTGCTCATGTGAAGCAGCACTGCATAATAAAAAAACATTTCAGCATACTGTACATAACAACCAATTAGGCCTTACTTCACATTACACTAAAAGAAGAGGCAGAGCATTGATTATTCTAGGCCTGCCCTGCACCCGCCATAAAGAAACAAATACCTCTTCCTGATGCTTCATAAACAGCAGTGTCCACCAACATTCATATGATCAGGATTAAAATGACAGATAGAAATCATTACTATTCACAGCCCCCTGTTACAGCAAGCAAACAGTCATGAAACAAGTGGAGCAGCAGTGACATGCTATTGGAGCTCATTAGTACGACTGCGTGTGGAGGAAAGCAGAAATAGGCATGTAGAGCTATTTGTGTAATAGTTTTCAGTAGGCCCACTCTACAGCACCGTGCCACGCGCCCTACCTCCCATCCTACCACCCCCAAACTGATAGTACCTGGTTGCGGGTACGGGCATTCCGTCTTCCCCTGGGACAGAAAGCAGCACAGCGAGGAGGTGCAGAGGAAGGGAGGCAGAGAGGCAACAGAGTTAGAGAAGCACAGATGACAGATAGACAGAAAGAGCCCCCTTCGGAGGCCTGGAAGATAAGCACAGGTCAGGGGCCACTGGGAGGGCTTGAGATGCAGTGAGATGATCTCTGTGTAGCCATTATGGGGACTATGATATGCAGTATCCTCACGTCTGAAGATAAGCAGAGGAGAATCTGTGCTACTGCTACATCTGAAAGAATAGGGAGACACTAACCCACTGCCACCCTGTCTGTGTGCATCGTCAGGGCCAAGGGAACAGAGGAAGTGGAGGTGAGGTTAAGGACAGTGGTTACAGGATGAGGGAGAGCAGTGAGCAGGAGGAGCGAGAGAGAGTGAGAGAGAAGGAGAGCGGGCCTCCTCCTTTAGCCCCACAGGGTCGCTCATTCACACAACCCAGTGTGTGTGTGTGTGGGGGGGGGGGGGGGGGGTACCTTGATGAATGCCTCCATATTGCCGTTAAACAGCTTATGGTTATAGACTGAGCGCGGCCTAGGCTTCCGCATTTTCTGTGGTTTAGGGGGGAGAGTGGGGGGCCTGAGGAGATGGCGGGTGAGGAAGGGAACAAAAACACCATATGCTGTGAAACAGTACAACGAACACGCAAGGCTGAAATGCAGGTATGAAAACATCATCTCTCAATAGCCCTGACTTCCACCTTCCCAAATGCCCCCCTGTACTCTGTTTATCAAGAGGAAATGTGTGTAGGCAGGAGGAAGTGAACCACATCTAAATGTTGAAAATTCAACCAAAACGAGACGTTTTATTACTGGTGTGTGTTATTTAAACCTGATGGCTCTGCCCTGTAATTAACCCCTAAGCAGTGCTAGTCTGCGCTAGGCCTTGCTGCTGGGAGGTCCCTGAGTGGCTCTATGGCCGGAGGCTTCGGGCCCCTTATAAAACCCACTATGACTGACGTACTGAAAACTTGACTCCTAATGTATAGCATAATGTAAACATTATTAACCAGAACTAATAAAATCAAGCACACCGGCTGATAGTTCAGGTTATCCCTCACGAATAAGTTACAGTGTGGTTAGCAGACCAGTGGTACTTCGGCAAGTCCCATCACGGCCAGGGCAAACCAAAGTAGCATTCCGACCACTTATTTAAGCCTTATCGAAACTTAGAATAACATGACAAAGCATGTTAAAATACACCTTGGGATTTCCTTCATTAATACAGTGGGGGAAAAAAGTATTTGATCCCCTGCTGATTTTGTACGTTTGACCACTGACAAAGAAAGGATCAGTCTATAATTTTAATGGGAGGTTTATTTGAACACTGAGAGACAGAATAACAACAAAAATATCCAGAAAAACACATGCCAGAAATGTTATAAATTGATTTGCATTTTAATGAGGGAAATAAATATTTGACCCCCTCTCAATCAGAAAGATTTCTGGCTCCCAGGTGTCTTTTATACAAGTAACGAGCTGAGATTAGGAGCACACTCTTAAAGGGAGAGCTCCTAACCACAGCTTGTTACCTGTAAAAAAGACACCTGTCCACAGAAGCAATCAATCAATCAGATTCCAAACTCTCCACCATGGCCAAGACCAAAGAGCTCTCCAAGGATGTCAGGGACAAGATTGTAGACCTACACAAGGCTGGAATGGGCTACAAGACCATCGCCAAGCAGCTTGGTGAGAAGGTGACAACATTTGGTGCGATTATTCGCAAATGGAAGAAACACAAAAGAACTGTCAATATCCCTCGGCCTGGGGCTCCATGCAAGATCTCACCTCGTGGAGTTGCAATGATCATGAGAACGGTGAGGGATCAGCCCAGAACTACACGAGAGGATCTTGTCAATGATCTCAAGGCAGCTGGGACCATAGTCACCAAGAAAACAATTGGTAACACACTACGCCGTGAAGGACTGAAATCCTGCAGCGCCCGCAAGGTCCCCCTGCTCAAGAATACAAATACATGCCCGTCTGAAGTTTGCCAATGAACATCAATGACTCAGAGGACAACTGGTGAAAGTGTTGTGGTCAGATGAGACCAAAATGGAGCTCTTTGACATCAACTCAACTCGCCGTGTTTGGAGGAGGAGGAATGCTGCCTATGACCCCAAGAACACCATCTCCACCGTCAAACATGGAGGTGGAAACATTATGCTTTTGGGGGTGTTTTTCTGCTAAGGGGACAGGACAACTTCACCGCATCAAAGGGACGATGGACGGGGCCATGTACCGTCAAATCTTGAGTGAGAACCTCCTTCCCTCAGCCAGGGCATTGAAAATGGGTCGTGGATGGGTATTCCAGCATGACAATGACCCAAAACACACGGCCAAGGCAACAAAGGAGTGGCTCAAGAAGATGCACATTAAGGTCCTGGAGTGGAGAAGATCTGCAAAGAGGAGTGGGACAAAATCCCTCCTGAGATGTGTGCAAACCTGGTGGCCAACTACAAGAAACGTCTGACCTCTGTGATTGCCAACAAGGGTTTTGCCACCAAGTACTAAGTCATGTTTTGCAGAGGGGTCAAATACTTATTTCCCTCATTAAAATGTAAATCATTTTATAACATTTTTGACATGCGTTTTTCTGGATCTTTTTGTTGTTATTCTGTCTCTCACTGTTCAAATAAACCTACTATTAAAATTATAGACAGATCATTTCTTTGTAAGTGGGCAAACGTACAAAATCAGCAGGGGATCAAATACTTTTTCCCCCCACTGTATCTCTCTCTCACACACACATCCACACTGAGTTATTTGCCCTCAGAGGGAGGTAGAGCTGACAATGTTCAGGTTTCCTATTCAGGGCCTGCCCCCCACCCCCCACCCACACACACACACACAAACAGCTACCCAGCATTCCTGATCCATCTGCACTGCGGCCCTGAAGCCCGTCCCAGAGACGGACAAATCAGTGACACACAGCACTCTCCTCTCTGCCATCCAGCCGGAACTCTAAACACAGCCTCAACCACTCTGCTCATTTTGGCTCATCGTTGCAACACATGATGCTTAGGTTTGTATTAACTCCTGGCAATAAGGTTAATGAAGTATTAAACAATGGATGTCTGTGAACAAGATGCTCTGAGAACTCCATACTGTATGATCTGCAGTAGTTTGTTTCTTTATTTTCTATTAGACACCCACTGAAATCAAATAACCGTATAATATATATTATATTGTATGCACCATGAGAGTAGTTCTGTCAAAGGCAGGGTATTTGAAATGGTTTAGTTATCTTAAGACATCTTACCTCGTAGTCCCACATTCAGCCCTTTCTCCTGCAAACACAGAACAAGAAAGAAATGTCATTAGGAATATGCACAGTGCGCAGGCTAACTCCTGCTCCTCTACCACGGCTCAGTGAAGGGTTTCATGGGACTAGTCAAAGCTATTGAGAGAGAGCTGAATGGTCTAGGGACAACAGCATCCTTGAGACAAATGCATTGAGCTGTCACCATAGAAACCTCATAGGGGACCCTGTAGGGTGCAGGCCAGCTCCCTCAGGGAAGAAAAGAGGCTCTGGGTACGAGGTGGAAGGCAAGGGGACTGGGGGTGCATCTCACACTGGTGACACTGAGCGATGTCTGCACCGGCTCACTGAGCCCTTTGTCCCGAAGCCCTGCGCACGTCTCAAGACACACAGTAGCACATGTGCACGCAAAAACACCAAACCCAACCCAAACACACACACTTTCACAAATAAATGTTCTCCCTCTGTCTTTCTCTCTCACACACACACGCGCACACACACACGCAGGCACACACACACAACCAACAAACCTTGCTAGTCGAGCCTCAGGTAAAGACAAGACATTGAGTATAGGTTAGGCAATGAAGAAGTCAGTCAGTCTTTATTACTGTTATTCGTATGTGTCAGAAAGGTCCTCCCACTAACCATAGCTTTAACAGCCAATAGTTAATAAATAGAGTTTATTAGCTGGCGTTGAGAAAGGCCCTTTGTCTTTTAAATATAATCCATTGAGCATTGACTGAATGTGCCTCATTGTGTACAACAAGCTCTAACAGTACACTATTCCAGCATTCTGTTGTTCCCTTTCTATCAGCTTTAGAATGAGAGACGAGAGTGATGACTGACCCATTTCTCTATGCATAATGTTGGCAGTAGATGAGACTAGCAGTGTGGTCTCTGGAGCGTTCATGTGGAGAAACAACAGTGCATTTCCTGCCAGTCATTCCAGTGAGTGATAGTCTAGCCTAGCTCAGCTCAATGAACCCAGAAATTACACCCCTTTTCTCCAGCATGGGCAAAGCACAGGCTGCCTATACAAATTCCGTTTTAATTTCATATCCAAACATAAGGATTTAAGTGTCTCGTTGTAACTGCAAGAACACAGTAACATTTTACCCTTTGCTAAGCCCCGCCCCCTTTGGTTACTGTTGCAACCTTGGACAACCTTTTCGAAAGCCCAATTCCCCATTAAACCACTGGTGAAATCGTCTCACAATGATCTCAAACTGTGTTTTTAATACACAATTAAATTAAACACAGACTGCCCCTTGTTAATCAGGAAACTCTTGGATATGTTGTGGTATCCACCCTGCACAGCCAGAAGAGGACTGGCCACCCCTCATAGCCTGGTTCCTCTCTAGGTTTCCTCTCTAGGTTTCTTCCTAGGTTTTTGGCCTTTCTAGGGAGTTTTTCCTAGGGAGTTTTTCCTAGCCACCGTGCTTCTTTCACATGCTTTGCTTGCTGTTTGGGGTTTTAGGCTGGGTTTCTGTACAGCACTTTGAGATATCAGCTGATGTACGAAGGGCTATATAAAAATACATTTGATTTGATTTGATTTGGACTATCATTACAATTGCTTCACGGGAACCTGGTAAAATTATGTTTGTGTAATTACCTGTCAGCATACAGTCAAAGCTATAATCACTTTTAGAGCTAACTAGTGCCTTGAAATCGTATCCTGATGTTGACAGCAGATAGCAATGTTATGAACATACATTTGAGAAAACAAGTTATATTAAGTGGCTAGTAAGATGGAGAGCTAACTAACCAGCAGGGCCATCAAACAATGAAGCTAACAAAAGTATAATTCTGGATTCCAAAAATACTTAATTAACAGGTTCTGCATTTCAGGAATTACAGTAGCAAGTACTCCTGGTGCACTATTCAATTATTTTTTTTAAAGAAAACTACAAATGTTTGCCCTAGCCCTCACTGGCTTTCATGGGATTTAAACGTGACCATGTCCAAGGTGTCGTCTTGACAACAGTTGCTATTAATTCGATTGCGATTGGTTGCCCCAAATTATGGGGCGGGGCTTATTAAAGGGGCAATTGGTGACTGAAGTACTTTTGCTAAATGAGCCGAATACTTTATGTAAAAGCTGCTAACTCAAGGTTTCAGTATTCTAAACCAACAAATCAACCTACAGCTACATAACCTGATAATAGGGAATGAATCATCACAATGGTGTATTTTTTTATAACCGTCTGTGAATTCTACCTGCGTTAAATATAGATATTCATGGATGAAGATCTGTGATTTTCAGCTAGAACCCAGGAGGGTATGCTTCCAGGATGGCAGCTGTCCCAGCCATGTTGAGTAGTTTCAATGTTGACATGGTGTTGTAGTAATCTATACAGCTAGGTCTGATGTGTGCACCATGTGGTATTCTCCATGGTCACTAATAACACACACACACACACACACACACACACACACACACACACACACACACACACACACACACACTTATTGAGCAGGCCTGATTGAACACACACATGCTTAATGAGCAGGCCTGATTGAACACACACATGCTTAATGAGCAGGGCTGATTGATCACCTCAATAATGAAACATGTTTGGTACGTGCAGCCGCCGTATGTCACACCCATACACACAGCAGCAGCACTGGACCAACAAGATGGCGCAGACAGACACGGTCGCGCTGTTTCTAGCTCCTAGCCACAATCACACAAACAAACCAGCTGTGGGCTATGTTCACATGAAAACATACTCAAGCTGTCTGAGGTATCAGTTCATAGGGATCTGAAGATGACAGAGGAGCATTAGGGAGGCCCAAACGAAAGACAAGAATCCATGTTGAACAAGTGTGTGTACGTATGTGTGTATGAGTTGAAATAGGGGGAGTGTGTGCATGTGTGTGCAAGTGTAAGTGCAGTGTTTCCCCTATATTCATTTAAATTGTTGCCACCACTGCAAAACATGTGATGTTATTGTTTATGTATTTCTGCCGAAACACGCTTTTAAATGGATTGTCGTTTGCTTTATGACTGGAAGTCTATGGGAACAGCTAGCATGTCATTGCGCTAATAATAGTAGCAATGCACCCACCCTTGCCACCACTGCAGAAAAAAAATCCTAGGGGAAACACTGAGTGTGAGTGAGTGAGTGAGTGAGTGAGTGAGTGAGTGAGTGAGTGAGTGAGTGAGTGAGTGAGTGAGTGAGTGAGTGAGTGAGTGAGTGAGTGAGTGAGTGAGTGAGTGCGGCTGTGCACACACACGGCCCCAGCTGGTTGCTCCTGCTGTCCCTCTCTATTTGGTGAACCCCTGGTGCAGCAGCAGCTGTGGAGATAGGCCTGTGCGGCTGGGAGCTGGGACAGCCTGATTGATTGGGCGTAAACTGCTCACGGCTGAGGTGACAAGGGTCCCCCTGGGAGGGGCCTCTGTGAGAGGGGCGGGGGTCTCTATTACCCAGACTCCTCCAGGACCCTCCTAGAGGCTACAGCACAACATACAGAGAGGAGAGGGGATTGTGATGTTATAATGTTTCGTTATGATACCTTTGATGCACTTACAGTCCTCTCCTTTGAATATGAACTGAACTCCTCTTCCCTGTTTCACCCCTACTGCACATTGAGGGGACACAAGTCCCTATGGTGTCCTCGCTCTTCAGCCTGGTTCAGCTCTCCTCATTAGATAAGCGCACCACAACACTACTGCCCCTGAAGGCGGCCATTTTACAGACCCATCACCTTTCCCAGGGAACCCTGGCTCATAATAAGCTAGGGGTTGACACACTAGGCCTGGCGCCTGTCATTAACGCCACTGTGACCAGAAGAAATAGTAACATTAACAGAAGGGATGTCGAACTAACATTGATGTCCATAGACATGACGTCATTGGTGGAGAGACTTAGGGCCCTTACCTTCTCCCAATGTCTGCTTCAGGAGGTCATGCTTGGCCTGCAGTTTAATGATGAGATTGCTGCCATTCAGGAACTCCTTGAACTTCTGCAAACCCAGACAGACCAGATGAAAGTGTCAGTGAGTGAACAGTGTTAATGGGATGTGACTGGAACAGGCAGAGCCACCCGCCATCCACCACAAAGGCCAGAGAACACATTCAGTCTCACTCTGAATGGCACAAATTCAATCTGTTCCAAGGATAATTTAATTTCCATGTGATTTCCAAAGCACGCGTGTTTTGTGGAATAGTGTGACGGCTGATGGCTTTGATGTGCACTAAACTGACACTAAAGGTCCTTTTAGTCAGGGAAAAAGACTATGGTAGTACAGCTAGTTTTGTCACTTTAGTGTGAAACCGATATAACAGGCAGTTGCCCTGAGACATGGATGCATATCTTAGGGCAAAACAGGCAGGTATGACAGCTATCCATAACAGGCAGGTATGACAGCTATCCATAACAGGCAGGTATGACAGCTATGTATAACAGTCAGGTATGACAGATATGTGTAACAGGCAGGTATGACAGCTATGTATAACAAGCAGGTAAGACGGCTATGTATAGCTGTCGTGGGAATTATTTTATCCCCATGATAATAATTAACAATCAATAAGCCTTGACTAATTCCCAAGGTTTGTAAGACACTGGGTAAAGAATAATTAGGCAAGGACTCAGCTTTCTGCAAAAGGTTTGTACGGTTTATTCAGAGAACGTTCTGCCCAACATTAACAAAGAAGTTCATTTTATCCTCTCTCTCCGCTTACGCACACACCTCCACACAAACAGTAGGTGAATAGTATCCCTCCCCTGACTTCCCACCACTGTTAATCACCATCCAGCGCTGCCTGTTCCTTTCCCCCGAGATTAGGAGAACCTTGAAGGCTACTCCCGGTCTCTTCACACACACACGTCTACGGTTCCCTTAGGACCACTAATCACACACACACATTTCTCTCCCTTCCGGGTCTCTACTAGACCTTATGGAACTAACGTTCAGTACTTTAATTATTCATTACCCATGCTACATAACTACTAATTAATAATGGATTCTTTATTCATTTACCTTTATTATATAATTATCTTATCAATAACAAGCAGGTATGACAGCTATCCATAACAGGCAGGTATGACAGCCATCCATAACAGGCAGGTATGACAGCTATGTGTAACAGTCAGGTATGACAGCTATGTGTAACAGGCAGGTATGACAGCTATCCATAACAGGCAGGTATGACAACTATCCATAACAGGCAGGTATGACAGATATGTATAACAAGCAGGTATGACAGCTATGTATAACAAGCAGGTATGACAGCTATGTATAACAGGCAGGTATGACAGCTATCCATAACAGGCAGGTATGACAGCTATGTATAACAGGCAGGTATGACAGCTATCCATAACAGGCAGGTATGACAGCTATGTATAACAGGCAGGTATGACAGATATGTATAACAAGCAGGTATGACAGCTATCCATAACAGGCAGGTATGACAGCTATCCATAACAGGCAGGTATGACAGCTATCCATAACAGGCAGGTATGCCAGCTATGTATAACAGGCAGGTATGACAGCTATGTATAACAGGCAGGTATGACAGCTATCCATAACAGGCAGGTATGACAGATATGTATAACAAGCAGGTATGACAGCTATGTGTAACAGGCAGGTATGACAGCTATCCATAACAGGCTGGTATGACAGCTATGTATAACAGGCAGGTATGACAGCTATGTATAACAAGCAGGTATGACAGCTATCCATAACAGGCAGGTATGACAGCTATGTATAACAGGCAGGTATGACAGCTATCCATAACAGGCTGGTATGACAGCTATGTGTAACAAGCAGGTATGACAGCTATGTATAGCAGGCAGGTATGACAGCTATGTGTAACAAGCAGGTATGACAGCTATGTATAGCAGGCAGGTATGACAGCTATGTATAACAGGCAGGTATGACAGCTATGTATTAGAAAATAAAGGAAAGCCGCACACTCTAAGAGCTCAGATGCAAAAATGTAATAACCAACGTTTCGACAGCGAAGCTGTCTTCATCAGGGTATCATCACAAACACTGCGAGATGAGTCATTTATATAGTGTCAAGAGACACACAGGTGTTTGTAATCATGGCCAAGTATGGCCTAATATCATTGGTTAACTCAAATATTTAAAAAAATGGCATACAAAGAACATACAAAAACACAAACAAATGGATAGCATACGATCATAGCATTTGTAGTCTAAAATGTATCTAACAAACAATTACAATGGCAAAATCACTTATAAATGTAGATCCTTCAAACACCCCCAAACAGGGAAATCTATCCCAATTAAAGGTGTTATTACGTGTTCCACTAAGTCAGTTATTTATCTTATAACTTGTCCCTGTGGTAAAAATTATGTGGGTAAAACAAAGCGTGAATTAAAAGTACGTATCTCAGAGCACCGTAGCACCATTAGGTGCAAAAACTTGACTTACCCAGTTGCGGCCCACTTTTTGGAAGCAAACCATTCGATTTCGTCTCTGCGTTATATTGGCATCGAACATGTCACCCTCCCGAGGAGAGGGGGTGACCTTGATAATTTATTGTTAAAACGAGAGGCTGCCTGGATCTTTAATTTAAAGACCCTTGCTCCCTTCGGTCTCAACATAGACTTTGATCTGAAGCCATTCTTGTGATTATTGTGATTTTGCCATTGTAATTGTTTGTTAGATACATTTTAGACTACAAATGCTATGATCGTATGCTATCCATTTGTTTGTCTTTTTGTATGTTCTTTGTATGCCATTTTTTTAAATATTTGAGTTAACCAATGATATTAGGCCATACTTGGCCATGATTACAAACACCTGTGTGTCTCTTGACACTATATAAATGACTCATCTCGCAGTGTTTGTGATGATACCCTGATGAAGACAGCTTCGCTGTCGAAACGTTGGTTATTACATTTTTGCATCTGAGCTCTTAGAGTGTGCGGCTTTCCTTTATTTTCTAGTGTTCTACTCCGCTAGCCAGCACCTCGCAGGGACAGGGACACCTCGCCTTAATAGGTGTGCGTTTCTTTCTTTTTTCATGACAGCTATATATAACAGGCTGGTATGACAGCTATGTATAACAGGCTGGTATGACAGCTATGTATAACAGGCAGATATGACAGCTATGTATAACAGGCAGGTATGACAGCTATGTATAACAGGCAGATATGACAGCTATGCATAACAGGCAGGTATGACAGCTATGTATAACAGGCAGGTATGACAGCTATGTATAACAGGCAGATATGACAGCTATGTATAACAGGCAGATATGACAGCTATGTATAACAGGCTGGTATGACAGCTATGTATAACAGGCAGGTATGACAGCTATGTATAACAGGCAGATATGACAGCTATGTATAACAGGCTGGTATGACAGCTATGTATAACAGGCAGATATGACAGCTATGTATAACAGGCAGATATGACAGCTATGTATAACAGGCAGATATGACAGCTATGTATAACAGGCTGGTATGACAGCTATGTATAACAGGCAGATATGACAGCTATGTATAACAGGCAGATATGACAGCTATGTATAACAGGCTGGTATGACAGCTATGTATAACAGGCTGGTATGACAGCTATCCATAACAGGGAGGTATGACAGCTATGTATAACAGGCTGGTATGACAGCTATGTATAACAGGCTGGTATGACAGCTATCCATAACAGGCAGGTATGACAGCTATCCATAACAGGCTGGTATGACAGCTATGTATAACAGGCAGATATGACAGCTATGTGTAACAGGCTGGTATGACAGCTATCCATAACAGGCAGGTATGACAGCTATGTATAACAGGCAGGTATGACAGCTATCCATAACAGGCAGGTATGACAGCTATGTATAACAGGCAGGTATGACAACTATCCATAACAAGCAGGTATGACAGCTATGTATAACAGGCAGGTATGACAGCTATATAGCAGGCAGGTATGACAGCTATGTATAACAGGCAGGTATGACAACTATCCATAACAAGCAGGTATGACAGCTATGTATAACAGGCAGGTATGACAGCTATATAGCAGGCAGGTATGACAGCTATGTATAACAGGCAGGTATGACAGCTATGTATAGCAGGCAGGTACTCACAGTGAAGTAGAAGACCTCTGTCTCCTGCTGGTTGGCCCGTCTCTTGGCCACGTTCAGTTTGCTCATGTAGGTCTCAGAGGCCACCGACTTGATGGACTCAGTGGAGCGGCTATGCTGGAAGGCATCAGACACATCAAAGTCCTCCACAGTCAGCATGTCCTGGAGCATCTGCATGGTGGCGTCCAGAGTCTTCCTCACCTACAGCAAAGGCAAAGATTCAACAACTCAAACCATAACAAAAAGAACCAGGATTTCCTCCTCAGCCATCTGATCCAGGTCTTTTTGAACATAAAAGACAGTAATAGACGCTTTTTTAGCTTCAGGGTTCAAAAGTAAAAGCATCCTATGCCACTTGCAAGGTCAAATGTGAGTGATCACTGGCATATCCCATTTCAAAGACAAATCGACCCCAAATAACAACGAATAACCTTTGATTGTAGCTGTTTGACACCTAACAGCCTTCACCTCCTAAGGCAGGTACACGGTTCATTCCTAGGCAGCGTACCAGACGACCTGCCAGTCAGCCATTCATCACAATAACAGCAGAATATGAAGAGCATCTGGCCCGGCTGTATGTAAAAGGGCTGCAGGCTCTTTCTATACAGCACTGTGATTGATCAGGCTCATTCCCAGAGTGGCACGA
This sequence comes from Salmo salar, assembly GCF_965601325.2. Classification (NCBI taxonomy): domain Eukaryota; kingdom Metazoa; phylum Chordata; class Actinopteri; order Salmoniformes; family Salmonidae; genus Salmo; species Salmo salar. The sequence continues at coordinate 66,305,897 of NC_138302.1, read as the reverse complement.
CTCGTCCATTACCCGGCAGTTATATGAAACGTTATGAGACATGATGAGAACCAGGGCGATATGAGACGTAGCCGAGGCGTAGCCATCAGGGCAGGTTGTAACTAGCCAGCCAGGGTCATTAGCATCTCCATTAGCATCTGCATCCACTTAGAGGGAGAGAGAGCTGTGTGTGTATGCTGCCTGCAGCTCCCACTGAGAAGGACCACTCCTCACCACGCACAATACGCCATTATTAGGGATGTACTGTATTTACCTGGAACATGCATCCATTACGGTTATCATACAAGCTCACAATCACAAGCTAAAGATACATTCTCAGCTCCCAGGAAGTGTGTGTGGGCCATTCCATTGAAATTGCGATGAGAGTTGATTGTATCTATAGACCTGAGTTCTGGCATTTCAGAGACTTGGGAAACAGGGACTACAGGGGCAACAGGGGAAACAGGAGAAACAGGGGAAACAGGGGAAACAGGGACTACAGGGGCGGGCAGGGGACAGGGGAAACAGGAGAAACAGGGGAAACAGGGGAAACAGGAGAAACAGGGGAAACAGGAGAAACAGGGGAAACAGGGACAACAGGGACTACAGGGACAACAGGGGCAACAGGGGCAACAGGGCACAGGGGCACAGGGCGGGGCAACAGGGGCAACAGGGGCACGGGGCCGGGCAACAGGGCCGGGCAACAGGGGACAGGGACACGGGGACAGGGGACAGGGCCGGGGCAACAGGGGCAACAGGGACAACAGGGGAAACAGGGGAAACAGGGACACAGGGCACGGGGAAACAGGGGAAACAGGGGCAACGGGGCAACAGGGGCAACAGGAACAACAGGGGCAACAGGGGACAGGGGACAGGGACAACAGGGGAAACAGGGGCAGGGACACGGGGCAACAGGGGAAACAGGGACAACAGGGGCGGGACAGGGGGCAACAGGGGACGGGACAGGGGCAGGGCACAGGGACAACAGGGCGGGCAACAGGGGCAACAGGGGCAACAGGGGCAACAGGGGCGACAGGGGCAACAGGGACGACAGGGGCAACAGGGAAACAGGGACAACAGGGGAAACAGGGACGACAGGGGAAACAGGGGCAACAGGGGCAACAGGGGAAACAGGGACAACAGGGGAAACAGGGACAACAGGGGCAACAGGAGCAACAGGGGCAACAGGAGCAACAGGGGCAACAGGGACAACAGGGGTAACAGGGGAAACAGGGACAACAGGGGTACAGGGACAACAGGGGAAACAGGGGTAACAGGGACAACAGGGGAAACAGGGGCAACAGGAGCAACAGGGGCAACAGGGGCAACAGGGGCACAGGGACAACAGGGGCAACAGGGGAAACAGGGGCAACAGGGGCAACAGGGTCAACAGGGTCAACAGGGGAAACAGGGGCAACAGGGGAAACAGGGGAAACAGGGACAACAGGGGAAACAGGAGCTACAGGGGCAACAGGGGCAACAGGGGGAACAGGGGGAACAGGGGGAACAGGGGAAAGAGGGACAACATGGGAAACAGGAGAAACAGGGGCAACAGGAGAAACAGGAGAAACAGGAGAAACAGGGGCAACAGGGGCAACAGGAGAAACAGGGGCAACAGGAGAAACAGGAGAAACAGGAGAAACAGGGGCAACAGGAGAAACAGGAGAAACAGGAGAAACAGGAGAAACAGGGGCAACAGGAGAAACAGGAGAAACAGGAGAAACAGGGGCAACAGGAGAAACAGGAGAAACAGGAGAAACAGGGGCAACAGGGGCAACAGGGGAAACAGGAGCAACAGGGGAAACAGGAGAAACAGGGGCAACAGGGGCAACAGGGGCAACAGGAGCAACAGGGGAAACAGGAGAAACAGGAGAAACAGGAGAAACAGGGGCAACAGGGACAACAGGGGAAACAGGAGCAACAGGGGAAACAGGGGAAACAGGAGCAACAGGGGAAACAGGGGAAACAGGAGCAACAGGGGAAACAGGAGAAACAGGAGAAACAGGAGAAACAGGGGCAACAGGGGCAACAGGGGAAACAGGGACAACAGGGACAACAGGGGAAACAGGAGCAACAGGGACAACAGGGACAACAGGGCGATCTCAGTGGAGTGACGCAGTAGACACACTGGGGGGATGGATGCTACCGATAGCCCTCACCTCTTCGTTCTCGATCTTGAGCGTGGCCAGACGGGACTGCAGCTGGTGGTAGCGCATCAGGAGCTCCGTCTGCACAGGCTGCTGGGCACTCACCTGGCACACCTGAGGGGGCACACGTACACAGAGGTATGGGCCGGGCACTTGGATTTTCATTAAGTGTACCTCACAGAATTGGAAAAAGGATGCTCCGAAACGTTGTTTCTGCTGGCGTGAACGTGCTTTCCATGGTTGAACAAATCTACTGGCTGTAATTGTAACTCGGATCAGTTTCAATAATGACAATGTACCAAATGTATCAGTCATTTAACACCTCTCACCTCGTCCCCCATGTGGGGCAGGTACTCGAAGCACATGGGAGGGCAGAACACCTGGTTGTGCATGTCCATGATCTTGTGCTTATCGCTGCGGGAGTCCAGGTTGTCCACGGCGTTCTCCATGATGTCCAGGCCCTCGTGGCGACTTGTCTCCAAGTTGTACTCAGCTGACAGATAGGTCCTGAAGGTACGCGCAAGGCTGGCGTGGTAGCCCAGGTCACAGCACTGAGATACAGGAAAAACACTCATTATAGTACAGTATAATACAATAACTAATATCGGAGTAGAATATAATATAGGCATTTTTCTTGACCACATGACCTGACTGTAAGTCTACACCAAGGGTCCAGAGTTTTGTGGCTCAGGTCATGTGACTAAGAACCTCCTGGACCTAATTATGGACAACCTGACATACCAGTCTGAATCCATTATACACAAGTCAATGGGATAAACTCAGTCTTTAGCATTCACATGATTCAGTCACACGATTCCTCTCATTTCCTACAAGCGCGTTACTAACCTGACCTTCAACATTAACTTAATTCCAAATCAGACACTGCTATGGGTTAACAGGCCTAAATAGAATAATAGAATACACCGAATTAGAAGAGCAAGCACAGTAGGACACCTAGGATAATTAGCTCAACCATGGAGCTGCATAAACTAACCTAATTACTGCAGCCAAGCAGAGCAGAGCAGAGCGGTGAGTGGGTTGCTAAGAGGCTGGAGGGGCCTGAGTCAGACTGCTTTGTGATTCTCTAAACGCTCTTTAATAGACGCACAGGAAGTTGCACTCGGCTCCAACGATAAATCCCCATAGCAGCGGATATTTTGTAACAGGGTCAGTGTACAATCAGGAAGGATACGGCAGCACAGAGCTCTTTATGGTACAGAGTTGTATTTCAACAGCCACATCCCATAACAAACACACTGGCAGGCCGTAATGAGATTCATGCCTTGATTTCACCAGGGCCCTTCTATCATAAGTATACTGTAGCAGGAGTGCTGACATGCAGAATAATGATACTGTAAAACTGATGACATTGTTTTTTTGCATGCAAAAGACATCTGCATTCTATTTCCAAGTATTCTAAAAGACAGGGCTGACTTCTTGCAGTGTGGATGTATGTTTTGATGTCTGGCTGCTAATGACTGTTTCTGTGTGGCATGACAAACAGGCCCTTATCCTCTGCCCAGCTTGTGGCGGCACGACCCAGCACAGCGAGTCATGCTCACAATCCCTTTCCCTGCAGGACGGCAGGATTTGGGATGACATGTTCCCTTTCGCTTGCCAGACACAGGAAGCAGCTCCAACAAAGTGACCCAGCATAGAGACACAGCCACCAATCAGAGGTCTCTGTCTGGCAGAACCCTGTGTAACCTAGAGCTCCAGGCCAGCTCCTTTACACTTCACACAGTTGATGTTTAGAACTGTTTAAAGTCTAGCCAGCCTCAAGCCTCTAAGTTCAATCACATCATATGCATTCTGTAAATATGCAGGATCTCTGTATCCAACTCCCTGACCTGTGGAGAGTTTTAGAGCTGGCCAGGCATGCCTAGGCCAATACCACAGTAATCCCCCCACACACACACACATACACAGTAGACAGGGAGGGAGGGGCTAGGGGGCACATCTGGTGGAGTCACCAGAACCACCAGGTAACCTGAGGCTGAATGATCCCTGCAAGAACTACCAGGTAACCTGGGGCTGAATGATCCCTGCCAACCACACTGGCCACACTGCTGCCTGTATGCACAGAGCCTGCACCCAGACCCTGGCTAGGGTTTCATTCCTGTAGCCATTAGTGGTCTACAAAGCAAACTCGTTCACCAACTGTAATCACGGACTTCCCAGGCAGGCTTGCTGCTGGGGTGTGTTGGCTTTGCATTTTGAATTATGATGGTGGTTCACCTAGGTATGGTCTTTTCTGTTATGTAACTCTCTATTTCTCTAATCCAAAATCCAAAAATACTTTGAAGGGGAAGTGGCATACTGTTTAACTGAACACATTATTTATTAGATACGGACCAACAGAAGAGGGTGGAAACCCTGGGGGTGCTGCAGATTTGAGGAATGAAGTAAGAGAGGAAAGTGTTTGGTTTTAAATAGATTCTGATGAGATTCTCCCTTCATGACCCTGTCAATCCACTTTTCCTGTGGCTGTGGTTCCTCTCCACCTCTGCCCTGTAGAAGTAGGAAGCACATTGGTCCAGAGGAGTTTCTGTACGCGTGTGAGTGTGTGCATGTGTCTGTGTCACCAAGGGTCATGTTTCACCATCAGTGTGTTTTGCCTGGCTCCCTGGGAGAGTGGGGTGTGTGACAGTGACAGGCAGATACACGCTCCACATCTCCCAGCACAGCTCCCTAAAGGAGCCTCAGCCCTCACAGCACTCACAGATAGATGAGGGCATGGCAGAGGCAGGAGAGGAGAACAGGGGGAAGAGAAGACCAGCAGAAAGGCATTCTGACTGTCAACACTGATCCATTCCCATGACAGGATGTCATCATTTATATTCCAGAAGAATCCTAACAATGCCTGTTTGGTGGTAACATACAGTAGGATTGTAATGTATATCTGGCAACGCCATTCAGTTAGACATAACAACAGTACTACCGACTGGCTCAGAACCAAACTGTTTTGTTCGCGATTAACTTAAGAGACACAAAATGGAGGTAAACACTTTCAGTCAAACCAACAGAGCAGCTTGTAGCAATACAGCAAATGGGCTGCGAACACTAAAACAGATGGTGAGAATATCTAGTGTAGCAACCAACATTAGACCAACATTAGACAATCCCAGCTGAGAGATACAATGAAGCCTGTGTGCCTATCGCATACTTACATCAATCATATCAGAGACATCGTGAATGTAGTATTTCGCCACAACGGCATTCGTTGCTGCCAGGTTCAACAAATAGTCGTTGCGGGCTTTAGTGCACTTCAGCTTGTTCTCTGAGTACTTGGCTTGTCTCTGGGGAACGGAGAGAAGAAAGAGAGAGAGATTGAAAGAGAACGAGAGAGAGAGAAAGAGAGAGAGAAAACAGAAACAGAGGGGGGGGGGGGGGGGGTGTTAATGAAATTAAGCAACGTTGAGTTTGCTAAATGGTATTTGCACAATAACATAGGAGAATTTCTGTGCGGCCTGATGGCCTGGCTTAGTGTTGGCAGGAAAAAGGTCAGAGGGATCCACTATAAGAGAGAGAGGCTCTTGACAAGCTTCCTGTACATAATAACAGCATCATAACTGTTCCACCCAGGTTGGCCATTCACAGTCAGAGTCACAATTAAATTCAGCACAACAAAATGTACAGCCCAGATGTGAACAATGAAACAGCCATATAAAATACTGTTTTGGTGCAGTGTGCTTGCTAACAAAAACAGACTCAAACAAACATTCACTCTAGTATTCTCTAATTGTGCATAAAGGCAAAGGGTGGCTACTTTGAAGAATCTCAAATATAAAATATATTTTGATTTGTTTAACACTTTTTTGGTTACTACATGATTCCATATGTGTTATTTCATAGTTTTGATGTCTTCACTATTATTCTACAATGTAGAAAATAGTAAAAATAAAGAATAACCCTGTAATGAGTAGATGTGTCCAAACTTTTGACTGGTACTGTAGCTCTAAATGGTACACAGTCTTTGTTGCTATGGTTAACTAGACATGCTGCATCTGCTCGTGGCATCCAGCTGGAAAATATTACATTTTTCATCAAAAAGAATACGTAGTCATCTGTTGTTCACATAGCATCAATAATGGATGTTAGCAGACAATACATAATGGTATTGACAAAAACAATTGACTCAAATGGAACGCAGTGACACAGAATCATTGAGACTTGGCTCACAAATCAGGATTAAAGAGAGCCAATTAAACAACAACACATTGACGTGTGTCTGCGTGTCTGTGTTTGAAAGCACTCCTTATAACCTCTTCCAGCCTGGAGATTATTGGATAGCATGTCCTTCAAATACATACACTTGCACTTCAAATATACATGGTTCACCAACTCCAATTTCACATGTCCATTATCATGCAAATTACAACAGTACATCAGGGAAATAGGGATTATGGCTTGATTGTCTCCTCTCCCTCTTCAACTCTGTTTGCAGGTAGCTAGGATTCTGAACGAGAATGCCATTGTAGCCTGCAAAATCAGGTCACAGCGCAGAGAGAAAGTATGTTCATAACTACAGCAAGTTATAAATAGTCTGTGGGGATGGTACAGTTCTCCTGCCAGCATCTCTGGAGACGGTAGCCCGAGGAGGGAGGAAAGCTGTCAGACATTTGATTCCCTGAGCTGCACTGATAATGGATGCATTTTAATGAAGAAATTCCCCCTGAAAATCCACAATGAAATATGCATGCTTGAAGTACAGTGTCTTAGTCTGCAGTAGTACGTGTGGTAATAAGCAGAATTAACATGAATTAGAGTCATGGGCATGGATGAGCTAGAGAGACTGTACAGTTGGATCACTGACCTGGAAGTCACCATTTGTCTGTGTGTGTAGACCCATGCTACGGCAATTCTCTCTCTCGCTCTCTCCCTCTCTCGTGGGCTTACACAATGGACCCGCACCCACTCTCACACAGCCTTATTATCCTCTTCATTCACATAGTACTGAGAGGGTCCCTCTGGCCTTAGCCAGCTAAAATGAGCCCATCATGATTCTAGCTGCCGAACTAAATACCACTTACAGAAGTGACTAGGCTGACAATGTACAGTATTAGCAGCAGTCCCAGGCAACAGCACTAGCTGTTGGAGACACTATGGTCATCAAGCCTTTAGGGCTGACCCCATTTAGTCGACTGGTCGATTGTTTAGTCGAGCAGTGGCAAATATATATAACAACAATCATGGCACATGAGACACCTGTCTGCTTCACGCCTGTCTGAGTGGACTAATCCATTGCGGAGGCTGCAGGGATGGCACACCAGTATCACCAGAAGTACATTTACTGTTAATTCCCATCATTTCTAATCTACATTTGTTTGCTTACAGTAATTTCTGTTAATGCATTCAATATACCGTATTATTATTACAGTCTTACTGTTGTCATTGTAGGAGTGGACACGTTATTTGCAGAGCGCATAACCTAGGCTACACTTGTGAGAAAAACGTTTTGGTCAAATGTATTTCCATTTACGTGTAGTCAATTTATTCATTGTCTTTTGTTTAGATCACGCCTGTCAATCTTGAGTTAGAACACACACTTGATTACGCATAGAACTAGGCCTATAATGTAGACCTATAAATGTGCCCATTTGGGGATCTGATACTATTTCTGATTGTCTTAACTCACCATCACAGTGGAGTTTCTCAGAGTCGTTCTTTCTTCGCCTCAAACAGTACGTCTGTTGTTACATCCACTGAGAATGACAATATTTCCTGAACGTAGCCTATTCGAAATATCTTTCCAGCTTTCTCCCTTTCGATAACCACTCAGCATGAAAGGATGGGGAAAAATCTGGTCGGGTGGAAACTTCATAAAATAGGCCTACCTGATCACTTCTTATCCGTTGCGCAAATAGCCTACAGCTGTATCTGTCTGTCCGGAGCTCACTAACTCTGGAAGCTCTGAGGGCCAAGAATATTTTATAGAATGTTGCAAGTTTGCTAGTATGAGCTTTGGGCTGATGAAGTTAATAGTTGATACAACGTTTCAAGTTCCTTGCAGACAGGCCATGCGTAGCCAATGTGATTTATAGGATATTTATTTTTAATCAGGATATTTTCTACCTGCGGGCTGTAATATTATTATTTGTTGGCTTTATATAGGCTATTTTTACATATTGGCAATGGCAACAGAAGTTACTTTTAGATTTGTATAATTTTCATTTAGATAGAGGTTTGATAAACAACAACATTGATTTTGTGTGTATTGTTGTGAATTGTTAGATACTTTGTTAGATACTACTGCACTGTTGGAGCTAGGAACACAAGTATTTCGCTACACCCGCAATAAAATCTGCTAAATATGTGTATGTGACCAATACAATTTGATTTGCGATATGAAGACCTTATTATAAATGAAATTAAACTGTTCCACGAAAATGTGCATATGAAAATCATAACTGGCACGCAGATCAGTAGGAATGTTACGATAACTTGGCACTCCAAATGGAAAAGGTTGCCGACCGCTGGTGTAACCTATTACCGACAACTTCAGGAGCTTAAAAGCAGAATCTGCAAAGGCCAGCAGCAGCGGGCAGCAGGAGGAGGTCGAGAACAGTTTTTTTCCCTTCTGGTTAGGCTACAGTATATTGATCTCTGGCTCCCTTTGTGTGTCTTCATTTTTAATCGCAGTGCTTAAAGCATCAGACAAGCTCAGTAGCCTACATATAGTTGATTTTATACAAACATAGGGTGTGTCTATAAATAGAAAAATAAACATTTTAAAATTTCGACCAATCGATTGGTCGAAAGAACAGACAACTTTTTTTTTGTCGGGGACAGCTTTACAAGCCTTGGTGTCAGCCTCACCTTCTCCTTCATCTTCTCTATCTTCCTGACGGAGCTGCGTCTCTGGGGCCGGTCCTCGTGGCGCAGCAGGTTGACATTGAGGTCTCCAGACTTACTGAACTGCTTCTCCTCCTGCTTCTCAGCATCCTTCAGCTTGCTCTCGGCGCTGATACTCTCCGTGTGGTACATGTGGTAGGTCTTCATCACCTGGAAGAGCAGGAGCAGCACAGAGGAAGGATGAGGAAGTTGCGACAATAACTGGACATAGGATTCATAGAAGACTTCACAACAGCAGACAGAGCAAGCAAATGGGTGATCTGAGGTGACAGCTAGTTTGAAAAGTTTCATTACAATCTGTTCCCTAACCAAAAAAAAACATATTACGTCATTTGAACCCTTTCCCTTTGAAATAATGACTTGCAGTGAGACGGGGTCTGTTTCATAAAATACTGGGTGAGGGGCTTGTGTTTCATCCATGGTGGCAGGTGCTCACCCAGCGACAAGGACGGGTAACAGGATCACATCAGTATTCTTATCAGGACCACAGCTGGCCATGAATATGCATAACAGGGCCAGGCAAAGCACAGGACATCACAGCTCCTTTATCTCACATCCACAGACCAGTCTGCATCCAGAGATCCAACGACTTGATGATAAACTGCATGATATACTCTCTTCAACTTTTACACATACGGAAACTGTTATTTGCTCCTTTGTTGGCCTAAGCTCAGTGAGCATACGCGCGGGCGCGCACACACACACACACACACACACACACACACACACACACACACACACACACACACACACACACACACACACACACACACACACACACACACACACACACACACAGTCAGTTGATGTTTTCAATGGTGGGCTGAGTGTGGTAATATAGCTCATCTCATCTGGGCCAGACTTGACACATCTACACCCCCTCTCCACCCCCCTTCTCCTCCTGGATCTGGGTTTGTAAATCAGGATAAACTGTTCATCACCTAATGGTTGTTCATTTCATGCCATTTGTGTGGCATAATGACACCATTGTGCTCTCTGCCTTTCCCCTCCCTACTGTGATCTCTCTGTAGTCAGACACTCAATATTCCCTCTGTCACAAATCAAAATAAATAACTGTAATGGATGGGATGTACAGTATAGCCCTTTCCACCAAAAACACTGGTAATACAACTTGTCTAATTGAATACTTAGACTAATCTTAAATCTGTTTGTTAAAAGGGCAGTGCACTTAAAAATTTGATTTTACATGTTTTAGAATAATACAGGACGGGATAATACTGTGAAATTGTGAAAATGATGATAATACAATTTTAGTGTAAGAGCTGTTTGAAAAAACTACCTGAAATTTCAGCTAGTTTTGCATAGGTGGAGTTTTGGCTGGCCTAGCGACATCACCAGGCGGTATAAGTTAATTGACCAATAACAAAAAGAGTTTCAAACCTCTGCCAATAAGAGCTAGTTTTCAGGTTACATATCCCTCCCATTAGGCTAAACGAATTAGGTCCCGCTCTCAGACCACTCTCAGACAGTCCTAGCTAAATTATTGTGCTGGCAATGGTGCCTCTTCACAACTGTGTGGGTGTGTGTGGACCATGTTAATTCCTTAATGATGTGGACACCGAGGAACTTGAAGCTCTTGACCCGTTGATGGTGGCGGATGTGTTGTTGCCTACCCTCACTGTCTGGAGGCGGCCCGTCAGGAAGTCCAGGATCCAATTGCAGAGGGAGGCGTTCGGTCCCAGGGTCCTGAGATTGGTGATGAGCTTGGACTATGGTGTTGAATGCTGAGCTGTAGTCAGTAAACAGCATTCTTATATAGGTATTCCTTTTGTCCAGGTGGGTATCATCTGTGGATCTGTTGGGGCGATATGCGAATCGGAGTGGGTCCAGGGTGTCTGGGATGATGGTGTTGATGTGAGCCATGACCAGCCTTTAAAAGCATTTCATGGCTACAGATGTGAGTGCTATGGGGCGATAGTCATTCTTGGGCATGGGGACTATGGTGGTTTGCTTGAAACATGTTGGTATTACAGACCGTTCAGGGATAGGTTGAAAATATCAGTGAAAACACTTGCCAGCTGGTCAGCACATGCTCTGAGTACTTGGTATTCTGCATCCTGGTATTCCGTCTGGCCTCGCGGCCTTGTGAATGTTAACCTGTTTAAAGGTATTTCTCACATTGGCTATGAAGAGCAAAATCACACAGTCGTCTGGAACAGCTGGTGTTCTCATGCATGGTTCAGTGTTGCTTGCTTCGAAGCGAGCACAGAAGGCATTTAGATGGTCTGGTGAGCTTGCGTTGCTGGGCAGCTCGTGGCTGGGTTTACCTTTTTTAATCCATGATAGTTAGCAAGCCCTGCCACATCCGTCAAGTGTCAGAACCAACATAGTAGGATTCGATCTTAGTCCTGTATTGACGCTTTGCCTGTTTGATGGCTAGTTGGAGGTCATAGCGGGATTTATTATAAGCGTCCGGATTACTGTCCCACTCCTTGAAATCAGCAGCTCTAGCCTATAGATCACTGCAGATGTTGCCTGTAGTTTATGGCTTCTGGTTGGGGTATGTACGTATGGTCATTGTGGGGACAACATCATCAATGCAATTATTAATGAAGCCGGTGACTGATGTGGTACACTCCTCAATGTTATCATATGAATCCCGGGACATATTCCAGTCTGTGCTCGCAAAACAGTCCTGTAGCTTAGTATCCGCTTTATCGGACCACTTCCGTATTGAGCGCAGCACTGGTACTTCCTGTTTGAGTTTTTGCTTGTAAGCAGAAAGCAGAAGGATAGAGTTATGGTCTGATTTGTCAAAGGGAGGGAGAGAGGGGGCCTTGAACACGTGATTTAAATTTTGTCGCCTCTAGTTGCACAGGTGATATGCTGGTAAAAATTAGGTACAACATTTTCTTGTTTGTTTATGGCCCTATACAACTAATTGAGTGTGGTCTTGGTGCCTTCATCGGGTTGTGACGGTAAATAGACAGCTACAAAAAATATAGATGAAAACTCTTGGTAAATAGTATGGTATGCAGCTTAACATGAGGTAACTCGAGACTTCCTTAACATTCGAGTTGCGCCCCAGCTTTTGTAAACAAAGAGATACACCCCTCCTCCCTTCATCTTACCCGAGTCTGCCATCCAGTCTTGGTTATACATAGAAAAACCTGCGAGATGTATATTATCCATGCCCTCGTTCAGCCACGACTCTGAGAAACATTGAATATTGCAGTTTTCCAGGTCCCGTTAATAGGATAGTCTCGAACAGAGCTCATCCAGTTTGTTCTCCAGTGACTGCATGTTCGCCAATAGAACTGAGTGCAGTGGTTGTCTATTTGCTCGTCGACATAGTCTCGTCAGGATGCTGACTCGCCTGCTTCTCTTTCTCAACTGCCTCCTCTTCCGAGTCCCGGGGATTAGGGCCTGGTCCGGAGTAAGTAGAACGTCCAGAGCCGCTGACTCGTTGAAGTAGATATTTTCATCCAAATCAAGGTTAGTAATGGCTGTTCTGATGTCCAGAAGCTGTTTCCAGTCAAAGGAAATTATAGCGTAAAAAATCACAACATAGCAGACTTGGTCAGGAGCCCGTAAGACGGCTACTATCCACTGCAGCGTCATCTGTAAGGTGTCAAGCATGTAATGCAGCTCTCTCACTGTTCTGTGCTGTCTGTCTGTCTGAGGATTAGATCCACTCCTGTCTGTCTGTCTGTCTGTCTGTCTGTCTGTCTGTCTGTCTGTCTGTCTGTCTGTCTGTCTGTCTGTCTGTCTGTCTGTCTGTCTGTCTGTCTGTCTGTCTGTCTGTCTGTCTGGGTTAGACCCAGTCTGCTGTCTGTCGCTCTGTCTGTCTGAGGGTTAGGCCCACAGTTATGTGGTCTGGCCTCAGGAGGTCTTAGCAGCTCATTCAGCAGCCTTGTAAAGTACAGCACAGATGTGTGCAGCGTCTTAAAACGCCTCCTATGTGTGTAACTCGGCAGTGAGCGAGATATAGTGCTATAACTAGATGTTAGACAGACAGAGAGCCTAACATCAACGCTAGCTTGTTCTCTTCCTGTAGTTAATGCTCACTTTGTATAGTATCATCTGACCGGATGGTATGACTCCCTTTAATCTGGAAAAAGAAGGTTATAAGAACATCACAGGGTTAATGGGTTGGGTTTATGTCAACTCACACACAGACAGAATCTCTACTATTTCCAGTTGACTGCTACTGTATGATGGTAAGGTTTCTTAGTCAGAAGAACAGCTTATTTTTATCATCCAGACAGTCAATGCTTTCATCAACAGAGCTCCACTGCACAAGGCGCTACAATTCTTAGGAGAGTAAAAAAAAAAAAACTGACAAAGATCTGAAAGGCAAACACTTCAAAGAAAAAACGCAAAGCAAAAACAAACTCTTGTCTATTCTGGTATATGACAGAGTACACAGTAGAAAGAAGTCACTTCAGTGTTTGGGGAAACAGCAGTGTGGGGCTAGCAGTGTGCATCTCCCTAGGCTGGCAACCCATTTCTCCAACAGCGTGAAAAGAAAACAGGGTTTCCAGGCAACTTCGAGCAGCACAACTAAAAGACCAGCAGCTCAAGACAGAATGTAATTTGCAGGAACATTGAGGTGAGGCAGGGTCTACCTTCCGGGAGGTGTGTGTATATGGTTACTGTCTCCACTCAAACAATAGCCTGAGGCTGTTCTGTTTCTGCACTGATGAAAGCTAAAATTAACATATTTCATTGTGGAAATACAGACAGACGTGACTTCCACTTAAAGTGACCCGTGGTTGCAGCATTGCAAGAGGCATCACTGCAGTCCCTGGTTCGAATCCAGGCTGCATCACATCCAGCCATGATTGGGAGTCCCATAAGGCAGCGCACAATTGGCCCAGCGTCGTTCGGGTTTGGCCGGGGTAGGCTGTCATTGTAAATAAGAATTTATTCTTAACTGACTTGCCTAGTTAAATAAAGGTTACATTTAATTATATGCCACTCTGATATTTGATTCTGTGTTCTATAAGCCTGTGTATTAAAACCAAATTGGTTTCCTATAGTTTGTCAATTGGAAAAATATGAACGTGTTATCTCAAGAGACCTGTCAGAGTAAACATGGCCATTATGACTAACACAATTACCATGACAGTCAGAGGAGCAGTCAATGAAACTGGAGAGATGGAAAAACCAGACCTGTTGTAAGTCACCGCACCGGGACGGTCTGTATCAGACTGTACTGCCCATCTCAGACCAAGGGTGGAAACAGAGAGCAGAACATCTCCATCATTTCCATAATGCATTGTAACAAACTTACTACCAGGGCGGCGTAATGCTGCATTCATTAAACAAACAGCCTCTAGTGTGGCAGAGTTTAATAACAAATTAACCAAGAAAACTGCAGCAGGACTTTTTGCTCCTGTACTGTCTGGTTAATTCAAAAAACTTTACAAATATATATATGTTGTTTAAATGGATCAGAGCTGCCAGGTGAATAATTGACTCTGTGATCCAATGAATAAATTGCTGTTTCTTGCTCTCATTTCTCATTTCAGATTCACTACATATAATTCAAGCCATAGGCATCAAGCCTCACGCCCTCAAATCAATAGCTGTCTCAGTAGCACCAGCAGCAGATACTTAAAATAATGTTTGAACAATGGCTTTAGCCAAACACTCTTAAATCTCTAGACTCTGTGTTAGTGAATGTGACATATTCAATCAATCCCTATCCCAGTCTGCTGTCTCCACATGCTTCAAGAAGGCCACCATTGTTCTTTTTCCCAAGAAAGCTAAGTGAACTAAATAACTATTGCCCCATAGCACTCACTTCTTTCATCATGAAGTGCTTTGAGCGGCTAGTCAAGGATCATATCACCTCCACCCTACCTGTCACCCTAGACCCACTCCAATTTGCTTACCGCCCAAATAGGTCCACAGACGATGCAATCGCCATCACACTGCACACTGCCCTATCCCATCTGGACAAGAGGAATACCTATGTAAGAATGCTGTTCATTGACTACAGCTCAGCATTCAACACCATAGTACCCTCCAAACTCATCAATAAGCTTGAGACCCTTGGGCTCGACCCCGCCCTGTGCAACTGGGTCCTGGACTTTCTGACGGGCCGCCCCCAGGTGGTGAAGGTACGCCTCCAACTCAATCATCATTGATTACCAACAACGACGAGACAGCCTACAGGGAGGAGGAGGTGAGGGCCCTCGGAGTGTGGTGTCAGGAAAATAACCTCTCACTCAATGTCAGCAAAACAAAAGAGATGATCGTAGACTTCAGCAAACAGCAAAGGGAGCACCCCCCCATTCCCATTGATGGGAAAGCAGTGGAGAAGGTGGAAAGTTTTAAGTTCCTCGGTGTACATATCACCGACAAACTGAAATGGTCCAGGCACACAGACAGTGTGGTGAAGAAGGCGCAACAGCGCCTCTTCAATGTCAGGAGGCTGAAAAAATGTTGCTTGTTACTGAAAACCCTGACTAACTTTTACAGGTGCACAGTTGAGAGCATCCTGTCGGGCTGTATCACCGCCTTGTACGGCAACTGCACCGCCCACAACCGCAGGGCTCTCCAGAGGGTGGTGCGGTCTGCACAACACATCACTGGGGGCAAACTACCTGCCCTCCAGGACACCTACAACACCCAATGTTACAGGAAGGCAAAAAAGATCATCAAGGACAATAACCACCCGAGCCACTGCCTGTTCACCCTGCTTCCATCCAGAAGGCGAGGTCAGTACAGGTGCATCAAAGCTGGGACAGAGAGATTGAAAAACAGCTTCTATCTCAAGGCCATCAGAATGTTAAACAGACACTACTAGCACAGAGATATCAAGCTACCTACAGACTTGATATCATTGGCCACTTTAATAAATGGAACACTAGTCACTTTAATAATGCCACTTTAAGAATGTTTACATATCTCGCATTACTAATTTCATATGTATAGACACTTCAGTATCCTTCACTATCTATTCTTTACTATCTATTGCATCTTAGCCGCTCTGTCACTGCTCATCCGTATATATTATACTTATATATTCTTATGAGATTTCTTTAAAAGATTGTGAGTATTAGGTTTAGTTGTGGAATTTGTTAGATATTAGGTTTTGTTGTGGAATTGGTAGATATTACCTGTTAGATACTGCTGCAATGTCAGATCTAGAAGCATAAGCATTTTTGCTACACTCGCAATAACACCTGCTAACCATGTGTGTGTGACCAATAACATTTCATTTGATTTGATTTTCAAGGGATTCACAAGGGATTTCTGCAATCCTACCTCTGGCAAAATGCATTGTTCTTTGCAGTCATAAAATCTGTCATCTGATTACCAATGAGCTAAAAGCTTCAACTGTTCCCATGTTTTTTAACTAACATTTTATACAATGAATAAATATAACGACATCAAAAACCACAATCATCATTATCATCAGTCTTTCGAGAAAATGTCACTGCTGTGGGTTTCAGATTCTGATTAGTTAGATGTTTGAGATGGGGCAAAAATTAAATGGGGCACCACAGGAGTCAAATGGGGCTTGAAGAAGAGGGACAATCATAAAACATGATCATGGCCATTCAATCTGATAGCAGCCTACATGTTTAACCAAGCCATGGCTGGCCCTAGCTGTTGAAGAGCAGGGAGAGCAGCAGAATAATTATCTGTTTTCTTGTCTGCACCCTGATGCATTTGGACTCCTCTGGCTGTGACCTTGAAATGCACACTGCTGCTGGAGCGAGCCCCCTGGGCTGTACCCTGCACAGGGTAGGGTTTAGGGCACCAGCCGCTTAAGAGGAAAAACAATCTCTGTCTCATTCATAAACCTGGTTGGGAAAGCCTGGCAGACTCGAGGGAAGATAGAGGTGCTGCTGATGGAGCCGTGAGCTCTCATATCCTTGCCTTTAATGTGTACGGGGGGGGGGGGTTAGGAAATGTGCAGGGTGAGAGTGGGTCAGTTAGTGTAGACTAGAGGCAGTGATTGGATGTGGAGATTTGATTCAGTCAATAAAATATAGTCTGCAGTGGAGAGAATGCATGAGTATGTTAAATGTAACATACCACATTTAGACAGATACTAAGTGACTTGGTATAAAACATTTAAAAAAACATCATATATCATTATTATGCAGTCCTATATTTTGGTTAAGGCTTCACTTGGTAAATGGTATAAAGAGGTCTGTCTTTGTTCCTTTGGCCCTGATCGTGGTTAATGATCTTTCTCTTCCTCTTTAAAAGGAGTTATAACCTCTATTCTAACTCTCTATAAGCCCTTTTTACTGTGTCATGGTGGACAGATGGCCCAATCAGAGAGAGAGATGGAATCTGTGCCAGCCCTGTCCTTTGATAGCCTGTCACTCATGACATCAGATGAATAAGTCATCGAAGTCTGCTCTCCTTGGGGGAGCAAGAGGACAGCTGAAGTTGCCTGGAGCTTCTCCAGTCATAGGCACAGTGTCTCCTTTAGTAGGAGCTTCACAACACGACAGGGGGGCATAAGCAGAGTGTCACAGTGTGCCCTTGATTTCTCCCTGGTCACAAAGGAAAGTTGACAGAGGAGTTAATAAGGCATAGAGAGCAGCCCTGACAGACACATAGATACAGTAGACCCGATGGTTGAGCGAGGGGTGTTTTGCATTCCTGTTACTGTGGGCACAGCCACTGGCACCAGAACAATATTGCAATGTGGAAGTGATTTGAGCTGCATCCTGCAACTGGCCCACTTGGAGAGAAATGCAACGTTTCATTCCATCACCATAACAATCACCCACCTCCTCCTCCTTCTCAGTAGAGGCCTTGATACTGGTTGTGTCTGGATGAAGGGATGCAACAAGAGGAGAGAAGGAATCGATTCTGACAGGGGAAAAGAAGATGGGTTTTGTTGTACTCACAGTGTAGAGTTCGTTTGTCACTTTTACCAGCTCCTCGTGCATCTGAATCCCAATGTCCTTGCTCTGAAAAACAATGGGTTGGAAAGCAGTTAGGGCCAATGCACATCAATCAATCCAGGTGGATACAGTGCATCAACAAATAGGCAAAATAGTGATGAATATCATGGAACAACAAACTGACAGGCAATGTTTTTCAGTGTGTTGGTGGTGATGAGACACTGTCTGGATTGGTTTAAATCATAACAGCAGTTTAAGAAAGTGCACATACAGTAAGTACAGTGGCCAACAGCATAAACATACAGAGCCTTCTGAAAATGTTCAGACCCCTTGACTTTTTCCACATTTTGTTACATGACAGCCTTATTCTAAAATGGATTAAATAAATGTTTTTTAAAAACTCAGCAATCTACACACAATACCCCATAATGACAAAGCGAAAACAGGTTTTAGAAATTTTAGCAAATGTATATATATATCAAAAAAGAAATACCTTATTTACATAAGTATTCAGACCCTTCGCTATGAGACTCAAAATGGACCTCAGGTGCATCCTGTTTCCATTGATTATCCTTGAGATGTTTCTACAACTTGATTGGAGCCCACCGGTGGTAAATTCAATTGATTGGACATGATTTGGAAAGGCACAGACCTGTTTACATAAGGTCCTACAGTTGACATGGCATGCCAAAGCAAAATCCAAGCCATGAGGTCGAAGGAATTGTCCGTAAAGCTCTGAGACAGGCACAGATGTGGGGAAGGTTACCCAAAATATTTCTGCAGCATTGAAGGTCCCCAAGAACACAGTGGTCTCCGTCATTCTTAAATTGATTAGTTTGGAACCACAAAGTCTCTTCCTAGAGCTGGCCAGCCCGGCTAAACTGAGCAATTGGGGGAGAAGGGCCTTGGTCAAGGAGGTGAGCAAGAACCCGATGGTCACTCTGATAGAGCTCTAGAGTTCCTCTGTGGAGATGGGAGAACCTTCCAGAAGGATAACCATCTCTGCAGCACTCCACCAATCAGGGCCTTTAAGGTAGAGTGGCCAGACGAAAACCACTCCTCAGTAAAAAGCACATGACAGCCCACTTGGTGTTTGCCAGAAGGCACCTAAAGACTCTCAGACAATGATAAACAAGATTCTCTGGTCTGATGAAACCAAGATTGAACTCTTTGACCTGAATGTCAAGCGTCACGGAGGAAACCTGGCATCATCCCTATGGTGAAGCATGGTGGTGGCAGAATGCTCTGGGGATGTTTTTCAGCGGCAGGGACTGGGAGACTAGTCAGGATCGAGGCAAAGATGAAGGGAGCAAAGTACAGAGAGATCCTTGATTTAAAAAACTGCTCCAGAGCACTCAGGACCTCCGACTAGGGCGAAGGTTCACCTACCAACAGGACAACAACCCTAAGCACACAGCCAAGACAATGCAGGAGTGACTTCGGGACAAGTCTCTCAATGTCCTTGAGTGGCCCAGCAAGAGCCTGGACTTGAACCCGATCAAATATCTCTGGAGAGACCTGAAAATAGCTGTGCAGCAATGCTCCCCATCCAACCTGACAAAGCATGAAAGGAACTGCAGAGAAGAATGGGAGAAACTCCCCAAATGCAGGTATGCCAAGCTTGTAGCATCATACCCAAAAAGACTCGAGGCTGTAATCGCTGCCAAAGGTGCTTCAACATAGTACTGAGTAAAGTATCTGAATGCTTATGTTAAATGTAATATTTCAGTTTTTAATAAATTAGCAAAAATTTATAAAAACATGTTTTTGATTTGTCATTATGGGGTATTGTGTGTAGAAAAAAATATTTAATACATTTTAGAATAAAGCTGTAACGTAACAAAATGTGGAAAAAGTCAAGGGGTCTGAATACTTTCCGAAGGCACTGTACATGTGATGGATGGACAGAAACATACATTACTCTAAAAGAGAGACTGCCTGCCAGACCAGCCAGTGGAACACAATCAACCCATAGACTAGTGAATGGACTTCCCATCTGGCCTCTCTCCCTCTATGTCTGAAGAGGGCTGGAGTATGTGTGGTTTTATATTCCACCCCGCACTGCCGTTTCCTGTGATTATTACACGTGGGCTATGTTTAGCTACAGATGATGCACTGCTGACTGTTAAAGCTGCTGTTTAGTTGTGGTGCTTGGTGGGTAAATGTCACATCCCTCTCCTTCTAACCTGCCACCTCTGATCCGCACCGAATGGATTGAGACAACACCCTCTCAAAACGGCTGAACAATCAACATCAGCATTTATAGTGTTACCACATTACTAGCCTATATGATGTGGTGAAACACAATCATGTAGTTAATAGATGTCTTTGTAAAATGGTGCCAGAGAGGAAGGCTGACCTTCTACGTGTTCCCAACCGATTGTGTTTTTTTGTTTGTTTATTTGTGTTGTTTGTAACAATTGTTTTTACTTATTCTGTACATAATGTTTCCATTACCGTCTCCTACTCACCACGGACTGGCAGAATCCTTTTTTTCCCCCTTTAACGAGTCTGACGAGCCCGACACGAATGATATCCTGCTTTCTCGGGAACAGGGCCAGATCCCCATGAATTGCGTGAAGAGGGAGAGAAAAAGGGGCCAGAGGGCGGGCTGCCTTCTGAGAATTCATAGGCGTTCAAATAAACCCCCACTTCCTTCCATTCTGCTAGCAAACGTGCAATCTTTGGAGAATAAAATCGATGACCTACGCGGAAGATTAAACTACCAACGGGACATTCAAAACTATAATATCTTATGCTTCACGGAGTCGTGGCTGAACGACGACACTATCAACATTCAGCTGGTTGGTTATACGCTGTACTGGCAGGATAGAACAGAGGCGTCTGGTAAGACAAGGGGCGGCGGACTATGTATTTTTGCAAATAACAGCTGGTACACGATATCTAAGGAAGTCTCAAGCTATTGTTCGCCTGAGGTAGGCTAGAGAGTTTTCATCTGTATTGTTCGTAGCTGTTTACATACCACCACAGACTGAGGCTGGCACTAAGACAGCATTGAATGAGCTGTATTCCGACATAAGAAAACGCTCACCGAGAGGCGGCGCTCCTAGAAGCCGGGGATGTTAATGCAGGGAATCTTAAATCCGTTTCACCAAATTTCTATCAGCATGTTAAATGTGCAATCAGAGGGAAAAGAACTCTGGACCACCTATACTCCACACACAGAGACGCATACAAAGCTCTCTCTCGCCCTCCATTTGGCAAATCTGACCATAATTCTATCCTCCTGAATCCTGCTTACAAGCAAAAATTAAAGCAGGAAGCACCAGTGACGAGATCAATAAAAAAACTGGTCAGATGAAGCAGATGCTAAGCTACAGGACTGTTTTGCTGGCACAGACTGGAACATTTTCCGGGATTCCGCCGATGGCATTGAGGACTACACCACATCACTCATTGGCTTCATCAATAAGTGCATCGATGACGTCGTCCCTACAGTGACCGTACGTACATACCCCAACCAGAAGCCATGGATTACAGGCAACATCCGCACTGAGCTAAAGGCTAGAGCTGCCGCTTTCAAGGAGCGGGACTCTAACCCGGAAGCTTATAAAAAATGCCGCTATGCTATCTGACGAACCATTAAACAGGCAAAGCATCAATACTGGACTAAGATCGAATCGTACTACACCGGCTCTGATGCTCGTCGGATGTGGCAGGGCTTGCAAACCATTACAGACTACAAAGGGAAGCACAGCCGAGAGCTGCCCAGTGACACGAGCATACCAGATGAACTAAACTACTTCTATGCTCGCTTCGAGGCAAATAACACTGAAACATGCATGAGAGCACCAGCTGTTCCGCAGTCGATGTGAGTAAGACCTTTAAACAGGTCAACACTCACAAGGCCGCAGGGCCAGACGGATTACCAGCATGTGTACTCCGAGCATGCGCAGACCAACGGGCAAGTGTCTTCACTGACATGTTCAACCTCTCCCTGTCTGAGAATACCAACATGTTTCAAGCAGACCACCATAGTCCCTGTGCCCAAGAACACTAAGGTAACCTGCCTAAATGACTACTGATCCGTAGCACTCACGTCTGTAGCCATGAAGTGCTTTGAAAGGCTGGTGATGGCTCACATTAACACCATTATCCCAGAAACCCTAGACCCACTCTCAATTTGCATACCGCCCCAACAGATCCACAGAAGATGCAATCTCTATTGCACCCCACACTCCCCTTTCCCACCTGGACAAAAGGAACACCTATGTGAGGATGCCATTCATTGACTACAGCACAGCGTTCAACACCACAGTGCCCTCAAAGCTCATCAATAAGCTAAGGACCCTTGGACTAAACACCTCCCTCTGCAACTGGATCCTGGACTTCCTGACGGGCCGCCCCAAGGTGGTACGGGTAGGTAACAACACATCCGCTACACTGATCCTCAACACAGGGGCCCCTCGGGTGCATGCTCAGTCCCCTCCTGTACTCCCTGTTCACTCATGACTGCACGGCCAGGCACGACTCCAACACCATCATTAAGTTTGCCCGATGACACAACAGTGGTAGGCCTGATCACCGACAATGACGAGAGCCTATAGGGAGGAGGTCAGAAACTTGGCCGTGTGGTGCCAGGACAACAACCTCTCCCTCAATGTGACCAGGACAAAGGAGATGATTGTGGACTACAGGAAAAAGAGGACCGAGCACGTCCCCATTCTCATCGACGGGGCTGCAGTGGAGCAGGTTGAGAGCTTCCACATCACCAACAAACTAACATGGTCCAAGCAAACCTATTCCCCCTCAGGAGACTGAAAAGATTTGGCATGGGTCCTCAGATTCTCAAAAGGTTCTACAGCTGCACCATTGAGAGCATCCTGACTGGTTGCATCACTGCCTGGTATGGCAACTGCTCGGCCTCCAACCGCAAGTCACTACAGAGGTAGTGCGAATGGCTCAGGACATCACTGGGGCCAAGCTTCCTGCCATCTAGGACCTCTATACCCGGTGGTGTCAGAGGAAGGCCCTAGAAATTGGCAAAGACTCCAGCCACTCTAGTCATAGACTGTTCTCTGCTACCGCACGGCAAGCAGGACCGGAGCGCCAATTCTAGGTCAAAGAGGTTTCTAAACAGCTTCTACCCCCAAGCCTTAAGACTCCTGAACATCTAATTAAATGGCTACCCAGACTATTTGCATTGCCCCCCCCCCCCTCCCCCTCTTTTAAACCGCTGCTACTCTTTGTTGTTATCATCTATGCATAGTCACTTTAATAACTCTACCTACATGTACATATTACCTCAACTAACCGGTGCCCCCGCACATTGACTCTGTACTGGTACCCCCCTGTATATAGTCTCGCTATTGTTATTTAACTGCAGCGCTTTAATTACTTGTTACTTTTATTTCTTATTCTTATCCATATTTGTTTCAACTGCATTGTTGGTTAGGGTCTCGTAAATAAGCATTTCACTGTAAGGTATTGCTGGCGCCTTCCTCTCTGGCGCCATCATTTCACACCTGTTGTATTCGGCGCATGTGACTAATACAATTTGGTTTGATTTATTAAGTAGATAACATCAGTAATGACTCAAGCTGAGAAAAGGCACAATCAGCCGTTTCATCTTTTTCCTGTTGTCAACTAATATCCAGATTGTCATTTTGTCATGTCATGTAGTGTTGTTTTTCAAAAGGAGCCTTGAAAAATAAGCTGTAAATGATGGAAGCTTGACTTGTCAGTGACATTCAGTTTCCTATCAGCCTTCAAGATGGAGGAGGACTATAAGTAATGTATTTTATAGAGGACAAATATACTGCAGCACTTACACCCATCCCACACAACCTATCTAGTGATGACGAGTGTGGGGAACACACCTGGTATTGTGGGAGCTCAGTGAGAGAAAGTAATTGCTAGCATGGCGGTACATGCCACAGAAAACAAACTGTTCTTAGACTGAGGCTACAGGGGCATGTGAATCCACCCACATCACACATTACTGTTTTTACAGAAAATCAAGTAGGCACAAAGGATATAACACCTTTAATTACTTCACAGAAGTACGACTCTGACTAACCTTTTCAGGAAAAAAAAATTCTAGAGCACATACCTTGAGTATTTAATCTCAAACTCTAACTCATTGTTAACAGTATCTTTAATACTACCCACACACACATAAAGGACATTTCACACTTCCACAGTGTACCCATAGCCTCCGCTGTCTAAGACTCCATACTGTTCCAGGCCCTAGCTCTAGGTATACTAAATCTAATATATGGTCCCTATGTCTCCATGTCTGCTAGGAGTTATGGTTCTGCCTGCTATGGTTTCCCTCCCTGGACATAAATCATATGGAGGGTAAAACTGTGGGATCGATAGAGCCAGCAGCACTGCTACACTCTGACTCTACAGCACAGAGCCAAGCACCAGGGCTAATCTCTAAACATGTGAGCACACACACACGCACACACGCACGCACACACACATGCACACACAAACACAGAGAGAGAGAGAGATACAGGTAGATGCAAGTAAGCTTGCCTGAAGGCAGACACACACCCTTTTCATAATTGACTGCACATCATCTATTTTTGTATGGGTTATGCCAACCAGGTTGAAGTTATAACCATCAAAACCAAGCCCTAACATACGCAGACTGATGAGTCAAAATTGGAATGTGCAATCAATCATGTAGGGAGGGGCTCATAGCAACAGGAGGAGGCGCCAGCTGAGATGGAATTTTCTGAGCTTTCTTTGATTGGACAATGTTTGTGCGTCCCTCTGTGGTCCGCCCTTTAAACTATACTGAGCAAAGATAGCGAGCCAGAGAGAGTGAGAGAGAGAGAGAGAGAGAGAGAGTGAGAGAGAGAGCGAGAGAGTGAGAGAGAGCGAGAGAGTGAGAGTGAGAGCGAGAGAGCGAGAGTGAGAGAGCGCAAGAGAGCAAGAGAGAGAGAGAGAGAGAGAGAGAGAGCTAGGCAAATTGTTATTTTATTTTACCTTCATCATCAAAACTCCCAAGGAGGACAGGAAATATGTTATGTTAAATCAGATATGAAAGTTCCTTGGCCTGAACATGATAAGTGGGAAGCTTATTTTGTGAGAAATATGTGAAAGCCTCCTGGCAGCTGGTGAATGGCATTTGTATGCATGGGTGGCTCTGATGTCAGACATAGTGCAGAGAGAGAATGTACTGCAGAGGCACTGAGGGAGCAGAGCAGAGAGTGGACAAGTAAGAATATGGATGTGTCAAGTCAGATAGCGCTGGCCTAAAACTGCTCTGGCTGTCGAGACAAAAATAATACATTCATGAAATTCTCTCTTATCTCTCTAAAAATAGAGAAAAAAATGAACACAGCCTGATTGAATTGTTTGTTCTATTTTTCTTGACCAAATTTTGAACTGTGCACCCCCCGGGGATCTTGCAGTTCTCGACTGAGCCATGGCTTGACATAGGTACTTTAAACACCAATAACTACCTTACAATTTTACCTAATTACCTGTAAAATCGTCAATTACTTCTTTGTTAAACAGATTGTGAGACCTTGATAATGTTCCCACGGATGTGAGAAACCAGACATTACCATACCAGACAGGCAACCTAGACCAGTGGTTCCCAACTATTTTCTGTTACTGTACCACCAACTGAATTTTGCTCTGCCAGAGTACCCCTGAAGCACCCCCATTTTACCAGTAGGTCTAGGGTCTCATAAGTCTTCTCAAGAACCCCTTGTGGATAGGCCAAGTATCCCCAAGGGTCCAAGTACCCCTGGTTGGGAAGCACCGACCTAGACAATCACAGTGTAGCATATTTTTCAGCAGTGGTGACAAGTGCAGCGGGGGGACATGCTAGATGTTCCCATAGACTTTCAATCATTGAATCAACGACTATAAAAGTATGTCAGCAGAAATATATATATTTTTTCAATTACATCATATTTTTTGCAGCGGCGGCAACAATTTAGCAGCGGTTTGCCACTGTTTTGGGATATCCGTATAGTCGAAATAACGTGGTTTTTTTTGCAGACTGTTCTGCTGCTTCTACAGCAGCGTGCGGAGGAGGGGCCGGTGTATATATGTTTGTGAGAAGGAGAGCGAGACTAAAAAGTAGCCACGATGGCTTGCGCTAGCTAGTCAGACAAATTTGTAACGTTAGATGCTGGTTCTCTTATCATCCCATGACAGTGCCTGTCTTGACTGCATCAAATCGATGTAGAGAAGATAGCTAAGTTAGCCAGCTGAGTTAGCCAGCTGAGTTAGCCAGCTAGCTAGCCAAGTTAGCCAGCTAGCTAACTAGCTAATTGAGGCTACAATATGCTTCACTCCCCATCCTTGTGAACATATAACACCATGATTCAGAACAACAGCCTTCGTGTTGGTTGTTCGTTGTAGCCCACACCTTCTCATTTAGCGAACTTTTAATTACGTCATTTTTATTCCATTTTGCATTGATTAGAAATGTCTCACTTCACTTTCTAGATATGGAACCTCTGACTGTAGAGCAGATTTGATTGGCTGACAAAATCAACCAGACTCAGAGGCTACTAAACCTCCAACAGAGAACACCTAACTGAAGAGAGAAATACTACAACAAAGACCTGTGTATTTTTCCCAGAACAGATCCGGTCTAGAAAAGGCCCAGAGTTTTTCCGTGGTCAGGTCAAAGGTTAGATGACATAAAGATGACACATGGTCAGGAAAAACTCATGGGCCTATTTATGGAGTATTCATTTATGACTATCTGGATATCAGAAATCTTGGGCAACACCGGGTCTTTCTTTCATCATCGGGGCTGCTTGATCGACTTGTAGCCTATTCAGCTCTCTCCTCCATTCATTTACTTGACAGCTACAAAGCTAGGCAGCATATTTCTTTGACATGTTATCCATTGTCACCGCGAGGCCTGCCAGCAAGGACGTGTAGCTCCATTCATATTACCAGCCAGAGGAAAAGCTACTTGAGGGAACTTTACTGACTAACAGGAGGCTGTGTTGTTCTGTTTTCAGCCCTGACTGGTGCTCCCTAAAGCATGTGTTGCTTGTTTCCCCCATTCACATTCCTGCTGACACACACACACACACACACACACACACACACACCACACACACACACACTAGTGTGTGAATGGAGGCTGGCAACGCGGGTTGGGTCTCACCTCTAGGAAAGCCTGCCAGGTGTAAACAGGGGTCTGGTGTTTGGGTTAGACCTCAGTCATCTCTGCTATGTGCTGACACAGGGCCAGACGCTGCTCACACCAGCAGGGGCCCATGGGTGGTTAGGGGGCCAGGGGGTACCCTACCCTGCTCCATCTTAACCCTACTACTGCACTACTACTCCACAGGCCACATGGAACTTATTTATGCCCGACAGATGTATACAAATCCAATGTGCTGGAATACGGGTCAGCTGATAATGTAGCTTCTCAAAAAACATCACTGCTCACATAGTCTCAACCATCAATCTGTATACTAAAGATGGAATATGGAAAGAATAGAGGAACATTGGTTTCTTTCAGACTCATTTCAAAGGCTCAGGTGAAAACTGGTTTGAATGTGGTCGTAACCTTAAGCAAAAGAGCAATGAGGTCTGGTGTTATTTGTATATGATTAGGATCTAGAGAAAGGAGAATCCACATCATGCCCATTACTGGTCAGCAAACAAACGAGAAAAGATAGTGCTCATTTGTATCTTCAACTCTGAACACATGAGCACAGGTGATAAGGAGAGGAGTAAACAGAAAGCGAGACAGGCAGACGGACAGAAGGATGACAGACAGACCTTCTTGAAGAGGCGGATGACGTCCTCGCTGATCTGGGCGAGGCGGACGATGACATTGTTGGTGTAGATGTCGTTGAGGGTGGCGTGGTCCCTGCTTTCCCTCCTGGTCTGGTTCAGTACCAAGTACCAGCAGTTCACACTGGACAGCAGGTGCTGGTCTTTCCTGAACACAACACAGAGAGGAGGTGACATTAGAGTGATCAGCAAAGGGTTACAGTAACATACTGTACATACCTGTGGTTTGTCTCTGCTTTCATCATTTCAATATTTCTAAGGTCTACTACCTGATTAGGGTGTCTATTCAACAGGCTCAACACATAGGCGTATAAACAGACAAAGTTGATGGTCAGAACAAATATCTGTCCCACAGCAGAAGTCTTCGACTTCACCCTAATAATTTATTTTGTGCACCAGACGGACTGAAAGGTTGATGACTTGCCATTAAGTTAAGCATAGCCCATCCCCGGTGAATATGAGTGAGCAGCTTATATTGCCCAGGGTTGCGCTGGGTAGACAACACACAGAAAACACAACACACACACAGGCATTGTTGGAGTAAAGAAATAGGGCTTCTGAGACTGATTCCTGTTCCCAGTAAACAATACAGCTGCTGCATGATCCCATTGTTGGCTGACTGCAGAGACTTAACCACACTAACATCACACTACGCTCTCGCTTTCTCTGCCTCTCTCTCTCTCTCTCTCTCTCACTTATTCCCCCTTTCTCTTTCTCTGCCTCTCTCCATCTCTCTCTCTCTTTTATTTAATTCCCTCCTTATATATCTCTGTTCCCTTTCCGCCATCTCTCCCTCCCTCTATGGAACATGTCAATCTCATTCCACGGAGGGCCGAGTGTCTGCGGGTTTTTGCTCCTCCCTTGTACTTGACTGATGAATTAAGGTCACTAATTAGTAAAGAACTCCCCTCACCTGGTTGTCTAGGTCTTAATTGAAAGGAAAAAACTAAAATCTGCAGACACTAGGCCTTCCATGGAATGAGTTTGACACCCCTGCTCTACCGTGATGGCGCTAACCTAGAACAGACGGTATTAGTTTCTCCTCACAGCGCTCCAGTTTGACACAGCCTTGATTGTTTAAGTCCTTAAGGCTGGTTACCATAATGACCCTGAGAGGCATGGGCTCTGACTGAAGCGTAATCAGCTTTCACTACATTCCCCTCCAGTGTATGTTCACACACAACCCCCCCCCCCCCCCCCCCCACACACACACACACACACACACACAGATAGCAGCAGAGGGTTGCACTGAGCCGTGGTGAAAACTGCACATGTACTTACTGCAAAGAAAAATGATGAGCACTAACATCAAAGGCTCCCCTCTACAGAGAGCTTCCGCAATGCTAATCACCTCTAAGAAGCTGATATATGTCTGCTCTAGAGTGCTGCTAACATTATTCCCCACAGCAAGACACCACAATGGACACAGCTAATATACTGTACAGCCATATGGTTCTACCACAACCATACATACAGTGAGGGGAAAAAGTATTTGATCCCCTGCTGATTTTGTACGTTTGCCCACTGACAAAGAAATGATCAGTCTATAATTTTAATGGTAGGATTATTTGAACAGTGAGAGACAGAATAACAACAAAAGAATCCAGAAAAACGCATGTCAAAAAATGGTATATATTGATTTGCATTTTAATGAGGGAAATAAGTATTTGACCCCCTCTCAATCAGAAAGATTTCTGGCTCCCAGGTGTCTTTTATACAGGTAACGAGCTGAGATTAGGAGCACACTCTTAAAGGGAGTGCTCCTAATCTCAGTTTGTTACCTGTATAAAAGACACATGTCCACAGAAGCAATCAATCAATCAGATTCCAAACTCTCCACCATGGCCAAGACCAAAGAGCTCTCCAAGGATGTCAGGGACAAGATTGTAGACCTACACAAGGCTGAAATGGGCTACAAGACCATCGCCAAGCAGCTTGGTGAGAAGGTGACAACAGTTGGTGCCATTATTCGCAAATGGAAGAAACACAAAAGAACTGTCAATCTCCCTCGGCCTGGGGCTCCATGCAAGATCTCACCTCGTGGAGTTGCAATGATCATGAGAACGGTAAGGAATCAGCCCAGAACAACACGGGAGGATCTTGTAAATGATCTCAAGGCAGCTGGGACCATAGTCACCAAGAAAACAATTGGTAACACACTACGCCGTGAAGGACTGAAATCCTGCAGCGCCCGCAAGGTCCCCCTGAACATCTGAATGATTCAGAGGACAACTGGGTGAAAGTGTTGTGGTCAGATGAGACCAAAATGGAGCTCTTTGGCATCAACTCAACTCGCTGTGTTTGGAGGAGGAGGAATGCTGCCTATGACCCCAAGAACACCATCCCCACCGTCAAACATGGAGGTGGAAACATTATGCTTTGGGGGTGTTTTTCTGGTAAGGGGACAGGACAACTTCACCACATCAAAGGGATGATGGTCGGTGCCATGTACCATCAAATCTTGGGTGAGAACCTCCTTCCCTCAGCCAGGGCATTGAAAATGGGTTGTGGATGGGTATTCCAGCATGCCAATGACCCAAAACACACGGCCAAGGCAACAAAGGAGTGGCTCAAGAAGAAGCACATTAAGGTCCTGGAGTGGCCTAGCCAGTCTCCAGACCTTAATCCCATAAAAAATCTGTGGAGGGAGCTGAAGGTTCGAGTTGCCAAACATCAGCCTCGAAACCTTAATGACTTGGAGAAGATCTACAAAGAGGAGTGGGACAAAATCCCTCCTGAGATGTGTGCAAACCTGGTGGCCAACTACAAGAAACATCTGACCTCTGTGATTGCCAACAAGGGTTTTGCCACCAAGAACTAAGTCATGTTTTGCAGAGGGGTCAAATACTTATTTCCCTCATTAAAATGCAAATCATTTTATAACATCTTTTACATGTATTTTTCTGGATTTTTTTGTTGTTATTCTGTCTCTCACTGTTCAAATAAACCTACCATTAAAATTATAGACTGATCATTTCTTTGTCAGTGGGCAAACATACAAAATCAGCAGGGGATCAAATACTTTTTCCCCTCACTGTACATACTCTAAGACTCCGGCAAGATGCTATAGCAGGTCAACTCACCGTTTGAGAAAGGATGCTCGGTGCGAAGAAGAAGTTAGGCAGAAAATGGATGTGTCTAATATTATACTATGAAAGCAGGCTTTCAGACTTCTGCATTTGCTGAGACAGGTCTGATTGAGCATTCTCCAGCTGATCACAGGTTTGGAATCAAAAGGAATGGGAAAGTAATTTGAATGAGATGAGAAAATCTCCCAATTAAACCAAATTGGGGCCAGTTCAATAATCAAGACGTCACTAGTGATAATAGAATTATTAAACTGAACTTTCTGTTGCTATGGCAAAGTCATTAATTGCCTCATAGAGATAGAGGAAACAATAGACCTGTGAGTGACTCTCTAACTACAATAGAAACTCAATGTGATTAATCATGTTTTCCTTGCCTTCTGGGATGGTCTATTTCCTGTCTCAGCACAGCCCTCATTCCGGAACAGTTCCGGTTGAGTGACCTATCTGGCTGTTAGAGTCGTAGCTCCTCGCTGTGTAATTGGTGTTTGTGGATGAGAGGCCTAGGGACCAGGCACCTCAATCCATCCTCTCCTAATCCCTTAGAGTGGCCAGAGATGCTTAATCCCCTCCTTAAGCACAACCAGGCTCTCTCTCTCTCTCACACACACACACACACACACACACACACACCTCCATTCACAAGGCTCTCTGTCCATAGTACTGTACTCCTCCTCCCGAATGGTTAGGCAAAACCGCTGAGCAGGCATCTCCAAACCCCTGTAATCCCTGATAAAATATTAATCTGCTCGTAAAATCACTAATTTTCCCTGAATATTAAAATAAAGTCAGTTGTTTACCGTGACAGGAGCTCAGACAG
This sequence comes from Salmo salar, assembly GCF_965601325.2. Taxonomy (NCBI): domain Eukaryota; kingdom Metazoa; phylum Chordata; class Actinopteri; order Salmoniformes; family Salmonidae; genus Salmo; species Salmo salar. The sequence continues at coordinate 66,274,414 of NC_138302.1, read as the reverse complement.
ACAGACAGACAGACAGACAGACAGACAGACAGACAGACAGACAGACAGACAGACAGACAGACAGACAGACAGACAGACAGACAGACAGACGCGAGCGTGGGGAGGGAGGGAGCTCCAATGCTCTGTGACAAAGCATCCTATTCATTGTGACGTTCAATGCAGCACTGAAACTGCCAACGCTGCAAAAACCCACCCACCCACACCACGAGACCATAACTATAAGCAGAGTCTCTGAAAAGAGACATCTGAGAATCTGGCCAGGCCCATCACTGTTTCTCTGGGCTGTGGGTTAAACCCTTTTCCTGAGGGAAGAGACAAAAGGACACAGGCTCTCTTCTCCCCAGCTGCCTTCCTCATTTCACAGGAACTTGGAGCAAAAAGGCAAGCAATTAGGACTGTGTGGCTGCAGCAGGACACATCTCTGCTCTGGGAGAGAGAGAGGAAGGGATTATTTTCACCCAGTGATAAATGCAGCCCTGGTTTTATAGTAATGGAGCAGTGGGTTGTAGACCCACAGGTCACAACTCTAGCATTACTATAACAGTGCCTCCTTATCAGACAGACAGTATGATCCTAAATCAGACCTCAGTAGGCGCAGGCGGTATACCATATATTCAGTATACCAGGGTATTTGGTTTTTCAATACCATCAATATTGTTGAAACTATTTCTTTGATGTTTTACTATACATTTTAATATTTGTAACTACTTTTTAAGTAAATACCTGCAGTTAACTTGTGCAATATGTTAGAAGATTGCGTTCTTCATTCCACCTATAACATTATTTTACATTATGAAGCTTACCGTAGTTCAGTCACGTGTTTGTTTGTAAATAGCACAACTGGAGAAAGCGGGAGCAGGTGAGTCCAGCTGTGTATTGACAGGGGTCAACAGTGGGGGTATTATTCAATTGAGTGATCAGGGACGTGCAACTATAGTTTTCCTTAACAGAAAATACATTCGTGTAACACATTCGGCAGAAAATAGCTTCATTTTCATCAGTTAACAACAGATGTGCAACGCTATTTTGCTGTCAGCCACACAAGTAGGCTAAATGAGCAATCAATTAAAAAACTATGCATGGACATCATATTTCTGTTTATTGTAGAAAGAATGTAGCCAGATACATTTCCTAATGTTTTTCTTAAAGTTACTCTTGCATTTTACCGTAGAAAAGTAGGATGTGTTGTCTGCTGATAAAATGTCCGTGCGTGAATTCTCATTTGAGTGGAAATTAGTCTGATGCCGAGCAGAAATTACAATAAAAAGCATTGTAGATATACGTAAACAAAAGATGTCTTATGCGTTATCTTTTTTTCCTAGGCGCTTTTTCATGGAACAGTTCCATTTCAATAATAACGTTTCAGTTTCGGAAAAGCATTGTCACGTGGTTAATCATAAAATTCAGAATTAAAATGATAAAATTCTAAAAGTTAAAAGTCACCTCAAGATCAACAGCCTTTGCCATATGAAGAAATGAGAGCATGGAACTAAAGGAACTAAAGAAATGAGCGCATGGAACTAAAGGAACTAAAGAAATGAGCGCATGGAACTCATAGTCTATAGGCCAATGAAGCAACAGGCCTATAACTTCCATTGCTCTTTCACACTGAGGATTGGTGATTATCAAGGGGGAGATTGTTGGAAGGATTTTTCCAATAACTTTTTCCGATAGTGAGGAATTATAGTTCTAATATATTATCATTAGCAGTCGATGTAAAAAAAAATATATATATAATTCCCACATTTCCATGCAGCAGGCCAAGTACGTCTATGTGTGCTCAGGTGCACGCTCTCCCTCAACATTATTAGGACAGTGGTTGCAGTCCAAACACTTAAAAGACACACCCTATCCCCTCAGCCCTCAAATTAAGTGGACACTTCTGATGACGTATCATGAGGTCTGACGAGTATACACTTGCAGGGCAAGAGGCGAGGGTGGAAGGAATGATTTTTAAATGGACCACCCTTGGCCAGAAATTCGTCACTCGTTCATCCGGAGATGATTGTGTTTTCAGCCACCGGTAGCTTGTTTTACATGTGCTACAGTCAATTATGAGTGCATGTCTACTTATATTAAATATATAATTATTAATAAACACCTACTGTATGATAGCTAGCAAATTAATTAGCTAACTAATGTTAGGCTGCCTAGCTGGAACTTCTGAAGAAGGAAAATGTTTTATTTCTACAATTTCCAAAAGACAACCAAACAAAAACATAAACTTTTTAGAGACTTGCTTGTGCCGTCATATGCATTAGTAGCTGACTTTTCTTAGCGGATGTACAATTGCCGCGAATTGAATTATGGGGAGTTTCAGGCCCCGGAGTGAACACAACTGTACACTCCCAAAGCCACCTAAAAACGAGGGCTGAATGGCTTATTTTGCAAACTTCCCTTGCTTGGCTAATCATTTGGACCACCCGCCAAGATGGCAACGGGGATTCCCCCAAGGGCATAAGGCGAGGGTAAGTGGATGAGGGTGTGTATTTTATGTGTTTGGACCGCTGCCAGAGAAACCAGACACATGCTCATGTGGAGAACTCCAAAGAAAAGACAATGAATTTCTTTTTACAAATCTCATAAATAGTTATGAAATAAACCAAAACTTGTTTCTCACAAGTGTAGCAGGTTGTGAACTCTGCAAACAATGTTTCCACTCTGAGAATGAGAATGGTAAATGACTGTAATAAATTAATGTAACCAAATGACAGGGATTAACGGTACATTTACTTCAGGTGACATATATATAACAAGCTCCCTCACGACGCCAGGACAGCGGAGTCAATCACCACCTTCCGGAGACACCTGAAACCCCACCTCTTTAAGGAATACCTAGGATAGGATAAAGTAATCCTTCTAACCCCCCCCCCCCCCCCCTTAAAAGATTTAGATGCACTATTGTAAAGTGGTTGTTCCACTGGATATCATAAGGTGTATGCACCAATTTGTAAGTCGCTCTGGATAAGAGCGTCTGCTAAATGACTTAAATGTAAATGTAATGTAATGTAAATATGTAATGGGGAATTGATTAACCTCTCTAGGGGATATGGGACGCTCGCCAACATCCAGTGAAATTGCAGAGCGCCCAATTCAAAAATAGAAATACTCATTATAAAAATTCCTAAAATTCCTAAACTGTTATATATCGGTTTAAAGATAAACTTCTTGTTAATCCAACCACAGTGTCAGATTTCAAAAAGACTTTACGGCGAAAGCAAACTATGCGATTATCTGAGAACAGCGCCCAGCAGACAAATCATTACAAACAGTAACCAGCCAAGTAGACGAATAACAAAAGTCAGAAATAGCGATAAAATTAATGACTTACCTTTGATGATCTTCATATGGTTACACTCACAAAACTCCCAGTTACCCAATAAATGTTTGTTTTGTTCGATCAAGTCCCTCTTTATATCCAAAAACCTCCATTTTGTTACACAATTAGTTTGTTACACAATAAATGTTAGTTTTGTTCGATAATGTCCTTCTTTATGTCCAAAAACCTCCGTTTTGTTGGTGCGTTTTGTTCAGTATTCCATTGGAACAAAGCACGGTCACAAAAGACAGACAAAAAATCTAAATATACCATAAAGGTTCGTAGAAACATGCCAAACAATGTTTATAATCAACCCTCAAGTTGTTTTTGTCATAAATAATCGATCATATTTCAACCGGACAATATCTTCATCAATAGAAAAGGAGAAACAAGAAAGGCGCGCTCCCGGTCACGCGCCTTTTTGAAATCTGACACTGCGGTTGGATTAACAAGACGTTTATCTTTAAGCTGGTGTATAACACTTGTATCTTTTATGTATGTTTATTATGAGAATTTCTGTTTTGTTGAGTTTCACGCTCTGAAATTTCACCGGATGTTGTTTGAGACAGTGTTTTACTGAACAAAACGCGCAAACAGATTTGAGGTTTTTGGATATAAAGAGGGACTTGATCGAACAAAACAAACATTTATTGGGTAACTGGGAGTTTTGTGAGTGTAACCATATGAAGATCATCAAAGGTAAGTGATTAATTTTATCGCTATTTCTGACTTTTGTTACTCGTCTACTTGGCTGTTAAAAAGTAGCACACTATATAGGAAAAATGTCATTTGGGATGCACTCCTAAACTCAGAACTCTGTGAAGGGTTTTTAAATCCACTCCGCACCGCCTGCCTGTTTCCTGCTTATCTCTGAAAGAGCGAGGAAAGGACAGACACAATCAAACGCGATATCAACAGCCGGGGAAAGCGTGGACATACGGCGCTAGCTTCGCAGTCCAAATGCATTTCCTTTGCTTTCAAGCAGGGTTTCAATACGCGGCGATGCTGATTTGCAGATCTTTCAGCAGAATCTATTTTTGGAGGAAAGGAGTCAGTGCCAACATTTGATAGTAGGCAGCTGCAGCCTAGGCCAGAGCAGTGTGGTGGTGTCTAGTCAGGAACCAACAGAATCCTGACTGAACAGCTTCTGCCTCCGAGCCATAAGACTGCTAAATAGTTACCCGACTATCTGCAGTGACCCTCTTTTGACTCATCACATACGCTGCTACTACTGCTTATTATATATCCTGTTGCCTAGTAACTTTACCCTTACCTATACAGTGCCTTGCAAAACTATTCATCCCCCTTGGCGTTTTCCCAATTTTGTTACATTACAACCTGTCATTTAAATGGATTTTTATTTGGATTTCATGTAATGGACATACACACAATAGTCCAAATTGGTGAAGTGAAATAAAAAAAATAACTTCTTTAAAAAAGTTCTTACAAATACAAATTGGAAAAGTGGTGTGTGCATATGTATTCACCCCCTTTGTTATGAAGCCCCTATATTAGATCTGGTGCAACCAAATACCTTCAGAAGTCACATAATTAATTAAATAAAGTCCACCTGTGTGCAATCTAAGTGTCACATGATCTGTCACATGATCTCAGTATATACAGTTGAAGTTGGAAGTTTACATACACCTGTCATAGTCGTGTTTGTAGGTGGCAGGGAAGTCAGGCGCAGGAGAAACCAACTTGGTTAAACTGGAGTATTTTAATTAACAAAAAAACAAACTCCAAAATCAAAGTACACAAATAACATGGGTAAAAAATAACCCATTGCACACCGATACAAACTACACGCATACATAACTATCAAACAACCTCCCACAAACCCAGGTGGGAAAAACAACTACTTAAGTATGATCTCCAATTAGAGACAACGATGACCAGCTGCCTCTATTTGGAGATCATCCCAAAAAAGCCCAACATAGAAATACAATGACTAGAACATAACAACATAGAAAATCTAAACTAGAAGAAAAAAACTGTCACGCCCTGACCTACTCTACCATAGATAATAACAGCTTTCTATGGTCAGGACGTGACAACACCTTAGCCAAATACATTCAAACTCAGTTTTTCACAATTCCTGACATTTAATCCTAGTAACAACTCCCTGTCTTAGGTCAGTTAGGATCACCACTTTATTGTAAGAATGTGAAATGTCAGAATAATAGTAGAGAGAATGATTTATTTCAGCTTTTACTTCTTTCATCACATTCCCAGTGGGTCAGAAGTTTACATACACTCAATTAGTATTTGGTAGCATTGCCTTTAAATTGTTTAACTTGGGTCAAACGTTTCGGGTAGCCTTCCACAAGCCTCCCACCAGAAGTAGCCTTCCACAAGCTTCCCACCAGCTCCTGACAGAGCTGGTGTAAGTGAGTCAGGTTTGTAGGCCTCTTTGCTCGCATGCACTTTTTCAGATCTGCCCACAAATTTTCTATAGGATTGAGGTCAGGGCTTTGTGATGGCCACTCCAATACCTTGACTTTGTTGTCCTTAAGCCATTTCGCCACAACTTTGGAAGTATGCTTGGGGTCACTGTCCATTTGGAAGACCCATTTGCGACCAAGATTTAACTTCCTGACTGATGTCTTGATGTTGCTTCAATATATCCACATCATTTTCCTCCTTCATGATGCCATCTATTTTGTGAAGTGCACCAGTCCCTCCTGCATCAACGCACCCCCACAACATGATGCTGCCACCCCTGTGCTTCACGGTTGGGATAGTGTTCTTTGGCTTGCAAGCCTCCCCCTTTTCCTCCAAACAAAACAATGGTCATTATGGCCAAACAGTTCTATTTTTGTTTCATCAGACCAGAGGACATTTCTCAAAAAAGTATGATCTTTGTCCCCATGTGCAGTTGCAAACCGAAGTCTGTTTTTTTTATGGCGGATTTGGAGCAGTGGCTTCTTCCTTGCTGAGCGGCCTTTCAGGTTATGTCGATATAGGACTCGTTTTACTGTGGATATAGATACTTTTGTACCTGTTTCTTCCAGCATCTTCACAAGGTCCTTTTGCTGTTGTTCTGGGATTGATTTGCACTTTTCGCACCAAAGTACGTTCATCTCTAGGAGACAGAACTGTGTCTCCTTCATGAGCGGTATGTCGGCTGTGTGGTCCCATGGTGTTTATACTTGCGTCTATTGTTTGTACAGATGAACGTGGTACCTTCAGGCATTTAGATATTGCTCCCAAGGATGAATCAGACTTAAACTTAAATTCCGACTTCAACTGTATATACACACCTGTTCTGAAAGGCCCCAGAGTCTGCAACATCACTAAGCAAGGGGCACCACCAAGCACGCGGCACCTTGAAGACCAAGGAGCTCTCCAGACAGTTGTGGAGAATTACAGATCAGGGTTGGGTTATAAAAAAGTATCCGAAACTTTGAACATCCCACAGAGCACCATTAAAAAATGGAAAGAATATGGCACCACAACAAACCTGCCAAGAGAGGGCCGCCCACCAAAACTCACGGACCAGGCAAGGAGGGCATTAACCAGAGAGGCAACAAAGAGACCAAAGATAACCCTGAAGGAGCTGCAAAGCTCCACAGCGGAGTTTGGAGTATCTGTCCATAGGACCACTAAGCTGTACACTCCACAGAGCTGGGCTTTATGGAAGAGTGGCCAAAATAAAGCCATTGCTTAAAGAAGAAAAAAGCAAACACGTTTTGTGTTCGCCAAAAGGCATGTGGGAGATTCCCCAAACATATGGAAGAAGGGCTCTGTCAGATGAGACTAAAATGTAGCTTTTTGGCCATCATGGAAAACGCTATGTCTGGCACAAACCCAACACCTATCATACCCCCAAGAATAACATCCCCACAGTGAAGCATGGTGGTGGCAGCATCATGGTGTGGGGATGTTTTTCATCGGCAGGTCCTGGAAAACTGGTCAGAATTGAAGGAATGATGGATGGCGCTAAATACAGGGAAATTCTTGAGGGAAACCTGTTTCAGTCTTCCAGAGATTTGAGACTGGGCCGGAGGTTCACCTTCCGGCAGGACAATGACCCTAAGCATACTGCTAAAGCAACACTTGAGTGGTTTAAGGCGAAACATTTAAATGGCATGGAATGGCCTAGTCAAAGCCCAGACCTCAATCCAATTGAGAATCTGTGGTATGACTTTAAGCTTGCTGTACACCAGCGGAACCCATCCAACTTGAAGGAGCTGGAGCATTTTTGCCTTGATAAATGGGCAAAACATCCAGTGGCTAGATGTGCCAAGCTTATAGAGACATACCCCATGAGACTTGCAGCTGTAATTCCTGCAAAAGGTGGCTCTACAAAGTATTGGCTTTGGGGGGTGAATAGTTATGCATGCTCAAGGTTATTTTTTTTGGTCTTATTTCATGTTTGTTTCACAATAAAAAAATATTTTTCATCTTCCAAGTGGTAGGCATGTTGTGTAAATCAAAATGATACAAATTCCCCAAAAATATATTTTAATTCCAGGTTGTAAGGCAACAAAGAAGAAAAATGTGAAGGGGGGAGAATACTTTCGCAAGCCACAGTACATGTCAACCTTAATTACCTCGTACCACTGTACATCGACTCGGTACTGGTACCCCATGTATATAGCCAAGTTATTACTCATTGTGTATTTATTCCCCGTGTCACTATCTTTCTATAATTGTTCTATTTTTCTCTCTGCATTGTTTGGAAGGACCTGTAAGTAAGCATGTCACTGTTAGTCTACACCTGTTGTTTACAAAGGTGTTTGTAAACAACAGGTGAAGACTAACAGTGACATGCTTACTTACAGGCACACACACAAACACACACATACACACACACACACACACACACACACACACACACACACACACACACACACACACACACACACACACACACACACACACACACACACACACACACACACGCAAAAGAACCCTGCCTGGTTCTGCAGATATTGATGTCATTCAGCTGAGGTTGTAAACCAAAGGGATATTGGGACTACAAGCCTCTCACTCTTTCCCTTGGAGAGGAGTTTGATGTTTGCAGTTAACACACCCAGTCTCTCTTTCTGACAGGGATATAGTTTAACCTTTAACACTATAGTTTAACTTTAACGCTAGACCACCGGGGAAAGACTCAGTGATGTGGGCTGTACAGATGATGAGGGGCTGTACAGTCAGTGAGCTGGTTAGGACTGGTGGGCACACAGAACAGAGGCTGCTTGGTTCTCACTAATGTCCGTAAATTAGAAATGGAATGGTGCAAAGCAATCTGTAGATACAGAATATTATGTACAGTATGTACTGTAGTCTAGCCTAATAAATATTAATTCTAAGTATTTGGTGGAATGCAGATTGGCAGCCCTTGGTCTGCCTCTGCCCCACAGGCAAGTACACCAACCAAGCAACCCCATGCATAATGCTTAGCAGTCTGCTGGGAGTCACTGGGAAGTTGATGCTCTCTCTTATTCATAATATTATGAATAATTAGTGAAGGAATCACTGGCACATGGCCATGAATACTGTGCATCAATTATGAACCTTTCAGATGATGTAGGCTCAAGTTTAATAAGGCTTTCCTGCTGATTGAGTTATCTGAAATCCATTTATCAAATGTATATTTTAGTCATTTAGCAGACACTCTTATCCAGAGCGACTTACAGTGCATTCATCTTAAGACAGCTAGGTGGTACAACCACATATCACAGTCATAGTAGTACATTTTCCTCAATAAAGTAGCTATCAGTGTCACGTCCTGACCCTAGTAAGATGTCATTTTCTATAGTAGAGTAGGTCAGGGCGTGACAGGGGGTGTTTTGGGTTGTTCTATGTTTTCTATTTCTATGTTTAAGTTCTAGTGTTTCTATTTCTATGTTGGGATTGTTTGGGTTGATCTCTAATTGGAGGGAGCTGATCCTCGTTGCCTCTGATTAGCGATCATATTTAAGTAGGGGTTTTTCTTCCTGGGTTTTGTGGGTAGTTGTTTTCTGTTTAGTGTATGTTACCTGATGGAACTGTTGTTTTGTTTAAGTATATTCATTAAAAGTAAATATGAGCACTCTACATGCTGCGCCTTGGTCCCCTTTAGATGACCCATGTTACAATCAGGAAGGTCAGAGCTAGTAAGGGGGGAAAAAAGTCAAGTGCGAGTGTTAGTTCACGAAGGGGTTGGTATTTGGACCGATTAAGAAAATGAGATATTAGATGAAATATCAAAGGCAATCAATAAAACTCAGAGTTATGGGCTGTAGCTACATATTGCATTGCAGTATGGTCTGGTCAGGTTTTTAATACAAAACAGTACTGTTTTTATTCATAATGAAAAACCATGAAACTTGTACATGTGTTGTGTTTTGAAGCCAGACAGGGAGCTGGACAGAGATTTCAGGCAGCAACATCAAATGGAACTAGGGTTAAGAAAAATAAGGAGGCCACCAGTGTTTGTAGTCAAGCAGAACGAGCGTGGAGGAGACAATCTGGCTCAGCGCGATACCAGGACAATCATTAATGACCCCCTCCTACCCACACATGCACACATGAATAAAGGCAGGCATACACACGGACACACACAACACAACACTTGCACACAGGCAGGCACACACACAAACACAGGAACACACAGGATTGGACATTAATGCAAGCTTTATCTTTCTCAGGCAGGTTATGTTTTCTTTCAATATAACATGAGCTGCTTTCTAATGGCTTGCTTGCTGTTGATAATGTGCAATCCCTGTTTTGACTGATAGACCATATTCAGACATTTTAGTTTAATAGGTAGTGATTAAAATCCTAATTTAATGATAACCCCCAAAATGGTTCCTCAACCAATTTATTTTGTCTGTCTCATAGACATTGAAGATCATTTTAGGAGCAATAGGAAGTTCCCAAAGCCCCACAGATGAAATGGTTTAAAGTGATAGGTCACTCAAAAATCAAAGTTTGTTTGATCTTCAAGTGGTCTAATGTCAAGATAAGTCCACGTCACGTCTGTTGTGTAGATCCAGCTATATGTAAAAAATGAAAAAGCTAGGGACCATTTAAAGGGCAGTGCAAGCCTTCCCTCACTCTCTGACAATGAGGCCACCATTTGATGTAATAGAAAATAGACTTCTGGTGATTGGTGTTTTGGTGGGGTTTGGGTGAGTTGACTGGGACCAGACTGACAGATCCCAAGCAGAGATCCAGGCAGGCTGGAACAGTAGGGGCTGAGCTGAGCTGCAGGTATCTCTTGCACACTGATGCCCTCAGCTTTTCCCTTCATGTGACCAATCAGAGGCAGGTGTTGGTATACTTCACCCTCATCTTAATTAGTTGAGAGACACTAGAGCTGCCTGATATGTTAATGTAGATGAGCCAAGAGGAGACCGAGCAGACAGACAGCCCCATGGCAGTGCTGCTGTAAACTACAGTGGCATTGGGCATCACATCAGTGACTGCTGTCATAAACTCAGCTCATAAATCCGTATTTGTATGGTATGGGTTCAGCCAATAAGACCGGGGCAGTGACCTAGCAGCTCAATGTGGACCTCTGCCTGGCTGAACAGAGTCTAACTGTGCTATTTTCATTTCCCATAGTGCTGTGCAGTGTAAAGCAGAGGCAAGGGACTGCCATGCATGAGTTGCTAGGCACCGGAGAAGTCATGCTGCTCATGACCTATCCTTCCACAGAGAGCTGGGCTGCTGTGGCAACTCAGAAATATCCACAGAGACAAAAGACCAGAGGAAAAACTGAGAGTTGGGGCTTGTTTGTATCTAAACTAAAGAGACAGTGAGAGCACGGTGAAAGACAGGACACGTGAGTGCATGCATATTTGAGAGGTAGCCAGAGAGTATCCATATTACATATGTGTTGTGTGTGACATACAGTGCAGTCAAATGTTTGGACACACCTACTCATTCAATGGTTTTTCTTTATTTGTACTATTTTCTACATAGTAGTAACCAAAAAAGTGTTAAACAAATCAAAATATATTTTATGTTTTAGATTCTTCAAAGTAGCCACCCTTTGCCTTGATGACAATTTTGCACACTCTTGGCATTCTCTCAACTTGTAATGCTTTTCCAACAGTCTTGAAGGAGTTCCCATATGGGACCTAGGCTTTTTTCACAAGTCACAACTTCACAGGAGAGCCATTTGATCGTAAAAAATATTTGGGGGGGCAGAAATGCCTTCTCGAACATGTAAACGTTCATGTGCCTTAATAACAAACTTGTATGCCATCTGTAAATACAAATAAAATTGTTAAGCTACAAGCCTTGTTGGTTAAGCCACAGAAAAAGTGAGCAACCTTCCCACTAGCCATGATTGGCTGAGATAATGAGTGGGCTGGACATGCCGAGAGAGGAGTTCGGATTGGTCTGCCATATTGAAGGCTTCTGTCTATTTGAGCTCGTCAGTCTGTGTTGGTAATCCTGTTGAACGTAGCTTTTTTTTCAAATGTATTGTTTAGTGGAGCTGCATAAGTGTTGCTCTCCACTTTCTGGAGGATCAAGTTTTGAAATCAGTGGAATTAGAGTATGATAGTTAGAGATGGAGAAAACACCTGTCTCTGGATTACATCTTCAAACTCAGGGCAACCGTGGTATGGCATTCCTGACAGGGAGACACGTCCATCATGCATGATGATGTATACAGGTAAGATAGTCTAGTGTTAGCTAGCTACATTTTCAGATATTACACGTTTCTAATTTTGACAGAAAGTGGTTTCATTTCAAGCTAAAGTGTACTGTTCGCTAGCTAGCTAACGTTAGCTGGCTGGCTCCCTAGCTGACGTTATTATTAGTTTCCCAGAGCTGTTTGTTTTTCTAGTTAGAGCCTAATGTTAGCTAGCTAACAATGCACCTGGTTGGTTACCTCCCAGCACTGTGGCATTGTTGGCACTTTGTTCAATGATGTTTAACTAGCTAACGTTAGCTGGCTGATCTTAAACGTTGTTTACCAAGCTAGGTTCATTGTTTCCCTAGCTTGCTATATGTCTTAAGCTAAAGTGTACTGTTCGCTAGCTAGCTAACATTAGCTGGCTGGCTCCCTACTTTACAAGTTGATCAACTATCAAAGCAGAAATACTTTCCCATTGTTCCTCAAATGCAGTGTATAATGCACCATTTTGTAGCTCTGAGTCTCTACTTTACCCAATGTAAGAAGCACCATTTCACATTTTGCTACATAAAACCTAATCCAGGTTGTGAGTCACATATGCTGAGCACTTGTTGGCTGAGGTCGGGTGATTGTGGAGGCCAGGTCATCTGATGCAGCATTCCATCACTCTCCTTCTTGGTCAAATAGCCCTCACACAGTCTAGAGGTGTGTTGGGTCATTGTCCTGTTGAAAAACAAATGATAGTCCCACTAAAGCCCAAACCACATGGGATGGCATATCGCTGCGGAATGCTGTGTTGGCCATGCTGGTTAACTTTTTTAGGGTATAGGGGGCAGTATTTTCGATTTCGGATGAAAAGCGTGCCCAGAGTAAACTGCCTAATACTCGGGCCCAGAGTCAAATATCTGCATATTATTAGTAGATTTGGATAGAAAACACTCTGAAGTTTCTAAAACAGTTTGAATGATGTCTGTGAGTATAACAGAACTCATATGGCAGGCAGAAACCTGAGACAAATCCAACCAGGAAGTGTGGAAATCTGAGAATTGTAGTTCTTCTTTTGAATCCCTATTGAAACTACAGTGACTTCCTAAGGCTTCCATTGGCTGTCAACAGCCTTCAGAAAGTTTTTCCATCCTTCTCCTGTTACTGGGCAGAGAATAGTAGCTCAGTCAATGCGTGGACTGCCTATGGACAAAGGACTTGGTGATGCGCAATCCCGCAAGCGCACTGTTCCTTCTTTTTCTTCTGTAATGAATACGCTATTGTCCGGTTGGAATATTATCTACGTTTTATGTTAAAAGTACCCTAAGGAATGATTGTAAACAAAGTTTGACATGCTTCTACGACCGGTAATGGAACATTTTGATGTTATGCCTTTGGATAGTGATCTGAACGCACGAACAAAACGGAGGTATTTGGACATAAATATGGAGTATTTCGAACAAAACAAACATTTCTTGTGGAAGTAGGAGTCCTCGGAGTGCATTTTGACGAAGATCAGCAAAGGTAAGAGAATATTTATAATACTAATTCAGAGTTTTGTTGATGCCAGAACTTGGCGGGTAGCTGTATAGCTTGCTTCGATGGCTGAGCTATGTACTCAGAATATTGAACAATGTGCTTTCTCCGTAAAGTTATTTGGAAATCTGACAAAGCGGTTGCGTCAAGGTGTAGTGTATCTATAATTCTTTCAATAACTGTTGGAAATTTTATCAACGTTTATGATGAGTATTTTTGTAAATTGATGTGCACATTCACCGGACGTTTTGGTGGGAATACATTTTCTGAACATCACGCGCCAATGTAAAATGCTGTTTTTGGATATAAATATGAACTTTATCGAGCAAAACATACATGTATTGTATAACATGTAGGCCTATGACTGCCATCTGATGAAGATCATCAAAGGTTAGTGAATATTTTAGCTGTACTTTTGGTTTTTGTGATGCATGTCCTTGCTTGGAAAATGGCTGTGTGGTTTTTCTTGTGAAGTTTATGTCCTAACATAATCAAATTTTATGCTTTCGCCGTAAAGCCTTTTTGAAATCGGACAATGTGGTTAGATTAACGAGAGTCTTATCTTTAAAATTGTGTAAAATAGTTGATTGTTTGAGAAAATGAAATTATGAGATTTTTGCTGTTTTGTATTTCGCGCCATGCTATTTCACTGTTGAATAGTGTGTTCCGCAGGTGGGACGGTCACATCCCAACTAGCCCATAGAGGTTAAGTGTGCCTTGAATTCTAAATAAATCACTGACAGTGTCACCAGCAAAGCACCATCACACCTCCTCCACGATGCTTCACAGTGGGAACCACACATGCAGAGCTTATTCGTTCACCTACTCTGCATCTCACAAAGACACAGCGGTTGGAACCAAAAATCTCAAATTTGGACTCATCAGATTAAAGGACAGATTTCCACCGTTCTAATGTACATTGCTCGTGTTAATTGGCCCAAGCAAGTCACTTCTTATTATTGGTGTTCTTTAGAAGTGGTTTCTTTGCAGCAATTCGGCCTGATATACACAGTCTCCTCTGAACAGTTGATGTTTAGATGTGTCTCTGTGAAGCATTTATTTGGGCTGCAATTTCTGAGGCTGTTAACTCTAATGAACTTATTCTCTGCACAAGAGATAACTCTGCGTCTTCCTTTCCTGTGGTGGTCCTCATGAGAGCCTGTTTCATCATAGCGCTTGATGGTTTTTGCGACTGCAATTTTCTGGATTGACTGACCTTCATGTCTTAAAGTAATGATGGACTGTCGTTTCTCTTTGCTTATTTAAGTTGTTCTTGCCATAATATGGACTTGGTCTTTCACCAAATAGAGCTATCTTCTGTATAACACCCCTACCTTGTCACAACACAACTGATTGGCTCAATTGCATTAAGAAGGAAAGAAATTTCACAAATTAACTTTTAACAAGGCACACCTGGTAATTGAAATGCATTCCAGGTGACTACCTTATGAAGCTGGTTGAGAGAATGCCAAGCGTGTGAAAAGCAGTCATCAATGCAAAGGGTGGCTACTTTAAAGAATCTAAAATCTAAAATATACTTTTTTGGTTACTACATGATTCCATATGTGTTATTTCATAGTTTTAATGTTTTCACTATTTTTCTACAACATAGAACAAATTAAAAATAAAGAAAAACCATGGAATGAGTAGGTGTGTCCAAACATTTGACTGGTACTGTATATACAGTAGTTGTTGTGCCCATGGTTTATTTACAAAGCGAGGGTCTTTAACAAGGACACTGTCAAAGCTAATTGGTTGAACATTTTTATGGTTGTGTTTGTTCGGGTTAATGGAGTCCAAAGGAAGCCAACGTGGCCCTCATAAAGAAGTGTGTGTAATCAAAATGTCACACTTCGTTGTTGCCAACACACAGATCGTCTCTGTCTGTCTGTCTGTCTGTCTGTCTGTCTGTCTGTCTGTCTGTCTGTCTGTCTGTCTGTCTGTCTGTCTGTCTGTCTGTCTGTCTGTCTGTCTGTCTGTCTGTCTGTCTGTCTGTCGCCAGACAACTACACACAGCCAAAGACTCTGCGGCTACAGACTTCTAGATGGCTGCTTTACACTGCAGCCCTACGAGTGTGAGTACAGAGGTTCAGGCAGTCTTGGCGAAGGCATTGAGGTGGCAGAGGAAGATGAGATGCTGAGTCTGGTAAGAACTATGTGGCTGGTGCCTGCTCTTCAAGAACTGTTTGAACTGGTCTACTAGAAGCTCTACTATACAGTAAGTGTCTTGGTTAAGCCATAGCGTCTGCAGCAGCACAGGCCTGTCTACTGTCAGCATGGCCTTGGGGACCCTGGTACAAGCTGCCTGCTCTAAAACAGCTGGCCTCAATTACTGAGTCAAATCCCCATCAAATTCACCAGGGCCTGAACTAACTGGATGACACAAAGCCCTCTGAAACACATCCTCTACTCTACTGCCTGCACTGACATTTGAAAGTTTCATAACTACTGTTATGATCACTGTTATCATATTCAAATAGTTAACCTTTAGAATGTGTTAAATATGTAGCTTACAAATATATTCAACAGCTGGGAGTACAGTACATACTGTACAGGCAGAGGACGAGGAGTACACTTTGCAGCATAAGACTGCACTGTACTCAAACGCTCCAGTGTAAAGGCTGGGGCTAGATAGCAAGCTGTAAATCTATCACTGCCCTAAATGGCAGAGAATAATCCATTTATTCATTGATGTGATGGAAAACAAGGCACAGTCTCGTAGCATGCATGGCCTCAGCCGTGCCTCGACCCTATAGGATAATACCGGTAAGGCCTGGCTGGCTTTGAGTCCCTCCTCAGCCCAGAGCTACAGGAACAAGAGCTTTATATGGGGAGATTCTGCACTGGAGTGCTGAACATCAGCTTTGCCAATTAAAGTTGAGGTTTCATCCAGAATGAGATTACTTTTCTATCGCCTTTGGATGGTTTGAGATTTCGATGGAGTAAAGAGGAAAAATCATTATCGCTTGCATATTATAAGAAGGACATTTATATCCAAAGGCTATGCAGTGAACCCAAAATGCAGCAGGAGTCGTTTTTGGAAAGATTAAGTGAGAAAAATAGGGTGGAGTAGTTTGAGATCTTGGGAGAAAAACTTGGCAAGAACGGATGTAACTCCATGTGTACTCAACAAGTTCACACACTCTTAGACAATATAAAAAAATAAATCTGCACACCCAAGCAAACACACAAACAGAGTAGACATGCTCTGGCAAGGCAAGTAGACACACAAGCACACACTTGCATGAACACACACACGCATACACAATCCCTCGCTGCCTCACATACAGTTTAAATGTTTGGCTCAGTTTGAAGCTAGGTGGTCTTTAACGGTGTGGTGGTCTCATCTCCGCATGGGAGGGAAACTCACTTGAACTGGTGGTGCTCTCTGGAGCTGCGGATCTTGTTGGAGAAGCGCTCGGCCAGTTTCTCCAGGCTGCGGGAGTACTCCAGCTGGATCTCAGCCTTGCGGCGGAAGAAGTCCTGCAGGTCCTGTAGCAGCTGGATACGAGACTCGGACTGCTGCTCCAGGCATTTGAACTGCTCCACCAGCTGGTTACGGATCTCTATGCATCAAAACACAAAACAGGACGAGTCAATAAGTTATAACAGAGTCATCATCTCCAGAAAATCAGGGCATGGGGCTGGATTCAGTCAACCCTGCCATGTTTGCCATCTTTGTTAAAATGTTCTCCCCCAAAAAGTGTCTTAGTCTTAAAACATTTATCTGAGAAGAGTTTATGTATAATGAACAAAAATATAAACGCAACATGCAACAATTTCAACGATTCTACTGAGTTACAGTTCATGTAAGGAAATCAGTCAATTGACATTAGGCCCTAATCTGTGGATTTCACATGACTGGGAAGGGGGACCCAGTTGAGAGCCAGGCCCACCCACTGGGGAGCCAGGCCCAGCCAATCTGAATGAGTTTTTCCCCACAAAAGGGCTTTATTACAGACAGAAATACTCAGTTCCATCAGCTGTCTGCGTGGCGGGACTCAGATCATATGATCCCGCATGTGAAAAAGCCGGATGTGGAGGTCCTGGGCTGTCGCGGTTACACATGGTCTGCAGTTGTGAGGCCGGTTGGAAGTACGTCAAATTCTCTAAAACTACGTTGGTGGTGGCTTATGATAGAGAAATTAACATTAAATTCTCTGGCAACAGCTCTGGTGGACATTCCTGCAGTCAGCATGCCAATTGCACGCTCCCTAAAAATGTTGACATCTGTGGCATTGTGTATGTGATAAAACTGCACATTTAAAAGTGGCCTTTTATTGTCCCCAGCACAAGGTGCACCTATGTAAGGGTCATACAGTAATCAGCTTCTTGATATGCCACACCTGTCAGGTGGATGGATTATCTTAGCAAAGGAAAAATGCTCACCAACAGGGATGTAAACAAATTTGTGCACAAAATTTAAGAGAATTAAGCTTCGTTTTTTACATGTTGCTTTTATATTTTTGGTCAGTAGATTTGTTTTACAGCACCCTAAACCATTTTGTGGATTTATTCAAGATACATTTGTTTTAAAGTGCAAAAGAGACATTTAGTACTTTATCTTATTATGGGTTTATCATAATTCTGTTATGATAGTTGCGCCAAGGATTATTTTCCAACCGTGAAATAGGTTACGAGGGCACTGAAATCTCATCAACATTCACACAGTTTCTACTTTTATAAACTGGGCTTGTTCTTTGCCTCGAATCACTGCAAGTTGGCTGGAAATAACGGTTTTCACCTTGCACACCTAACAACCATGAAATGTCCCGTCACATATTTCCAAGCAGCTCACTGTGTTAACAAAGTGTTTCTCTCGCTAACATCCCTCAGGCAAAGCTGTCAATCAGCACCACACATCATGTCTGAAAGAGTTGGAAGCTTAATGTTGGTCCCTGAGTTTGTATTGTAGCAGTCTTTTCTGTATTCAAACAGACTGTTTCCCCTGGTTCCACCCTGGGCTATTGAACATCTCTTTAGGAAGATGAGAAACGACTGCCTGCTAAATGTAATGTAGCGTAATGGCTCCAGAGCTGAGCTGAGCTAAGATGAGCTGTGTGAGAATGGGCTTCAGGAATTCTAAATGCTGTCAATGGTGCTTAAAACCCTACGAGGGGAACCTGACACTGGCAGTCTCACTGAAGATTCTCAACGCTGGTGGGTACCCAGGAGAGAAACATGAGTCTCCATCGGCTTTGTACTGTTGTCACTGAGCTCAAACTCTGCCTCGACTGAAGAACAAAGAATGGCCTATTTAACTGAACAAACCAGCAAATCTGAGATGCTTCTTTCTGATCTTCATAAAACAGCTACTGTAAACAAATGGAATAAAGGGGAAATATTTTTTGAAAGCAAAGTAATACTGACTAGCTATCGGATTGAAAGGTGGTATTACTAGCCAACAGAAAGGGAAGACCTCATGAGCATCCTGTATTCAGCATGCAGAATCAAAGCTTTTTCATGTGCCATACCATATGTATCGGCATCAAACAATACTGTGTGCTTTTGGTTTTCTCCACAGTGGTTCCTGGTCCAAGGTTGACTAAGCTTAAATAAAATAAATATGGGATGGCGGGGGCAGAGCAGTTTGATGTAAAATAGGACTGGCAGTGTCCCTTTGCCTGGTGCCCAGAAAGGTTCAGATGCCTTCATCCTTTATTTGTGTTCTGTAATTCAAGGTGAAGCTCGTTCGCTGCTGCAGGCTTCAAACTACTGATTGGAGACAGAATGTGAGCGGACAATTTCTTTGCTGAGGCTTAGAGAATAGTTTGAGTCTTGGATTTGTCTGAGGTCAACAGCATAGCCTAGCATTGTGGCTTCAAGTACTCCAGGCAAGGTCAAAGCTATAAGAGGTCCCTGTGAAGTAGCTTTGTCATAGGACATTAGACATAACACAGGCCATGGGGGTGGCATTCTGCACGGCAGATGTACTGTTAACTGCACAGCACCACCACAGCAATGACAAAGACCATGTTTCCATGCTGCAGAGGGTGTAATTTGGTCAGCCAAGCCCTTCCCGTGGATATATACAGTCTTGTGACTTAGCGGAGGGAAGTTAGCCATTTGTGTTTAGCAACTGGAGCAGTGATCTTGTGCAGGGGATGGTTTCTGTCCCTGTGATGTTGCGCCGCCTGGCCCCAGCCCCAAGCGGCATCCTACAATCTGTGGTTAACCACTGTCACAGCCCTTCCCTTTACCCATGGGCCTCCCTCGCTCTCCATCAGCCTACATGGGCCTAGGTCTCATATAGACAGCACCAGCCCTGGAGATGCCTGGCTACTACTTCTACAACAAACACATTCCAACCCCTACTTCCAGGGACTCTGAGCTCTTCCCAGACTGAATGAAGGATTGTTTTCTTCCTTTCTTCCCATAACTTTCTCTCGCTTTCTCTCTCTGCACGTAGGCTATCCAGTGGTAAAACAAGAGGAGCCAGGAGAAACTCCCCAGAAAAATCTGACACTGATCCGCATGAATGCCAGGGAGGACTTTTTAAAATACTCTTGTAAAAAATGGCCGACTGTGAACCAGCAGCTGCAATGGTGGTTTTCACAGACGAGTTTGGAAAAATAGGTCACTCGCGCCAGAAGTGTGTCGTCATCTCTTAGAAACCATGAGCAATCGCAGAATTATTCCCCAGTATTCTCGATTCTTTGCATAGCGCCTTCGTTGTGGTTTATTTGAAGTGTCTGAAGCCTTAGTGGTTCTTTTCAATCTGTGAAGAGGAGGAATGCTGTGAATTTAGGCCTGCAGTTAAAGACGATGCTTTGCCCTTTTGAACAGAACCAAAACAAGTCTTGTAGCCAGCACGACATCAGTTCAAATAAACATTTTCAAAATGGACCTTTTAGAAAAAAAATGTGAACGTTCTGGATTACGTATAAACATCAATGTTTCATGGAATGAAAAGAAATCCATGACATTAAACGTTTACTGTTTGATTATTGGCTACGGCCCAATTCTTTGAGAGCAATCAAGTTATTAAAAAAAGGAGCTCATTCGAGGTTATGAGTCCCGTATTTGAAATAAAAATGTGCATTTCAAACAGTGTTTGTGGTTCACTTGTTCATGCGTTTGTATGGATAACAAGCACCGACTACACCCAGTGTTGGGGGAGCGTGAGGGGGAGGGAAGATGAAGGTAATTCAAATCCTCGGGAGCTCTACTAATTAGATCTAGGCCATAAGCACAACCTTTAATTGAAGCGTACAATTTACTTGGCTTTAACGCCATTGTTTGATTAGGCAATGCAGCAATTACATATGGCAGGCGCACAGCATGCCTTCTCTACACATGTTTCCATTTGTGGATGGATGTTTCTGCTCATTGGGGTGGCAACCTCAGAGAAAAAGAGTGCAGGATTGAGCGGGTGGGGGGGAGGCAAAGGAATGACGGGAAGAGGCAGTGGTAGTTAACCACAGGGTCCATCCTTCATCACTACTTCCACGCCCATAAGGAACAACACCAAAGGGATACAAAACCCCTCTTTTGAGGGCTATACAAAGTCTTTAAATTAGGGGAAGAGGATGGGGAGATAGAGCTGAGACAGAAATAGCCTGATTAGGCAATTCGGGCCGCAATTACATATGGGGGAGAGAAGCTAGTAACTGAATAACATTGTTCCTACAACAGAGCTGTCCTTTTGTCTATTTGTGCTACTTCATCTGAAAGTTAACTACCATTGACTGTCTCAGTTTGATACAAGAGCAAATATTCCAAATCAGCACAAATACCTAACAGTAAGATCATCAATGATGGATGCACCCCACATTCTGCATTACATTCACATACAGCAATCAGTACTCTAATAAATGTATTTTGCAAACAAACATTGTGTCAAGAATGCGCCATCATTGCACATTTTCTGCAATCTATATTGAGCTAATGTTCAATTGTCATGATTCTCTGCAGTGTATATTGATATCAAATGATTGCATGAATCCAGTTACTACTACACATAGAATGCAACTTTTCTGGCAAGCCAAAGTGATGATGCAGTATTACTGGCTCTCCCTGAAAGCTATTGGAGTCACAGGCTTCATTCATTATGCAGTTGAACATGAAGACAGACAGGCCTATGTGTAGAGGCATCAATCCACAACCACTTGTTTATCCCTGAACAGTCTTCTCTGTATTAATGAAACTGTATGTAACTTGAATGTGTAATGTGAATAAGTCTGCGAAAGAGAATGCACTCTGTCAGTACAGTATGACTGCTTCTCTGAATGTACAGGTAACTGCCAAAATAAAAGGAAACACTTGAGTAAATGAGGGATACAAAGTATCTTGAATGCAGGTGCTTCCACACAGGTGTGGTTCCTGAGTTAATAAAGCAATTAACATCCCATCATGCTTAGGGTCATGTATAAAATGCCCAGTTACCCATTATTTTGGCTAACATGGCTAGAAGAAGAGTTCTCAATGACTTTGAAAGAGGGGTCTCAAAGGAGCATGGGAATTTAACGTTTGTGTGTGTACTTGTTTCCTTATCTTATCAGGACCCCAATGTCCTAACAATTCACCCAAATGTCCTGACAAGGTAGGAAAACAAACTTTTTTGTAAAAGTCAGGACTTTTTTAACGTCCTGAATCTGTTAAAATTCTATTTTAAGCTTAATGGTTAGGTTTTGGGGTTACGGTTAGTTTAAGGGTTCGGGAAAATAAGAGTTTTAATGGTCAAACATTTTTACTCCACAAAAATAAATTTCTAGAAAATAAAGCATTGTGTGTGTGTGTGTGTTAGTCTCAGTCACCAGATGTCAACCCCATTTGAACACTTATGGGAGAACCATCAACAAAACACCAAATTATGGACTTCCTTGTGGCAGAATGGTGTCGCATCCCTCCAATAGAGTTCCAGACACTTGTAGAATCTATGGCCCAACGCCTTATTAAGACACTATGTTGGTGTTTCCTATATTTTGTAAGTTAAGTATGAAAGCCTGTACTTGTGTGCAATGTGCATGCTGGTAAACTCATTCTAATGTAAAACATGTTCTTCAGCTTATAGATTACCTCCCACCATCGCACTAGGAAGCAGATAAGCGCTCATGGACCTCAGCTTGGCTTGTCTTGGCTCTCTTTATGCCCATATCTTACACCAAGTAAGCTCTCCAAGAATCATATCTTTAGTTTGGCAGGCATGTCTAAATCACAGTCAAATGCCCTGCTTAATTAATGCATCTACGTAAATCTTTGTGATGAAGTTGCCCGAGTCTGTTACTTCGCATCGTTTTTGTTCCACTCACACATGATATTAACTGCAGTAGTGTGTGTATGGCAAATGTTATCATGCAGGTCTGATCTGCAGTCAGAGTGGTCCTAGCTCATTAACCAGCCCTGTGAGAGCAGATGGGACAGCAGAGATAAGAAGGGACCACTTCAACACTGACCTTGAGACAATACATTATCATTATCACTGCCTAGCCTAAACCCCCACTGCCACCATCATCCCCACCACAAGGCACCTGCTCAATAAGATCACTACACGTCTGGGACAACGTCCCAGGACAGGACAAGAATTATAAAGCCAGTGACCTCTTAGAAAAACACTAGGATGTAGGAGATCCCTGAACTTTGACCTCTCCGCAGAAAAAAAAAACAATCACACCTGCAGGGCGTCATTTGCTGAGCGGACGTTTTATGGGATCCTGAACAATTCTGCAATTTTGTGTTTTTTTTGGTCACGCCCTGACCTACTATAGTCACGCCCTGACCTACTATACCATAGAGAACCAAGGGCTCTCTATGGTCAGGGCGTGACAACTGGTGTGTCGTGTGTGTGTCCTGGAGTGTGTGTTTCCTGCAGAGCATCCTCAGGGTGGCTTGGCTGGGGAGAGAGGCATAGCAAGCCCGCCTGTGCAACCAGTGTGCAGTGGAGCAGACTGCTTTAGCCTGATAGCCCCGGTAATTTCATCTCACAAAGGCCACTTACAGCCAGACAGTGACAGCAGCAGCCATTCCCCATCATCCCCATGCCACACACAAGATGCAGAATTAAACATGGTTGGTTTCACCTCAGGGTACTACAGCCCCCCATTATCACCTCAAACACTGATGCCTGTTATGGTGAGTGGAGTGCATCAACACATCCAATATGAATGAGTCAGAGCGTTGTGGGGTAAAGGGAAACACAGGAGGTTCATGGGTTTGTGTAACATCTGGGTTGTAACATCTGGGTTTGTGTAACATCTGGGTGTGCCGCATGAAAAATAAACAGCCTCAGTAGGAATTAGCCTCCTTGGCAACAATATCACTGTTGGATTACACATTACACACACACACACACACACACACAGCGAGAGCATGCACAGACAACATATACGCACACGTACATGTACGCAGCAGACAAAAGCGTCTGCCTCCAAGCCAAATTCACTCACCTAATCCCCTACACAGCCTTTCTGGCCTCTCTACTGCAGAGCTTACCGTCCCCTTACAGCTCTCTACATTAGTGCCAAATGCTCATGAAAATCAGGTTGGAGTAGACTCTCACACTGCACATGCCCAATGACAGTAGCCTAACTTCATCATCGCACTCAAATGGAAGACTGCCTTATCCTCTTCTTGGACTTTTTCCATTGCTGACAGTTTTTTCAGACCTGGCTTTGGGTGGGTGTGGTAGGCATGGCATCCTTCTCTGTGCAACCCTCTCTCCCTTCTCATCCAGGCTCAGTTTTCCACTCTTCCTCTGTCACTAATCCCTGCTGTAGGGCTCTGTATCAGTCCATCTCTCCCTGGTCTGTCAGTTTGTCTGCCTACCTGACTGCCTGCACTGTTTGCCTGCCTGCTCTGTCAGCCTGTTTATCATTTATCCCTGATCATTACCATCTGGTTTAGAGAGGTGAGCCAGCACCCAGTTCGAATACAGGGTGTGACAGGACAAATCTGGTGGGAAGTGAGCTGGCAACCGGAGGGTTTCTGGTATCAAATCCTAGTCGCCATTGCCTACCTACCGTTGTGACCTTGTGCCCTTGAGCAAGGCACTTAACCCCCACAACAACATCACCCCGGGCGCCCAGTGTGGCAGCCCCCTGCACCTCTCCAAAACCTGTATACAGTATGTACTGTCTATCGATGTGTATATACGTCTGTCTTTCAGGGGAGAATGGGTTAAAAGTCCAATTTCAGTTGGACCTTGATCAATCATAATACTATGTGAAGATTACTTTAGGGGGTATTATTTGATTGGCAAAATATCTGATTCCCTTTCAATTGCCAACTGTTTTTCAAATCTCAATTTCTTCAAACAGTCACCTGTCAAGTGGAGTGCTGTGGTGTATACTAAAAGGAAGGAAATGTGACAGCTTCTCATCACAGGTCCAGAGGTTCAGACAGACAGAAAGACAGACCACTTCACAGTGAGAGATGAATAAGTCACCCCTTCTCTCTCTCTTTCTCTTGCTCTCATCCTTCCTCACCATTGATTTTCTCTCCTTCCTGAGTATCATCATCACAGTGTCACCATGCTACACAGGACTGAAGCTTCAAGGAAGCCAATGCCCCAGCGCACCAGACATGCCCTTTCACAACACCAGCCGTCAATCACAGCCGTATCCAGGCACCAGCTGCCATGGAGAACCAAGAAAAATAGACTGCATGGTGTCTCCATGGCAACATGGGCATGCACACATCCCTTGGGAGCAGCTGATTGGAGGAGAGCAGGGTGGGGGGATGCAGATAGGTGTGGAAGTGGGGTTAGAACACATGTGTAGGTTCACTCCTTGTGACATGACATTAATGTTATTTTCTCTTTCTGTCTCTGGATGTGTAGCAAGCGGAGGCTTTGGATGGATCAAATAATGTAAACATAAAACATAATCTTCTTTAACCTGTCTGGGCTAGGGGGCAGTATTTTCACGGCCGGATGAAAAACGTACCCAATTTAAACAGGTTACTACTCTGGCCCAGAAACTAGAATATGCATATTATTAGTAGATTTGGATAGAAAACACTCTGAAGTTTCTAAAACTGTTTGAATGGTGTCTGCGAGTATAACAGAACTCATATGGCAGGCAAAAACCTGAGACAATTTCAAGCAGGAAGTGGAAAGTCTGAGAATTGTAGTTCTTCTTTGATTCTCTATCGAAGCTACAGTGTCTGTGGGGTGACGTCGCACTTCCTAAGGCTTCCATTGGCTGGCTAAAGCCTTCAGAAAGTGGTTTGAGCATTCTCCTGTCACTGGCCAGAGTATAGGAGCTCATTCACTGAGTGGTCTGCCTGGCAACAAAGGGATTGGATATGCGCAGTCACGCGAGCACGCCGTTCCTTCTTTTTCTTCTTGAATGAATATGCTATTGTCCGGTTGGAATATTATCGCAATTTTACGTAAAAAATACCATAAAGATTGATTTTAAACAGCGTTTGACATGCTTCTAAGTACGGTAATGGAACATTTTGACTTTTCGTCTCTCGTTCTGCGCTCGCGCGTTATGCCTTTGGATAAGTGATCTGTACGCTCGAACAAAACGGAGGTATTTCTACATAAATATGGATTATTTGGAACAAAAATAACATTTCTTGTGGAAGTAGCAGTCCTGGGAGTGCATTCTGACGAAAATCAGCAAAGGTAAGACAATATTTCTAATACTAATTCTGAGTTTAGGTTGCCCCGAACTTCGCCGTGATGGCTGAGCTATGTACTCAGAATATTGAAAAATGTTCTTTCTCCATAAAGCTATTTTAAAATCTGACACAGCGGTTGCATCCAGGAGTAGTCCATCTATAATTCTTTAAATAATTGTTATATATTTTGTCAACGTTTATGGTGAGTATTTTTGTAAATTGATGTGCACTTTCAACGGACGTTTTGGTGGGAATACATTTTCTGAACATCACGCGCCAATGTAAAATGCTGTTTTTGGATATAAATATGAACTTTGTCGAACAAAACATACATGTATTGTGTAACATAATGTCCTAGGAGTGTCATCTGATGAAGATCGTCAAAGGTTAGTGCTTCATTTAGCTGTGTTTTGGGTTTTATTGACACATGTCCTTGCTTGGAAAATGGCTGTGTGATTATTTTGTCTATGTACTCTCCTAACATAATCTGTTTTGCTTTCGCTGTAAAGCCTTTTTGAAATCAGACAATGTGGTTACATCAAGGAGAAGTGTATCTTTAAAATGGTGTAAAATAGTTGTATGTTTGAGAAAGTTGAATTATGACATTTGTTGTTTTTGAATTTGCCGCCCTGATATTTCACTGGCTGTGTCCCGCAGGTGGGACGCTAGCCCATTGAAGTTAATTACTTTGTATTATTGCTGCTCTGAAACACATCCCTTAATAGAGTCAGTAAATAAAAGGGCTTTATCTCCCAGCAGTAACCCAGGCTGAACATCCTTGGGAACGATACAGCGATACTCTATGCACAATATATCTCATACTCTGCAATCACATAATTTATCAAATACACTATACACGCCATCTGCATTGACAATATTGTAGAGCATGATGTCTGATTTGAGTATTTTAACAGGTCTAGCCATTATGATATTACTGCTGTATGGTAAAACATGCATTTGTAGCCAAAGTGTTCACCCTGCCAGACTATTGCTCACCCATTAGCGCGAGACAGTTTCCACAGAGGCCAAGGTCACCTGGTGCCTCAGAACAGTAAACAGAAACCACAGGGAGAGCTTATGTATTCTGGGAGTAGACTGTACCACCACAGCTACATACAGCAGCTACAGTAGAAAGAGGAACTTCCTATAGAACAGGAGAGAGAGAGAGAGAGAGAGAGAGAGAGAGAGAGAGAGAGAGAGAGAGAGAGAGAGAGAGAGAGAGAGAGAGAGAGAGAGAGAGAGAGAGAGAGAGAGAGAGAGAGAGAGAGAGAGAGAGAGAGAGAGAGAGAGAGAGAGAGAGAGAGAGAGAGAGAGAGAGACAGACAGACAGACAGACAGACAGACAGACAGACAGACAGACAGACAGACAGACAGACAGACAGACAGACAGACAGACAGACAGACAGACAGACAGACAGACAGACAGACAGACAGACAGACAGACAGACAGACAGACAGACAGACAGACAGACGCAAGTAAGGAGATAGCCTTGTGCCTCCTGTCCGCTGCTCTCTGGCCAACTCCAGCCAAAAGTCTCTGGAGAGCCCAAACCAACTGACCAAGCAAACATGCTCTCAAAAATAACTGCATTTATGGGATCGTACCTTGAAATGGCTGCCAGTGTACCATTGCCTCCAAACCAAGAGTATCAAGTAAAAAAGAGTAAGTAGCCTTGCTCAAGCTTAGGCTTGTGCGAGCCGGAAAAGCTCATTGGTGCAGGAGCCTATCTCCTGTTTCTGTAGCCTGAGGCATGCTATCACAGGGCCTTAACCCCAATCTATCTCCTGTTTCTGTAGCCTGAGGCATGCTATCACAGGGCCTTAACCCCAATCTATCTCCTGTTTCTGTAGCCTGAGGCATGCTATCACAGGGCCTTAACCCCAATCTATCTCCTGTTTCTGTAGCCTGAGGCATGCTATCACAGGGCCTTAACCCCAATCTATCTCCTGTTTCTGTAGCCTGAGGCATGCAATCCCCTTGGCCTTAACCCCAATCTATCTCCTGTTTCTGTAGCCTGAGGCATGCTATTACAGGGCCTTAACCCCAATCTATCTCCTGTTTCTGTAGCCTGAGCCATGCTATCACAGGGCCTTAACCCCAATCTATCTCCTGTTTCTGTAGCCTGAGGCATGCTATCACAGGGCCTTAACCCCAATCTCCTTAATGCAAGAAGAAGAAGAGAAGAAGAAGAGACTCATCAAGTCACATTTTTACAGTCCTTGGTATGACTCAGACGGGATCGAAATCACAACCTTCAAATCGTAGGGTGGACACTAACAACAAGGCCACTGAGCGTCTAGTAGTCTACTTTAAACACCAGTTATTTACTTTCTATTTAAGGATGTAGATCTGAAAGCTCAACAGATGAGTTTCTCTTCTGTGTGTCTCTCATTCCCCTTTTGTTAAGGAAAATAATTGCCTCCTCCAGAGATAGTCAACAATTATTAACTGCAATCCTTCTCTGTGTTTGCTAGGAGTGACTTGGGGGTCCTGATCAGAGACAGTACAGTGGTGATGACAGACAAGACCAAGGCATAGAGCTGCTGTGCTGGGAGTCCCAGGCCAGTGTGAAAAGCTGACAGTGATGAATGTCAATATTTGGGATTGCACTATACTGAGGCCACTGAGACCAGTCAGTTGAAAAAGTGTGAGAGAGCAGAGCATGACCCTGGAGACCCCATCCATAGAAAGACTGCATCATGACTTCATGTCAGTGCTGGGATTTGTTCTGCAGTGGGGCTCACCTGTGGAGAAATTCACCAAACACAGCCTAGGTCTACCTCCCTGGGCTCCACAGTCATGAGCCTGCCCCACACATTCCAAGGGGCCCAGACAATCCTCTCTGCACATGGATTCATCATTGAGCCACGGTACAGTATAATGTGTGTGTGATGTCAAGTGGAATGTATAAGCGGATGATTTAGCTCCAGAGTTCCCTCGATCTTCTACATCCATCTTGACTGCTAGAAGTTTTGCCACCTGTGTTTATTCACTTGACAGTTGTGCTTTTCTAGGTCTTCAGTAATGTATAATGGGAGCCTGTGCTGCGATGCTACAGTACATCTCTATCTTCAGTGGAGGTTGCTGAAGGACTGCTGTGCTGCTAATAGCTGCCTCAGCTCAATGGTATTTTCATTCATAATCAGTATAATATATTGCTATATCATATTGTTAATCAGCCAGGTCAAAGTGTAATTAGGAGTTTATTAATGACTAAAACTTTTTATCCCCCCTTTCTATTTGGTATGGTAGGAAAGAGCCCATGCAGCGAAGTGTTGGCAGTGTGCTGTTGCTAATGTTACTGGTTGTCAGAGGCCACTGTTGTTTTAGCGCTTCTCACCGCTGACCATCTCAGTAACAGAGATTAAATCATCTGAAAAGTAGAATAGCCCGCTGTGTCGTCCATGGAAACTCCTTGGCTGGGAACTAATGTGGCCTAAATACCATGCCATCATTTCCCCTGCCTGGCTGTGCTGGCTGTGCTCCAACTAGGATTGCTGCTCACTGCTGCATACACAATATCGTGGACATTTTTTCTTCCCTTTCTGTATTGGTTTTTGGTGCTTTTTGTCTCATTTAGAATTATTTTGAGAATAAAAAACTGACTGCATGCTTAGTTACGTGAGATCATGTATTGAAATGGCAGTAACTATTCAGGAGGCCCATGTGTAATTCACCAATGCCGAAGCAAACACAATGATTGAACCTGGGGACTAATCTGTTATTGTAACAGACAAATTAATACTCCGCAGATCACTCATTAAATAGAAGCTTTTGCTTTTCTACTAAGGCCTTAAAAAATATTATGGACAACAAAGGGAAACCCAGCCGCATAGCTGCCCAGTGACGCGAGCCTACCAGACGAGCTAAATGCCTTTTATAATCGAGGCAAGCAACACCGAAGCATGTATGAGATCACCAGCTGTTCCGGACGACTGTGTAATCACGCTCTCCGTAGCCGATGTGAGCAAGACCTTTAAACAGGTCAACATTCACAAAGCCGGGTGGTCATGCCTCACATCAACAAAATCATGCCGGAAACCCTAGACCTACTCCAATTCGGATACCGCCCCAACAGATCCACAGATGACGCAATCTCAATCGCACTCCACACTGCCCTTTCCCACCTGGACAAAAGGAACACCTATGTGAGAATGCTGTTCATTGACTACAGCTCAGCGTTCAACACCATAGTGCCCATAAAGCTCATCACTAAGCTAAGGACCCTAGGACTAAACACCTCCCTCTGCAACTGAATCTTGGACTTCTTGACGGGCTACCCCCAGGTGCCTCAAAGTGATTATCTCGGGATATGTTGTCGGAATCGGTTCAGCCACCGGGCTTCTCCATGCATTGCGCTGACAGAGATAAACACCTCTCTGGGAAGAGGAAGGGCAGAGGTGTATGCTTCATGATTAACAACTCATAGTGTAATCATAACAACATACAGGAAGTCAAGTCCTTCTGCTCACCCAACGTAGAATTCCTTACTATCAAAGGCCGGCCATATTACCTCCCAAGAGAATTCTCATCAGTTATCGTCACAACTGTGTACATTCCCCCTCAAGAAGACACCAAGACGGCCCTCAAGGAACTTCACTGGACTCTATGTAAACTGGAAACCATACATCCTGAGACTGCATTTATTGTAGCTGGGGATTTTAACAAAGCAAATTTGAGAACAAGGCTACCTAAATTCTATCAGCATATTGATTGCACTACACGCGGGGGTAATACACTCGATCACTGCTATTCTCACTTCCGCAATGCATACAAAGCCCTCCCCCGCCCTCCCTTCGGCAAATCCGACCACGATGCCATCTTGCTCCTACCGTCTTATGGGCAGAAACTCAAGATGTACCAGTGACTAGAACCATTCAACGCTGGTCTGACCAATCGGAATCCACGCTTCAAGATTGTTTTGATAACGCAGACTGGGATATGTTCCGGTCAGCCTCAGAGAACAACATCGATCTATATGCTGACTTGGTGAGTGAGTTTATAAAGAAGTGCATTGGAGATGTTGTAACCACTGTGACTATTAAAACCTACCCTAACCAGAAACTATGGATGGATGGCGGCATTCGCGCAAAACTGAAAACAGACCTCTTTCCACATTTAAACATGGAAAGAGGTCTGGAAATATGTCTGAATATAAACAGCGTAGTTAATCCCTCCGCAAGGCAATCAAACAAGCGAAAAGCCGGTACAGGGACAAAGTAAAGTCGCAATTCAACGGCTCAGACACGAGATGTATGTGGCAGGGTCGACAGGAAATCACGGACTACAAAAATAGTCGTCCTCAGAGCATGAGCAAACCAGCTGGCTGGTGTGTTTACGGACATATTCAATCTCTCTCTATCCCAGTCTGCTGTCCCCAAATGCTTCAAGATGGCCACCAATGTTCCTGTACCCAAGAAGGCAAAGATAACTGAACTAAATGACTAAATGACTACTTCGGAATATGTCCGAGTGTATTACCCCCGCGTGTAGTGCAATCAATATGCTGATAGAATTTAGGAATTTAGGACCTTGTGAAGATGCTGGAAGAAACAGGTACAAAAGTATCTATATTCTCAGTAAAACAAGTCCTATATCGACATAACCTGAAAGGCCGCTCAGCAAGGAAGATGCCACTGCTCCAAAACTGCCATAAAAAAGCCAGACTACGGTTTGCAACTGCACATGGGGACAAAGATCGTACTTTTTGGAGAAATGTCCTCTGGTCTGATGAAACAAAAATAGAACTGTTTGGCCATAATGACCATCGTTTTGTTTGGAAGTTAAAGCTTGGTCTCAAATGGGTCTTCCAAATGGACAATGACCCCAAGCATACTTCCAAAGTTGTGGCAAAATGGCTTAAGGACAACAAAGTCAAGGTATTGGAGTGGCAATCACAAAGCCCTGACATCAATCCTATAGAACATTTGTGGGCAGAACTGAAAAGGCGTGTGCGAGCAAGGAGACCTACAAACCTGCATCAGTTACTCCAGCTCTGTCAGGAGGAATGGGCCAGAAATCATCCAACTTTTTGTGGGAAGCTTGTGGAAGGTTACTTAAAATGTTTGACCCAAGTTAAACAATTTCAAGGCAATGCTACCAAATAATAATTGTGTGTATGTACACTTCTGACCCACTGGGAATGTGATGAATGAAATAAAAGCTGAAATAAATAATTCTCTCTACTTTTCTTCTGACATTTCACATTCTTAAAATAAAGTGGTGATCCTAACTGACCTAAGACAGGGAATTTTTACTAGGATTAAATGTCAGGAATTATGAAAAACTGAGTTTAAATGTATTTGGCTAAGGTGTATGTAAACTTCCAACTTCAACTGTATCTTACATTACTTATATCATATGTATATACTGTATTGTATACCATCTATTGCACCTTGCCTATGCCGCATGGCCATCGCTCCAACTATTCATATGTACATATTCTCATTCATCCCTTTACATTTGTGTGTATTAGGTAGTTGTTGGGAAATTGTTAGATTACTTGTTAGATATTACTGCACTGTCGGAACTAGAAGCACAAGTATTTCGCTACACTCGCATCTGCATGTGACCAATAAAAGCTGATTTGATTTGGTAAGGGTAGGCAACAACACATCTGCCACGCTGATCCTCAACACTGGAGCCCCTCAGGGGTGATTGCTTAGTCCCCTCCTGTACTCCCTGTTCACCGATAACTGCGTGGCCAAGCACGACTCCAACACCATCATTAAGTTTGCTGACGACACAACAGTAGTAGGCCTGATCACCGACAACGATGAGACAGCCTATAGGGAGGAGGTCAGAGACCTGGCCGTGTGGTGCCAGGACAACAACCTCTCCCTCAATGTGAGCAAGACAAAGGAGCTGATTGTGGACTATAGGAAAAGGAGGGCTGAACAGGCCCCCATTAACATTGACGGGGCTGAAGTGGAGCGGGTTGAGAGTTTCAAGTTCCTTGGTGTCCACATCACCAACAAACTATCATGGTTAAAAAACATCAAGACAGTTGTGAAGAGGGCACGACAACACCTTTTCCTCCTGAGGAGACTGAAAAGATTTGTCATGGGTCCCAAGATCCTTAAAAAAGTTATACAGCTGCACCAAGTCTAGGACCAAAAGTCTCCTTAACTTTTTAGGGTATAGGGGGCAGTATTTTCGATTTTGGATGAAAAGTGTGCCCAGAGTAAACTGCCTAATACTCGGGCCCAGAGTCAAATATCTGCATATTATTAGTAGATTTGGATAGAAAACACTCTGAAGTTTCTAAAACTGTTTGAATGATGTCTGTGAGTATAACAGAACTCATATGGCAGGCAGAAACCTGAGACAAATCCAACCAGGAAGTGTGGAAATCTGAGAATTGTAGTTCTTCTTTTGAATCCCTATCGAAACTACAGTGTCTGTGGGGTCATGTTGCACTTCCTAAGGCTTCCATTGGCTGTCAACAGCCTTCAGAAAGTTTTTCCATCCTTCTCCTGTTACTGGTCAGAGAATAGTAGCTCAGTCAATGAGTGGACTGCCTATGGACAAAGGACTTGGTGATGCCCGATCCCGCGAATGCGCCGTTCCTTCTTTTTCTTCTGTAATGAATACGCTATTGTCTGGTTGGAATATTATCAACGTTTTATGTTAAAAGTACCCTAAGGAATGATTGTAAACAAAGTTTGACATGTTTCTACGACCGGTAATGGAACATTTTGACTTTTCGTCTCTGGTACTGCGCTCGCGCGTTATGCCTTTGGATAGTGATCTGAACGCACGAACAAAACGGAGGTATTTGGACATAAATATGGAGTATTTCAAACAAAACAAACATTTCTTGTGGAAGTAGGAGTCCTCGGAGTGCATTCTGACAAAGATCAGCAAAGGTAAGAGAATATTTATAATACTAATTCAGAGTTGTGTTGATGCCAGAACTTGGCGGGTAGCTGTATAGCTTGCTTCGATGGCTGAGCTATGTACTCAGAATATTGAACCATGTGCTTTCTCCGTAAAGTTATTTTGAAATCTGACAAAGCGGTTGCATCAAGGAGTAGTGTATCTATAATTCTTTCAATAACTGTTGTAAATTTTATCAACGTTTATGATGAGTATTTCTGTAAATTGATGTGCACATTCACCGGAGGTTTGGTGGGAATACATTTTCTGAACATCACGCGCCAATGTAAAATGCTGTTTTTGGATATAAATATGAACTTTATCGAGCAAAACATACATGTATTGTATAACATGAAGTCCTATGAGTGCCATCTGATGAAGATCATTAAAGGTTAGTGAATATTTTAGCTGTACTTTTGGTTTTTGTGATGCATGTCCTTGCTTGGAAAATGGCTGTGTGGATTTTCTTGTGAAGTTTATGTCCTAACATAATCAAATTTTATGCTTTCGCCGTAAAGCCTTTTTGAAATCGGAGAATGTGGTTAGATTAACGAGAGTCTTATCTTTAAAATTGTGTAAAATAGTTGATTGTTTGAGAAAATGAAATTATGAGATTTTTGCTGTTTTGTATTTCACGCCATGCTATTTCACTGGCTGTTGAATAGTGTGGGACGGTCACGTCCCACCTAGTCCAGAGAAGTTAACAGCTTCTACCCCCAAGCCATAAGACTACTGAACAATTAATCAAATGTCCACCTTGATTATTTACGTTGACCCCCCCCCCCCCTCCGCCTTTGTTTTTACACTGCTGTTACTTGCTGTTAATTATCTATGCATAGTCACTTTACAAATGACCTCAACTAAGCTGCACCCCTGCACATTGACTCGGCCCTGTTACCCCCTGTATATAGCCTCGTTATGGTTATGTCATTTTCTTGTTACTTTTGTATTGTATTTATTTTTTTATTTTGTAAATATTTTCTTACCTCTATTTCTTGAACTTCATTGTTGGTTAAGGGCTTGTAAGTAAGCATTTCAGAGTAAGGTCTACACCTATAGTATTTGGCACATGGGACAAATTACATTTGATTTGATTATTTCTGAAATCCACAGAACAATTTATACAAACTAGCAATTTATTGTGAGCAGCTGCAGTCACTTCAGACTTGGCCAATTGGGACCAGGACAACTACAGTAGAGGAAACACTGATTGCATTGACTGAGTTGGCCAACATATTGGTCTTTATGGAGACACATGGCCTGGTCATAGTTTACAGTGATCTAAACTAGACTGTTGTTTCAAAAATGGTGGTTTGGAACATGGTGACCATAGACACCATATAGACTACATAATTGTTTGGGACCCACTGGTTGGTTCTCACGGCTCAATTACTTCACACTAGGCTCAGCACACTGTGACCAGAAACCTTGTTTTGATGATCTGATGAATATTGCCGAAGACCAATATGAAATATGAGTTAATCAGTGCAAATCTATTGCAATCGTTTGAGGCTTTTTACCACTTGGATGTTGCCTTAATACCTAACACTGCATGGATGGTTTGCTGCATTGATCTCCCCTGTCTGATTACAGAAAAGCTGCCTTGTAACCTGGAGTTAAAACAGACACACTCCCAACCTCGCATAATTCAAATGGGATGTCATCATTGTTAAACCAAAGATCATAGTCAATAAAATCAGCCCGATTTAAACTAATATTGAGGCGGCTTGATATCAAATAATAAACACATGGGTGTTTTAAACTCTGTTAAATATCTACTCTGATTAAGATTCAAAGATGTCTGCAGAAAGAATGGGGTGTGAGCTGTGATATTAAAAAACAATCTATTTTGGCTATTGAACTATAGTAAATGAACTGGATTAACACCCGTAACAGAATGATGGTAACAGAATGACATCATGGGTCCCTGATCTGTACTATACAGAAATGCATAATTATGAATGTCATTCTCTTTATGGTGACATATCCTGAGTAGGTACACAAAGGTAGAACAATTGAATATCCTCCCTTGAAGATTATAGTTGTGGTCGCAGCTAAGCACAGCAGAGCAAAGTTCAGTAAAATACAGTACAGCACAGTAAAGTAGAGTTCAGTGCAGTATAGTTCAGTACAGAAAATTATAAAGTACAGTACTGTATTGTACTGACCTATACTCTACTTTTCTTTAGTGTACTGTACTGTCCAAACTACTTTCAACGTCCATGGACGTCCGGTGTTGGTCGTTGCTTAGTGGGTGAGAGGGCTGGTTACAGTAAGTGGAATGTGGGCTCATGGGTAGGTGTCAGTAAGAGCCGGGAGAGGTGACATTAAATGGAGAGAGAGAAAAGAGAGACAAGGGGAGGGGTTGCCCAAACTGTTTTCACACTCTTTCTTTGACCTCCATGGAACAGAATTTTTTAATAAAACAGCTATAAGCTGAACATAACAGTATGCCAGTGGAAGGGAGGACAGTAGCAGGTGCCCCAACTGTGGTTATTTTATTTATTTTATTTATATTTTATTTTACTTATTTTTTGCTGTTTATCCAACTCTGGATTGAGTTTCCTACTAATTCCCATTGTAGCCAATTCAGCTGCAGTCATTCTGTTACTGATTTGTTGGTCATTCTGTTACCAATTTTGTAACAGAATGACACGTTTTAATAACTTAAATCATAAACCAAATTGTTATCAGTAAACCAAATTGTTATCAGTAAAGACACGATAACTAATTGGTAGGTCTACCTTAACTTGTTACTTCTGTGAACTTTCAGTATCCTCATGCATCATGATGGAGAGAAATTAGAAAATACAGTATTCAGACCCCTTGACTTTTCCACATTTTGTTACGTTACAGCCCTAGTCTAAATTGTATTAAATATTTTTTCCCTCATCAATCTACACATAATAGCCCATAATGACAAAGCAAAAACAGGTTGAGAAGTTTTTGCAAATGTATAAAAAAATTTTTAAACAAAAATACCTTATTTCCATAAGTATTCAGACCCTTTGCCATGAGACTCGAAATTGTTTCCATTAATCATCCTTGAGATCTTTCTACAACTTGATTGGAGTCCACCTGTGGTAAATTCAATTGATTGGACATGATTTGGAAAGGCACAAACCTATCTTACAAAAGGTCTCACAGTTGACAGTGTATGTCAGAGCAAAAACCAAGGCATGAGGTCGAAGGAATTGTCCGTAGAGCTCTGAGACAGGATTGTGTCGAGGCACAGATCTGGGTAAGGGTACCAAAACATTTCTACAGCATTGAAGGTCCCCAAAAACACAGTGGCCTCCATCATTCTTAAACTCTTCCTAGAGCTTGCTGCCCGGCCAAACTGAGAAATCGGGGGAGAAGGGCCTTGGTCAGGGAGGTGACCAAGACCCCAATGTTCACTCTGACAGAGCTCCTCTGTGGAGATGGGAGAACGTTCTAGAAGGACAGCCATCTCTGCAGCACTCCACCAATCAGGCCTTTATGGCAGAGTGGCCAGACGGAAGCCACTCCTCAGTAAAAGGCACATGACAGCTCGCTTGGAGTTTGCCGAAAGGCACCTAAAGGACTCTCAGACCATGAGAAAAAAGATTCCCTGGTCTGATTAAACCATGAATGAACTCTTTGGCCTGAATGCCAGGCATCACCTCTGGATGAAACTTGGCACCATTCCTACAGTGCAGCATGGTGGTGGCAGCATCATGCTGTGAGGATGTCTTTCAATGGCAGGGACTGGGAGACTAGTCAGGATCAAGGGAAAGATGAATGGAGCAAAGTACAGAGAGATCCTTGATGAAAACCTGCTCCAGAGCCCTCAGGACCTCATACTGGGGCGAAGGTTCACCTTCCAACAGGACAACGACCCGAACCACACAGCTAAGACAACGCAGGAGTGGCTTCGGGACAATTCTCTGAATGTCCTTGAGTGGCCCAGCCAGAGCCCAGACTTGAACCCGATTTGAACATTTCTGGAGAGACCTGAAAATAGCTGGGCAGCGACGCCCCCCAACCAACCTGACAGAGCTTGAGAGGACTGCAGAGAGGAATGAGAGAAATTCCCCAAATACAGGTGTGCCAAGCTTGTAGCATCATACCCAACAAGACTCGAGGCTGTAATCGCTGCCAAAGGTGCTTCAACAAAGTACTGAGTAAAGGGTCTGAAGACTTATGTAAATGTCATATCAGTTTTTTATTTAAAAATAGATTTGCAAAATTTCTAAAAACCTGTTTTTGCTTTGTCAAGGCTGTAACGTAACAAAATGTGAAGAAAGTCAAGGGGTCTGAATACTTTCCGAATGCACTGTACGTTGGTTTTTGGTAACAGAATGTCAAGACACTAGGCAATATTTCTTAATAAACTTACAGAAAGCAAATCATTTCAGCAAAACAAAATATAAATGTTGATATTATTTGGCAGGTGTCTTTGCTTCAATATTACTGTGTTTTGATGCATTTTTAATACCTATTAAATACTGTTTCGTGCTCTCACCACTGGTGTCCCCCAGGGCTCTGTTCTAGGCCCTCTCCTATTCTCGCTATACACCAAGTCACTTGGCTCTGTCATATCCTCACATGGTCTCTCCTATCATTGCTATGCAGACGACACACAATTAATCTTCTCCTTTCCCCCTTCTGACAACCAGGTGGCGAATCGCATCTCTGCATGTCTGGCAGACATATCAGTGTGGATGACGGATCACCACCTCAAGCTGAACCTCGGCAAGACGGAGCTGCTCTTCCTCCCGGGGAAGGACTGCCCGT
This sequence comes from Salmo salar, assembly GCF_965601325.2. Lineage (NCBI taxonomy): Eukaryota > Metazoa > Chordata > Actinopteri > Salmoniformes > Salmonidae > Salmo > Salmo salar. The sequence goes on along the minus strand of NC_138302.1, from coordinate 66,235,789 downwards.
TCCATGATCTCGCCATCACGGTTGACAACTCCCTTGTGTCCTCCTCCCAGAGTGCTAAGAACCTTGGAGTGACCCTGGACAACACCCTGTCGTTCTCTACTAACATCAAGGCGGTGACCCGATCCTGTAGGCTCATGCTCTACAACATTCGCAGAGTACGACCCTGCCTCACACAGGAAGCGGCGCAGGTCCTAATCCAGGCACTTGTCATCTCCCGTCTGGATTACTGCAACTCGCTGTTGGCTGGGCTCCCTGCCTGTGCCATTAAACCCCTACAACTCATCCAGAACGCCGCAGCCCGTCTGGTGTTCAACCTTCCCAAGTTCTCTCACGTCACCCCGCTCCTCCGCTCTCTCCACTGGCTTCCAGTTGAAGCTCGCATCCGCTACAAGACCATGGTGCTTGCCTACGGAGCTGTGAGGGGAACGGCACCTCCGTACCTTCAGGCTCTGATCAGGCCCTACACCCAAACAAGGGCACTGCGTTCATCCACCTCTGGCCTGCTCGCCTCCCTACCTCTGAGGAAGCACAGTTCCCACTCAGCCCAGTCAAAACTCTTCGCTGCTCTGGCACCCCAATGGTGGAACAAGCTCCCTCACGACGCCAGGACAGCGGAGTCAATCACCACCTTCCAGAGACACCTGAAACCCCACCTCTTTAAGGAATACCTGGGATAGGATAAAGTAATCCTTCTAACCCCCCCCCCCCCCCCCCCCCTTTAAAAGATGTAGATGCACTATTGTAAAGTGGTTGTTCCACTGGATATTATAAGGTGAATGCACCAATTTGTAAGTCGCTCTGGATAAGAGCGTCTGCTAAATGACTTAAATGTTAAAGTTGTCTAAGACCCCTTTTCCATCTGTTTGACCAGAAATCAAAGCCTTTGCTTATTCCATATTTTTAGGATGGGAAATGGTTGAAACATTTATATATGCCTTAATTTCTCTTAGCTTAAGACTCATAGCTTTCATTTGACACCAAATGTGATGTGCTCCTATGAACTTCACATGTTAGTGCTCATGGGGCTTTTTACATGGAAATGCCCACATTCCTTCTTAACACTTTTCATGTGCCAGCAGTTCAGCCATCACAAATTCCAGATGAAGACAAAATATATTCTGGAACCAATTATTCTATGTCAAAGACTTCAAATTATTATATGATTTATTGCAATACAACAAACCTTTAGCTATAATATGCTAAAGCAAAACAGAAGAACTGTCACGCCCTGACCTGAGAGAGAGGGTTTGTTTCTCTGTGGTGAGGTCAGGGTGTGGGGTGGGCATTCTATGGTGTCTATTTCTTTGTTTTGAGCCGAGTATGGTTCCTAATCAGAGGCAGCTGTCTATCGTTGTCTCTGATTAGGAATCATACATAGGCAGCCTTTCCCCACCTGTAGTTGTGGGATCTTAATTTTGTATTGCTTGTTATAGCCTGCAAGACGGGACGGTCGTATTCATTGTTTATTCTTTTGTTTGTAGTGTTCGGAGGTAGAATAAATTACAACGATGAACACTTACCACGCTGCGCTTTGGTGCCACTCCTTTTGACGATCGTGACAAGAACACAGGAGGTACAATCAGGAAAATATATAGGCATAGTATTTTTCTGATCCAAGCTAAGCTTACCAAAAGTTCTTAATAGGAAATGATTGTCAGATGTGCAAAATAGTATTTATTCTCAAATTATCCACATTTCACTGAAAGACTACCGTAAATTCCGGACTATAAGCCGCAACTTTTTTCCCAGGCTTTGAACCTCGCGGCTAATATATGGATTTTTCCCGCTTTCAATTTATTTTTTTACAAAAAAACACATTCTGTGACGTGCTCAGTTTTTTGGCGGAATGAAGCTTTCATTAGACTAATGAAATTGCCGGATGGGTTAAGGTCAAACAACTTTTTTGTTTACTGTTTAGATTAAATCGAGCGCTCTCAAATTTCCCATCATTCTGATTACGGTAGTCATTTTGTCACCCTCATCATGGCAAAGACAAGGAGAAATGCATATGATGCAGCTTTCAAGTTGAATGCAATTGATCTGGCTGTTGGAAAAGGAAATAGAGCTGCTGCACGGGAGCTTGGTCTTAATGAGTCGATGATAAGACGTTGGAAACAGCAGCGTGAGGAATTGACTCAGTGCAAAAAGACAACTAAAGCTTACTGCTCATTTTTTATTTTTTGTTACAAGCCGTGTTTCGTTAAAGCCTATTTATTTTTGTTACAAGCCGTGTTTCGTTAAAGCCTGTGTAAAGTTCATTTGTTTCAATATACTGGTAGGCACCTGCGGCTTATAGACATGTGCGGCTTATTTATGTTCAAAATAATACTTTTTTTTTTAAATTCAGTGGGTGCGGCTTATATTCAGGTGTGCTTAACAGTCCGGAAATTACGGTAGTTGCATCTGTGCAGTACAGTGCACATCTCTGATCTCAGTAATTGTATTAGTGTGATCACTGGGAGTAACAACACCTATAGTCTACACTATTGTCTATCCACCCAATGTGTGAACACTATCCCCTTGGCTCTCACTTGGCAAGAAGTCGGTTTCTTTGGAATGCTTTTCATATTGGCTGCTTTCTCTAGCCCTTCTAATAAAACATAACACTTTCTCCCCTTTTAGTGTGCTGGGATGATAACTGAAACTCATCAAAGCCCTCTGCTCTGCATGAAACAAACAGGGGTAGACTGGGGAGAATCCTGAGGCATGAGAATTAATATTATGGGAGGCCATCAGTACATGATATACACTATATGGTTCTCTCTAACCTTAGTAAGGCATAGTTGGACTGTGGTTATGGTTCTAGCAGAGGACATTTGCATTCTTTTGCATTCTGTATTGTAGAAATCAGAGGATAGATTTGTTCTTATGCTAAAACATTACTTTGTTACTCTAACTATCCCAGGGGTATTTAGCAGACCTCTGGGTAACATTGACATTACACAGACATAATGATTTTGGACATACAGTACCAGTCAAAAGTTTGGACACACCTACTCATTCAAGGGTTTTTCTTTATTTTTACTATTTTCTACATTGTAGAATAATAGTGAATACATCAAAACTATAAAATAACACATATGGAATCATGTAGTAAGCAAAAAAGTGTGAAACAAATCTAAATATATTTTATATTTGAGATTCTTCAAATAGCCACCCTTTCCTTGATGACAGCTTTGCACACACTTGGCCTTCTCTCAACCAGCTTCATGATGTAGTCACCTGGAATGCATTTCAATTAACAGGTGTGCCAGTCAATCATTACTTTAAGACATGAAGGTCAATCAATCCGGAAAATGTCAAGAACTTTGAAGGTTTCTTCATGTGCAGTCGCAAAAACCATCAAGCTCAATGATGAAACTGACTCATGAGGACCGCCACAAAAAAAGGGAAGACCCAGAGTTCATTGAGGTACAGTTAACTGTACCTCAGAAATTGCAACCCAAAAAACTTCAGAGTTCAAGTTACAGACATATCTCAACATTAACTGTTCAGAGGAGACTGCGTGAATCAGGCCTTCATGGTTGAATTGCTGCAGAGAAACCACTACTAAAGGACACCAATAAGAAGAAGAGACTTGCTTGGGCCAAGAAACACGAGCAATGGACATTAGACCGGTGGAAATCTGTCCTTTGGTCTGATGAGTTCTAATTTGAGATCTTTGGTCTTTGTGAGATGCAGAATAGGTGAACGGATGATCTCTGCATGTGTTGTTCCCACCGAGAAGCATGGAGGTGTGATGGTGTGGGGGTGCTTTGCTGGTGACACTGTCTGTGATTTATTTAGAATTCAAGGCACACTTAACCAGCATGGCTACCATTCTACAGCGACATGCCATCCCATCTGGTTTGTGCTTAGTGGGACTATCATTTGTTTTTCAACAGGACAATGACCCAACACACCTCCAGGCTGTGTAAGGGGTATTTGACCAGATGACCTGGCCTCCACAATCACCCGACCTCAACCCAATTGAGATGGTTTGGGATGAGTTGGACCACAGAGTGAAAGAAAAGCAGCCAACAAGTGCTCAGCAAATGTGGGCACACCTTCAAAACTGTTGGAAAAGGATTCCAGGTGAAGCTGGTTGAGAGAATGCCAAGAGTGTGCAAAGCTGTCATCAATGCAAAGGGTGGCTACTTTGAAGAATCTAAAATATTTGTATTTGTTTAACACTTTTTTGGTTACTACATGATTCCATACGTGTTATTTCAAAGTTTACAATGTTGAAAATAGTCAAAATAAAGCAAAACACTTGAATGAGTAGGTGTGTCCAAACGTTTAACTGGTACTGTACCTGCTATGTGAGATGTGAATCAAATCCCACTTACTTTATTGCCTCTGCAGAGCAGGTTGAGTTTGTTTGCTTTTGGTCTGGTTGAGGACAACCTGCAGAGAAGGGCTTATCACCAGCCCAGTAGCAGAAACCTGAGCCCAAAGGTGTGAAAACTGAAAACTCCCTTGACCAGACCACAGAGTGCTGCCTGCCTGCCTGCAGCAACATGACCCTGTTTCCTCTGTCTGTCTGCGTGTGTGTGCGCTATTAGTGAGGAAATTGCCGGCATGCTTGTACATGAGTATCACCAGGGTTAGACAGACAGAGGGTGTACCGGTCATTAGCGAGCTGTGACCTGAGAAAGAGGCCATAAGGGAATGCTATGCTGCAAGGTAAACTCTGTCTTTTCTATGGAAGGCAAATAATGAATATGTGCGTGTATTCACTGAGTCATGATATGAATGTTAGAGCCTGTAGTGTACATGGTGACATTACCCATCAAGTACTAACAAATGCAAGAGTTTAGTCGGGAACTACAGATCTGTAACTGCATCACCTTCAATGATGTTCTCATAAGCACCATAAACAACACATTATAAAGACAGCATCACAGCTACAGAAAAACGCTAATGTGGAGAAAAGATGATGAGCTAATATACAGAACATTTTGGAGCAGATTTGGGTGGGCATGTTATTCAAAGCTCCGGCATCCTGTTCATTAAGGGTTCACTGTTCTAAAAAAACAACAAAAGGAGTCTGAGGAGATTGCTCTGTAGCACTTCTCCTGCAATGGGATCAGGTTCAGCATCAGAGCCAAAGCCAGGGAAGGCTGCCAAAAGGACAGGCAACATGCTGTCCCCCAGCCAGGGCCGAGTGTGTGGGGGGGATAGGGAGAGAGAACAGTACAGACAAATAACAGACAAATCTAATAAAAAACTAACCACTCACAAGACAACCACGCCATAGGAGTTTCACCACATGGCCCAGCTACACAACTGAGTGGTTTAGAAGGGATTATGAAAGGGGTGAAAACAAGCAGTGGAAATGCTTCAGTATTAGCTTATCAAGCCAATCTAGCATAAGAAGGAAGTAGAGAAGCTTCCCTGTAAAATGTAATGGATGAACAAGAAACGGAGATTACAGAGACATACACACATGCCAAAAGAGAAGTTGACTTATGAAATTCACATATCTTTTGAGCAAAATGTTTGTGGCAATGTGAAGTTGTTTTCTTGCTTGGTGAATCATTTAAAATGCAGACATTTAAGAAGAAACAGAGACTAATCACAGTGATAACATTGCCCTTTCCTATTGGCTCATAGGTCTTCATCCTCAAGCTCAAATGACTATTAAAATGATTCACTGATGCCTTACTGAAATCAATCTATCAACAAATACAAGCCAAGCAACCTTGCAGCAGCTAGCTATGCTGTGCCACGGCCTATCAGAAAGGCAACACTGATCATCAACACCCTCTCTCTCGTATACATCATCCATACATAAAAACGCAATAACTCACCACGTCAGGGGCCATCTCTAAACTGAAGCTCATTATGGTAGCACAGTGGTTGGGCCTTACAGACAGAAAGGGCCCCAAAACGCTGCCATTGTTGTTAACCAACTGATGAACAAAACCAACAGGCCGTGGATGTCGGAGCTCCCTTGTGTTGGTTGCTGGAGATCCTCTGTGTGGTTGAGCAGCTGAGAATGAGTGAAGAGGCGGATTTCTCCATAAATTAGCATCAGTCTCTTCCTTGCTCTCTTTCAAGGCCTTGTCTTACACACAGCCAGGCTTTATAGAACAAGAGAATGGCTCCCATGGCAGCTTCAGATGTATGCTGAATAATAGATGGTTGAATGAACAAAACGGCCTTCCAGTCGGCACAGTGCCATGGTAGAGAGAGAGAGGAGCCATAATGGAGAAGTCTGGCCAATGGCAAGCTGAAGACAAGATGTTATTAACTAGGCATAATTTAAAGTCACACCACCATATAAGGCAACATTAGGTTTCACTACCATTATTACCAGCAGTAATAGACATACAACCCTTCCCCAGTAGAAGTAAGAGTGGTGCGGTAGAGCAACCCATAATCCTCCAGTAGCAGTTCACACTCTCCTCTCCTCCTAGCCTAGCATCTGAGGGTTGACTCAGGGGATCATTAACCATAAGCCCCTGCAGCACAGTAACTGAGACTGGGTGAGTGGGAGGAATTCTCCCTCTCTCGCTTACTGACACTGCCACTCAACCCACTTAGCAGCACTGATGCTTAAGACGGTTCTCCTCATTCCCTTGGTGCCTGTTCAGTCACTTTTTCACCCTTATTGTTATACGCCACCCCCTCTGTCTTTATGGTTCATTTGGATGGCTTACATTATATACAGCATTTCTGAGGAGTTCAGGCTTCTCTAGCCTGCTAAAATATTCCCTGTATTCCCATTCTTACAGTAGTAGAAGACAATTCACAGTATTATTCTCAATGATCCAGCTCAATCTCTTATTTGACTCCTTTGTATTTCACACCCCACGGCCACTACCCTGAGATGCATAGGAACACAGTGACAGCAGCACGGGCTGGATTATCTAGGATGGCACTGGGTGAAATTGCATCATTGATATCATTTTTAAAACATGTCTCGCCAAGCCCAGTGATAAACATGGTGAATAACAAATTAACACGCTTGACAATAATAAACTACAAATCCCCAGCTGCAACCCTGACAGAATTCCCTAAAAGCCTTTACCTCAGGCCTAAATCACAAATTGAATCTCTCAGTCTGTGATCCATTATTAGATCCATAATCTCAGACTTTGAAATCAATGAAACAGAGCTATGTACATACAGTGCCTTCGGAAAGCGAAAACATGTTTTTAGAAATGTTTGCAAATGTATTACAAATAAAAAACAGAAATACCTTATTTACATAAGTATTCAGACCCTTCGCTATCAGATTCGAAATTGAGCTCAGGTGCACCCTGTTTCCATTGATCATACTTGAGATGTTTCTACAACTTGATTGGAGTCCACCTGTGGTAAATTCAATTGATTGGACATGATTTGGAAAGGCACACACCTGTCTATATAAGGTCCCACAGTTGACAGTGCATGTTAGAGCAAATACCAAGCCATGAGGTTGAAGGAACTGTCCGTAGAGGTCGAGACAGGATTGTGTCGAGGTACAGATCTGGGGAAGGGTAATAAAATGTCTGCAGCATTGAAGGTTGCCAAGAACACAGTGGCCTCCATCATTCTTAAATGGAAGAAGTTTGGAACCACCAAGACTCGTCCTAGAGCTGGCCACCCGTCCAAACTAAGCAATCGGGGGAAAAGGGCCTTGGTCAGGGAGGTGACCAAGAACCAAATGGTCACTCTGACAGAGCTGTAGAGTTCTTCTGTGGGGTCCGAATACTTATGTAAATGTCATATCAGTTTTATAAACTAGCAAACATTTCTAAAAACCAGTTTTTTCTTTGTCATTATCGGGTATTGTGTGTAGATTTGAGGGGGGGGAAAAAAATGAATCAATTTTAGAATAAAACTAACGTAACAACATTTTTAAAAAGTAAATGGGTCTGAATACTTTCCAAAGGCACCATAAAAAAGTGCAGTGAGGCAGGTCCAGGCAACAGAAGGCTAACAGGCCAGCGGAAGTGTGATCATCCACACTATTAAAGGGTGTAAACTGTGAGAGTATACACATTCTTTCTAATTTATCACAGACAATAACTGTGAGTGTGAAGGCTAAAATGACCAGCTATTGTCACCAGGCCTTGATACTGTCTGGCCCAGGGTAAGACAATCAGTCAAATAAAGTAAATCTACATTTGCTTCATTAGATCTAGATGCTCCAAGAGGAAGGACAGAAAACAGGGTGTAAAGATAAATAGAAAAAATATGACATTTCACCATAGGTAGCATGCAAAACAACATCTGTATCTTTCATAACACCTTCAGAGCCTCATTCGCATGAGAAGACCCATCAGCCAGATGTTAGTGTCACCTGTCTGGACTCTGGGGAGATAGTGTTAGATGTCATATGAGGGTAAAACCTCTGTTCAGAGCAGAAGCCACGTAAGCCTGGATACAGACCCCACAGGACCTGCCATGTTGTTCAGTCGCAGCACAGACAGCACAGACCACCCTCCCCTCCGCCTCACTCTCTCTCATGCGCGCGCGCACACACACACACACACACACACACACACACACACACACACACACACACACACACACACACACACACACACACACACACACACACACACACACACACACACACACACACTACCTTGACGTTCTGAGGGTGCACTGTCAATTCGTAAACATCAGCCAGGCAGAAAACACACATACTGTAGGGGAGGGATCCCCAACTGGCAGCCTGCGGGTAAGTTTTCTGTTAAAAAATACACATTGGGGGTGGACATAAGACTGCAAAAACACCAGCAAATCAGCTCCAGGTGATTTTAATTTTGGAAATATGTTCCAAAGTATTCCCATTCATAGAGATATTTACATTGTGTGTATTAAACATTACAAACACCTTCCTAATATTGAGTTGCACCACCTTTTTCCCTCAGAACAGCCTCAATTCATTGATGCATGAACTCTACAAGCTGTCGACAGCGTTCCACAGGGATGCTGGTCCATGTTGACTCCAAAGCTTTCCACAGTTATGTCAAGTTGGCTGGATGTCCTTTGGGTGGTGGGCCATTCTGATACATAGGGGAAATTGTTGAGTGTGAAAAATCCAGCAGCGTTGCAGTTCTTGACACGCTCAAACCAGTGCCCCTGGCACCTACTACCATACCCTGTTCAAAAGGCACTTACATCTTTTGTCTTGCCCATTCACCCTCTGAATGGCACACATACACAATACTCAATTGTCTGAAGGTGTAAAAATCCTTCTTTAACCTGTCTTCCCCCCTTCATCTACATTGATTGAAATGGATTTAACAGCTGACATCAATAAGGGATCATAGCTTTCACCTGGATTCACCTGGTCAGTCTGTCATGGAAAAAGCAGGTGTTCCTAATGTTTTGTACACTCAGTGTATGTGATAATATGCAAATGTAAGCAAGTTTTGAAAAGATTATGTTTTAGTCAAATATTATATCTGTTTGGGCTTCTTGAGGTCAATTTGCAGTCTACAAATTATTTGTAATTATGTTCTGCCATCCGTTCAAAAAAACTATTTGCCAGCGGCTGAATCTAGTTTTTGATCCCACCAGAGCCCCACTGCTGTAGTGGTGTCATGCTATGTTTATTTTTTTATTTTTAGTTAACATTTATTTAACTAGGCAAATTCTTATTTACAATGACAGCCTACCCCGGCCAAACCCAGACAACGCTGGGCCAATTGTGCACCGCCCTATGAGACTCCCAATCACGGCCAGATGTGATACAGCCTGGATTCGAACCAGAGACTGCAGTGATGCCTCTTGCACTTAGACAATGTATTCAAATATAATTGATATGCGATATAAATTGATGCTATTTGCTTCTCCAGTGACATTAATATAGAGGCAATATGGTGTGGCTGAACTCAAAGGCTCAATAAATGTAAACAAAGGAGCGCAATTAACCGAGCTCCGCACCAGATTGCCCCCCCCCCCCCCCCCCCCCCACCCCCCCCCCCGCAGGGACCATGACAGTACACAGATCGTTCTACCCAGCAACAAAGCGTGCACCATTTCAAACACACTGACCCTAAATCGAACCAGACTGAAAAGCCCATGTCCGACTCCGAGTTTCTAAACCTTGTCTATTACCCTGGCGTCTTCTAGGGTGCATATAAGAATTGACCTCAGTTATATGATTCCTACTTTCGAACGTTCGTGGTCTCTCCCACATGTTCAGCGGCCTCGTCAATGGGCCTACAGAAGTTAATGGACAGATCACCTGTCACCTGAAGGCTGGGTACAATATAATTATATGCAAAATAGCTACATAGATAGGGATGCTGATGATAAAGGTGACCAAACCACAGTGATGGACGCTATGTCTACTACTTGACGAGCCCTCGGCACTGGTAAGGAGACCAAGCAGGCACAAAAGCTAAACGTCGATTTACTTATGATTCGTTGAAATATAATAATGAAACTGTAGCCTATGCTTTCCCAATTTTGTCTCGTGTCATTTAGCTTGCAGGGCTATTGATGCAGTTCCACAAGGTCAAAACATTTCTGAATATGCATATCCTTTATTACCCACCTTTGACTTGCGTTTCATATTCTCCTATGATCTCCTTGTCCTTCTTGACTCTGGTTTGAGATGACATTTTTCGTGGGGGCTTGCGCAAGAGTCGACTCCAGCAGCGTTGTTCTCCGTCCTCTGCTCTTTGTGTCCGATTAGCTCAATGCAAAAAATGTAAACTCAAGTTTCAAGTAACGCTTATCACTTAATGAAGAAATGAAACGCGAAATTCTAGAGTGAGCTCCCTAATGCTCACCTGCAGAGGGCTATGTCTATTTTATCTTGAAGAGAAGTACTACGCTTTTCTTGATAAAGCATGCCATCCAATGCAAAAGCTGCAGCGGAGAAAAACAAAACCCTTCTACTCAAAGCAAGAAAATAATGGAAATAGAATGATCGTGGGTGTAGGCTAGGCGCTCACCCATTTCGATGATTTCTTTATTTCTAGAGTGCCCAAAAATGAATATTTGTGCGTTCGCAGTGGACCAGTCTTTGATTAGCTGTGCGCTCTGAGAATTTGCGCTGCAGGGATGTATGAATTGAGTCGAACGTCACACGAGTCTCCTCCCGTTGTAGAACTCTCTCTCTTAATCTCACTCTCTCACACACATTTTGTTGCATGAAATGTGGTATCTGTTAGCCAGTGTTTTTCTTTAATTTGATATGATTTCTTGCATTTTCTTCAATGTCGGCTAAAAAGTGTCTGATTCTGCCAGTTAGTGTCTTATTCCGTCATAAATCAAATCAAATTTTATTTGTCACATGGCCGAATACAACAGGTGTAGACCTTACAGTGAAATGCTTACTTACAAGCCCTTAACCAACAATAGAGTTTTAAGAAACATACCTAAAAAAAAAGAAATAAAAGTAAGAAATAATTCAATAGCAGCAGTATTGTGCAGGGGCACCGGTTAGTCAAGGTAATTGAGGTAATATGTAGGTAGGATTATTAGATAATAAGCAGAGAGTACTCAGCAGCGCAAAGGGGAGGTGGGGGGGGGGGGGGGGGGGGGGGCAGTCGTACCCTCTTCACGACTGTCTTGGTGTGCTTGGACCATGTTAGTTTGTTGGTGATGTGGACACCAAGGAACTTGGACCTCTCAACCTGCTCCACTGCAGCCCCGTCGATGAGAATGGAGGTGTGCTCGGTCTTCCTTTTCCTGTAATACACAATCATCTCCTTTGTCTTGATCACGTTGAGGGAGAGGTCGTTGTTCTGGCACAACATGCCTAGGTCTCTGACCTCCTCCCTATAGGCTGTCTCGTTGTTGTCTGTGATCAGGCCTACCATGTTGTGTCATTGACAAACTTAATGATGGTGTTGGAGTCGTGCCTGGCCATGCAGTCATGAGTGAACAGGGAGTACAGGAGGGGACTGAGCACGAACCCCTGAGGGGCCCCTGTGTTGAGGATCAGCGTGGAAGATGTGTTGTTACCTACCCTTACCACCTGGGGGCGGCCCGTCAGGAAGTCCAGGATCCAGTTGCAGAGGGAGGTGTTTAGTCCAAGGTTCCTTAGCTTAGTGATGAGCTTTGAGGGTACTATGGTGTTGAACGCTGAGCTGTAGTCAATTAATAGCATTCTCACATAGGTGTTCCTTTTGTCCAGGTGTGAAAGGGCAGTGTGGAGTGCAATAGAGATTACATCATCTGTGGATCTGTTGGGGCGGTATGCAAATTGGAGTGGGTCTAGGGTTTCTGGTGTTGATGTGAGCTATGACCAGCCTTTCAATGCACTTCATGGCTACAGACATGAGTGCTACGGGTCGGTAGTTATTTAGGCAGGTTACCTAGTGTTCTTTGGCATAGGGACTATGGTGGTCTGCTTGAAACATGTTGGTATTACCAACTCAGACAGGGAGAGGTTGAAAATGTCAGTGAAGACACTTGCCCGTTGGTCAACGCATGCTCGGAGTACATGTCCTGGTACTCCGTCTTGCCCTGCGGCCTTGTGAATGTTGACCTGTTTAAAGGTCTTACTCACATCGGCTACGGAGAGAGTGATCACACAGTCTTCCGGAACAGCTGATGCTCTCATGCATGTTCAGTGTTACTTGCCTCAAAGCGAGCATAGAAGTAATTTAGCTCGTCTGGTAGGGTCGTGTCACTGGGAAGCTCGTGGCTGTGCTTCCCTTTGTAGTCTGTGATAGTTTGCAAGCCCTGCCACATCTGATGAGTGTCGGAGCCGGTGTAGTACGATTCGATCTTAGTCCTGTATTGATGCTTTGCCTGTTTGATGGTTTGTCGGAGGGCATAGCGGCATTTCTTATTTGCTTCCAGGTTAGAGTCCCGCTCCTTGAAAGTGTCAGCTCTACCCTTTAGCTCAGAGCGGATGTTGCCTGTAATCCATGGCTTCTGGTTGGGGTATGTATGTACTGTCATTGTGGGGACGACATCATCAATACACTTATTGATGAAGCCAGTGACTGATGTGGTGTACTCCTCAATGCCATCGGAAGAATCCCGGATCATATTCGAGTCTGTGCTAGCAAAACAGTCCCGTAGCTTAGCATCTGCTTCATCTGACCACTTTTTTATAGACCAAGTCACTGGTGCTTCCTGCTTTAGTTTTTCCTTGCAAGCAGGAATCAGGAGGATAGAATTATAATCAGATTTGCCAAATGGAGGGCGAGGGAGAGCTTTGTACATGTCTCTGTGTGTGGCGTAAAGGTGGTCTAGAGTTAGTTTTTTTCCCCTCTGGTTGCACATTTAACCTGCTGGTAGAAATTTGGTAAACAAGATTTACGTTTCCCTGCATTAAAGTCCCCGTTCACTAGGAGCGCCGCCTCTGGATGATCTTTTTACTGTTTTCTTATGGTCGTATACAGCTCATTGAGTGCGCTCTTTGTGCCAGCATCGATTTGTGGTGATAAATAGACAGCTACAAAGAATCTAGGTCTACATCTCATCATGAGATACTCTATGTCACACTTGTCGTAAGGAGAGGACCAAAACGCAGCAGGGACATGTATACTCATCTTCTTTATTGACGGGAAAAGAAGGAAAAAACCAAACAAACACGTATACAAAAATAACAAAACGATGAACGACAAAATAACAGTCTTGAAGGCAACACAGCAATCCAAGAACAATCTCCCACAAACACTTAACAAAACACATACCCATATATAGGACTCTCAATCAGAGGCAACTAGAAAACACCTGCCTCCAATTGAGAGTCCAACCCCAATCAACTAGACATAGAAATACAAACATAGAACATAACCCCAAAAACCCGGAAATAAATAAACAACCACCCTACTAAATAAATCACCACCCCGAACCACATAAACAAAATACCCTCTGCCACGTCCTGACCAAACTACAATAACAAATAACCCTTATACTGGTCAGGACGTGACACTCTACCTCAGATGAGACTTCCTAAGATATCGTGCACCAGCTGTTATTTACAAATATACATAGACCACCACCCCTTGTCTTACCAGAGGCTGCTGTTCTATCCTGCCGATACAGAGTGTAACCCGCCAACTGTAACCAACCAATTGTATGTTGTTCTGGAAAATTCTCCATAACATGTGTGGCCATTAAACATTTCAGGATGGTCCGCAAGACTAGTGCACTCTGCATTAGACATGCACCTGTCTGGGGAGTGGACATGACTGTAACAAGTGGTATGGCCTAATATGTACTTTTGCTATAGTTACACCTCTTGCGACTTTTCCGGGTGTTCCTTTCAGATGAGCTAGCAGGATGACATGTCTGGTTATTTCTGTAAAATGTATCTATAGACTGTTGCTATGGTCCTACATGCATGCACCTGTCTTAGTCGAGAACATGTCTGTATTTTTTAACTATTGCTGTGGCTCTACAGTTTCCATGCCCTAATATGAAACCGAACTAAAATTAGTGCAAGGCAATAAGATAACGGTGGCTAAATGCCAGAGGGGATGAGTCATTAAGAGGAGTTACTGTGTGTGACGTGAGGAGAAAACATTTATAAGAAGTGTGTGCCAAGACTGGAAAGTTAGTTGTTTTCATGAACCAGCTCGGCTTTTATTATGTCGTAATAAAAGTCCATTTGAACTCCGGCTCCGGTATTTGTGAAATATTATTGACTGAATATTTCCACGACATTATTCATGTCGTCGTTCAGCCACGACTCTGTGAAACATAAGATATTACAGTTTTTAATGTCCCGTTGGTAGGATATACGTGCTTGTAGTTCGTCCACTTTATTATCCAGCGATTGTACATTGGCCAATTGTACCGATGGCAAAGGCAGATTAGCCACTCATCGCAAGATCCTTACAAGGCACCCCAATCGCCTTCCGCAATATGGTGGTCTTTTTCTGCTGCGAATGATGGGGATGAGGACCTAATCGGTTGTCTGGAGTAAATCCCTCTCGTCCAACTTATTAAAGAAAGATTATTCGTCCAGTTCAAGGTAAGTAATCGCTGTTCTGATATTCAGTAGCTCTTTTCGGTCATAAGAGACGGTAGCAGCAACATTATGTACAAAGTAAGTTACAAACAATGCGAAAAAACTAACAAAATAGCATGGTTGGTTAAGAGCCCATAAAACGACAGCCATCCCCTCAGGCGCCATTAAATGGTTCTGTTTAATTGTTATGCAATCAATGACATGATTACACAGGTGACAGGATCTGCTATTAGAAGCTCTGTCAGTTCATTTTTCAATGTATACATTTTTTATTCTCCTGTTTTGCTTTGTAGTGTGTTAACCAATAAATTAAATTCACATTCATGTTTTTATTTAAGCTGCATTGGCCAAAACATATTGATAATCATCTATTCAGAGAGAAACATAGCAAACCCAATGTAGCGCTCATTGCTATGGCAACCCCCCTCCAAATGTGCTAACTCACATCACTTCCATGGCTGTGGCCCTTATAGAGGCATATGTAATACCAACAGCACTAAGTTCCTCCATTGTGGTGAGGGAGAACCTCTGCTGTCATCGGACTCTCATGTTAATGTGTGCAGACATCACACACTGTTATATCACACACACTTGATATTTTATTTTAATTTTTAAATTTCACCTTTATTTAACCAGGTAGGCCAGTTGAGAACAAGTTCTCATTTACAACTGCGACCTGGCCAAGATAAAGCAAAGCAGTGCGACAAAAACAACAACACGGAGTTACACATTGTCACGTCCTGACCAATATTTAGGTATTATTTGTATTATATTTGGTCAGGACGTGGCAGAGGTATATTTGTTCTGTATTGTGGGGTTCTGTGTGTGGTGTAGTGGGGTGTGTTAGTTTTGGTATAGGTTCTAGGTTTGTTTTTCTATGTGTAGTTTTGGGTGCTGGACTCTCAATTGGAGGCAGGTGTTTCTAGTTGCCTCTGATTGGGAGTCCTATAAGTAGGTGTGTGTTTGTTTGGTAGGTTGTGGGTAGTTGTATTTTGCACTGCGTTTATTCTGCCTGTAAAACTGTCACTAGTCTTTATTCGTTTTCTTGTTTTTTTCTCCGTGTTCACATTCATTTAATAAATTAAGATGATGAGCACTAACTCCTCTGCGTATTGGTCCACGTTCTCCGACGATGATTTCGCTATATCGTCTGACGACGAAGAGTTCTGTGACACACATAAACAAAAGTACAGTCAATAACACAATAGAAAAATCTATGTACAGTGTGTGCAAATGTAGAAGGTTAGGGAGGTAAGGCAATAAATAGGCCATAGAGGCGAAGTAATTACAATTTAGCATTAACACTGGCGTGATAGATGTGCAGATGATGATGTGCAAGTAGAGATACTGGGGTGCAAAAGAGCAGGAAGATAAATAACAATATGGGGATGAGGTAGTTGGGTGTGCTATTTACAGATTGGCTGTGTACAGGTGCAGTGATCGGTAAGCTGCTCTGACAGCTGATGCTTAAATTTAGAGAGGGAGATATGTCTCCAGCTTCAGTGATTTTTGAAAATCGTTCCAGTCATTGGCAGCAGAGAACTGGAAGGAAAGGCGGCCAAAGTAAGTGTTGGCTTTGGGGAGGACAAGTGAAATATACCTGCTGGAACGCGTGCTACAGATGGGTGTTGCTATGGTGACCAGTGAGCTGAGATAAGGCGGGGCTTTACCTAGCAAAGACTTATAGATGAACTTGTCAAGGGCAGTCAAGTCTGGGGTGAACCAAGCACTATATCTGTTGTTAGTTCTACATTTTTTGAATTGGGTATGCTTATTTAAGATGGTGAGGAAAGCACTTTTAAAGAGCAACCAAGCATCCTCCACTGACGTATGAGGTCTATATCCTTCCAGGATACCCGGGCCATGTCAATTTAGAAAGGCCTGCTCGCTGAATTGCTTTAGGGAGTGTTTGACAGTGATGAGAGGTGGTAGCTTGACCGCGGACCCATTACGGACGCAGGCAATGAGGCAGTGATCGCTGACATCCTGATTGAAGATGGCAGAGGTGTATTTAGAGGGGAAGTTGGTCAGGATGATATCTAAGAGGGTGCCCATGGTTACGGATTTAGGGTTTTACCTGGTAGGTTCCTTGATAATTTGTGTGAGATTGAGGGCATCTAACTTAGATTGTAGGATGGCCGGTGTGTTAAGCATATCCCAGTTTAGGTCACCTAACAGTATGAACTCTGAAGATCAATGGGTGGCAATCAATTCACATATGGTGTCCAGGGCACAGCTGGGGGCAGAGTGTGGTCTATAACAAGCAGCAACGGTGAGAAGACTTGTTTCTGGAAAGGTGGATTTTTAGAAGTAGAAGCTCAAACTGTTTGTGCACAGACCTGGATAGTATGACAGAACTCTGCAAGCTATCTCTGCAGTAGATTGCAACTCCGCCCCCTTTGGCAGTTCTATCTTGTCGGAAAATGTAGTAGTTGGGGATGGAAATTTCTGGATTTATGGTGGCCTTCCTAAGCCAGGATTCAGACACGGCTAGGACATCTGGGTTGGCGGAGTGTGCTAAAGCAGTGAATAAAACAAACTTAGGGAGGAGGCTTCTGATGTTAACATGCATGAAACCAAGGCTTTTACGGTTACAGAAGTCAACAAATGAGAGTGCCTGGGGAATGGGAGTGGTGCTGGGGACTGCAGGGCCTAGGTTAACCTCTACATCACCAGAGGAACATAGGAAGAGTAGGATAAGGGTACGGCTAAAGGCTATAAAAACTGGTTGTCTTGTGCATTCAGAACAGAGAGTAAAAGGAGCAGATTTCTGGGCGTGGAAGAATAGATTCAAGGCATAATGTACAGACAAGGGTATGGTAGGATGTGAGTACAGTGTAGGTAAACCTAGGCATTGAGTGACGATGAGAGAGGTTTTGTCTCTAGGGTCAGCAGTTAAGCCAGGTGAGGTCACCGCATGTGTGGGGGGTGGGACAAAAGGGCTGTCTAAGGCATATTGGGCAGGGCTGGGGGCTCTACAGTGAAGTAAGACAATAATCACTAACCAAAACAGCAATAGACAAGGCATATTGACATTAGGGAGAGGCATGTGTAGCCGAGTGATCATAGGGTCCAATGAGTAGCAATATGTGAGTCAGGGAGCTGATTTAGTAGTCGCTACTGCGCTAGGCGAGCTGGAGACACGGCGATTCAGACAGCTAGCGGGCTGGAGCTAGCAGATGGGCCTTCGGCGATGTTGCAACGGAAAAGCCTGTTGATACCACCTCGGACAATTACGTCGGCTGACCAGTTGTGATGGATCGGCGGGGCTCCGTGTCGGCAGTAAAGGGTCCAGGCCAATTGGCAAAAGAGGTATTGTATCCAAGAATTAGCTGGTGGACCTCTTTGGCAAGCCGGGAGATGGGCCTAGCTCGAGGCTAGCTCAAAGCTAACTGGTGCTTGCTTCGGGACAGAGACGTTAGTCAGGAGTAGCTACTCGGATTGCAGCTAGTTAGCTGCGATGATCCGGTGTAAAGGTTCAGAGCTTGCGGTAGAGAAAAAGCAGTCCGATAAGCTCTAGGACGATATCCCGCTATGCAGACTGGCAGGTATTGACCGAGCTGAGGCTGGCTGGTGTCCGAGTTAACGGTGAAGACCGCTAGCAGTGGCTAACTGACTAGTAGCTAATTAGCTGGCTAGCTTCTGATGGGGGTTCCGGTTCTAAAGTATAAAAATAGCAGATCCGTACCACATTGGGTGAGGTGGGTTGCAGGAGAGTATATTCAGTCCGTAGATGGAAAGTGAGATTATAATATATACGAAAAAAATAAGGAAAACGATATATAAAACGATATTTACACGGGACGGGACAAGACAAAACACACGTCCGACTACTACACCATCTTGGATGCTAATAGGTTCTGTAGTGGGGTGGCAGGGCAGCAGTCATGTATCGGTAGGGGGATGTGAGAGGAAAAGGTATGTAAATCCGTGTGGGAAATGTACATGACTGCATGTTGCTTTGAAATGCAAGTAGAAAACCAATGTGTGTGCGTAAGGGGGACATAGGTGTGCAAAGCCAGTGTAGTGTTGATAGTTAAAGATAGGCTTGTGCTGTTTGTTCCAGGGTTAAGTGCCTTGCTCAAGGGCACATCTACAGATTATTCACCTAGTCGGCTTGGGGATTCACACCAGCGACCATTTGGTTACTGGGGCAACACTCCTAACCGCTAGGCTACCTGCCACCCTACATGAATCCTAGCCCAGTCATTGTGACTGGGATTATACATCAACACCTTCGGCACCTCTTTAATATCATTGAAACTCAATTCCAAGTCTCTGTTAGAAATCATTCTTTGTCTTCATGGTACTTCCTGCTTTAAATAAAGATTAATAATTGACTTATTTAGACCCATCGCCCCATGAACAACATACAGTAGGCCGTCAACGGCGCTTCTCCAGCAAACTTGACTTTGGGCAGTCTTCTCCATCTCATTCCAGGAGTTGCCAATCTTTCTGTGCTCTGGTTAGATGTAATACTAAATAAATAATTAAAATAAAGGTTAGTTGAATAACAATCCTCACATGAAGGATTGCACACAAACACTCACTCAACATGCAGAAGATGATGATTATAGGCATGGAGGCAAAGATGTGAATGTTTTGCTGGCTGTGCCAATGTTATTGAAACTGAGTCCTAAACATTGTGTTGGCTCTGGATCTGAGTGTGAAAGATGGTCTAGCACACATTAGAAGCAAAGGAATATACTGTAGGATTGATGAAACTCAAAACTCTGATTGGAGATGGCTATAAAGATAAAGTATTATTACGTTATTATAAACAACACAATGAAAAATAGCAGTGCTCCATTCTAAATCATTCACACACATCTGATTCTCACTTTTGGTTCAAGTGTTCAGTCAATTAAACCTATACCACATATGCGCTTGATGTTTTACAGTAGTGTCAAAATGTGTCATGTTTGTTTGTTAGGCTGGCTCTTCCTTCCTGTACACCTGTCTGCTATGTTAAATGCGGGATGGCAGTCATGTATGCGCAAAACTTGACTCGCTTGACTTATTTTCAGCTCCTAGTGGAGCAAAGGGCCTCAGCGGTGCATCTCCAGCGAATTCTGTTCTGGGCGGTTTTCTTGACTTCATTCCAGGTGGTTCCTGCATGCCTTTTTCATCTAAATCTCCACAGTCCTGAGTTTATTATATATTTTTCTTCTTTTTGTGGATCCATTTGTAAATATCCAAGTATTCTGCTGAACACTGCACATTGCTGTGTAAGAAACGCCTGACTTCACCTGAAAGACTTCCTGCCTTCCTCCATCTCCCTTGGCCGTGAGACATCTTACTGTCTTACATCTTTATATACATTAGATTTTATGCACAAATTGTTCCAGATATGGACTCTGCAGAGAGTAGAGTAAAACAAACATTTTTTTATTATTTAAGACCCTCCTCTCTTGACACTTTTAATTGGAAAATAATGTCCATCAATCGCATTACCACCCTACAAGATGAGTCAGAGGTTGTCTTAATAGATGCACAAACTGTTTATGTATCACCCTCCATTAATTCTTGGAAGATAGGTAGATAATGGCTTTTAAATTACCGTGATGGCACTCAAGTGTAAAGCTCATAATTGTGCCTGAGCCTTGTCAGTGGGAGTGGGTTGCGACATGAGCTTGGCACAGTGCTTCCTCCTATGAAGACATGCTAGTACATAAATTAGATGTGGAGATGAAACAGTCTGTCTGGAGAGTCTAATTGATCTGAGAGAGTGGCTCTCTAAGCCCCCAGAATGTAAATTCCCACTTATCTGGGCAAACTCTGAACATGCCCCTCATGCCTCAGGAATAAAGATGCCAAAAATAGGATGTGGTTTCTCCCTCTGCCCTGCTTACCGGCCCAGTGCTGTCTGAAGATATTTTCTGGCTAATGAACACCTGCCTAAGGAGAATACACAGCCCGGTAAGTAATAGTAGCTGTATGAGCTGATGCATGAACATCATTGTGACCTTTGACCTTTTACCATAGTGTCTGAATGAAAAATACATGAATGAAAATACAGATATACTTACCTGGCAGGGCAGACACCTTGATCATGAAGGAGGTTCACCCAGGGAGAGGCTCAGCTGCTGCACTCGGGCTGTGCTGACTGTTGCAAATTCTCCAAATGTGGCAATCTCCACTGCATCATTTGTGGTAGTCAGAGCATAAAACTGGTTAAGAGATTTCAGGAGTGCGCTTAGCTACTCAAGTTACTGCTAATGTTGATAAGTTAGTATGAAGTGAGGTTGTTCTCTAAAAACAGCTTCTAAACTGAACTAGTCGCTGGTCGGTGAGGAAAACAGGAAAAAGAGGAGGGGGATACCCATTATTCACCTGTGATGCTGACCAGCTGTGTTGAAGTGCTAAGAGACTTGGAGAAGAAGACCCCTAGAAGACCAGAGTGACACCACGATGGATTCTGCTCCTTTGTTTACCACAAAAAAGTCTGAGCCTCTCCTCCCTCCCCTCTCCCCCTAATTGCTAGGCATCTGGGGGGGGGGGGGGGAGCCTGGGAAACTATGACTTCACTGTTTTTCTGGCACAAAGAACCATTGTGAAACACGTTTAGTGTTTCATTCTAAGGAGCCAGAGTGGGAGCCACTGCTAGTCTCCACACCAAACTGAGGCACAAGGGAAACAATGTCCACACCCAGGGATTCTGTCTGGGCCTTGTCAGAGAAACAGAATTAGAATCATACTGTAAGAGAGAGAGAATTAATGAATATAATATAACACTTTGGTATTTGAAACCCTACATTGAGGTTAATTTCTGTGGTGCTGTGGTGTTTCTCTGTAGATACTTTCTATAATATGCTACATAATTTGCTTTTCCTTCGAAAAACAACTAACTTTATACCAACTGGATATGAAAAAGTGGTGCCTCTTTACAAATGCAGCAAATTATCTCTGCTTGGGAATATTCCCCAGAAAAACTATAAGTGAAATATCCAAATAGTGTAAAATACAGCAATATTACACCTTGGGATCAGTAGCTAAATGAATAATACATTTCTGACATATTATACCACTGGGAGAAAGGAGAGTGTAATCATCTGTTGAAATAAAGAGGTAGGAGTGAGAGAGTGTGAATACCCGACTTGACCTTTGACTGCTGGAGGTCAGAAGTCAGGGCTCATCAGAGGTATGAGATTGCAAAGAGGGGGATAAGCTGCCAGGAGAGATCCATAATTTTCCTCTCATCTCTTCTCCTCTCGCTCACTCACTTAATCCATCCAGGGATGGCTTTGCATGGACATTATAGCCTTTCATATCACCAATAATCCTTGAGAAATGGCTAAGGCGCTGTATACTCCCAGGCTCAGAGGAATCCCTAATGGGAGCTATATACAGTACTTTCTCCAGTGTAGGATTGGTTTCCTCACAGTCCGTACTGGGTATGTAAACATTGTTACTCACAATAGACATGTCATACCTGAATGGAAAATAAAATGAGTCATGTTACTTTCTGTCTATTGATTCGATGCGGTGGGTGCCAGTGTTGGGTTGCATTCGCTTCATATTGATTAAGTTTAGATTCTCTCTCAGTTCACCAAAATGGCATTTTCTCGAAGGTCTGCCCTTTACAGTGACAAGAAATATGCATGAGATGACTGCTGACATAGCTGACCAAATAATTACTATAAAATAACCATACTCACTGGAACAGAATAAAAAAAAATTAGACCTGAAAGAGAGGGACCCTGCTCGCCGTATTTGCTGGTTTGTGACCCGCTAGCATCGCAGGAATAAGGCAACCTCAAAGTTACACAAGGCAGGGGAATTCCAAAACAATACTTATTTGTTGGCATTGTTAGTGACCCATTCTATTCCATCTATTCCACATTATGAAAATACGTAAAAGAAACATCTTGTTATGGTCCCATTAGTTGTCATTACCCAAGACATACGTGCCCCTGTACACTCATTAGAAATCTTCAATATTTCCTGCATCATAAACTGGCCTCAAAGTTTTTATTTTATGGTCCACATCTGGATCTCAGCTGCACTGGGCTCTGTATTGTTCTTTGTCACTGTTAAGTGAATTCAGTTTATGAGTCACTGATTTAATTTGTTCAACTAAGTGAGAAAGGCTTGGGACTGTGGCTAGTGTACTCTAAGGCCTTGACTGAAATCCAAGGGGGAGGAGTGGCGATCTAATACTATAGTAATCATTTTCAGGAGTTCTCTGACAATGTCCCTGATGCCAGGTTTCTGCAAATGCTTAGTACAATATAACACAATTAGGGCTGTCAAAGTTAATCAGTTAATTTTTTGTAATTTTAGTGCACCATTTTTTTTCATTATTCTTGTAATGCTATAGAAATATATATAGAAATATAGAAATATAGAATATAGAAAAAAATATTTTAAAAAATATTGAATTTGGCCTTTACTACTATAGCCCATAGGGAGCGATGTCTGCATAGGGGTGCAGATTGTAAGCATGCACAGAAGCTCTGGCGAGGACCTTGGGGCCAATACGTAAAGCTTAATAAAGAGCAGTGATACTAGCAAGATCAGTGTGCGGGTTTCTTCTTTTTTCTCTACTATAGCCCATAGAAACGCATTGAATAACACATTCATGAATGGAAAAAAAGTCAGTTAAAAAGACAGTCAAAACATAAGTAATAAGGTTTTTAAGTGCCTGTCTAGGAGATCTAAAGAAAGCTCGGGAAATATTGTAGGTTTTTTTTTGACACATTTAACCCCTTATTTTTTTGGGCACAAAACTACCTCCATACTTCCATTAATTTATATGGGTTATCTTCAGATGAGTCTTGTGACACTTGTGGGGGTCGTAGATCAAAATGAAGAACACCATCGTGTTCTGTTTCCACAGAGTGGTCATATTCATTTGCAGATCAAACCGTTCAGATGCTACAGACGTGAGAAGACCAATAATTATTATTATTTTTTTTTTTTACAAGATGTCTCACAGTCTGACAAACACCACTGTAGTTCGGTCACCTTCCACCGCAGATGCGGAAGGCCGACATAGGCAGATTCGGTGGATTGAGACGCAGAGATCTGTAGCTTAAATTGACAGATTTTGATGGGGATTATTTTATGTTACTTGGATTATAGACTCTTAATCATGGTTAATCACAGCAAATCCTGCGATTAACTCGGTAAAAAAAATTACATCGTTTCACAGCCCTGAACAGAGTACATCTTTATTTTCCATGGTACAGTGAATAAAATAAATGTCTTCTGCTCTCATTACTTAATTTCCCCAGATGACACACAACACACACAAAGTTGTGAGGAGCCCTGTGTATAAAAATGAAGAGCTAGTGCGTTTGTACATGAAGTACAAGTAAATACAGTAATATGACAAAACATCCAGTGGGACCCTTTGACTTACAAGATTCATATGAAACTAGAATCCTCAGTATTCCTCCTCTGTATGTATAACAACGATGTATACCTATTTAAACCATGCAGTGTTTGGTCAATGCTACAAACCAGAAATGAAGTGCATATGTGATCATACTGACTTCAAAGAACCGGTAGGTATAGAATCTTATTAGTACAGCTCGTCTAGCAGTCACTTATCCCCTTATGAGTAATACCACATTGAGAGAGACCCTGTGGAACACTCTCACCAAAGACCCTCTAAATCCCTAAGGATTTTTCCTTTATCATATGTGATTGCTTAAAGCTCCATTTCATGCTAGTGAATAAAGTCATGCTGGAGAGCCAGAGCCTGCATTCTCAGCTTCACTCAGTGGGAGATTATAGGCCCAACACTGAGAATAGAGGAGAAGTGTCAGAGGGTACCTCCCAAATGTTACCCTATTCCCTTTATAGTGCACTGCTTTTGACCAGGGCCCATAGGGAATAGGGTGCCATTTGGAACGTACCTTGAGTGTGACTATAGTTATCCAGACAGACACTCCGTGGCCATCTGACACTCAGCAGAAGTGGCAGGAGTGGAAGCTCTAATTGTGCTGATTGGACGAACCTTGGACCAGAGGGGAGGGGCAGACAAAAGGAGAGTGTCACTGTGGCCCCTTATGAGTGACCCCAGGGCTGTGGGATGCTGACAGAGGACTATAATAGGGATGGACAGGACTGTTTGGTACAAACACATAGAGGTACCTCATACTTAACCCTGAGATGGGTTACCAGATCTCACCCTGTGTTCTATTGGGTTTTTATATGCCTCTATCTATCCTCCTCTCATATCATTTATTTGGCTAATAACATTATTTCATATAATACTGATGGATTTTATCTAGAACTTACCTATATGTTTAAAGTTCCTGCAGTTTGAGATTGTTTTTGTATAGAATTCCTGAGAGAAGATTTCTCTGACCCTCTGTCTGCAGCACCACGTAGCCACCTGCTGTGTGGGAGTGTTCTTTCCTTGGCGTCAACAAACACCCACGGTCCTCTCAGTCTCCACACAGACTAATCTATGTGTAACTTTTAACATGGAGGAGTACAAAACTGTATTAGCTTAATTAGCAAACTCAAATTATGTTTGATTGTTATGGCTTCACATGTACAGTATTAAGAATAGCGCAGGATGGTGTGCTTCTTGTAAACTTAGTTATTACAATTAGAGCCCTGAGTTTTTCCTCACCATGACCAGGAAAATTATACCTGGCTAGTTGTAACATGTTGTTGCAATACCACTATCTGTTCACCACTTTTCACAAAGAAAAAAAGGCACGTTCTGTGAGATGTTCCCCAATATACAGTATAGCTGGTGTTTGATGATAGATGAGAGTTATCTCAAGCACTGAACTAGACTTCCAGCCGATGACAAGCGCTGCTGCTCGTCTCGTCACACTTTCACAAGGGACAATTAATCAAAGATGGAGATGTGACACACAGGAACAGTTATTCTACTCCCCATTTACTGGATAAGCATGGATAAGTGCTAAGGATGGGTGGTGAAAGGAAAGTGATGATTGATTTTCAAAACCTCAGATGTGTAGGACTGACCAGACTACAACTATGGTCTGAACAAAGAAATAAAGGGGTGTATGCAATATGTCCTAAGCATGAAAAAGACGAATGCATGATTCTTCAAGAGAGCAGAGGTGACACTGTTTAAACATTATAGGCTTTCATCCCTCCCTCTTAGATATGGCATGTCTTATACAGCATAATAATAAGCCATTTCATCGAACATAAATATTGCTAATGTCAGTTAGACCTACTTTTTCATTCCTTTTCTGGAAAACAGTAGATAGACTGAGAGGAAATACAGTTCTCATGGCCACCCTTCCATTGAGAGCTCATTTTCCTGGGCAAGCTGTCAGGTTCCCCTAATTATAAACAGAACGTACGCTATGAAACATACATTGGCCTGGGAGAGATGTCAAATAAATAGAGCAGTTTGGATAAGCTACCCACTTAAAAAAAATATATTTTTTATTATTTTTCTTTTGTTCTTGTTATTTCTCTTTCTTTCTATATTTTACCCCCTTTCTTTTCTTGTTTGGGGTTGGGGGTGAGAGTGAGGGCATGTGTGTGTGTGTGTGTGTGTCTTTCAGGTGGGCAGGCATCTACAGCCCCTCCACTGTAGGAAAGCCCCTCCAGCCCCCTTGCAGCAAGGAGCAACAAACAATCCCATCTGGACCACAGAAACCCAGTACTGTGATACAGGCTGCCATGGTGTTGTTTCAATTCTTTCTCTCTCTTCTCTCTTTTTAGAATTTCAACTCATGCATTCATTTTCACCCTCTCAGTGTTAAGTTAGGGTGATCAAATCAAATTTTATTTGTCACATGCGCCGAATACAACAGGTGTAGACTTTTTAGGATCACCACTTTATTTTAAGAATGTGAAATGTCAGAATAATAGTAGAGAGATTGATTTATTTCAGCTTTTATTTCTTGCATCACATTCCCAGTGGGTCAGAAGTTTACATACACTCAATTAGTATTTGGTAGCATTGCCTTTAAATTGTTTAACTTGGGTCAAACGTTTCGGGTAGTGTTCCGCAAGCTTCCCACCAGAAGTTGGGTGAATTTTGGCCCATTCCTCCTGACAGAGTTGGTGTAACTGGGTCAGGTTTGTAGGCCTCCTTGCTTGCACACACTTTTTCAGATCTGCCCACAAATCTTCTACAGGATTGAGGTCAGGGCTTTGTGATGGCCACTCCAATATCTTTACTTTGTTGTCCTTAAGCCATTTTGCCACAACTTTGGAAGTATGCTTGGGGTCATTATTCATTTGGAAGACCCATTTTCAACCAAGCTTTAACTTCCTGACTGATGTCTTGAGATGTTGCTTCAATATATCCACATAATTTTCCTGCCTCATGATGCCATCTATTTTGTGAAGCGCTCCAGTCCCTCCTGCAGCAAGCACCCCCACAACATGAGGCTGCCACCCCGTGCTTCACGGTTGGGATGGTGTTCTTCGGCTCGCAAGCCTCCCCCTTTTTCCTCCAAACATAACGATGGTCATTATGGCCAAACAGTTCTATTTTTGTTTCATCAGACCAGAGGACATTTCTCCAAAAAGTACGATCTTTGTCCCCATGTGCAGTCGCAAACCATAGATGGCTTTTTCTATGGCAGTTTTGGAGCAGTGGCTTCTTCCTTGCTGGGCGGCCTTTAAGGGTGTCGATATAGGACTCATTTTACTGTGGATATAGATACTTTTGTACCTGTTTCCTCCAGCATCTTCACAAGGTCCTTTGCTGTTGTTCTGGGATTGATTTGCACTTTTCGCACCAAAGTACGCGTCTCCTTCCTGAGCGGCATGACTGCTGCGTGGTCCCATGGTGTTTATACTTGCGTACTATTGTTTGAACAGATGGACGTCGTTCCTTCAGGCGTTTGGAAATTGCGTTTGGAAATTGCTCCCAATGAACCAGATTTGTGGTCTACAATTGTTTTCTAAGGTCTTGGCTGATTTTCTTTTGATTTTCCCATGATGTCAAGCAAAGAGGCACTGAGTTTGAAGGTAGGCCTTGAAATACATCCACAGGTACACCTCCAATTGACTCATATGATGTCAATTAGCCTAACAGAAGCTTCTAAAGACATGACATAATGTTTTTACATTTTCTGAGCTGTTTAAAGGCACAGTCAACTTCGTGTATGTAAACTTCAAACCCACTGGAATTGTGATTAAGTGAAATAATCTGTCTGTAAACAATTGTTGGAAAAATTACTTGTGTCATGCACAAAGTAGATGTCCTAACCGACTTGCCAAAACTATAGTTTGTTAACAAGACATTTGTGGAGTGGTTGTAAAACAAGTTTTAATGACTCCAACCTAAGTGTATGTAAACTTCCGACTTCAACTGTAGGTCCTGGATTTCAGGAAGCTTGGCCCCAGTGATGTACTGGGCTTACGCACTACCCTCTGTAGTGCCTTACAGTCAGATGCCGAGCAGTTGCCATACCAGGCGGTGACGCAACCGGTCAGGATGCTCTCGATGGTGCGGCTGTATAACCTTTTGAGGATCTGGGGACCCAGTCTCCTGAGGGGTAAAGAGAGTTGTCGTGCCCTCTCCACAGCTGTTTTGGTGTATTTGGACCATGATAGTCTGTTGGTGATGTGGACACCAAGGAACATGAAACTCTCGACCCGCTCCACTTCAGTCCCGTCGATGTTAATGGGGGCCTGTTCAGCCCTCCTTTTCTAGGAAGGCTAGAAAATGTTTATAGGACAAAACTGCTTTTAATGAATGCATAGCAAAACAATTCCCTTAGATTGGGTTTAGCCAATAATCTCTCTGGTGGGCTTGGCAAGGGCCAGGTGTGGTATTCTTCATGTAACTTCAAGTTACATAAGTTATTGCTCACATCCAGATAGATTGCAAATAACTTTAGGCCTATAGCATGTAAAGCTATTTGTGGTATAATCCCATTTTTGTCATTGTAACATGTGAAGTCCTTTGTTGGAGTTTTCTTCAAGTCAGACAACCAACAATTCTATATTTTAATTTCCAGTCGACTGTTTATCTGCTTGCCAGTTCTGCAGGCCTATATCTAGGCTATTCACCTGTGGTTCACTACCACCCTCTTCTGGTGATTTATTGTAAACTCATCGCATGCCTCCTATAATCTTTGCCCAGGGTTGTGAAATCCTGGGAAATCTCCAAATGGGAAAAATACCATGGGACTTTTTGTGGGGATTTTTGCACACTGACTTACTCTTTTGTTCTCTTTGTCATCAAATAAGACTTACTCATCCATACAAATAACAGGATTTATTTCAGTTTTGAACTTCAATTCAGTAGTGCTAGGTTCTGAACAAACAGAGTAAAAACTCAAACGAACAACTAGGAAAAGCTCAAACCAAGTTTATTCCCCCACTGGGTCATTTAGCTGCAAAGACAACTTACAAGTCACACAAGCACATCTTTATACCTTCCAACTAGGCAGAGTCATCTCCTTGCATGTCTAAGATAGAAAAGTAGTGTCTGTTAGGCAGAAACATAGTAGGTTCCTCTTACTGGTATTGTCATGGCCCTGCCTAAGTCTAGGACCCTCATGGGCATGGAAATATGTGTGCATGAGATAGGACTGTGTTCAGATGGCCTTCATGGTGGGCCTCTGTGGCCCCCCTCCCAGCAGTGTCTTTTCTCTTCAACTGTTGACCATATCTCGAGTTGAGTTCCACATCCCTCATGGTCCTGGTTCCGCAGGAACTGGCCTGCCTTATCAGGTACTAAAACTAGACTACAGTTGCCCTTTGCCTCCCTCCTTAGGAACATTCATATTAAATAATAACATATTTGAACAGAATATCAACTTTCTGCACTTCCCCTTTTCTCACACAGTAACTTTCCATATCACTCTGTAACTTTCCACACACAAAGTTCCTCTGTACCCTTCATTGACCCTAACATATACATTCCTTATACATGTAAAGTAATCAATAAGTTCTGGTATGGTAACATGAATAAGTACATTTCAAGCTAGAATCCAACAGTAGCCTAACATTGTACTTGTAGCCTACTTTGTAACATTGCTCAAATTATCCATCCAAAAAACATTAACAAAACTATCAATTTGAAATGATTTCCCATGTGCACCTGAACCCCCCCCCCCCCCCCCCAAAAAAGGCATCTCATTTTTTAATTTTTTATTACCTGTCCACGTATTAAACTCATTGTTCCTATTTTGTCCCTTTTCATCCTTAGTTGTTCACTCAGACTCTGATTTAATGTCCATTTCCTCCTTTGTGTCACTCTGAAGCTGTGTGCTGGACCCTAGTTCTGTTCCTGGCTCAAAAAGGTTAAGGTTCGCCCTAATAGCCACCAATTTCTCCACTCTGTTGTTTGTTAGACTGTTGCCCACCTTTGTTTTGGTTTTCCCAAAGAATGCTCTGAGGCGCAAAGAAGCTGCTGCTGTTGGTGGGATCTGAAGGATCACAGAGGCGATGGGTGACAGGGCCTCAGATGCACAGAGACCCTTCCACCAGGTGTAGGGAGAAATGTGCTGGCATGATTGCCATATCCCATCCCCATTCCAAAGGCCTTGCTTTGTAGAAAACTTTGCCAGACTTGCCAGAACTTTGCCCTCATCAAGATTGAGGTGGTGTGAGAGGGTAGAAATCACATAGTATGCGCTGTTGATCTGTTCTCCAGAAAGTATTTGTTTCCCAATATGCTTTGGATCCAGCATGTATGCTGCTGCATGAATTGGCTTGATACAAAACTCTCCACACAGCTCCACAAATCGAACAACTGCCGTCTCCTCTGTGTTGAGTAGCAAGGCTGAAGGGAGGGCTGTGCTGATTTTGTCTTTTAAATCAGCAAAAAGCCTAAGAACATCTGACAAGACAGCATCCTCTCCTTCAATCTGATCAATGGCAAATGTGATCGGTGAGAGTAGCGTAAGATTGCGAACCACTCTCTCCCAAAACACATCATCAAGCAGTATTTTCCTGATGGAGATTTCAATTTCCACAGACTGTGATCTTGCCATTTCTTGCAGAGACTCCTTGTCTTTCAGAAGGCTGCTGTACATAGTGACAACCCCAGCCCATCTAATGTTGCAAGTCAGCTTCAGTGTGGAGTTATTTTTCTTTGTATTTTTATTGCTGTAGGTTACTGACACTTCCTCTTTGCTCCTGACATCCTGTACAACTTGCTTGGCTGTCTTGTATAGCGTTTCCATTGTTTGCAAACTCATGATGTCCTTGATGAGTAGGTTAAGCCCATGAACCATGCACCCAATAGGTGTAATGTGAGGGTAGGCCTCTTCCACTTGTGCCCAGGCAAACTTCATGTTTGCGGCACTATCAGTAACAACAGCAAACACCTTCTGTGGTCCAACGTCATTGATTACAGCCTTCAGCTCATCAGCAATGTGCGTGCTCGTGTGTGTGTTGTCCTTTTTGTCTGTTGTCTTGAAAACCAATGGTAGAGGAGTAGAGACTATGTAGTTTATGATGCCATCACCTTGTACATTTGACCACCCTTCGGAGACAACAGCAACACTGTCTGCCTTCTCTATTGTTTCCTTCACCTTTCCTTGCACTCTGTTGAACTCAGCTTCAAGTAAATGAGTAGACAGAGCATCTCTGTTCGGAGGAGAGTATCCAGGGCAAATAACATTGAAACATCTCTTCCAGTACACATTCTCACTGAGCATGAGGGGTGAGCCTGTGGCATATATAGCTCGAGCCAGGCACTCATCGGCATTCTTCTGACTATGGTCTTCCATTGTATGGCAGAACAATGGTTCTTGTGCGCTTTGATATAATGTTGCATTTTTGCATTTGGTTAAATGCACCTGCAACTTTGTGGCATTCTTTACATACTGCTTTGTACAGTAGTTGCACATGTACATAGTCTTCCCATCGTCATTAATGGCTGGGGTGAAATGCTTCCACACATCTGATACTAAACGTGGCATTCTTCCCCCTATAGAAATAAAGTGGGAATGTTTAAATTAGCCAACACATAACAGCATGAAACAACATGAAATGTTAAAGGTAGCCTACAGTACACACTGGGAAATAAATAAAACAATAAGTTGGAAGTATGATTAGCCTATTGGGCTTGAAATGTTTTTATATACATATGTTTTAGCTTGTGTGGAAATAGGTAAGTGTGTAGCTATTTAAAGAACAAGATGATCAATCAAAACCATAATCTTACCTTACTCACTAGGGAGGATATCGTTAACAATGGTATCCTGTCCTGATGTAGCAAATATAATATATGTAATGCTGAAGTATAAAGAATGGCTCCTTTCAAAAAGAGGACCGTGTTTCTCCACATTAAAAATACAGAAGTGCTTTTAAAATTCCCAACATTACAAACAGTCCGTTGAAAATTTTCATGGAAATTTACCGGAAATGTACCTTTTTGCCACCAGCTGCTATACAAGCTAGTAGATAAAGCTATATAATGTTCGCTAAGCAACTTTATCCATGATAATATAATAATAACACGTCAACGAAAATACGTTTATCTACTGACCTATTTGTATGAATCCACAACTAAGTGTTAAATCAGAAAGGAATATGATACGCGGAACTTTTTATTTTCGTTGCTGTAACCCGGAAGTACTTCTGTTGCCCACATGGGTTTCCGTTTGCAGTTGTTTGAGGAAGCATGAGAGTGCAGTGAACAAGCAATGAACTGAGCTTTTAAACAGCAAAACACCGGTAGGTTTCATCAAACAACCATTTGATTAAAAGGAATGCTGATAGATGTTGCCAGATGTTTTGACACAAGAGTAGCTTCGGCAAAGTAGCTAGCTAGCCATAATAGCAGATATTTGAAATGTGCTTGCTGAGAAAATATTTCAATCAAGCTGTGAGAAGAGTTCGTTTTTTTTATTGATTTGGCCTACAGTAACCCCGTGGTGATTTGCACTATATGTGTACAATGGTGTTTCTATATATCTTTTCCAGGTACATTCCTGCTTCTTGTAGTCACTGGGAACATCAAAGTGCATTATTTATTCAGTGATTGGCAGCTTACAGTAAGTACCATGTCCTCACAAGACAGTGAGGGGCAGCAGTGCCCCCTGGCGGTGGGTGTGGAAACAAGCAGCCAGTCTGCCAGTGATGGGGAGACAGACTGTGAGGTCATTACGGTCACCATTGGAGCAACAGTCCCCACAGGGTTTGAAAACACTGCTGCAGAGGAAGTCCAGGAGAAGATTGGGGCTGATGCAACAATAAGCAAGGACCGCGGTCGAATATACTTCCAAATAACCACAGATAAGCTCTCACAGGTATGATGCCATTGGCTTTGCCGACAGATAGATAATAGGTGTAGACGTAACATAAGAAAATAAAGGAAAGCCGCACACTCTAAGAGCTCAGATGCTAAAATTTAATAACCAACGTTTCGACAGCGAAGCTGTCTTCATCAGGGTATCATCACAAACACTGCGAGATGAGTCATTTTTCTAGATTGTAGACGTAACATAACCATTTCCTACTTGGGTTCCCAAGAAAAGGGGTTTGCCACCCAAACCTCAAGTTAAAGAAATGTGTGATTTTAATTAGTCATGGAAGGTATAGAGTACCACAATATGAGTCATAATACCCATAAAACCCAGCGGTCATACAAGAAAATGGTTCCCATCATTTTTCC
This sequence comes from Salmo salar, assembly GCF_965601325.2. NCBI lineage: Eukaryota > Metazoa > Chordata > Actinopteri > Salmoniformes > Salmonidae > Salmo > Salmo salar. The sequence goes on along the minus strand of NC_138302.1, from coordinate 66,202,385 downwards.
CCATAGGGGATTTTAGAACACTTAAAAATAAGGGCTGTGCTTTGTGTAGGCTTACCCTGTGGAGACGTGTTGTCACACCAGGGTATGCCTGCTGTCAAAACAACAAAGTCATTTCTGAAGATTATTTATTTCGCGTGATTAGTAAATACGTTTTAAGGTCAACCCTGTTATGTGAACTGAACTCTCGTTTTAATATGGTGAAACTATTCCTTTTTTTTTAAGAAACATGCAAATGAGCTGGTTCTGCTCTTTTTGGCCATTTTGTGGAGGGAAACTGAGTGGGTTGAGCATAACACGTCAACCCCGTTACCCATAGATAGATAGGCTAGAAATGTAAAATATATATATATATATATATATATATATATATATACAAAACGTGAAGCTTGCATTCAATTGCCCCTCCCTGTTGCACACAGCAAGCTTCCATTTCCCCTGTCACAAGGGGAGTTATGATCATTTCAATCATATTACGTCAAATCTGTTACTTTAATTGGCACTAATTGTAATTTTTCTTAATTTAACCTCTTGAGATGGGAAAACATGTTTTTTATAAAGTTGAACATGTGTACTTTATGACAGAATGTTAAAATTAGGTGAAATAATTAGTTTTCTTTTACCAAATTACAATTCCCGAAAAGCACTCTATCAGTGGAACGACCCAGCCTACATTTCCTATTACTGTAACTGCAGAATTAGCCAATATCCTTTCATCTTGATTTACGAGTATTGCAAAACCACCTTTTTTTGGCTACTTTAATATGACTATTACAAGAGTGTTGTGAATATGATGAAACAGATGCTATTTAAGCCTAGTTTAAATGCTTGATAAAAAGCCTATTATTCTTTGTGTGCGCATCAAATCAAACTTTATTTTCCACATGCGCCGAATACAACAAGTGTAGCCTTTACCGTGAAATGCTTACTTACAAGCCCTTAACCAACAGTGCAGTTCAAGAAGAAAACATTTCCTGTAGTCCACAATCAGCTCCTTTGTCTTGCTCACATTGAGGGAGAGGTTGTTGTCCTGGCACCACACTGCCAGTTCTCTGACCTCCTCCATATAGGCCATCTCATCGTTGTCGGAAATCAGGCCTACCACTGTTGTCATCAGCAAACTTATTGATGGTGTTGGAGTCGTATTTGGCCACGCAGTCGTGGGTGAACAGGGAATGCAGGAGGGGACTAAGTACACACCCCTGAGAGGCCCCAGTGTTAAGGATCAGCGTGGCAGACGTATTGTTGCCTACTCTTACCACCTGGGGGAGGCCTGTCAGGAAGTCCAGGATCCAGTTGCAGAGGGATGTGTTTAGTCCCAAAGTCCTTAGCTTAGTGATAAGCTTCGTGGGAACTATGGTGTTGAACGCTGAGCTGTAGTTGATAAACAGAATTCTCACATAGGTGTTCATTTTGTCCAGGTGAGAAAGAGCGGTGTGGAGTGCGATTTGAGACTGCGTCATCTGTGGATCTGTTGGGGCGGTATGCGAATTGGAGTGGGTCTAGGGTGTCCGGGAGGATGCTGTTGATGTGAGCCATGACCAGCCTTTCACAGCACTTCATGGCTACCGACGTGAGTGCCACGGGGCGGTAATCATTTAGGCAGGTTACATTCGCTTCCTTGGGCACAGGCACTATGGTGGTCTGCTTGAAACATGTAGGTATTACAGACTCGGTCAGGGAGAGGTTAAAAATATAATTGAAGACACTTGCTTTGTGTACATGCCCTGGTAATCCATCTGACTCAGTGGCTTTGTGAATGTTGACCTGTTTTAAAGGTTTTGTTCACATCGGCTACCGAGAGCGTTAGCACACAGTCACCCAGAACAGCTGGTGCTCTCGTGCATGCTTCAGTGTTGCTTGCCTCGAAGCGAGCATAAAGGGCATTTAGCTCATCTGGTAGGCTCGTGTCACTGGGCAGTTCATGTCTGGGTCTCCCTTTGTAGTCCGTAATAGTTTTCAAGACCTGCCACATCTGACGAGCGTCAGAGCCGGTGTAGTAGGATTCAATCATAATCCTGTATTGTCGCTTTGCTTGTTTGATGGTTTGTCTGAGGGCATAGTTGGATTTCTTATAAGCGTCCGGATTAGTCTCCCGCTCCTTGAAAGCGGCAGCTCTAGCCTTTAGCTCGATGCGGATGTTGCCTGTAATCCATGGTTTCTGGTTGGGATATGTACGTACAGTCACTGTGGGGACGACGTCATCGATGCACTTATTGATGAAGCCGATGACTTATGTGGTGTATTTAAAAAATATATATATATATTATTTAACTAGGCAAGTCAGATAAGAACAAATTCTTATTTACAATGACGGCCTAGGAACAGTGGGTTAACTGCCTTGTTCAGGGGCAGAAGGACATATTTTTATTCCTCAATGCCATTGAATGAATCCCGGAACATATTCCAGTCTGTGCTAGCAAAACAGTCCTGTAGTGTAGCATCCACGTCATCTGACCGCTTCCATATTGAGCGAGTCACTGGTGCTTCCTGCTTAAGTTTTTGCTTGTAAGCAGGAATCAGGAGGATAGAATTGTGGTCAGATTTGCCAAAATACAATGCATCAAACCTTTGATTAATTTTGCACACATTCATAATGGTTTGTTCACCTGGCTGTTACAGTACCATTGAGTAAATTCAAAATAGAACCTAGCTTTTTTACCTGTGCCGCCTCTTTCTAGGTCCATCATCTGAGGTCTGTGGACAACCTGTTTGTTGTGGTTGAAGAGTATGACAACTATCAGTTTAAAGACTCAAAGGTATGTCTCTTTTCATTACAGCACAGCCAACCTGAATTCATACAGCCCCTACACATTCATTTCAATTATAAACATTCATGTTGGTAATAAAAGACAAGTCCCCTACACTTTATACCATGCTTCTCCCTCTTAGGGTATTTGATAGAAACACTACCCATTCTGTCCAACAGGAGGAGACATTGGAGGACTTGCAGAAGCTGGCCTCCAAGCTGCCATGGACCAACGCACTAAAGGTCTGGAAACTGAACACCTCTCTGAAGAAGAAGAGGGGACCCCATAGACGGCCCCAAGGTCCCAAGGGGAAGGGACGGAGAGGCAGAAATTTCAGAGATAGAGGCAAAGCCAACAAAGACGATGTGGAGACGGACACCATGGAGACTGTCACCGCAGAGATAGAGAAGCTGCAGCTGGAGCCTCAGGCACCTACTACAGGCCAAGGGGTGGGGGAGGCCGGGTCACCTGACCTGGAGAACAGCCCCCTGGGTGAGCAGCAGGAGGTGGAAGGACAGGAGCCCGTGCCAAAGGTCCTGAAGTTTCGTGTGACGTGCAGCCGAGCAGGAGACAAGCACAGCTTCTCCTCCAACGAGGCCGCCAGGGACTTTGGTGGTGCCGTGCAAGACTTCTTCCTGTGGAAAGCAGACATGACCAAGTTTGATATCGAGGTAAAAATAACATAACATTGCATCCTGTTCCAACGGGACTGGCACCCACTGAATTCCTCTGCTCTAGCCAGGCTGCGAGAGACAACTTAATTGATTACGTTACAAAGAAAACAAACAGGGTAGGAATAACAGTTCTGAGAGTAAATATTATCCCTTTAAATAAATAGGTGGGGTCACATAATGTGAAATGAAATGAGTGTGTTTCCATTATGATTTCACTGTGTGCGTGTGTGTGTTGGCAGGTCCTTCTGAACATACATAACGTTGAGGTGGTGATTGGCATTGCCCTGACAGAGGAGAGTCTCCACAGAAGAAACATCACCCACTTTGGACCCACCACGCTGCGCTCCACCCTGTGCTATGGCATGCTCAGGTCTCCTACTCTCCCTCCATTCACACTCAGTACAGTCAAGCTAAACGGAAAGCTCTCTCTACCTCATGCCTGCACTTTGATAATACATGGGTGAAATACGGATTGTGATAAAAGAACCCCGTTCTGTGATTTCTTGATGCAACCTATTTTGATATACACAACACATACAGCAATTGTAGTGCTTCATGTAAAGTATGTTTCTTCTTCTAATTGATTCAAATTTGTGAAAATCAAATGACAACTGTGATATTTGTGTCTCTTTCATTGGACAGACTCTCTAAGCCTCAGGCATCTGATGTTATACTTGATCCCATGTGTGGAACTGGAGCAATACCTTTAGAGGTAAGAAGGAGAATCACAATATACTGTTATTAAAAAGAGAAAATATGACTATGGTAACTGACTTTGCCTTCCATGAAGTAGTAATCAGATAGTATAGCCTACTGAGTAATTGATTGTTTCGATCAGGGAGCCATTGAATGGCAGCAGGCATTCTACCTGGCCGGAGACAACAATGACATGGCAGTGAGCCGCACAGTCAACAACATCTGTCACATCCAGAAGAAGAGACTAGACAAGAGCAGGTGAGACACAACAAATCAAACCATACACAAGTTACTTTATGTGAATTAGTCACCCCTCAAAGTCAGATTTTGAAGAAGAAATGCAAGACAAAGTGATGAGACCCATTTGCTCGTTAGTTGTGTTTACTCCATTTACTCCCCAACCCTGCAGTACGCCAGGGTTGCCCATAGACACAGTGCAGTGGGACCTGTGCCATCTACCCATGAGAACCAGCTCAGTGGACATCATCATCACTGACATGCCCTTTGGGAAGAGGTAGGAACCACAGTACTGTTTCAATTAGGACCTACACTCAACATTGACTAAACCTCCTAGATATTGCTAATTTCTGTATGGAATGTATTGGTATTGTTTACGTGGCTGAGGTGTACATTGTGTGGTTTTGTTATAGAATGGGCTCCAGGAAGAATAACTGGGACCTGTACCCACCCTGTCTGAGAGAGATGGCCCGGGTGTCCAGACCAGGCTCAGGGAAAGCTGTCATCCTGACCCAGGATAAGAAATGCTTTCAAAAGGTAATGTACCACACATACATTAAGACTATGTAATCTGTGGTAGATGGAGTGTCCTAACCTGTCTGGACCTTAAGGCTCGGTCATCAACAGGAAATTCCAGGATAACCAGAGAATGAGTAGTTGAGGAGGTTGTGGTGTCTTATTGAATTAAATTCGTCCACACCAATATCTGTGTGAACAAACAAACATCTATTGTTAGTGTATGGTATGGACTCTGTTTCCATCGATAAAAGACAGTACAGTGCAGCTGTCTTCATCGACCTGGCCAAGGCTTTCGACTTTGTCAATCGCTATTCTTATCGGCAGACTCAACAGCCTTGGTTTCTCTAATGACTGCCTCGCCTGGTTCACTAACTACTTCTCAGAGTTCAGTGTGTCAAATCGGAGGGCCTATTGTCCGGACCTCTGGCAGTCTCTATGGGGGTGCCACAGGGTTCAATTCTCGGGCCGTCTCTCTTCTTTGTATATATCAATGATGTTGCTCTTGCTGATGGTGATTCTCTAATCCACCTTTACGCAGACGACACCATTCTATATACATCTGGCCCTTCTTTGGACACGGTGTTAACAAACCTCCAAACGAGCTTCAATGCCGTACAACACTCCTTTCGTGGCCTCCAACTGCTCTTAAATGCTAGTAAAACTAAATGCATGCTCTTCAACCGATCACTGCCTGCACCTGCCTGCCTGACTAGCTTCACTACTATGGACGGTTCTGACTAAGAATATGTGGACAACTATAAACACCTAGGTGACTGGCTAGAGTGTAAACTCTCCTTTCAGACTCATATTAAGCATCTCCAATCCAAAATGAAATCTAGAATCGGCTTCCTATTTCGCAACAAAGCCTCCTTCACTCATGCTGCCAAACATACCCTCATAAAACTGACTATCCTGCTGATCCTTGACTTCGGCAATGTCATTTACAAAATAGCCTCCAACACTCTACTCAGCAAATTGGATGTAGTCTATCACAGTGCTATCCGTTTTGTCACCAAAGCCCCATATACTACCCACCACTGCGACCTGTATGCTCCCATTGGCTGGTCCTCACTACATATTTGTCGCCAAACCCACTGGCTCCAGGTCATAAGTCTTTGCTAGGTAAAGCTCCGCTTTATCTCAGCTCTCTGGTCACCATAGCAACACCCACCCATAGCACGTGCTCCAGCAGGTATATTTCCACTGGTCGTCCCCAAAGCCAACACCTCCTTTGGCCGCCTTTCCTTACAGTTCTCTGCTGCCAATGACTGGAACTAATTGAAAAAAATCGCTGAAGTTGAAGACATATCTCCCTCACTAACTTTAAACATCAGCTGTCAGAGCAGCTTACCGATCGCTGCAGCTGTACACACCCCATCTGTAAATATCCCATCCAACTATTTTTTTTCTGCTCTTTTGCACACCAGTATTTATACTTGCACATCCTCATCTGCACATCTCACTCCAGTGTCAATTGCTAAATTGTAATGACTTTGCCACTATGGCCTATTTATTGCCTTACCTCCTTACTTCATTTGCACACACTGTATACAGATTTTTCTATTGTGTTATTGACTGTACGTTTGTTTATCCCATGTGTAACTCTGTGTTGTTTTTGTCGCACTGCTTTGCTTTATCTTGGCCAGGTCGCAGTTGTAAATGAGAACTTGTTCTCAACTGGCCTACCTGGTTAAATAAAGGTGAAATTAAAAAAATAAATAGGTGGTCCCTTGGCCAGATGGCATTTCTTCAAGCAATACTGTGGTGTGTCAACTTGAATGATTTTGTACCATGAGTGTCTTGTGACCGGGTGCATCTGTCTCCCTCAGGCCATATCGAGGATGGGAGGACTCTGGCGGAAGCACCACACTGTCTGGGTCAACGTAGGGGGCCTACACGCAGGGGTGTTCCTTCTCAAGCGCACAGCAGGGATCTTTGGCCAAACCCCAGAAGATGTCAGGGAACCCCTAGAAGAGCAACCAGGGAAGGAAAAACCAGCAGAGGAAAGGGAAAATGAGGTTAAGTGACCGAGTTAAGCCCCACCTATACAGAATATACTTTAGAAATGGCATAGAAATTACCTTTTGCCATTATTTATTTGATGAATCTATTTTGCTGTTTATTTGTTGAAGGTCCAAAAGTGAGTGTCTCATAGGGAAACCTTTCCTAAGTTTTACTGTGTTGTTATAGACAGACAAGGTTTCGGTAAAGTGAAAGAAAGTTGACTGCCTGCTTATTACAACCAGTTTCCTTTTCATGTTAAACCCCAGCTTTATAAAAAGTTGTCTTGCTACACCTGAGTGCCAGTTATATAAATGCAAGTCATTAATCATCCATGGTTCTTTTAGCTACTGTAGGTAAGCAAGACTATTGATTTATACACCTATTGTGTTGTTGAGGGAATCAGTTCAAATGACCACACCTCTCCACTCCATTGATGACTTGTTGGCAGGTTCTGTACCATGAGACTTTATGGTAAATAAAACTTGTTTCCAAACATGCATTAAAGGGTGACTGCACTTCCTAATTTGGCCACATTTTATATTTGTTTCATTAAGAAATGTTAACGGCCATGACTGAAGTCAAATGTCAGTTGTTTTCGGGTTGTGGTTTGCAAGTGGGAAGAGTTAGCCCAAAGAGATTCTTCAAGAATCAAGGGGGACATTTATTTTATTCAGAAGTCCTCCTAAAATGGATGAAGCTACTGCAGATTGCCCCTTTAATGTTGATGTAATGGACTTTTTTCATGACACAAGTCTGCACACACTCATGCATCACCCAGCTGCATAAACAATGACAACAGTGTCTCATCCTTACATCAGAGGGGTTAGTTAGCCAATTTGCCTAAATATTCTGAAATAACTTTAGATTTTTTTGAAAGATAAGCTTGAAATTGGCATGGTCTAATTGACTCAACAATCAACAACATAGCTTTCGTGTTGAATCAGGAAATCAACAGTTATTTCTGGTTGTTTATTGAAGTTAGCTGGCTAACTTATTCATCCTGCTTTGTACAGTCGTGGCCAAAAGTTTTGAGAATGACACAAATATTAATTTTCAGTCTGCTGCCTCAGTTTGTATGATGACAATTTGCATATACTACAGAATATTATGAAGAGTATCTGATGAATTGCAATTACTTGCAAAGTCCCTCTTTGCCATGCAAATAAACTGAATCCTAAATAAAATGCATTTCAGCCCTGCCACAAAAGGACCAGCTGACATGTCAGTGATTCTCTCGTTAACACAGGTGTGAGTATTGATGAGGACAAGGCTGGAGATCACTCTGGTATGCTGATTGAGTTCGAATAACAGACTGGAAGTTTCAAAAGGAGGGTGGTGTTTGGAATCATTGTTCTTTCTCTGTCAATCATGGTTACCTGCAAGGAAACACGTGCCGTCATCATTGCTTTGCCCAAAAAGGGCTTCACAGGCAAGGATATTGCTGCCAGTAAGATTGCACCTAAATCAACCATTTATCGGATCATCAAGAACTTCAAGGAGAGCGGTTCAATTGTTGTGAAGAAGGCTTCAGGGTGCCCAAGAAAGTCCAGCAAGCGCCAGGACCGTCTCCTAAAGTTGATTCAGCTGCGGGATCGGGGCACCACCAGTACAGAGCTTGCTCGGGAATGGCAGCAGGCAGGTGTGAGTACATCTGCACACACAGTGAGGTGAAGACTTTTGGAGGATGGCCTGGTGTCAAGAAGGGCAGCAAAGAAGCCACTTCTCTCCAGGAGAAACATCAAGGACAGACTGGTATTCTGCAAAAGGTACAGGTATTGGACTGCTGAGGACTGGGGTAAAGTCATTTTCTCTGATGAATCCCCTTTCCGATTGTTTGGGGCATCTGGAAAAAAGCTTGTCCGGAGAAGACAAGGTGAGCGCTACCATCAGCCCTGTGTTATGCCAACAGTAAAGCATCCTGAGACCATTCATGTGTGGGGTTGCTTCTCAGCCAAGGGAGTGGGCTCACTCACAATTTTGCCTTAGAACACAGCCCTGAATAAAGAATGGTACCAACACATCCTCCGAGAGCAACTTCTCCCAACCATCCAGGAACAGTTTGGTGACGAACAATGCCTTTTCCAGCATAATGGAGCACCTTGCCATAAGGCAAAGTGATAACTAAGTGGCTCAGGGAACAAAACATTGATATTTTGGGTCCATGGCCAGGAAACTCCCCAGACCTTAATCCCATTGAGAACTTGTGGTCAATCCTTGAGAGGTGGGTGGACAAACAAAAACCCACAAATTCTGACAAACTCCAAGCATTGGTTATGCAAGAATGGGCTTCCATCAGTCAGGATGTGGCCCAGAAGTTAATTGACAGCATGCCAGGGCAGATTGCAGAGGTCTTGAAAAAGAAGGGTCAACACTGCAAATATTGACTCTTTGCATCAACTTCATGTAATTGTCAATAAAAGCCTTTGACACGTATGAAATGCTTGTAATTATACTTCAGTATTCCATAGTAACATCTGACAAAAATATCTAAAGACACTGAAGCAGCAAAATTTGTGAAAATGTATATTTGTGTCATTCTCAAAACATTTGGCCATGACTGCAGTATAACCCTCTGGTATGTGTGCTGCCATTTCAAAACAGATGCAACATTGATAGTGACGTCAGTCTACCTCATTTTAAGTTTGGGTGTTTCACACATTACCATGATCGTATCACATCATGAACTGAAATAAAAGTGACTATTCTCATGCAAGTTTGTATAAATATGACGGACTAGGAACATTTCATCCTTTTTAAAATGTAATTTCGCCAATTAGCTTCAGCCGGCTGGTGTGAGACAGTGGCAAAGTTGGTTTGACTTTAGATAGCCTATATCTGAGGATAGTTAGGGACCGTCAATAAATTGCACAATGTAAATTGGAGAAAATATTAATATCTCATTCAACGCTTTCAATATTTGTATATACATTTCTAAAATGTAAGATGGCTCAGTTCCCTGTGGCTCAGTTGGTGGAGCATGGTGTTTGCTACGCCAGCATGGTGTGTGCAACGCCAGGGTTGTGGGTTTGATTCCCACGGGGGGCCAGTACAAAAAAAAAAAAAAGAAATGTATGTATGTATGTATTCACTACTGTAAGTCGCTCTGGATAAGAGCATCTGCTAAATGACTAAAATGTAAAATGTATAGTTGGAGGTTTTTAAGTCTTTGAAATCTGGAACTATTGACCTTTTAAAATATTGTCCCATGGCCATTGTGTAATTGCTGCCAATGACGAACGAATTGCAAAAATCGCTAAAGTTGCTGACCTATATCTCCCTCACTAACTTTAAGCATCAGCTATCTGAGCAGCTTACCGATCGCTGCAGCTGTACACAGCCCATCTGTAAATAGCCCATCCAACTACCTACCTCATCCCCATATTGTTTTTATTAACTTTTTTTGTTGCTCTTTTGCACACCAGTATTTGTACTTGCACATCATCATCTGCACATCTGTCACTCAAGTGTTAATTTTCTAAAAAGTAATTACTTTGCTACTATGGCCTATTTATTGCCTTACCTCCTTACTCCATTTGCACACATTATATATAGATTTTTCTATTGTATTATTGACTGTACTTTTGTTTATCCCACGTGTAACTCTGTGTTGTTGTTTGTCGCACTGCTTTGCTTTATCTTGGCCAGGTCGCAGTTGTAAATGAGAACTTGTTCTCAACTGGCTTACCTGATTAAATAAAGGTGAAATAAAAAATAAAAATAAATAATTTACTGATGGTCAATAACTAGCCCGATAGGGATATCAAATCAAAGTATTTATATAGCCCTTCTTACATCAGCTGATATCTCAAAGTGTTGTACAGAAACCCAGCCTAAAACCCCAAACAGCAAGCAATGCAGGTGTAGAAGCACGGTGGCTAGGAAAAACTCCCTAGAAAGGCCAAAACCTAGGAAGAAACCTAGAGAGGAACCAGGCTATGAGGGGTGGCCAGTCCTCTTCTGGCTGTGCCGGGTGGAGATTATAACAGAACATGGCCAAGATGTTCAAATGTTCATAAATGACCAGCATGGTCAAATAATAATAATCACAGTAGTCATCGAGGGTGCAACAAGTCAGCATCTCAAGAGTAAATGTCAGTTGGCTTTTCATAGCCGATCATTGAGAGTATCTCTACCGCTCCTGCTGTCTCTAGAGAGTTGAAAACAGCAGGTCTGGGACAGGTGAACAGGTCAGGGTTCCATAGCCGCAGGCAGAACAGTTGAAACTGGAGCAGCAGCACGGCCAGGTGGACTGGGGACAGCAAGGAGTCATCATGCCAGGTAGTCCTGAGGCATGGTCCTAGGGCTCAGGTCCTGAGAGAGAGAGAGAGAGAGAGAGAGAGAGAGAGAGAGAGAGAGAGAGAGAATTATAGAGAGAGAGAATTATAGAGAGCATAATTAAATTCACACAGGACACCGGATAAGACAGGAGAAATACTCCAGATATAATAGACTGACCCTAGCCCCCCGACACATAAACTACTGCAGCATAAATACTGGAGGCTGAGACAGGAGGGGTCAGGAGACACTGGCCCCATCCGATGATACCCCCGGACAGGGCCAAACAGGCAGGATATTACCCCACCCACTTTGCCAAAGCACAGCCCCCACACCACTAGAGGGATATCTTCAACCACCAACTTACTATCCTGAGACAAGGCCGAGTATAGCCCACAAAGATCTCCACCACGGCACAACCCAAGGGGGGGGCGCCAACCCAGACAGGAAGACCACGTCAGTGACTCAACCCACTCAAGTGGCGCACCCCTCCTAGGGATGGCATGGAAGAACACCAATAAGCCAGTGACTCAGCCCCTGTAATAGGGTTAGAGGCTAGAGAATCCCAGTGGAGAGAGGGGAACCGGCCAGGCAGAGACAGCAAGGGCGGTTCGTTGCTCCAGTGCCATTCCGTTCACCTTCACACTCCTGGGCCAGACTACACTCAATCATAGGACCTACTGAAGAGATGAGTCTTCAGTAAAGACTTAAAGGTTGAGACCGAGTCTGCGTCTCTTACATGGGTAGGCAGACCATTCCGTAAAAATGGAGCTCTATAGGAGAAAGCCCTGCCTCCAGCTGTTTGTTTACAAATTCTAGGGACAATTAGGAGGCCTGCATCTTGTGACCGTAGCGTACGTGTAGGTATGTACGGCAGGACCAAATCAGAAAGATAGGTAGGAGAAAGCCCATGTAATGCTTTGTAGGTTAGCAGTAAAACCTTGAAATCAGCCATTGCCTTAACAGGAAGCCAGTGTAGGGAGGCTAGCACTGGAGTAATATGATCACATTTTTTGGTTCTAGTCAGGATTCTAGCAGTCGTATTTAGCACTAACTAAAGTTTATTTAGTGCTTTATCCGGGTAGACGGAAAGTAGAGCATTGCAGTAGTCCAACCTAGAAGTAACAAAAGCATGGATTAATTTTTCTGCATCATTTTTGGACAGAAAGATTTTTGCAATGTTACGTAGATGGAAAAAAGCTGTCATTGAAACAGTCTTGATATGTTCTTCAAAAGAGAGATCAGGGTCCAGAGTAACGCCGAGGTCCTTCACAGTTTTATTTGAGACGACTGTACAACCATCAAGATGAATTGTCAGATTCAACAGAAGATCTCTTTGTTTCTTGGGACCTAGAACAAGCATCTCTGTTTTGTCCGAGTTTAAAAGTAGAAAGTTTGCAGCCATCCACTTCCTTATGTCTGAAACACAGGCTTCTAGCGAGGGCAATTTTGGGGCCTCACCATGTTTCATTGAAATTTACAGCTGTGTGTCATCCGTATAGCAGTGAAATTTAACATTATGTTTCGAATGACATCCCCAAGAGGTAAAATATATAATGAAAACAATAGTGGTCCTAAAACAGAACCTTGAGGAACACCGAAATTTACAGTTGATTTGTCAGAGGACAAACCATTCACAGAGACAAACTGATATCTTTCCGACAGATGAGATCTAAACCAGGCCAGAACTTGTCCGTGTAGACCAATTTGGGTTTCCAATCTCTCCAAAAGAATGTGGTGATCGATGGTATCAAAAGCAGCACTAAGATCTAGGAGCACGAGGACGGCGGCCTCGGTCGACGCCATTAAAAGGTCATTTACCGCCTTCACAAGTGCAGTCTCAGTGCTATGATGGGGTCTAAAACCAGACTGAAGCGTTTCGTATACATTGTTTGTCTTCAGGAAGGCAGTGAGTTGCTGCGCAACAGCTTTTTCTAAAGTTTTGGAGAGGAATGGAAGATTCGATATAGACCGATAGTTTTTTATATTTTCTGGGTCAAGAGTTGGCTTTTTCAAGAGAGGCTTTATTACTGCCACTTTTAGTGAGTTTGGTACACATCCGGTGGATAGAGAGCCGTTTATTGTGTTCAACATAGGAGGGCCAAGCACAGGAAGCAGCTCTTTCAGTAGTTTAGTTGGAATAGGGTCCAGTATGCAGCTTAAAGTTTTAGAGGCCATGATTATTTTCATCATTGTGTCAAGAGATATAGTACTAAAACACTTTAGTGTCTCCCTTGATCCTAGGTCCTGGCAGAGTTGTGCAGACTCAGGACAACGGAGCTTTGGAGGAATATGCAGATTTAAAGAGGAGTCCGTAATTTGCTTTCTAATGATCATGATCTTTTCCTCAAAGAAGTTCATGAATTTATTACTGTTGAAGTGAAAGCCATCCTCTCTAGGGGAATGCTGCTTTTTAGTTAGCTTTGCGACAGTATCAAAAAGAAACTTCGGATTGTTCTTATTTTCCTCAATTAAGTTGGAAAAATAGGATGATCGAGCAGCAGTGAGGGCTCTTCGATACTGCACGGTACTGTCGGAAGTCGGAAGACATCCAGTTTGGTGTGGCGCCATTTCCGTTCCAATTTTCTGGAAGCTTACTTCAGAGCTCGTGTATTTTCTGTATACCAGGGAGCTAGTTTCTTATGACAAATGTTTTTAGGGGTGCAACTGCATTTAGGGAATTGCGCAAGGTTAAATTGAGTTCCTCAGTTAGGTGGTTAACTGATTTTTGTCCTCTGATGTCCTTGGGTAGGCAGAGGGAGTCTGGAAGGGCATAAAGGAATCTTTGGATTGTCTGAGAATTTATAGCACGACTTTTGATGCTCCTTGATTGGGGTCTGAGCAGATTATTTGTTGCGACTGCAAACGTAATAAAATGGTGGTCCGATAGTCCAGGATTATGAGGAAAAATATTAAGATCTACAACATTTATTCCACGGGACAAAACTAGGTCCAGAGTATGACTGTGGCAGTGAGTAGGTCCAGAGACATGTTGGACAAAACCCACTGAGTCGATGATGGCTCCGAAGGCCTTTTGGAGTGGGTCTGTGGACTTTTCCATGTGAATATTAAAGTCACCATGAATGTGAATATTATCTGCTAGGGAACTCAGTGAGGAACGCTGCATATGGCCCAGGAGGCCTGTAAACAGTAGCTATAAAAAGTGATTGAGTAGGCTGCATAGATTTCATGACTAGAAGCTCAAAAGACGAAAACGTCATTGTTTTTTTTTTTGTAAATTGAAATTTGCTATCGTAAATGTTAGCAACACCTCCGCCTTTGCGGGATGCACGGGGGATATGGTCACTAGTGTAACCAGGAGGTGAGGCCTCATTTAACACAGTAAATTCATCAGGCTTAAGCCATGTTTCAGTCAGGCCAATCACATCAAGAGTATGATCAGTGATTAGTTCATTGACTATAACTGCCTTTGAAGTGAGGGATCTAACATAAAGTAGCCCTATTTTAAGATGTGAGGTATCACGATCTCTTTCAATAATGGCAGGAATGGAGGAGGTCTTTATTCTAGTGGGATTGCTAAAGCGAACACCGCCATGTTTGGTTTTGCCCAACCTAGGTCGAGGCACAGACACGGTCTCTGACTGTGCCAGTGGCAGACTCCACTAAGGTGGCAGGCTGGCTAACAGCCTGCTGCCTGGCCTGCACCCTATTTCATTGTGGAGCTAGGGGAGTTAGAGCCCGGTCTATGTTCGTAGATAAGATGAGAGCACCCCTCCAGCTAGGATGGAGTCCGTCACTCCTCAACAGGCCAGGCTTGGTTCTGTTTGTGGTTGAGTCCCATAAAGAGGGCCAATTATCTACAAATTCTATCTTTTGGGAGGGGCAGAGAACAGTTTTCAACCAGCGATTGAGTTGTGAGACTCTGCTGTAGAGCTCATCACAACCCCCCTCTCTGGAAGGGGACCAGAGACAATTACTCGATGCCGACACATCTTTCTAGCTGATTTACAGGCTGAAGCTATGTTGCGCTTGGTGACCTCTGACTGTTTCATCCTAACATCGTTGGTGCCGACATGGATAACAATATCTCTATACTCTCTACACTCGCCAGTTTTAGCTTTAGCCAGCACCATCTTCAGATTAGCCTTAACGTCGGTAGCCCTGCCCCCTGGTAAACAGTGTATGATCGCTGGATGATTCGTTTTAAGTCTAATACTGCGGGTAATGGAGTCGCCAATGACTAGGGTTTTCAATTTGTCAGAGCTAATGGTGGGAAGCTTCGGCGTCTCAGATCCCGTAACGGGAGGAGTAGAGACCAGAGAAGGCTCGGCCTCTGACTCCGACTCGCTGCTTAATGGGGAGAACCGGTTGAAAGTTTCTGTTGGCTGAATGAGCGACACCGGTTGAACATTCCTACAGCATTTCCCTCCAGAAGCCATGAGAAAGTATTCCGGCTGCGGGGACCCTGCGAGGGGATTTATACTAACGTTACTATCTGTACTTACTGGTGGCACAGACGCTGTTTCATCCTTTCCTACACTGACATTACACTTGCCTAACGATTGCGTCTGAAGCTGGGCTTGCAGCACAGCTATCCTCGCCGTAAGGTGATCGTTCTCCTGTATATTATGAGTACAACGACTGCAATTAGAATGTTACTACTAGCTTCGGCTGTTGGAAGTCCTGACGAACCATGTCCAGATAAAATGTCCGGAGTGAAAAAGTTGAATGAAAAAAGTTGAGTGAGGGAAATACTAAAAATATAAACGGTAATTAAAAAGTAAAAACTGTAAAGTTGGCAGGTAGCAAAGTAAGGTTGGCAACAAAACGCACAGCAGCACGTAAACAAGTCTGCAAATGTCAAACCAAATTGACGGAGGGCTTTACGAATGGGTTCTGTGCAGCTGTTCTCTGAATTTATGATTACTTGGGTGCTGGGGACATGAGGGCAGGATTAAAATAAATCCAACACATGGAAAACTGTTATGGTACCCTTCATTCCATGATATACAATTGTTTCCTATCATCTCGCAAATCTCAGTTTCAGACGAGACTGAATGACTCAAATGATCCAATTTACACTTTGTAGTCAATTTTGACACTATAATCAATGTTTCGGACACATGTCAATGCCACATATGCCATTTTCAAAAGCAGAAGTTGCTTTTTAGGGGCAGTTTCTCTTTAAAGCGACAATCATTATTTGAAACGATAATAAAGCATCCTCTCCATCCCTGTTTTGGGTAAAAGCTGAGGGGTAGTGCTGGAGAAATGTAACCACTTCAATTCCTACACAGAGCTATAGATGCAAGGACTGACCATCCATGAAATACACATTATAGTTTTAACCATGTTTTTAGGCTATTGTGTTTGTTTACATTTACTTTGTTTACAAACATTGGAGTGAAACAAGCTTATATTTTGGCTTCTGATGGGGTACGACAGTTGAACTAAGCTCTTGAGTCATAAGTTATATTCTTCAAGAATCAATGGGTACATTTATTTAAATCCGAAGTCCAAAAATGGATGAAGCGACTGCAGATTGCCCCTTTTATTGTTGATGTAATGGACTTTTTTCATGACACCGACTGCACACACTTATGTATCACCCAGCTGCATAAACAATGACAAAGGTGTCTCATCTTTACATCAGAGGGGTATACAAAGCAGGATCAAAGAGTTAGTCAGCCAACTTGCCTAAATATTCTGAAATAACTTTATATTTTGTTGAAAGATAAGCTTGAAATTGGCATGGTCTAATTGACTCAACAATCAAAAACTCATAGAACTTTAGCTGTCTTGTTGAATCAGAAAATCAACAGTTATTTCTGGTTGTTTACGAAGTTAGCTGGCTAACTCATTGATCCTGCTTGGTAGTAAACCCCTCTGTTATGTCTGCTGCTGTTGCAAAACAGATGCATCATTGATAGTGTGACATAAGTCCACCTTATTTTAAGTTTGGGAGTTTCACACGTCACCACAGTATGACTGTGGCAGTGAGTAGGTCCAGAGACATGTTGGACAAAACCCACTGAGTCGATAATGGCTCCGAAGGCCTTTTGGAGTGGGTCTGTGGACTTTTCCATGTGAATATTAAAGTCACCATAAATTTGAATATTATCTGCTATGACTACAATGTCCGATAGGAATTCAGGGAACTCAGTGAGGAACGCTGCATATGGCCCAGGAGGCCTGTAAACAGTAGCTATAAAAAGTGATTGAGTAGGCTGCATAGATTTCATGACTAGAAGCTCAAAAGACGAAAACGTCATTGTTTTTTTTTTGTAAATTGAAATTTGCTATCGTAAACGTTAGCAACACCTCCGCCTTTGCGGGATGCACGGGGGATCGTAACACATCCGGAATTGAAATAAAAGTGACTATGTTCTCATGCAAGCTTTATCTAAATATGACAGCCTAGGAACATTAAATCTTACTTGATTGAAATATCAGTTAGTAATGTTGACTTGAATAACATGTTAGTAAACAGTGTAATTTATTGAGGCTATCCATGATGACACTTCATCAGTGGAATGTAATTATTCTGTATTGATTTTATTAAACCTAATCTTATTACAATCAAACGTGGGTTTGTTGGTTGGTTTTGTTTAGGCATAGATGTATCTGAAAATAGATCTAGTCATAGTCCTACTAGTGATGGGAAGATCCGCTCTTTTTACTGACTCTGATCTTTTCGACTAATTTCATTCATTTGAGTCAGTAATGCCCAGAGCACGCAGGACCCCCCTACTGGCGAACGATGAACTGAAAACTCAAAAGAGTAATGATTCTACGAGCCTCTCACTCACATGTCGTTCACCATAGGACAGGGTTCCCCAACTGGTGGCCCACAGGCAAACGAGGGTGGTTATATTTGGCACCCCAAGTTTTCTGAGCAAAAAAACAATGGGTCAAGCATACATTGGCTTTAAGTCAGGGCATTTATATTTATTGTGCTTCGCTGAGCAGAGCTGTTGTGAAGGAAGTTGTCAAGGAAGTGAGTTTGTGTCCACCAATTATGTCAATGCGGAGCTATACAGAGTCCTCCCCATTGTACAGAGCTCAATTTGGCCTATGCATGCCTCCGGAGGCTCCGCAATTGCTTCACACCATCCATATGGAGCCTGGCTTTAAAATGAAGGAGTCGTGACTCTCAGTCAGTAAAAAGAGTAATTCAAAAATAACCAATTTTTTGTGAACTGCACGCTAAAAGGCTCTACATGGTCAAGTGTCATCTTCAGTGGCCATACAGCATTTACTGCATGCGGCCTCCGCAGAAGTCAGAGCAAGCATACTTTTTGCGCTTTGCAGAGCTGTTGTCAAGGAAGTGAGTTTGTGTTTATACAGGACCTCCCGCCAACACCTACTGTCAACCAATAATCTCAATGTGGAGCTATACTGAGCCCTCCACATTGTTACATTTGAGAGGCGCGCAGCAATGTGGTACAGAGCTTGATTTGGTCTCTGCATGCCTCCAGAAACTCTGCAATTGCGTCACACCCTCCGTCCACATTATCAGATCAAGCATAAATTGGCTTTTACTACGTGAACTCTTGCGGATAGGAAGATGGATTAGGAAATATGCAGGGTGAGGTCGGGGAACACCCTGGAACGCCGTCATCGGATGACATAAAACAGCACTATATCAGGTGGACCCTGTCGTCTTAAATTAGTCATATGTTTTCACTGCTGCGCACCAACGTGCAAGTAAATCTGCCAAAACTACGAGCTATGATTTGGACGATACTTTTGATTGTCCAGGGCATCCTTATCTTATTCATACTTGTTTCGAAACGCTCTAGGTGAGTACCCTTTTCTAAAATCACTATTTTATTCGAGATAATTTCTACTTTTGCAATGTCTACATTGAACATAGCATGCATGCTTTCTGTATAATACTGTATTGTAGCCTTTTCAAACTTGTTTTCACCTGTGCGCATATTTGCGTAGCCTACTTATTAATATATGTATTGCCTACCCAGCATAAACTAACCCAGCATAAAGCAGTATTTACCATAAACCTAAAATAATCTAAATAGATCTTGATAATATCACAGTTGTATTGAGCGATATATATAAATGAGCTGTCGCCTGTCAATCATTTTTGAGAGGCACAATTTAGATAATTCTGAGTTTAACCAAAAACCAAGGGATTTACTATAAGAAGTAAACAACATCACTTAATCTGTTAGTTTAGTGGCCTGCTATATAACCATTTATCCCCCCACTCAACGCTGTGTTTGGAGTTTGGTTAAACAGCCAGACTTCGAAACTTCTGTCGATTTTAAGGCCTTCATAAACCTTTGATACAAAATCTTTGAGACACGCAAGTTTACATTTAACTGGCCAGCAGAAATGCTGAAATGCTCTCAAAGATTTTGTATCAAAGGTTTATGAAGGCGCATCTGTTTTCATCCTTGTTGCTGTATCCTTGGTTGTGAGGAACTGATGGGCTCGTTCTATTCTAAATGTTAATGGGGGAGTTCCGGCTTTAAAACTTCCTGGAAAAGCTGTATATATTTTACACACAGCAGTGTCACACAATGTACTGATAAGAGCCAGACATGCAAATATTGATTCAATTGATGTATGGGTACAGTCACTATATTAAAATACAAAGTCTGTATAATCAGTAATGTTGATATGAACAAATATAGGTGTGAATATTAGCTGTTCAAAATTAATTGCATTCTGTTCTTTTCTATACAGGTCAGAGAAAGAGCCACCTTTAGACAAAGGAGTTATTCCATGGTTAGGCCATGCCCTTGAGTTTGGAAGAGATGCTGCCAAGTTCCTAACCCGTATGAAGGTGAAGCATGGCGATATCTTCACGGTAAGAGTGGCAATATCCTCCTGACACCCAGCAATTAATATTAGTCCTCTAGTGGACATCAATTATTGGTCCATATCGCTAAGGCCATACAAGCCACAGTATTAAGTCCTGTTGTCCCATTGAGATGACATTCTGGGCTTTTCAATGATATCAAGTGTGACTTTGACAACTTTATCTTCCTGGTTCCAAAAAAATGGCTGCTGTCAAAATTAGCAGATTTTATAGGAATTTGAAAAGAAGTGTGTAATTATTATTTTTGCGACTTTGATATTCAAATTGTTTTCTAGTAAGTGAATATCTCAGGAATAGTTAAGTGAGTTGTCAGGACTGTGTAATATTTTTTTTCACATTAAATAAGAGCTAAATAAGAGCTTATAAAGAAATGTCCTCTGTAGTGGACAACCGGATGCCGCAACTATGTTTTTCACCTACTGTACCCATTGACTGTAATGTTAAATGTTTTCATATTTACGTCCTAATGACCGTTACAGAGGACAATTTTGCACTTACAATAAAAGATAAATAACAATATTTTACAAAATCTCAATCTTAGTAACGTTTTCTTTTCACCCCAAACACTTTTTTGGGGTCTCAGGAGGATATAAAACACTATCCTCAATATCATCTACGTAAATGTACCTTAACCTGATCATCTGTTCTTAATTCTTGAATACATCTACAGTAGATTAAATTCTTCACTATTCATGGTGAGTGTTTGTTTGTGTCAACCTTATTAATTGTGTGTCTGTGTCACTGTGTGTCTGTGTGTGTAGGTGCGTGTGGCTGGACGTTATGTGACAGTGCTGCTGGACCCCAGCTCTTATGATGCTGTGATAGAGGACTCTGTGTCCCTGGACTTCACACGCTATGCACAGGTTCTCATGGACAGGATCTTTAGCCTGCGGCTCCCCCATCACAACCCTGCTGTAGAGAAGGCCATGATGAAACAGTACGTCCCTAACCTTATCCCTAGCACAGTGTCACTCGCTCTTTTATGTGGGCCAGCCCAAAAACAGCTCTACATGCCCATTGATATGGTCAGAGTTCAAAATTACATGTTTTAAATAAGACAATTGAGGACAGCATTATCCAGCCAATAACTGGATCCTTACACAGGTATAATACACAACTCTGTGTGTGTAAAGTTGTTGCCTGGCTCCACCGTAGTCTAAATCAAAATGTTTCCCTTCCTGAGACAGAGAGGTGTCTGGGACCAGGGAATACTACATCAACTATCACAGATATCCGTGGGTTCGATTCCCACGGGGGACCAGTATGGAGAAAAAATGTATGAAATGTATGCATTCACTACTGTAAGTCGCTCTGGATAAGAGCGTCTGCTAAATGACTAAAATGTAAATATAAATATCACTACCATCAGCGTAAGATGGTAAGCAAGATCGCGACGACAGACATGGACGCTCTGTTCCTAGCTCCTAGCCAACTTTTCTTGTTGGTTATTACTGCACTGTTGGAGCTAGGAACATAAGCATTTCGTTACACCCGCGATAACATCTGCAACATATGTTTACACCAGATGGAGGCTCCTCAGAGGAAGAAGGGAAGGACCATTCTCCTCAGTCAATTTCATAAAAATAAAATTGTGAAATATTTAAAAAGTTATCATTTTTTGATAAAACTGTACTAAATATATTCACATCACCAAATAATTGATTAAAACACACTGTTGCAATGAAGGTCTACAGTAGCCTCAGCAGCGCCCTGTAGGGTAGCACAATGGTGTAGCCTGAGGACAGCTAGTTTCTGTCATTCTCTGGGTCCATTGACTTCAATACAAAACCTAGGAGGCATATGGTTCTCACCCCCTTCCATAGACTTGCACAGTAATTATGACAACTTCCGGAGAACGTCCTCCAACCTAGAGTATCAGAGCTCTTGCAGCATGAACCGACATGTTATCCACCCAATCAGAAGATCAGAGAATGAATCTAGTACTGAAAGCATAAGCTACAGCTAACTAGCACTGCAGTGCATAAAATGTGGTGAGTAGTTGACTCAAAGAGAGAGAGAAAGACAATAGTTGAACAAATTTGAACAAATTACTTTATTCCGAGAGAGATTTGGCTAGCTATATTTGGCTGTATTTTTTTTAAACTTTCACTTATCTAGAGAATGCAACTAGCTAGTTTAGCCTACTCAAACACCCAGCTCAAACAGAAAGGGATGCTATGTTAGCTAGCTGGCTTTTAGTTGTATTAATTTATTGCCACCGGGACCCACCGGTGTAACTGCTTTCTGACTTTACACTGTAGTGCATGATTGTAGCAGGTTTACTAACGCGTTAGTTCTAGTAGCTATGTTTTCTATGATGTGACAACGATGTAGACTGTGTGTAACAGTTAACGGTCATGATATGAAGGTTTGGCTTGGAAAGGTTTTTTTGCCTGGTCAGACAGCTGATGTGTTGTGCACTGAAGTCCACAAGCGAAGGGAAAAGTTGAGAGGAGGGGAGCGCGAAGATAGTTGTGAGAAGCAAATATATTCTAAATAATATATAAAGTGATCATGCTGTTTTAATGTGGCTGCTATGAATGTGAACTCTGTTTGCGCGTAATCAGGGGTGTATTCAATCCGCCAATTCTGTTATAAAATGTTTCTTAAACGGAAGCAAACGGAACGAAACGGGGATAAACATACCTAAATTTGTCCAATAGAAAAATGACATTTGCAACTGTTGGATTAATGATTACATCCTAGATCAGCTAGATGCAGGCAAGAGTGTGCAAGGCAGTATTGAATGTGTCACTGTCTGTCACCTTGATTACAAAAAAAATATTTTGACCTGTGCACCTACATTGTAAACTCGTTCATAAGCTAGGTTGTAGCAACCTCATGATGGGTACAGGGAAAATTTGAGTACCTACAGTGGCTTGCAAAGGTATTCACCCCCTTAGCATTTTTCCTATTTTGTTGCCTTACAACCTGGAATTAAAATTGATTTTTGGGGGGGTTTGTATCATTTGATTTACACAACATGCCTACCACTTTGAAGATGCAAAATATTTTTTCTTGTGAAACAAACAAGAAATAAGAAAAAAACTGAAAACTTGAGTGGGCATAACTATTCACCCCCCCCCCCCCCCCCCCATGTCAATACTTTGAAGAGCCTCCTTTTGCAGCAAATTCAGTTGCAAGTCTCTTGGGGTATGTCTCTATAAGCTTTGCACATCTAGCCACTGGGATTTTTGCCCATTCTTCAATGTAAAACTGCTCCAGCTCCTTTAAGTTGGATGGATTCCGCTAGTGTACAACAACCTTTAAGTCATACCACAGATTCTCAATTGGATTGAGGTCTGGGCTTTGACTAGGCCATTCCAAACATTTAAATGTTTCCCCTTAAACCACTCAATTGTTGCTTTAGCAGTATGCTTAGGGTCATTGTCCTGCCGGAAGGTGAACCTCCGGCCCAGTCTCAAATCTCTGGAAGACTGAAACAGGTTTCCCTCAAGAATTTCCCTGTATTTAGCGCCATCCATCATTCCTTCAATTCTGACCAGTTTTCCAGGCCCTGCTGATGAAAAACATCCCCACAGCATGATGCTGCCACCACCATGCTTCACTTTAGGGATGGTCTTCTTGGGGTGATGAGAGGTGTTGGGTTTGTGCCAGACATAGCGTTTTCCATGATGGCCAAAAAGCTACATTTTAGTCTCATCTGACCAGAGTACCTTCTTCCATATGTTTGGGGAGTCTCCCACATGCCTTTTGGCGAACACTAAATGTGTTCGCTTATTTTTTTTCTTTAAGCAATGGCTTTTTTCTGTCCACTCTTCTGTAAAGCCCAGCTCTGTGGAGTGTACGGCTTAAAGTGGTCCTATTGACAGATACTCCAATCTCCGCTGTGGAGCTTTGCAGCTCCTTCAGGATGATCTTTGGTCACTTTGTTGCCTCTCTGATTAATGCCCTCCTTACCTGGTCCGTGAGTTTTGGTGGGCGGCCCTCTCTTGGCAGGTTTGTTGTGGTGCCATATTCTTTCCATTTAAAAAAAATGGATTTAATAATGCTCTGTGGGATGTTGAAAGTTTCTGATATTTTTTTTATAACCCAACCCTGATCTGTACTCCTCCACAACTGTCCCTGACCTGTTTGGAGAGCTCCTTGGTCTTCATGGTACCGCTTGCTTTGTGGTGTTGCAGACTCAGAACAGGTGTGTGTGTGTGTGTGTGTGTGTATATATATATATATATATATATATATATATATATATATATATATATATATATATATATATATATATATATATATATATATATATATATATTATACTGAGATCATGTGACACTTGGATTACACACAGGTGGGCTTTGTTTAACAAATTATGTGACTTCTGAAGGTAATTGGTTGCGCAAGATCTTATTTAGGGGTGAATACATATGCACGCACCACTTTCCCATTTACATTTTTTTTAAATTTCACTTCACCAATTTGGACTATTTTGTATATGTCCATTACATGAAATCCATATAAAAGTCCATTTAAATTACAGGTTGTAATGCAACAAAATGGGAAAAACAGCAAGGGGGATGAAAACTTTTGCAAGGCACTGTAAACGTATTGATGTTACATTGAGCTGGGTGAATGGAATATGAATGACAGTCATCCAATATGCGGTAATAGAAATAAGGCCATGCTCATAAAAACGTTTGAGGAGGAGGCTTGAAGCTTGTGTGTGCAGAGTGGTACCAAAATTAAAAACACGTCTTACCTTTTTGTAGTTAATACATCCGTGAAACATGATAATTCGGCCTATAGTATTCTTAACTAGCATTGAAAAAGTTAACCCTTTCTTCTCTAGCTACTTAAAAATATCTCTCCCCATCTTCTGAATCGAAGAGGGGAGGGGCAGGTCACCTAAACACGCACAGGCTAAGATTTTCATCTTGTAGGCAGACACTGAAAAAAGTTTGAGTGACAGAGTGAGGACTTTGCATAGGCATTTTGTTGTGGGACTAGAAAAAAAATGCCTGGAATGTAAATAACGTTATTAACCAGTTCCCATGCTTTTAAAATAACGGTTCTGTTCTGGAATAGTATGGATCACTTTCATTCCAGGTTCAGTTTCTGTTCCTTGAAAAATGTCATTATTTTCCACTTTTCTGTTCTGTTCCCTGAACCAGTTCCAACCCCTGGTGCATCCAACAAATGTGCTCACCTCCCACCATGCTGTTGCTGGGCACTGTTGTGGAACTACCTCAGTCTATCTCAGCCATATCGTCATTGTGTTGGTTGCAGTGCTATAGTGCTTTCTTTCAGGCTATACAGTGAATAGACCACTGGCTCTGTGTAGTGGATTTTGAATCCACAGTATCAGTGTTTTGTACCCTGCCACACAGGTTTACTACACAGACATAGGATAGTGTTTCTTAATGCTAGGACCACAGGTGTTTTATGGTGTTTTTCCACATTCACATTATTTAAGTAAGAGTGAATTACAGGTTTGGTCTTGATGATGAACGTTCCTCTCTCTTGACCTTAGTTTCTTGACTTAAACCTTTGTGTCCTCAGGCACTTTGAGGGGGAGAGCCTGTCATGCCTGAGCAGCACTATGCACTGCCATCTCCAGTCCCTGCTGCTGCAAGCCCAGAGGCCCTGTCACAACCAGACTGACTGGAACACGGACGGGCTCTTCAGCTTCTGTTACAGTCTTCTCTTCAGGTATGTTTGGAGGAGTTCAAATAAATTAACAGGTCTTTAGTATCAAGAGAGGTTACAACCAACTTAATAATCTATGTACAAGTTTGTCAGAAGCTCTGAAGGGATGCTCTCCCTTTAGCACTCTTTATACTCATGCACAAACTAGGCATCTCTGTTCTCAGGGTGCAATAATCTGATAATGACCTTGCACACACAGTTTCTAGGCGTTGGGCCAAAGTAACAATGTGTTCCCTTCTTTCTGTTCTTCTATCAGTCCCTTCCCTGAGAGCAGTCACAGAACATTCTAACACAATAATCAGGACTCAATACGCTACATGCATTTGCAGAGACACAGAGGACACTTAAAAATGTCCACTACACTTCCTCTTTTTATCACCATATGTGATAACAAAAATGTATTTTACTTCTTAACATACATTCAGTCTATCATCAGGAGTGCATTTAGTAAATACTGATTCTTACATACAATAGACAAAAATCCATCTTCATATTTAATACTTTTCCCATTACCCTTTACATTATAAGGTTGCTGTTGTTTAACATCCTAACTTAAAACCTTCAGGTCTTTTATCAAACATGGATACTAACTCATTCTTGTATATTATCATCAATTATAGGGGGAAAGGGGAGTTCCTGGAGAGACAGCGGTTCTGTATCAGTATCAGTATTGCCTTCTTTAGTAGCATTGAACATGATAGTTGCTGAGACTCTAGTTGCCAGGGAAGTACAAAAGGCCTTACATCAAGAAAGAAAAATGATCAAACACTTCAAACAAAAGATTCCAGCTATCACCCACTGAGCTATCTGGGAGCCCCAAGCTCCAAAGAGGCATTTCAGCCAACCAGTAAACACCCACTGATTTCCCAGAATGAGACTTTGTAACTGTGGCAATGTAGTTAGCAAGATCAGTCACATTTGATGACACATGTGGGACAAAAGTGCAGTATTCGTCGCCAATGAGTGCACAAGTACCCCCTTGACCAGCCAATAAGTAGTCAAGTGCCTCCCTGTTTTGCAGGGCCACCTTATGGGGTGCTTTTACTTCCTCATTGAGAACAACAAAGGTGTATCAAGTAGCATTTTCTATTTTCTCAACTTTAATAGCCAAATCTCGAATTTGATCTGAGGCACATGCAACTCCATATTGGAGTGAATCAGGAGAAGAAGGTCTGCACCTGAGTGACATCTGCAAGGGATTACTTATTAAAATGAGTGGTCGGCTGATGATAGTCTCTGAACAGAACCCTCAATTCTGTTTCAGTGTTTCCAAGGACTCTCATGGCCGGCACCACAAACCCAACTGTACATGTCCCTCACCAATTAGGTGGTAAACTATAATCAGCAAATCTGCCACATTACCATTTGGGGCTCCTTTCAGTGTGATAGACTTATTTCAAACAACAATTGTATAACTCACATTTCCTGGTGCTCCTGTAACAGAATCATGTTCTACAAGAGAGCAGTTATTGCTACCATTCACCAACATAGTACAGTTACAAACATTTTCACCCAAATGGTTACTCCCAATTCCTCTAATACATCAGGGCGCTACCAGGGATCCTACTATAGGGATGGGTGGGTCACTGTAATTGTTTGGTCTAGGATATACAAGGCTGACAGTAACATTGTATATCGCAAAATAAGTCATGGGGTTGGGATTCATTGGGGGGGAATTGGCCAATGACAATTTTCAGGACAGTTGAATAGTTAAGTTTACCCCTGCAAGGAAACCCCTACATATCGGAGACCCTTACCTACTCCCACAGGACCCAACCCACATACCCAACTATAAGTTTTATATGAGGTGACATTTGCCACCATTCCAGCTCGAGAAAGGAACAGATTCCCTCCCTCCCTCATCTTGACCTTTTACTTCAGTTTTCCTTTGGCTGACTTTCCTTCTGGACCACTACTCTGGGTCTACACAGCCTAAGGGATGGGACTCCTGCCATCCTCCTCAGGGGCAGGAACTTGTCTGCAGTGCGAGACATGAATCCAGTTGTCCCTCTCAGCTACCTTTTTTACCGGGTGGTCAGCAAAACCTGATATGGTCCTCCAACAAGGATCCTTCCAGCTCTTTCTTCTGTAGTCTTTTAACACCATGAAGTCTTCAGGGCACTGATAATGCTCAGTTCCTCCTGATAGGTTGGGCAGAGAATCCTTCACCTGTGGGAAGAGTCTTAAGAACATTGTTAAGTGAGACTCAGTATGCTCCCAAGTCTTCTTCCATTCCCTGCAACAGCAACCTCTTTTGATGAAATGGCGTGTTAGTCATTCTCATGGGTCGCCCTGTCAGCACCTCATGGGGAGAGAGACCGGTCACTGTGTGGGATCTGCCTCTCATGCTCATCGGTGCCAATGGAAGCACCTTCACCCATGTCAGGCTTGTTTCATCAATCGTTTAACCTCTCTAGGGTATGTGGGACGAAATCGTCCCACCTAGTCAACAGCCAGTGGAATCGAGTTGCGCGATATTCAAATACCTTAGAAATGCTATTACTTCAATTTCTCAAACATATGACTATTTTACACCATTTTAAAGACAAGACTCTCGTTAATCTAACCACATTGTCCGATTTCATAAAGGCTTTACAACTAAAGCAAAACATTAGATTATGTCAGGAGAGTACCCAGCCAGAAATCATCACACACCCATTTTTCAAGCTAGCATATAATGTCACAAAAACCAAAACCACAGCTAAATGCAGCACTAACCTTTGATGATCTTCATCAGATGACACTCCTAGGACATTATGTTATACAATACATGCATGTTTTGTTCAATCAAGTTCATATTTATATCAAAAAACAGCTTTTTACATTAGCATGTGACGTTCAGAACTAGCAAACATACCGAAAACTTCCGGTGAATTTACTAAATTACTCACGATAAACGTTCACAAAAAACATAACAATTATTTTAAGAATTATAGATACAGAACTCGTTTATGCAATCGCGGTTTCAGATTTTAAAATAGCTTTTCGGCGAAAGCACATTTTGCAATATTCCGAGTAGATAGCTCGCCATCACGGGCTAGCTAATTTGACACCCACCAAGTTTGGCACTCACCAAACTCAGATTTACTATAAGAAAAATTGGATTACCTTTGCTGTTCTTCGTCAGAATGCACTCCCAGGAATTCTACTTCATCCACAAATGTTGTTTTGGTTCAAAATAATCCATAGTTATGTTCAAATATCCTCTGTTTTGTTCTTGCGTTCAAGACACTATCTGAACGGTGACGCGCGGATGCGTATCGTGACAAAAAAAATTCAAAATATTCCATTACCGTACTTCGAAGCATGTCAAACGCTGTTTAAAATCAATTTTTATGCGATTTTTCTCGTAAAATAGCGATAATATTCCGACCGGGAGACGTCTTTTTCGTTCAAAGACTGAAAATGTAAAATGGCCTCTTCACGTGCACGCGCGCACCCGTCTCATTGTTCTCAGATCGACCACTATCCAAATGCACTACTGTTTTTCAGGCAGGGGCTGCAAAGTCATCATTCAACGTTCTGGCGCCTTCTGAGAGCCTATGGGAGCCTTAGAAAGTGTCACGTTACAGCAGAGATCCTCTGTTTTTGATAAAGAGAGTATAGAAGGCCAAGAAATGGTCAGAGAGGGCACTTCCTGTACAGAATCTTCTCAGGTTTTGGCCTGCCATATGAGATCTGTTATACTCACAGACACCATTCAAGCAGTTTTAGAAACTTTAGGGTGTTTTCTATCCAAATCAAACAATTATATGCATATTCTAGTTTCTGGGCAGTAGTAATAACCAGATTAAATCGGGTACGTTTTTTTATCCGGATGTGAAAATACTGCCCCCTACCCTAGAGAGGTTAAACAATACATTTTTTAGGGTTTGGTTTTCCCGTTCTACCGCATCCCCAGATTGAGAATGATGGGCACAATGGTTTCTCAAATCAATCTGTAAATCCTCTGACAGGGACTGAACAAGCTCATCCACAAAATGTCAACCATTGTCAGAGGAGACTTTTGACGGCAGACCCCACCTTGGTATGTATGATCACCAAACAATACTTGTTCCCCTCACAAGGGGTCAACTCAATGAAGTCCATCATCAAGTGCTCAAAGGGGCCCTCTGGCCAGGGATTGGACGCGTAGGATACTGAAATGCTGCATCCAACATTATTAGTCATACAGAGCACACATTTCTTACAAAAGAAATCTGCAAATACAGTAAATCCTACTGTACTCCAATAATTTATTTACAAGATCCACCATCCCTCCTTTTGACACATGGTCTTGACCATGTGACAATTTAACAAGGTATTGGAAAGTTCAATGGAGGTCTATTAGAATCATCAAGCCATACACCTGAGGTGTCCTTGTGGCAGTGTTTAGCCCACCGCCTTATCTCAGTCGCATCAGCTGCTGCCTGCAAAACAACAACATTATTAGGAGAGAAGGGGTTAATGGGAACAGGAACTGCTGCCATCTGCAGAAAGGGGAAACAGAAGAGGAAGCAGCCAGCTTGGCGGCACAATCAGCTTTAACGTACATGCTCTGGTTAAACCAAATAATTCTGCTCCATGAGCAGACAAGTGAGGGGGGAAGTCTAGCACTTTCCACAGTTTGAACAGCGGTGACAACCGCATAGCCTACTAAAGGTTCACCCTTGTCGTTCCTGAATTCAAAAGAGGAACGTCTTTTTAAGGTCAAGTCTATGGCTACAGTCCATCTCAATGGTCAATGGGTTAAGCACAGTACATATTTTCATGCTTAGAGTAGTATCCCACATGCATATAGCCAACTCCGTGGTACTGTGTCAACACAGCAGACATAAACCCATGATTCTCAGAGACAAAAAGATGGAATGGTTTGGTGTGGTCAGACAAACCCAAAACAGGGGGTCAACAGTAGAGCCTGCTTTAACTTAACCTCTATGGGCTAGGTGGGACGCTAGCGTGCCACCCGTGGTGCACTCCATCAACAGCAGGTGCATTTCAAGAGCGGCAAATTTGAATCCAAATAAATGTCAAAATTCAAATTTTTCAAACATACAACTATTTTACACCCTTTGAAAGATAAACATCTCCTTAATCTAACCACGTTTTACGATTTCAAAAAGGTTTTACGGCGAAAGCATAAATTTAGAGTATGTTAGGACAGTACATTTACAAGAGTTGTGTGTAATGTTTTGTCAAGTCAAAGACAGGGTCACCAAAACCATAAAACCAGCTAAAATGATGCACTAACCTTTTACAATCTCCATCAGATGACACTCCTAGGACATTATGTTAGACAATGCATGCATTTTTAGTTCTATCTAGTTCATATTTATATCCAAAAACAGCGTTTTACTATGGCATTGATGTTGAGGAAATCGTTTCCCTCCAATAACCGGCAGTCAAGTCAGCGTCACAAATTAAATAATTAAAATTAGAAAACATTGGTAAAATATTATATTGTCATTTAAAGAATTATAGATTTACATCTCTTGAACGCAATCAACTTGCCAGATTTAAAAATAACCTTACTGGGAAATCACACTTTGCAATAATCTGAGCACTGCGCCCAGAAAAATACGCGTTGCGATACAGACTAGACGTCATGTTGGGGAGATCTAAAATCGAAAATACTATGTAAATAATCCATTACCTTTGATTCTCTTCATCAGATGTCACTTCCAGGTATCACAGGTCCATAACGAATGTAGTTTTGTTCAAAAAAGCTCATCATTTATGTCCAAAAATCTCCGTCTTGTTAGCACATGATCTAAGCCAGCCGGACTTCTCGTCATGAACGAGGGGAAAAAATATATTTACGTTCGTTCAAACATGTCAAACGTTGTATAGCATAAATCATTAGGGCCTTTTTTAACCAGAACATGAATAATATTCAAGGTGGACGAATGCATACTCTTTTATAACGTATTGGAACGAGGGTACCCAACATGAACTCGCGCGCCAGGTGTCTAATGGGACATCATCGTTCCATGGCTCTTGTTCGGTCAGATCTCCCTCCAGAAGACTCAAAACACTTTGTAAAGGCTGGTGACATCTAGTGGAAGCAATAGGAAGTGCCAAAATATTCCTCAGCCCCTGTGTTTTTCAATGGGATAGGTTTAAAGGTAATACAACACATCAGGTATCCACTTCCTGTCAGAAAATGTCTCAGGGTTTTGCCTGCCAAATGAGTTCTGTTATACTCACAGACACCATTCAAACAGTTTTAGAAACTTTAGAGTGTTTTCTATCCATATATAATAAGTATATGCATATTCTAGTTACTGGGTAGGATTAGTAACCAGATTAAATCGGGTACATTTTTTTAATCCAGACGTGCAAATGCTGCCCCCTAGCCCTAACAGGTTAATCAAGGCTAATTCAGTCTCAGGGGTCCATTCCACCACTTCAGACATTTACATCTTTCTGCCATGAATGTCTTGGCATGTGACAAAGTTTGATTCGAAATACAGACCTGAAGAGGCTGTACTGTCTCCGCATAGTCTTTCAACCATGGGCGGCAGTATCCAGCCACTCCCAACAGCGACATCATGTGCTGCTTAGTAACAGGTTTAGGCAGGGACTTCAGGCTTGAGGCAATATCTTTAAAGAGGGCATGACCATCAAAAATAATGTCATGACCCAAATATTTAACAGAACTTCTACATAACTGCATCTTGGAGGGGAAAATGTTGACCATTTTCAGCTAAGAAAATCAACGCTGCCTTAGTATCTTCGTGACAGATTTCCTGTCATGAACAGACCAACAGGTCATCAACGTATTCAACCACAGTACTACATACAGAGGGAATACAACCTTCCAGGTTCCTCGCCATTTCCTGGGCAGAAACGGCTACAATGTAGCCTTGTGGCATCACTGTCCAAGTAATTGTTTCCCCAAGAAACGTAAAAGAGAACCAATACTGTGACCTAAGGTCAACAGGGATGCTGACAAATGCATTAGCCAAAACTATAACCGAAAAACAATAGCTCCCTGGGGGAAATAATAGTAACTGTGTTCAGCACCAATGTAACGGCCGTCGAAGGGAGTAGACCAAGGTGCAGCGTGTTGAGTGCTTATCAAATAATTTTAATAGAACACTTTAAACAAAACAAGAAAACGAACGACAGCCAAACAGTTCTGTCAGGAACATCAACTAAACAGAAAGTAACCACCCACAAAACCCAAAGGAAAACAGGCTGCCTAAGTATGGCTCCCAATCAGAGACAACGATATATAGCTGTCCCTGATTGAGAACCATACCCAGCCAAAACAAAAAAATACAAAACATAGAAGAAAGGACATAGAATGCTAGTCCACACCCTGGCCTAACCCAAAATAGAGAATAAAACCCTCTCTATGGCCAGGGCGTGACAGTACCCCCCCCCCCCCCCCCCAAAGGTGCGGACTCCGGTCGCAAAACCTGACTCTAAAGGGGAGGGTCCGGGTGGGCCTTCCTTACGGCGACGGCTCTGGTGGCTCTGGACTGGCGGGTGACTCTGGCGGCTAAGGACTGGCGGGCGACTCTGGCGGCTCCGGACTGGCGGGCGACTCTGGCGGCTCC
This sequence comes from Salmo salar, assembly GCF_965601325.2. NCBI lineage: Eukaryota > Metazoa > Chordata > Actinopteri > Salmoniformes > Salmonidae > Salmo > Salmo salar. The sequence goes on along the minus strand of NC_138302.1, from coordinate 66,169,222 downwards.
GGACAGGCGGGCGACTCTGGCGGCTCCGGACTGGCGGGCGACTCTGGCGGCTCCGGACTGGCGGGCAACTCTGGCGGCTCCGGACTGGCGGGCGACTCTGGCGGCTCCAGACAGGCGGGCGACTCTGGCGGCTCCGGACAGGCAGGCGACTCTGGCGGCTCCGGACAGGGAATGCACACTGGAGGCATGATGCGTGGGACTGGCTTTGGAGGTGCCAGACTGGTAACACGCACCTCAGGGCTAGTGCGAGGAGCAGGAACAGGACGTACTGGACTGGGCAGGCGCACTGGAGGCCTGATGCGTAGGACTGGCTTTGGAGGCGCCAGACTAGTAACACGCACCACAGGGCTAGTGCGAGGAGCAGGAACAGGACGTACTGGGCTGGACAGGCGTACTGGAGGCCTGATGCGTGGGACTGGCTTTGGAGGTGCCAGACTGGTAATACGCACCTCAGGGCTAGTGCGAGGAGCAGGAACAGGACGTACTGGGCTATGGAGGCGTACCGGAGATCTGGAGCTCAGGGCTGGCACACACCGTCCTGGCTGGACCTACTATAGCCCGGCACGGGCGGAGCGCTGGCACAGGGCGAACTGGGCTGTGCTGGGGAATGATGGCTGCCGTGCGTAGAGCAGGCGCAGGGTAGGCTGGACCTAGGAGACGCACTGGTGGCCAGATGTGCTGCGCCGGCGCACTTCTCCCTGGCTGAGTGCCAACTCCAGCACGGCAATGCTGAGGAGCCCGTATCGACTGCACCGGCCTATAGCTGCGCACTGGTGACACAGTGCGTAACTCAGCATAACAGGGTGCCTGCTTGATCCGTCGCTCCCCATAATAAGCACAGGGAGTTGGCTCAGGTCTCCAACCTGGCTTACCCCAACTTCCCGTGTGCCCCCCCAAATGTTTTTTGGGGGGCTGCCTCTCAGGCTCCTGTAGCTGACTTGCCTGTTCCTCCCAGTATCGCCGTTCCGCCTTCTCTGCCTCGATCTCCCACTGCGGGCGGCGATACTCCCCAGGCGTTGTCCAGGGTCCCTTTCCATCCAAAATCATCTCCCAAGTCCAGGAGTCCATAACCCTCTGTTCCTCCATACCACGCTGCTTGGTCTTCTTGTGGTGGGTGGTTCTGTAAGGTGCGTCGTAAAACCTAGACCAAGGTGCAGCTTGTTGAGTGCTCATCATATAATTTTAATAGAACACTTTAAACAAAACAAGAAAATGAACGACAGCCAAACAGTTCTGTCAGGAACATCAACTAAACAGAAAGTAACCATCCACAAAACCCAAAGGAAAACAGGCTGCCTAAGTATGGCTCCCAATCAGAGACAACGATATACAGCTGTCCCTGATTGAGAACCATACCCGGCCAAAACAAAGAAATACAAAACATAGAAGAAAGGACATAGAATGCCCACCCTAGTCACACCCTGGCCTAACCAAAATAGAGAATAAAACCCTCTCTATGGCCAGGGCGTGACAACCAAGGGTGCTCTTGCGTGAACAGCATCATTAACTGTTCTAAGATCTTGCACAAAATGATATTCACCCAATGGCTTCCTAACAGGTCAAATAGGGGTGTTACACAGATAATGTGGGCATGGGATCAAAGACCCATTTTCAACCAGGGTCTCATGGATGGGAATAATACCCATTGCTGCTTCTTTGCTGAGAGGGTACAGATTTTTATATGGTCTGTGATTATTCTTCGGAACAACTTTCACTGGGGTGGCACCTCTCATCTTCCCAATATCAGTCTTGGAGACAGCCCAGAGCTGTTCTGGCACTTCATCCAGCCATAGTATGTGGGAGTTATCTTGAGACACAACCATCATATTCTCAGTAGGAATAGGTTATTTCTTTGGTATCGTTCGTGTGGTAGCCCAGAAAGGAGAAAAAGGTTGCTATTGATGGTGACCACTTCCCATCACCTTCCCAGGCCACCCAATCAATGGCTGTCATCACACTCTTCATCCAAGGGTCAACATCTCTACATTTTCAATTATTCATAAAAAAAATACTACAGTGTGGGACAGCACCTGTTACTTCATACAGTGCTCTCTGTACATCAGACAGCAAAACTCCGGCAGCTGTAAATTCCTCACCGTAGTATATTCCATCAATTGTCACTTCCATTCTGCTTTTCTGCTTTGTCCATCTTTGTTGATATTCAGAGTCTTCTTCACATGAGGGGACCGCTGCTGTGCAGTGAAAATGTTCTGGGACCTCCCATGCACAGTGGTGTGGAGAGGTAAGTGATCTCTCGTAGTTCACCTTCCACCTCAGGATCGTTCAAATGCCAGGCATAATAACACTGGGACGTGCACGGGTATATCTCATTTGTAGGGGAACGGAGGGACAAGCCTTCAGCAGTGCATGCAGCAGTCAGATTTATCTTGCACATCACATCTCTTCCCAGGAGGTTGACAGGGCAGTCGGAGGAGTACAGATTTTTCATTTAGAGGGGCAGATGGCAGCCCCGGTGTCTACTAGGAATTGAATTTTCTGGCCAAGTATTTCAATTTCTATCAGGGGATTTTCAGCAAGGTGGTAAGTTTCAACATCTAGCATGTGGTTCTTCATCATCAGAGTCTTCTTCTGTTTCCACCTCATCCTTTGTTCTTTTCCCACCAAAGGGATTTCCAACCCTTACATCTTCTGGTAGTCCTGGCCATTCCCATTCACCCTGGTCATCTCCATCATCAGGACAGTCCCATTGAGATAATGGTGCCAGAGGGGATGGCTGCCGTTTTACGGGCTCATAACCAAATGTGCTATTATTTTTTTGTAACTTATTTTGTACATAATGTTGCTGCTACAGTCTCTTATGACCGAAAAGAGCTTCTGGACATCAGAACAGCAATTACTCACCTCAAACTGGACAAATATTTTTTTCTTTAATGAGTCTGATGCGAAGGATATACTGCTTCCCTGAGACCAGGCCCAAATCCCTGTCATTTACATGAAGAAAAGACTGAGATACAGGGGGCGGAGATCGGGGTGCCTTGTGAGAATTTGTCTGGGAGTGGGTTAACCTGTCTGGGCTAGGGGGCAGTATTTTCACAGCCGGATAAAAAACGTACCCGATTTAAACTGGTTACTACTCTTGCCCAGAAACGAGAATATGCATATAATTAATAGATTTGGATAGAAAACACTATAAAGTTTCTAAAACTGTTTGAATGGTGTCTGTGAGTATAACAGAACTTAAAACGGCAGGCAAAAACCTGAGAAGATTCCATGCAAAAAATGTCAATATATTCCATTACCGTACTTAGAAGCATGTCAAACGCTGTTTAAAATCAATTTTTATGCTATTTTATGCTATAAGTCTTTTGAACGCGCATCTCAGTCTCACTGTCCCCAGGCTGACCACTTACAAACTCTGCTGCTGTACTTTGCCCAGAGACAGCAGACACCCCATTCCACTTTCTGGCGGCTTTAGAGAGCCAATGGAAGCCTTAGAAAGTGTCACGTTACAGCACAGATGCTGTAATTTCGATAGAGATGCAACAGAAGGACAACAAATTGTCAGACAGGGCACTTCCTGTATGGAATCTTCTCAGGTGTTGGCCTGCCATATGAGTTCTGTTATACTCACAGACACCATTCAAACAGTTTTAGAAACTTTAGAGTGTTTTCTATCCAAATCTACTAATGTAGATGCATATTCTCGTTTCTGGGCAAGAGTAGTAACCAGTTTAAATCGGGTACGTTTTTTATCCGGCCGTGAAAATACTGCCCCCTAGCCCCAACAGGTTAAGAGGGCACGACAACACATTTTCCCCCTCAGGAGAGGCATTGGTCCTCAGATCCTCAAAAAGTCCTACAACTGTATCATTGAGAACATCCAGACCGGTTGCATTACCGCATGGTATCGCAATTGCTCGGCATCTGAACGTAAGGCGCTACAGAGGGTAGTGCGTACGGCCCAGTACATCGCCAGTGCCAAACTTCCTGCCATGCAGGACCTTTATCCTAGGTGGTGTCAGAGGAAGGCCCAAACAATTGTCAGACTCCAGTCACCCAAGTCAGACTGTTCTCTCTGCTACTGCAAGGTAAGCGGTACCACCGGAGACTCCTCAACAGCTTCTACCCATAATAAATATAAATACCCCCAAGCCATAACACTGCTGAACAAATAATGAAATGGCCTCCCGGACTATTTACATTGACCCCCCCCTGCACCCTTTGTTATTACACTGCTGCTATTCGCTGTTTATTATCTACGCATAGTCACTTTACCCCTACCTGTATGTACAAATTACCTTGACTAACCTGTACCCCTGCACATTGACTCAGTACCGGTACCCCCTGTATATAGCCTTGTTATTGTTATTTTGTGTTCCTTTTATTTAGTTAATATTTTCTTAACTCTATTTCTTGAACTGCATTGTTGGTTTAGGGCTTGTAAATAAGCATTTCACGGTTGTATAAAATTGTATTTTATTTGCTAAATGTCCTGGCTTGCCACAGTTGTAGCAGCTCCAGTCTCTTCCTCCAGAGGCGCCTTGCACTCCTCGCCCTCTTCCCATTCCTGTCACGGTTGTTGTACAATGAAGGAGCGGACCAAAGCGCATGCGTGTGTATCGTTCCACATTTTCTTTATTAAACTGTGAAACTATGCAATACATACAAATAAACTGAATGGACAAAACAACAAACCGTGACGAAGCGTTACAACATACACTTACTCAAAATCAAAAACACCTACTTAAGTATGATCTCCAATTAGAGACAACAATGACCAGCTGCCTCTAATTGGACATCATCCCAAACAAAGCCCAACATAGAAATACAAAACTAGAACATAACAACATAGAAAATCTAACCTAGAAAAACCCCCCTGTCACACCCTGACCTACTCTACCATAGAAAATAACAGCTTTCTATGGTCAGGACGTGACAATTCCTCTCTCAGCATCGTCCTTGACCTCCACCTCCACTGTATCCTCTTCCTCCAGTGAAAAACATAAACTGTGCAGCGTGTAGTTTAGCTCCAGTCTTGGAGTTCTTTCACTTAATCTGTCTTTCTGCATGGGTGATTTAAGGTTTGACATCAGCTAGGGTCTTTGTCTCCCACCAAATGCATGTAGGGGTCACATCTGTCTTCAGGTCTTGTTGCAGGCTAGTAACCACGGCATGGCACAGCAGGCTGCCTTATCATTTTTGGTCAGGGGTCAGATCAGAGTGCTGGAGGAAGATATTCTCCATTCGTTCCTGATATTCCTCAAAGCTCTCATCGGCCTTCATCATGGTGGAATGTATTTCTGCCAGTCTGTGTGCTTTTGGTAATGTTGTCTTTACATTATCAAACACAGCAATGTGTTGGTCAGCACGGTTGGCTCTGGATGCATCACTGTTCCATCCTACATTACACTGGTTCCACTTGAACTTCAAACACCGACAGGGCATTTCCTCAATTTCACAGGTGGGGGGGTTATACACGGCAATGATTGTTCTCACCTCTTCTTCAAACTTCACAGAATCTTTCACAGGGTCAGTCCATGCTGTCCAATCTTCTGTCTGACACAGTAGCCCCTTACCAAATTTCTTTGCCATCACTTTACTGGGTCCCTTTGGTGCCCAATCTGGGTCTTTTATATACACGTTTACTGTTCCATTTCCCCATTATTACTTTTAATTATACCTTATCAGTTTACTTTACTCTAACAATTTACTCATACCTCAATCATTCTGCGAACTAATTTCCCTTTTTCAGTAAATTAGTCAATCATACAAAAATCATTCCACTCAATCACTTACTATTCTCTAAATCCTAAAATGGAGTTCCAAGAACTTCCATGTAGATCCCAGAACTAAGTAAGTACTAAATAAGCTGATAATGACCTTGCGTACACAGTTTCTGGGCATTGGGCCAAAGTAACAATGTGTTCCCTTCTTTCTGTTCTTCTATCAGTCCCTTCCCTGAGAGCAGTCACAGAACATTCTAACACAATATCAGACCTCCAGACGCATTTGCAGAGACACCGAGGACACAAAAAATGTCCAACACTATTCTTCTCTCTCTCTCTCTCTCTCTCCACTCTCTCTCTCACTCATTCATTCACCCACGCGTCCCCCTGGGCCTACGTCAAACACCTGGGATAAACAGTTTACGCACAAGCCCGTTCCACGAGCCACTTTGTTTGTAAATACACCAAGAAGAATGTTGAGTGGCACGTAAGAGGCATCTAATGAAAGAGCAGTGCCACCAATGCTTATTTGAGCCTCCCTCTCACACAAACACTATGCTTCTAGGCTGCCCTTCCTGTAGCACTCCACGCCTACACACTGTAGAAGGCTTTTTATTTATAGCGATACCAGAGATGTTTGAGTTGGTCATTTAAACACTCAGCGTCCTAATGCGAAGCAGATAATGTAGCCATTACTACTTTTCGCGTGAGAAGTTTATACTAGTAATGGCCCACACTGTAAACACTAATCAAGTGGGTGAGCAGTGGAACACAGGAAGTGTACCTGTTGACCATAAGTGGGAGGACATCGATAGGAAATGAATCTTAACCATCACTTAAGGCAACGTCAATCAATGTAATGACTACTCTTTGACATGGTTTCCTATGCGTAATTGCTACCTAAACTAGCAAGCTCTGTTTGTTTGGCATACCACCTAGTCTTGTATATCTGAGACCTCAGGTAACATGCCGGAACATTGTTACATTGTGGGAGGCAACCTGTCTGACTAGGGAGACTACATACTACCCTACACCCACAAACTCACCTACCCACTCTCTCTCCCTCAGGGCAGGGTACCTCACACATTTCGAAGGGGAGCAGAAAAGTAACAGAACAGACTCCATTGACGTTTACGCGGAGTACCGGAAGTTTGACAACCTCCTGACCAAAATGGCCAGGACCACGCTAAAACCAGGTGACTAAATGAAACATGGTCTCTGAAAGAAACATTATGAACCACAAGGTTTTAAATCTGTGTAAAAGTACAATGGCAGCTGGATGTGGGAGTTGATAAAAATAAAGAGTAATTGTGTCCGATCTTAGGGCTCAATTAATTTTGAATGTGGTATTATAGATTGAATGTTTTACCCTAATTTTGAATGTATTATAAAGATTGAATAGAGGGAGAATTCAATCTGTATTATTATCACTTTATATGACTCAGCTTTTTGTGATATGTCATTTGTCCATGGACTCACTGTGGTGACCTCATCAGTGAAAGGACTTTAGGTTTGTTTCTCGGTTGCCATGGTGCGATCACTGCAGTGAATTATCTTATCTGAGCGGGTCATATGTTTGAATCCTATTTCCGATTCACACTGGCATTTTACTCATGGTCGCTAAGTCGTCTCCTCTCACTCTCACACCTGTTTCTTACAGGCTCTATCTGATGTCACCTGACACACCTATGTCTTCTCTCACCATCTCACTGTCACCTGTCCCTTTCATCCCCTTATCTCTGATTTTACTCTTCTCTTACAATACATACTGTATATGTTTTTACCTCCAGACTTACTACCACATATCTCCTGTTTCTGATAGTATCTGCCCCACACGTGTCACTATTGTCACCTCTTTCCATTCATATGGCATGTGGATATCATTGATGTTTCATGTCATGACCTCTGAGGAAGCACAGTTCCCGCTCAGCCCAGTCAAAACTGTTCGCTGCTCTGGCACCCCAATGGTGGAACAAGCTCCCTCACGACGCCAGGACAGCGGAGTCAATCACCACCTTCCGGAGACACCTGAAACCCCACCTCTTTAAGGAATACCTAGGATAGGATAAAGTAATCCTTCTAACCCCCCCCCCCCCTTAAGAGATTTAGATGCACTATTGTAAAGTGGTTGTTCCACTGGATATCATAAGGTGAATGCACCATTTTGTAAGTCGCTCTGGATAAGAGCGTCTGCTAAATGACTTAAATGTAAATGTAAAATGTCACATCGATGACTCACTCATTGCTTCATCTTTATGTCATGCTCATTTACATTAGTAAAATACAGTGCATTCGGAAAGTATTCAGACCCCTTGACTTTTTCCCCCAAAAATGTTTACGTTAGCCTTATTCTAAAATTGATTAAATAGTTTTTTTCCCCCTCATCAATTTACACACACTACCCCATAATGACAAAGAAAAACTGTTTTATTTTTATTTTAGCAAATGTATTAAAGATAAATACTGAAATATCACATTTTTTCACCGCACTAATCACATTAACTCTGTTTAACCTGTGTGTGTGTTGTTTATTTGTGTTTACTCTTGACTCACCTGTCTGTGCCTGTGTTTGTTTTTGTGTGGGTGTCTGTCTGTCTGTCAGAGGAGAAGAGGACTGCCCAGAGTGTGCGGGTGCGTCTGTGGGAACTGTTGGCCCCGGCAGGGCTGGGTGAGGGCTCGGGGTCCAGCACCTGGCTGAAATGCTACAGGCACCTCCTACAGGAGGAGGGAGCTGACGAGGAGACACAGAGGAGAGCCCTGCTGCTGCAGCTCTGGGCCACACAGGTGAGTCACTGTCACGAATTAAGTCGTGGTGTTGCAGGGAAGACCAAAATGCAGCGGGTATATGGATACTCATTCTTTTAATTCACAAAAAGAGTAAGGCATCCACAGAAAAAACAAAACAATAAATGATACTCACAACTAACAACAGTGTGGCAGGCTCAACAAGCAGTGCTCACAAACAATCTCCCACCAAAAGACAAACACAAACACACCCTACTATATGGGACTCTCAATCAAAGGCAAATAGACAACACCTGCCTTCAATTGAGAGTCCCAACCCCAATTAACCAAACATAGACATACAACCAGCTAGATCAACATAGAAATACATAAACAAGGAACAGTGCCCAAAAACCCCGGAATACATAAATCAAATCCCCTACAACAAACACACCACCCCGAACCACATAAACCAAATACCCTCTGCCACGTCCTGACCAAACTACAATGACAATTAACCCTTATACTGGCCAGGACGTGACAGTACCCCCCCCCCCTAAAGGTGCTAACCCCGGAAGCACCTCAAGAAAAACAAAAACCCCAAACAACAAAAAATCACCCTAAACTAAAGGGAGGGAAGGGAGGGTGGCTGCCGTCAATGACGGCACTGTGCTACACCCCCCCCTCCCCAACCCATCTATATCTGGAGGTGGCTCTGGTTCTGGCAGTTCCGGGTAGACAGACGGGCCACTCGGGCAGACCCGGAGGACAGTCGGGCCACTCTGGCAGACCCGGAGGACAGTCGGGCCACTCTGGCAGACCCGGAGGACAGTCGGGCCACTCTGGCAGTTCCGGGCAGTCGGGCCACTCTGGCATCTCCTGATTAGCGGGTGGCTCTGGCGACTCCTGACTGGTGGGCGGCTCTGGCGACTTACGACTGGCGGGCGGCTCTGGCGACTTACGACTGGCGGGCGGCTCTGGCGACTTACGACTGGCGGGCGGCTCTGGCGACTTACGACTGGCGGGCGGCTCTGGCGACTTACGACTGGCGGGCGGCTCTGGCGACTTACGACTGGCGGGCGGCTCTGGCGACTTACGACTGGCGGGCGGCTCTGGCGACTCCTGACTGGCGGGCGGCTCTGGCGACTCCTGACTGGCGGGCGGCTCTGGCGACTCCTGACTGGCGGGCGGCTCTGGCGACTCCTGACTGGCGGGCGGCTCTGGCGACTTACGACTGGCGGGCAGCTCTGGCGACTCTTGACTGGCGGGCAGCTCTGGTGACTCTTGACTGGCGGGCAGCTCTGGTGACTGTTGACTGGCGAGGCTGGGCTGACGCACTAGACTCCTGATGCGTGGGGCTGGTACTGGACGTGCCAGCCTGGAGACACGCACCTTCGGGCTAGTGCGGGGAGCTGGCCTGGGGCTCCATTCTTACCCCGCAAAACTGCCCTTGTGCCCCCCCCAAAAAAAATCTTGGGGCTGCCTCTCGAGTTTCCTAAACTCCTCCATAGCCCTGGAAACGCTCAACCTTATTTCTGTCCATGTCCATCCTTCCTCCTCGTCCATATACTGAGCGTGCCGCTCCTCTCTCCGCTGCTTGGTCTTGGTTTGGTGGGAGATTCTGTCACGAAATTAAGTCGTGGTGTTGCAGGGAAGACCAAAATGCAGCGGGTATATGGATACTCATTCTTTTAATTCACAAAAAAGAGTAAGGCATCCACAGAAAAAACGAAACAATAAATGATACTAACAACAGTGTGGCAGGCTCAACAAGCAGTGCTCACAAACAATCTCCCACCAAAAGACAAACACAAACACACCCTACTATATGGGACTCTCAATCAAAGCCAAATAGACAACACCTGCCTTCAATTGAGAGTCCCAACCCCAATTAACCAAACATAGACATACAACCAGCTAGATCAGAATAGAAATACATAAACAAGGAACAGTGCCCAAAAACCCCGGAATACATAAATCAAATCCCCTACAACAAACACACCACCCCGAACCACATAAACCAAATACCCTCTGCCACGTCCTGACCAAACTACAATGACAATTAACCCTTATACTGGCCAGGACGTGACAGTCACATTCAATCCCCGAACTCACCTCCCTGTGAGTTCTGTCATTGTTACAAAGCAAGGGCTGCCCAGCTATTTATAGCTGTTCTGAACAGGTGTCATGAACGATTGGTGAAAATCCCTGTTGTTCCATTACACACATAGATAGAAAAATTCCTTTCCATTCAATAGCTTTTTGGAGGCAGGCCAACAATGATACCTATTTATTCAGAAGCACACCCTTATGGCTAGCAGCCGTCTTAAACATGACAATGTTCCAATACAAAGATAGCTGCCCAGCTATTTATAGCTATTATGAACAGGTGTCATGAACGATTGGTGAAAATCCCTGTTGTTCCATTACACCCATAGATAGAAAAATACCTTTCTATTCAATAGCTTTTTGGAGGTGGGCCAACAATGACACCTAGTTATTTAGCAGCACACCCTTCTGGCTAGCAGCCATCTTAAACATGACAATGTTCCAATACAAAGACGCTCACATGCCAATGTCAGATGCTAGTCTCGATTGGTTAGGGTTACCCTTTGTAAAACATAGTGTGCCTCTCAAATTCTGATTCTACTGTGCCTGTTTGTCAGCCACACCTTTTACGCCTTGTCCAACCATTATAGAATAATTTTATAATAAGTGAATATTCTTGAAAGACTAGAAATAATTACGAGCACGTGCAGTGCTTTAAGATGAGTACTAATGCTGTATTCTCAACCACTGGAGTGTATGGAAAATCCCCAGAACAGTTAGACCTTATTTTAGTGTTGTTATCTAAGAGAGGGCAGATAGACTTTCTATGTTAGACCTTCAACTACGCATGGCCTCAGTGGGATTGTCTCAAGCTGTATTTCTCTTCCGTGCTAGAATTGTTGTCACAGAGTGACACTGCAGTCTGCTCCTCCTGCTCTAATAAGTACTTCACAACAGAAAGATGGACATGAGTTTAATACTCATCTTTACCACAAGAGTGCACTAGTAGCCTCTTTATGTAGAGAAAAGTGTATGATGTCAGCTAAATGAACCCTTGGAATCCCGAGATGGAAAAAGTAGGCTGTAAACACAAAGATGTCTTCAAGTGCATCTGAACACATTCTGAGACTAAGTACATTCTGAGTACACTCTGCTTAGCAAGGTTGGGGTCAATTCCATTTCAATTCAGGAGGTACACTGCAATTCCAATTGTCTTCAATGCTATTCAATGAGGAACATTTGGAATTTGAATTTTTGTTTACTTTCTGAATTGAAATGGAATTGACCCCAACCCTGCTGCTTAGACATTACTTCACCCATTGAGAACTGATAACTGCCTCTAACATTTCCCACAGACACATGATCTACCATCATGCAACTCTTGATTGCCGTCTTTCAGTTCCCTTTTTTTCAGTAACCCTAATAATTTAGTAAAGAACCAACAATATCCTCACCAAACCCAGTCTCCTCCTTGTGGTATTATATTGTATACAACTCCTAGATTGTATATTGTGCAGTTTAATACATAGCAAACATTGTTTGGTCTGGAGGCAATGTAAATTCAGTGGTCTTTCCAGTCATATACAAACACAGAGAGATGGCCATGGACAGGCCAGTGTGCTCTCAAACACTCCATATCGAGTCTCTGTTTGGTGTCTAATGTATTTCCTTTTGAAGTAAGCCATTACAGCACTTACTTCCTGACAGTAGCCAGAATGTGGTTTTCTATCATAGAGACACAGGAAAGGATTTAACTGTACAGACAAGTGTTGTTTGCCCTTTGTGTGAACTACACGACTATGAGAGAAAATAATTAGAGCTGTCATGTAGTGTGTAATGTTCTCTTCTCCGATTACATAATTGCTACCTGTACAATCTCTCTGTGAGAACTATCCGAGAGGGAACTCACTGTCATTGCCTTCATGTCAATTTTCATTTGTGGCCAGGGTAACGTTGGTCCTGCTGCATTCTGGCTCTTGGGTTTCCTGTTGACCAATCCTGAGGCCATGAGGGCGGTGAAGAAGGAGTTCAGAAAGATCTCAGAGCAGGACTCAGCACAGTGTCCCCTACTGGACAGGCTACAGCACACACCTGTGTTTGGTGAGGGTTTCTTGTTTCCTGGGTCATCTGTACAAAGACAAGGAACTTCATCCCTATGGGCACATGTACCCTAATGAACAGGGTATTTCTGTTTAGAATCATGATAGAGAGAGGGGGGGGGGGGGAGAGATGGAGAGGTGCTGAGACACATACACACTGTTCCCAGGTGAGTGGCCACCCAGTCTTTGCCTGAGACCCTAATGAGCTCAATGACTAAAAGACCAGGGCAGATCCACCTGCTCAGACTATGAAAGATGCTCTCAATTAGCTAATGGCTCCCATGTCACCATCAACAGGTGGTCTAACCTCTAGTGCAAATAATGACACTAACCTGAATATAGTAACCTGACTAGCCCTTTTTAATGTGTAACTCCTCTGCAGGGAGTCATCAAATAAGAATGACCTTGGGGAATCTATTATGAGGACATAACCCCTACATAACCCCAAGCATTTCGCTACACCAGCAATAACATCTGCTAAATATGTGTATGTGACCAATAAAAGTTGATTTGATATGCCTAATGAGTCTGTGTACATTAGTGTTCATCCTCTTCTTTTCTTTGCCCTCCCCATCCCAGACAGTGCCTTAGAGGAGACGCTGAGGCTCAGTGCTGCCCCCTTCATTACCAGAGAGGTAGTGCAAGCAAAGACCCTGCACATGGCCGATGGGCAGGAGTACAAACTCAGGAGTGGGGACAGAGTGTGTCTGTTCCCGTTCATTAGCCCTCAGATGGACCCTGAGATCCACCAGGAACCACAGGTATGGATGTCACTTGTCCCTCCCACATTATCAAAGAATAGGTCCCTAATTAATGGACAATAAAGATTAGTTTCAAGTCCATCTGCGCATGTTGTCTATCCAACAACACTAGTTGTATTAATTGTATAGCACAGGTAGAAGATAAGGTACAGTAATAATCATTGACATTTGTTTACATAAGGAGGAAGCCCACCTACACAGTTTATAAAGTGCCCCTGGATTACTGAGGGAGAGGGAGAGAAGGTTAAACCCGTAACACTGGACCACTACAGGATTAGCCTGTATGGCACAGGAACACGGCTAATAGGCGTGGGAAGGGATTTAGTTACACGGCTGTGTCATTCTGTTGTCCTTCTCCACCCTACAGTACCAGCCAATTAGTGGAATATGCAGGGAAATTGAAATAATATGCTAATATTGCCATCTGATATGATATGGTTGCGTGTTGCAGGAAGCGTGGGGGAACAGTCATGTTTGATCACCATTTGTCAGTATGAGCTGGATTCACTGCTTTACCTCCCTGTGTTTCCTGTCATAGAGATTCAAGTATGACCGCTTCCTCAACCAGGAAGGCTCTGTGAAGAAGGACTTCTTTAAAGGAGGGAGACGGCTCAAGTACTACACCATGCCATGGGGCGCGGGCACCAATGGCTGTGTGGGCAAACGCTTTGCTATCAGCTCAATCAGACAGTGAGTGTCTGAGTGTTCCCTGTGGGTGTTAGGGGAGGGCAGAGGAAGTCGGAGGGTGTCAGAGGTCCCCACCTCACCAGAGTCAGGGACAAACTCAATTCTGGGACAGACAATTGATTTGGGGAGATGGAAGGCTTAGCAGCTGTTTGTGACTACGCAGACTCCTCCAGGTGTCTATGCAAGATTGGGTTCCAGTGAGAGGAATTTCACTGCTATGCAAATAGCCCATTCCAAAGGAAAATACAAATGGGGTATGCAAAAACTGGTATATGCAAATAGAAAATGTTACAGTTTGGACACGTTTGTAATGTATTATGTCAACAACTTACCTATTGTGTCTCTCTCTGTGTGTTCAGATTTGTGTACCTGGTGCTGTCTCATCTAGAACTGGAGCTGTGTGATCCAGAGGCTCAGATGCCAGAGGTGAACACCAGTCGCTATGGGTTTGGAATGTTGCAGCCTGAAGGAGACCTGGCCATCAGATATAAACCTAGACGGTCACGTTGAAGACAGAGAGGGGTGCGGAGATCTCTCAAACCAGACATCAATTCATGCTCATTTCAAAGTGTTTGACATATGTCAATATAAAGTATTGTATGTATTTTTGTACCAACACAAATGTACAGTGTAATGTTATTGTGCTATTTATCTTGAATTATAATTTATATATTTCACTTTAAAGTGTTTTTGTTCTTCACTATTTTGTTTATACAATATGCTGTATCAATGATTAGCTTGGCTCAATAAAACCAGCCCCAAGTGTTTAAAGTGCTTTCCATATAAACTCTTGCCCCACCTAATTACAATTATATATTTTTTAAATGTTCACAACAATTTGGAGCTTATCTCAGTGATTAAATGGTGTCATAAATCCCCTCCAGTCTCATGACAGTTGTGTCCATTGCATCAGAGAACTATTTGGTAGATGCTTTGAGAGTAATGGGGTGGCTGGCCGCTCTTTAAACAGAGCTAAGCACACATTCGTCACACTGACATTGCCCTGCTGGTCGGGGGCAGAGTGAATGGAAAGTTTAGATTTATATGTCATTTGAAAATAAATTAATAGCCCAGTTGACCAATAAGAGCTGGCCTACTTTTTAGTCACTCTTTACATTACTGAGTCCATATCCCCCTAACAGGTTTTTGGGGATCCTAGCAGCATAACATTGAGTGGTAAGCTTATGCATGTACAAAGAGGTTGCAATTGTAAAGCATGTTGTACCCAATGATGTATATAAACCCTGGCTTGCTGATGCAATGTATTGCCCATTGAGAGGCTTTGGAAACCACCGGTCGGCCATATTGGCACTCCCTACTAGGAGCAGTCCTCCATAGGAATTAATCGAATTCTACAGTATTTTAATTAAAAGGACAAAATGACATGTATTTAAGTATTTGTTTGTTGTAGTGGAGACAGTAACATTGGTACTCTAAAGAAAATACATTTAAGGAAAATGTTTTTACATTTTTTTCTTTTTTTAAATGTTTAGTTCACATAATATAATTTCAAAGTATGCATTAAGGCATCTGTAATATAATAAAGGTGTCAAAAACGAATGTAGACATTAATAAATGCATTCCTATTGCTTCCAAAATCTTTTTAACAATTGAGGAGTACCAAGATAACTGTGTGGCTTCTTCAATAAAGTGCCCCCTGTCAGTCATTCAGGGTTTGTACTGTACACATCGTTGGTTGTACCAAGTGCAATGAGGGTTCCTCAAATGACAAACTTTGGAGACCCGCAAATGACCCTCATATCCAGATTGTATAACTTTGATATAATAGCCTAATAGGGTATACAATACAATACAATAGAAGGCATATCATAGTAAGGATGTAACATAGACACCTGCTCTCTCTTGCGCACAATAGTGCTGTTGAACCCCGTGATTGCTGCTTGATTTGTTCTCTTATGTTTTTGCGTCATCATGTACGTTGGCCATTGATCATGCCTACTGCAGGGGACACCAAAGCAGCAACCTTGCCAAGACTGTAAATCTTGTAAAATACCTTTAGCTTAGATCTTTTCCCACAAAATACTGGTTAATGATGATACTAATATTTAGTCTGTTTTGTGCAAATTATAGCCTAGTAAGCTGCTGTACATAAAAGTTGCTTATTGCGCTAAATGGATACATTTCAAAACTTTGTTCTGATTTAAATGGTGTGATTTTTTTTTAATATATATTGCCTAAATAATGTCTTACTTGTTTATGATAGCCTTCATTGTTTGCTTAAATAGAGCACGTAGTGGTCAATATCATTATTTGCGGTTTCCAGAGTAGACCTGTAGTCATCATGTACTACATGTTGGCCGTTGATTATGCCTACTGCAGGGGACACCAAAGCAACTACCTTGCCAAGATTGTAAATCTTGTAAGATATATATATATATATATATACACTAGTGTGCAAAGCTGTCATCAAGGCAAAGGGTGGCTATTTGAAGAATATAAAATATAAAATATATTTAACACTTTTGGTTACTACATGATTCCATATGTTATTTCATAGTTTTGATGTCTTCACTATTATTCTACAATGTAGAAAATAGAAAAAATAATTTGCTACATGCACCGGGGCTCCGTGGACCCGGGGCCAGACCGGCGCTCCTGCGGTGTATGAGTGGTTCAGGTGCGCAGAAGTGTGGCGCGACGCTCATGTGAAACTCCAGCACGCCATCCACTGTCAGAAGCAGGCACACCGCCACCGCAGTGAGACTCCAGTGTTCCATCCTGGTGATCGTGTACGGCTCTCTACCAAGAACCTCCCACTCCGCCTGCTCTGCAAGAAGCTGAGCCGCCAGTTTGTGGGGCTGTTCAAGGTTCTCTGGAGGGTCAGTGATGTGTCGTATAGATTACAGCTCCCCAGTGACTACCGCATCTCACCTTCGTTTCATGTCTCCCTTCTCAAGCCGGTGGTTCCTGGTCCTCTGGCTGAGGCTGTCCCCAACGATACCCCTCCACCCCCCATGGATGTCGAGGGAGGTCCCACTTATACCGCTAGATCCCTACTGGACTCCCGACGTCGTGGGGGTCGGCTGCAGTACCTGGTGGACTGGGAGGGGTACAGTACAGAGGAGCGGTGTTGGGTTCTGGTGGAGGACATTCTGGATCCCAACATCATCCGTGATTTCCATCTTTGCCACCCAGACCGGCCCGCTCCTCGTCCTCGGAGCCGTCACTCTGGCCAGCGTCGTCCCGTGGCTGGAGCTGCGCATCATGGGAGAGTTGCAAAGAAAAACCCATATCTCAGACTGGCCAATAAAAATAAAAGATTAAGATGGACAAAAGAACACAGACATTGGACAGAGGAACTCTGCCTCGAAGGCCAGCATCCCGGAGTCGCCTCTTCACTGTTGACGTTGAGACTGGTGTTTTGTGGGTACTATTTAATGACGCTGCTGGTTGAGGACTTGTGAGGCATCTGTTTCTCAAACTGGACACTCTAATGTACTTGTCCTCTTGCTCAGTTGTGCACCGGGGCCTCCCACTCTTTCTATTCTGGTTAGAGCCAGTTTGCGCTGTCCTGTGAAGGGAGTAATACACAGCATTGTACGACATCTTCAGTTTCTTGACAATTTCTCACATGAAATAGCCTTCATTTCTCCAAACAAGAATAGACTGACGAGTTTCAGCAGAAAAGTCTTTGTTCCTGGCCATTTTGAGCCTGTAATCGAACCCACAAATGCTGATGCTCCAGATACTGAACTAGTCTAAAGAAGCCCAGTTTTATTGCTTCTTTAATCAGAACAACAGTTTTCAGCTGTGCTAACATAATTGCAAAAAGGTTTTCTTGTAAGAAACGACGCTGCAGAAGAGAAGCAGGTACGGGGAGTTGACATTTAATTAGGAACTGACATGCAACAGGACAGGAACAGCGTCAGAACTGGGAAACACAAAGACAGACGACAATCAATGCAGCAGTCTGGCGCCCTCAAGCACCAGAGGGGAAGAGCGGGAGCAGGTGTGACATTTCTAATGATCAACTAGCCTTTTAAAATGATAAACTTGGATTAGCTAACACAACGTGCCATTGGAACACAGGAGTGATGGTTGCTGATAATGGGCCTCTGTACACCTATGTAGATACTCCATAAAAAATATGCCGTTTCCAGCTACAATAGTTATTTACAACATCAACAATGTCTACACTGTATTTCTGATCAATTTGATGTTATTTTAATGGACAAAAAACAAGGACATTTCTAAGTGACCCCAAACTTTTGAACGGTAGTGTATATATATATATATATATATATACACAGAGTACGTTCCAAAAGTTTGGACACCTACTCATTCAAGGGTTTTTCTTTATTTTTACTATTTTCTACATTGTAGAATAAACTATGAAATAACACATATGGAATAATTTAGAAAACAGAAAAGAGTTAAACAAATCAAAATATATTTTAGATTCTTCAAAATATCCACCATTTGCCTTGGTGACAGCTTTGCACACTCTTGGCATTCTCTCAAACGGCTTCACCTGGAATGCTTTTCCAACAGTCTTGAAGGTGTTCCCACATATGCTGAGCACTTGTTGGCTGCTTGTCCTTCACTCTGTGGTCCAACATCCCAAGTCATCTCAATTGGGCTGAGGCCGGGTGATTGTGGAGGCCAGATCATCTGATGCAGCACTCCACTCTCCTTCTTGGTCAAATAGCCCTTACACAGCCTGGAGGTGTGTTGGGTCATTGTCCTGAAAAAACATTGTCCTGAAAAACAAATGATAGTCCCACTAAGCGCAAACCAGATGGGATGGTGTATCGCTGCAGAATGCTGTGGTAGCCATGCTGGCGAAGTGTGCCTTGAATTCTAAATAAATCACAGACAGTGGACAAAGCACCATCACACCTCCTCCATGCTTCATGGTGGGAACCACACATGCGGAGATCATTCATTCACCTACTCTGCATCTCACAAAGACACGGTGGTTGGAACAGAAAATCTCAAATTTGGACTCATCAGACCAAATGACAGATTTCCACCAGTCTAGTGTCCATTGCTTGTGTTTCTTGGCCCAAGCAAGCCTCTTCTTCGCATTGGTATTCTTTAGTAGTGGTTTCTTTGCAGCAATTCAACCACGAAGGCCTGATTCACGCAGTGTCCTTCGAACAGTTGATGTTGAGATGTCTGTTACTTGAACTCTGTGAAGCATTTATTTGGGCTGCAATCTAAGGTGCAGTTTACTCTAATGAATGTATCCTCTGCAGCAGAGGTAACTCGGGGTCTTCCTTTCCTGTGGCAGTCCTCATGAAAGCCAGTTTCATCATAGCGCTTGATGGTTTTTGCGACTGCACTTGAAGAAACTTTCAAAGTTCTTGAAATGTTTCATACTGAGTGACCTTCATGTCTTAAAGTAATGATGGACTGTCGTTTCTCTTTACTTATTTGAGTTGTTCCTGCCATAATATGGACTTGGTCTTTTACCAAATAGGGTTATCTTCTGTATACCAGCCCTATCTTGTCACAACACAACTGATTGGCTTAAATGCATTAAGAAGGAAAGAAATTCTTCAAATTAACTCTTAACAAGGCACACCTGTTATTTGAAATACATTCTAGGTGACTACCTCATGAAGCTGGTTGAGAGAATGCCAAGAGTGGGGCACAAAGAGAAAGCTACTGCTTAATTTCTCGTCACACTTTTATGAACCATTGAGCTTTTTTTACAACTACATGCACTTTTGGGAAGACTATTTCCCCGAGTCTGGACCCTCTTACTTATCGGTGTTAGGCTAAAATCTCTTTAGGGTGATCAGTTCAAGAACACCTTCAAATATCAGGCCGTGGCTGCCTCGCTCTTGTGAAACACCGCTCTTCTATGTGGTGCTAAAGTGAAATGATTTCAGAGCTGAAGTTAGGGGACAGCGCACAGCGGGGAAATGTGATGGTTTTCTATACTGACATATAGGCGTTTTCAGCACTGGACAGCGCTCGCGAGTGTTGTCGAGTTTATCATTGCGCATCCCCCACCATGCTCACTCATCAGCGAGGAAAGCGGCTGTGCGGATTAAATTATCTATTTGGTTCTCTGATGAGTGGATAAACCACCTGACATTGCGTTCTCTATCAGGCCCGTAGGTCATCGGGCTCGATGGCAATTTTATATAGTTACCCCTGATGTTTCTCTTTTCCCCTTTTGTAGCCATTGGAATAGGGGAGAACAGACCCTAATGTAGGACCGTGTCTTCTGGACCTGTCTGGCCATATAGTTTCGGACATTATTCATTCTCAAGTGACTGAACGTCTTGAGTGAGGATGAATAAAGGGGGCTCTCGGTCGACCACCTCGCTTCCACCGGAGCCGGTGGAAATAATCCGGAGCAAGGCGCACTACCGTCGGGTTAGACTCAATGTTGGGGGTCTCCTCCACGAAGTTCTATGGAGAACGCTGGACAGGTTGCCCCGAACAAGGCTGGGCAAACTACGAGACTGTAACACCCACGAGTCTCTCATGGAGATATGCGACGACTACAGTTTGGATGATAATGAGTACTTTTTCGACAGACACCCCGGGGCTTTCACGTCCATTCTGAATTTCTACCGCACGGGAAAACTGCACATGATGGAGGAGATGTGTGCCCTGTCGTTTAGTCAGGAGCTGGACTTCTGGGGTATAGATGAGATCTACCTGGAGTCCTGCTGTCAGGCCAGGTACCACCAGAAGAAGGAACAAATGAACGAGGAGCTCAAAAGAGAGGCCGAAACTATGAGGGGCAGGGAAGGCGAGGATTTTGATACCACATGTTGTTCCGAGAAACAAAAGAAACTGTGGGATCTCCTGGAGAAGCCGAGTTCATCGTTAGCTGCTAAGGTAAGCAAAGTCAGGTATACCTGTTCAAGTTTGTCTGAACTTTTCCCTGCATGGTCTTACTGCTCTGTCATGGGATTGCATGTCATCTTGCTTTAAGTGGATCGGCAGTTAATAAGCGAATGTAACTTCACCTAGGTCCTCCTAGATAAACATTATTGGTGGCTTACCGCCATATTGAAGAGTTCAATTTAGTCATTTGCATTATACTCAACAAATAATAAAAAGGTGCTACATTTTGTTTATGACATTTTGTTTATGACACATCATTTGCTTAAATTGTTCATATTTAAACAATTACATGGCCTGTCCTTGAGGGTGGGAGTTGTTCTAAAGAGGTAAGTCATAGCTAAGGATTAGCATAACTTTAGGTTTCTAGACTTATAAGTACTATGACTCACAGTTTGAGTGTGTTTGTGAGGAAGCATGTCATTGTAGGTTGACTTCACTAAAGTTGACATAAACCATCGTGTGGCCTCTGATGCCTGGCTGGCTCCCTTCATCTCGGATCCAGTGCTTTTAATCTGTCATGTTCAATGGCTCTGGAGAGCTCCTGGAAAAGCACTATTCCACTTCTCCTGTACCAATGAATGAATGTAGCCTATCACTGAGAGGTCGCCTGTCAATACCAATAGAGAGGTGAAGGTGTCAACAGAGCATTAGCTCCATCATGACAGACTGATCTGATACTATGCATGCAGCTGATTTTACCCTCATATTGAATACTTAGAAAACGGAGTTTTGTCTGGAGACAAGTGGGCAGTACTGGGAAGTGGGAAGGCACAGGTACAAAGACCAGTTCGTGATCAGTGTGTGATTGAACGCATGCATTTTGTAATTATCTTGTCCCTCTCTGTCATTTTCAAACTCCAACAGTCTCTTTGATTTTAAACCCAGTGTGATTCCTATAAAGGTCTCTTGAACACGCCTGTCGTTCATATTTGTATAGGTAAATCGAGAGAGGAAGGAGAGAGCAAGATCTCTTACTGGAGGTATGCATCTCAGGGCACTGGAGAAAATAGATGCATGAATCAAAACCACTACATACATGTAACTCTTCAACTATTTATAGTGACTTTATCAAGTATCAAACTGATTCTGGTCCCATCCTCTTGTCTTTGGATTTCATAATGAGTGTCTGTAGTTGGGAAATTATTCCTGATGACATTTTCAGTGTTTAATTAGCATGATTAATAACAGCCCAATACCATGTTCTGAATACTACATCTGTAAATAGATTGAGTAATATTTGGGAGAGTGGGGGTCAATATTACACAGGTGTCATTATATAGCTGGCTTGGCAAATGTGGGTGTTGTGTTGTTTTCTTGTTGTTGACCTTTTTCTGCTTACTTGTAACCAAGACAGCATTACGTTTTTATGAAGACGTTGTAGAGTTCATGGATCATACCCACTCCGATTTCTACCTTGAGTATTTTTCACCTGCTCTGTCTACTATTATATATTACAGTGAGGTCCAACAGTATTTTGGCAGTGGTACATGTTGTGTTGTTTTGGCTCTGTACTCCATTACTTAATATTTGAAATGATACACTGACTATGATACACACAATGATACACAATTATACACTGTCCCCCCATTTCAGGTAACCAAAACTATTTGGACAAATTCAGTTATATGTGTGTTAAAGTAGTCAAACCTTTAGTATTTCCCATACTCCTAGCACACAATGACTTCATCAAGCTTGTGACTCTACAAACTTGTTGGATGCATTTGCAGTTTGTTTTGGTTGTGTTTCAGATTATTTTGTGTCCAATAGAAATGAATAGTAAATAATCTATTGTGTCATTTTGGAGTAACTTTTATTGAAAAGAAGAATATAATATGTTTCTGAACATTGAATATTGTGGATGCTACCATGATTATGAATAATCCTGAATGAATCGTGAATAATGATGAGCGAGAAAGTTACAGAGGCACCAAAGATCATACGCCCAAGACATGCTAACCTCTCACCATTACCAATAACAGGGGAGGTTAGCATTTTAGGGTGGTGTGGTATTTATATGTATGAAGATAGTAGTACAGAGTTACTATGTTCTTCTTGTCTAGTCAACATGATTCAGATTCATCTCAGTGCATTTGGCTCATGCTGCACAGTACGATTAGTGCTGTCTGAGGACATGGATATCTCTAAGGGGCTCAGAAACTTCTGAATGGAGGGGTGGGAGCAGGAGGGGGATGCGGAGATGAGGCAGCGGGAGTAATTCGTTCACTTGACAAATAGGGCCCTTGTCCCATGTTTTCCCTCCGTAACGAGGGAGGGGGGATAAAAGTGTCACGCTAAGGTCTAATGGCAGGTGACGGATGCAGCCTTGTTTTCCCATGCTTAATTGAAGGGTGGCATCGTTAAATTAAGCTGTTCCTAAACACAGATTCCATGCAATTTATTTTTCAGTGCAGATACATTTTAAATTGCACATTAATTACGCTTGACTTTGTGTCAGGTGATGGGTTAAGGGAAAGTGCGATTCACAGTATCTATAACTCAAGACGTCACCCTGGCTGTGCCTGGCCCTTTGGCGTTAAAACCTCCACAAAATACACATTCCTCATAGTCAGACCTGCTGTACAATGAAGGACACTGTGTATGCACGAGCCTCCCTACTGGTCACAGACGTCAATTCAACATCTATTCCATGTTGGTTCAATGTAATTTCATTGAAATGACGTGGGAAAAACATTGATTCAACTACTGTATTTTTGATACGCTCTCATGTGGTTGTAAACTCTCAGAGGTCTCCATGTCGACATATTTTGGGTTTTTCCTTCTGAATAATTCACCCAAAGAATATAGAATCTCTGGGAAACAA
Source organism: Salmo salar (assembly GCF_965601325.2). Classification (NCBI taxonomy): domain Eukaryota; kingdom Metazoa; phylum Chordata; class Actinopteri; order Salmoniformes; family Salmonidae; genus Salmo; species Salmo salar. The sequence goes on along the minus strand of NC_138302.1, from coordinate 66,145,563 downwards.
AATGTTTGAGATCATTAATTCATCCATTATAGATGAGTCTCCTTTCATACGTACAGTATGTCTGCAAAGCGTGTACTGTGTGTATTCACTGAGAGGAAAGGGTAAGCAGCTTGTGAATGGAAGACCTGGCTGGTGCTGCACTAAAGCATGTCTCAGCATGTTTCTGCCTCATAGACCACAGTTCACTCTCAGTGCCCTCAGCACCATGGCCATACAATATGACAAGCTCACAGTGCATCAGAGGGTTGTAGCCTGTGCACTTCCATCTCACCTTACATTAGAAAACTGTTTAAAGAGAAGATCACACACAGACAGGATCAGATGACAAAGCTACTATCAATGATAGTACTAGTTTGATTCAATATTTCATTGATTGTCCTATGGCAACATTATTTTCCCTATACAACGTCAGGACATGTCTGCTGGGTGATAAAACATACCAGGGGCAAGCAGGTTGTTGAGTCACCAGGTCGTGGCTATCGGTTGTGAGTTGATGGTGATATTTCCATATTTCCACTCTGCCCTGTTCCACTGACATCCCCGATTCTCCGTCTCCACATACAATCACAGCACCCTCCCCAGTCCAACCTCCAACCTCCCCATCCCCTGAAAGTCAAGCAATGGAACCTAAAACGACTGCAGTTTGGACCCAGAATTGGACTTTAGCTATGCAAAAAGGATGCTAGTATGGTTTTAACTAAATGGCTTGGAAAATCAGAGTACAGAGTTACAGCCATGATTCAGTGGTGCTTGACCGTGATCCAAATGCACCATACAGCTGTAGTTAAAAAGCCATTTAGTTAATACTATTTCATAACTATACTGAACAAAAATATAAACCCACATGCAACAATTTCAGAGATTTTGCTGAGTTACAGTTCATATAAGGAAATCAGGTAATTTAAATAAATTCATTAGGCCCTAATCTATAGATTTCACAAGGGTGGGCCCACTTGGGAGCCAGGCCGACCCACTGGGGGGCCAGGCCCAGCCAATCAGAATTAGTTTTTTATCCCACAAAAGAGCTTCATTATGGACAGAAATACTCCTCAGCACCCCCGTCCGCCCTCCCCCATCTGATGATCACGTAGGTGAAGAAGCTGGATATGGAGGTCCTGGGCTGGCGTGGTTACATGTGGTCTGCGGTTGTGTGGCTAGTTGGACGTACTGCCAAATTCTCTAAAACGACATTGGTACAGACTTATGGTACAGAAATGAACGTTCACTTCGCTGGCAACACTCTGTTGGACATTCCTGCAGTCAGCATGCCAATTGCACACTCCCTCAAAACTTCAGACATCTGTGGCATTATGTTGTGTAACAAAACTGCACATTTTAGAGTGGCCTTTAATTGTCCCCAGCACAAGGTGCACCTGTGTAATGATCCTGCTGTTTAATCAGCTTCTTGATATGCCAAACCTGTCAGGTGGATGGATTATCTTGGCAAAGGATAAAATGCTGATTAACAGGGATGTAAAAAAAATGTGTGCACAAAATGTTTTTTGTGCACAAAAAGCTTTTTGTGCGTATGGAACATTTCTGGGATCTTTTATTTCAGCTCATGAAACATGGGCCAGCGCTTTACATGCTGTGTTTATATTTTTGTTCAGTATAAATGCTAATGTATGGATTTACTACCACAGTATATTTGTGTTGGACTTTCCTCATACAGGACTGTGATGCCTCTTGTGCATCCCTGAACCCTGACCCTCACAGTAAACACTTGGCTATACTCCTGAATGGGTTTGTGCTAGTTACAGTCACCCACTGCTATTTACGGTCACCTGCTTTAGGTTCTATCTCGTATTTTCCAGAAACATGTTTTTTACTCAACCCCCGTCTCTGTCTCTGGTTGAGTGATGATGATTAGGCCAACATTATGGCCAGGTTGACAGGTCCTCTGTAAATAATGAATGAGGGACTCCAGCAGCCTACAGTTCAGCGTCCCTGTTCACATATCCTCATGTTTGACCTCTCACTTCTTAAATGTCACCATTGGAACTTATCTGCAGTAGTTGATTTTTCTACCCACACAAGTTTTTTCAAGTTTTATTAGTCGTATGTCACAACTTCCTCCGAAGTCGGTCCCTCTCCTTGTTCGGGCAACGTTTGGCGGTCGACATCACCGGTCTTCTAGCCATTGCCGATCCACCTTTCATTTTCCATTTGTTTCGTCTTGTCTTCCCACACACCTGGTTCCAATTCCATTCATTACATGTTGTGTATTTAACCCTCTGTTCCCCCCATATCCTTGTCTGGAATTGTTTATTGTAAGTGCTTGTGCACATTATGTCTGGTGTGCGTTGGGTGTTGTACCCATTTATTGATTGTTCTATTTTCCGGTGGGTCTTTATTAATAAACTGCGCCGTTGGAAACACAGTTTTTGCTCTCCAGCGTCTGACTTCTCTGCCGCCCGTACGCACCCCTTACAGAATTCCGGACCAAACTTATGGAGTCAGCAGGAGCAGGTACCCTGGGTATAGGGGTAGAGGAGCACGTCCGGGAGCGCGCAGCAATGCTCCACCTTCTTGGCACCGCCATGGACCACGTTGTCCAGACAATGGACTGCTGGGAGAGACAGGGAGTTCTCCCAGCGCCTCCACCAGCACAGCCGGGGTCTCCACTACGTGCCCCTCCTTCTCCTGGTCCCAGTGGGATTCGTCTCTCCCTTCCCCAGGAATATGATGGGACGGCTGCGAACTGCCAGGGGGTCCTCTTGCAGCTGGACTTATACCTGGCAACCGTCCATCCGGCTCCTTCAGGCCGTGAGAAGGTGTCCACCCTCATCTCGGGCCTCACCGGGAAAGCCCTGGAGTGGGCCAACGCCATGTGGAGAGAGGGAGATGCGGCATTTGACCAGTTTGAGGAGTTCACCCGCCGTTTCCGGGCAGTCTTCGACCACCCGCCCGAGGGTAGAGCGGCGGGTGAACGCCTCTTCCATCTGAGGCAGGGGACGAGGAGCGCCCAGGAGTTCGCCCTGGAGTTTCGGACCTTGGCTGCCGGCATGGGATGGAACGACAGGGCCCTGATCGACCATTATCACTGCAGTCTGCGTGAGGACGTCCGTCAGGAGTTGGCCTGCAGAGACACCACCCTCACGTTCGACCAGCTGGTGGACCTGTCCATCCGGCTGGATAACCTGCTGGCTACCCGCGGGCGTTCAGATCGGGGTCTGTTGGTTCCATCCCCTCGCACCCCCTCTCCGATACCCATGGAGCTGGGAGGGGCGGTGCGCAGGGAGACTGGAGGGGGTTCCAGCTCGTGCACCATCTGTGGCCGCAGAGGTCACACTGCCGGTCGGTGCCGGGTTGTTTCCTCTGGGTATCGAGGCAGCAGGCAGGGCACTCTGGCGTCACCCCATTCTCACCCAGAGCCCTTTGTTGCACATATGTTTGTGTATGTCACTTTTCCTGAGTTTTCCCAGCATAAGGCGCTCGTCGATTCAGGCGCGGCTGGGAATTTTATAGATAGATCGTTCACCCATAGTTTAGGGATCGCCATTGTTCCCGTGGCTGTGCCCTTTGTTGCACATATGTTTGTGTATGTCACTTTTCCTGAGTTTTCCCAGCATAAGGCGCTCGTCGATTCAGGCGCGGCTGGGAATTTTATAGATAGATCGTTCACCCATAGTTTAGGGATCCCCATTGTTCCCGTGGCTCTGCCCTTCCCCGTTCATGCCTTAGGTAGTTGACCATTAGGGTCAGGGTTGATTAGGGAGGCCATCGCTCCTCTTGGCATGGCGACGCAGGGGGGTCACAAGGAGAGAATTATTCTCTTCCTTACTGACTCTCCTGCGTTTCCCGTGGACTTCTCTGCCGCCAGTACGCACCCCTTACATCGTATGTACAGGATACACACAGTATACACCTTCCAAATAAATGCTTACTTGCAGGTTCCTTCTCGACAAAGCAACAACAATAAGAAATAATAAAAGCTAAGAATATGAACATACAGTAAACGGTTCAGTAGAATATAATTTTAGGATAAGTATATTACAGGAATCTCAATTTCTAGTCCAATATTTACACGTCTTTTGGGGAACGGGGGATTGGGGGGCAAGTGTTTAAATGATGCAGTATTTAGTAATCATAATAAGAGTCTGTTTGCAGAAGATGTGTGTGTAGTAGAAATATGTGTGTGTGTGTGTGTGTGTGTGTGTGTGTGTGTGTGTGTGTGTGTGTGTGTGTGTGTGTGTGTGTGTGTGTGTGTGTGTGTATGTGTGTGTGTGTGTATTGATGTGTTCATGTCTGTGTGGGTATGTGCGTAAGTGAGTGCATGTGTGCTATTGGTGCGGAGAATCAGAGCAGGCTGTCAGTCCGGTTTAAGTGTTCAGCAGTCTGATGGCTTGTAGATTGTGGCTTGCAGACCTAATGCTCTGATACCATCTGCCCGATGGTAAGAGAGTGAACAGCTCGTGGTTAGGGTGTGTGGTCCTTGATGATGGCTCAGGCCTTCCTCAGGCACTGTTTCGAGTAGATGTCCTGGATGGGTGGGAGGACGGTCCCAGTGATGTACTGGGCTGTCTCCACCACCTGTTGGAGGGCCTTGCGGTCGTGGACAGAGCAATTCCCGTACCAGGCTGTGAGGCAACTGGTCATGATGCTCTCGATGGTACAGCATTAGTATTTGGAGAGGACCCAGGGTGGCATGCCAAATTTATTCAGCCGCCTTAGGAAGTAGAGACGCTGTTGCACCCTCTTGACAAGAGTGGTGGTGTTGTTGGTCCATGACAAGTCCTCGGTGATGTGGACGCCGAGGAACTTTAAACTGCTGACTCTCTCTACTGCAATCCCTTTGATGTGGATCGGAGCATGTTCCCTCCTCTGCTTCCTGAAGTCAACAATCAGCTCCTTTGTTTTGCTGATGTTGAGGGAGAGGTTGTTGTCCTGGCATCACAATGCCAGTTCACTTACCTCCTCCCTATAGGCTGACTCGTCGTTGTTGGTTATCAGTCCTACATCCGTTGTGTCGTCAGCACACTTGATGATGGAGTTGGGGTCGTGCGAAGTCACACAGTCGTAGGTAAACAGGGAGTACAGCAGAGGGCTGAGGACACGCTCCTGGGGTACACTGGCTCTGTGTGAGTAACGGCTTGAAGCTGCTACATACTGGAAGGTATTCAGGCTGTCTTAGAACACACTCTCTGCATTATAAGAGGGTTGGTCAGTGTGTGTGTGTGTGTGTTGTGTGTAGTAGCAGAGACATCTGCTAGTAGTGGTAGTAGTGTTACTCTGATACGGTAGGCTTAGTGGCTCCCTCCATTAGGCAATAAGCTTATGTAGATCACCTCTCTGGGTGGATACCCTCCAGTGCCAGTAGTACAGTGTTGCCTAGTTCCGCTCCAAACCAAGTGGGTCAAACTGCTCTTGGCAGACTACTGTGAAAGCACAGAAAGCAGATGTCTCTGCCACTTACCCTATGGTCAAATGAGATTACCTTGTTAATTGGATGTTATTATTTATACCTGTCCAGACCTTACAATATTTAGCAAGCAGAGACTTATTAAGCTATTTTAAACACATTACTTAATTTACCACATTCAGATGCCTATGGTGTATTACTGTAGCGGTACAGAAATATCCGTCCCATTGAGGATGGATCTGTTCCATTTATAGAGGATCAATCCAGCCATGATGACAGGTATCTACAGTCAGTCAGTTGTTGTAGGCTAATTCGGATGTCCTCATTAAAATGTGAAAGAAACCCCACATTTGTAAGGGAAGCCTTCCCAGTCAAAAGGTATTACAGAACATCAGCCTGTGTCTAGCCTATATCCTGCTGATACAAGGTGTGTGTAACAGTCAATTAGTCCTTTCCTCTTCTGATCTCAGTTCCATATTAGGAATGACTTTTGGCTCATTATCAGAAAGTGCATTTAGGAAAGTAATAAACTATATACTTAATGAACTTATTATATGCTATGATAGTGAGTAGTTATGTTAGCTTTTCCATTGAGATAAGATACATGTTATCATGTTATCCTTTGCATGTTATTTGTATTGTTTTCTATGTAAATGTTTGTCTGTTTCCACCAGAACCGCATTATCCTTAGAACCGATTTGGCCACCAATGTTTTCTGAGCAAAAAAAAACATGTTTTTTTTTGTTGCAATTTGTTATTGTTCAACATAAAAGACTGTAAAAACACCAGAAAATCAGCTCCAAGTATTCCCATGCATAATAGAGAAATATTTGTAATCGTATACGAATGTAAGCAAGGTTTGAAATTATTATGTTACAGTCAAATATTATATATATTTGGGCTTCTTGTGGTCAATTTACAGTCTACAAATGATTTGTATTTCTGTTCCGGCCCCCTGAAAAAAAAATGGCTTGTGGCTAAATCTAGTTGATGATCCCTGCTCTAAAGCATAGCTTAACCTTTGAGAAAACAAAGGCATAGCTCAAAGGAATAAACAGACAATTAGACAACTTTTTGATTTTGCCTGTTAGTGACATATCTTTAAGCCTTGTCTATTTTTAGTTTAGATTTGAAATCCATGAGCACAGGGAGACATCAAGCACACAGCCTTCAGAGATGCTCCTCTTCACAGCTTGCTCACAAACATTTACATTTACATTATCGATTTTTCACGTCTTTGATAGCATTTGATCAGTGTGTGGCAGCACATGGCTGGAGAAGGAGAGGAGCCTGGAATCGATGGAGAAAATCTCCTCCATCAGTGTGCTGCTGAAAAGAGGATTAAATTGTTTGTGTTGTTGCCAGTGTTTCCCGTATGTGCCATATTTTCTAAGCCTGGTAGATTTTTTAAAGCCTTCAAAGACTGTGTCTCTTTGCAATCACAGTAAACTACTGAGGCAGCAAGAAACATATATTCTGCTGTCAAGCACACATTCAGATGCATGTAGTATGAGATACTCCCTTATTAACTTGCCTCTGAAAGCAACCTTGTGGCTATTTGGCAGAATGGGGTCCTGGAGAAATGTGTTGTTAATGTGTTGAAATTGAGGTCATACCTTTGGGCTACGGTTTCCTCTCCATAGAGAGTATGAGTGGTGAAGAAGGTGGTTCCCTGGGACACTATTCAGGGTCAGTGACCTATAAATAGCTTCCTCCATTGATGGAGGTCATCTATTACCTGTATGGACAGCAGCTCCTGCCTGGCTCACTATGCTCCTCCGGGGCAGCCTTTGAATCGGCCTGTGCGTGTGACTAACCATACAAAGCTGTTTTATTTGTTTTGGGATGTATTCTTTGATTACTTGATGTTATTTCATTGATACTACGGCCCATACACTGTAAAACCAAGTGTTTTCTGTAACACTTTTAAATGCTTCAAGGCATTTAGAATTTAAATGAAAACGCGTCACAGTGTGTAGATTGTAAACACCAGAACATGTTCATTCGCTGTAACACTTTAAACACATAAACACGTTTATTCAGCACAAGGCGTTTAAGTTTTAAACACTACTGCATGTATTTGCATATTTCCCAGCATGCCTTTAAAGTGAATATGAGAGATACCCACCCATGACTGTGTTGTTAGTGACAGAGAAATGGTTGTTGTATTCAGAACACAAAATTACAGTTTAAAACAGCTGAAGCCTTCAACAAGTGACTGTGTAAGTGAATTTGTATCAATTTAAAGTACATTTCTGACCACATATAATGCCTTTCATAAGACCTTTGTTATGGGCTAGTTATCCTTGACATTATGGTCTGAAATTTGTGACTCATGAGCCGCATTAGACCTGTAAATTACAATACTGTGGTTTGTGAAGTGATTAGTTATTCCTATCAAAATCCAGTCAGAAGGAGGATATCTAACAATTGGAATATTTGACCACGCCACAACCTGCACTCATAATGATTGCAATGATGAAAGACTTAATAAACAAGACTACCTAAAACATCTCAACTGGAACAACCATCTCAGTAACAGGTCCAATAAATCCAACCCCTTACAGATTGGATTAGTTTAGAAACATGTAAGTCATTTATCTTTGTTTAGTATAAGATCAAGTAATCAATCAGTGTATGAGGGCGGCAGGTAGTCTTGCAGTTAAGAGCGTTGGGCCAGTAACTGAAAGGTCGTTGGTTTGAATCCCCAAGCCGATTGAGGGGAAAATCTGTCGGTGTGTTCTTGAGTAAGGCAGAAGCATTTGCTAAATGACTAAAATTTAAATGTAGGAAACATGGATATATAAAAAAATCTACCTGCAAGAAAGCATGCTGGGAAATATGATAATGAGCCCCCCCCATGTCTTGTTCACTCTGAGAGACAATGGGTTATAAATGTGTCAAGTTTCATGGTTTTAGAGTGCAAATCAATAATCAATGCACTTGATACACATACATTGCAATGGTCTCAGGGGCAACCACCACAAAGAAAGGTTAAATGCTAGGGTTGGTCAATATAAATGATGCGTCTCTCAGACCATATCTATACAGTATACCCAGGGGCAACAGGCTTGGCTGTGCGTGGGGTGCTACAGGTGAATTAAACATCTGTACCCCATGTCTGTTCTGTTAGAGCACTGAGAGTGAGCAATAAGAAATTACATGAATAATTAAATGAAACAACAACATCGAACAGTGTGCAAATTATACCATGACATTCAAGAGGGCCTCTATTGGGTGCACAAGATTTTGAAAAAAAAATATGGGCCTAATTGTAAAGACGTCATTTAACGGTAAAAATGTATTACTTATTAATGTGGCATGAACCTGTCGTGATTGTGTTCATGCCTGCCCAGCAGCAAATGCAAACCTGTAGTGTATTCAATGTTTAAAAAGGCTTCTAAAGTTTATAATTTTCACTTAAAATGTTCATTAATTATAATCCACATAATAATTCACATTTCCTGTTGCTGCAGGATTATTTTCCTGCTGTGAGAAACTATTCAAATTAAGATAGCATATCTATACCTGCGTACGTTCGTCCACTCCAAAATAATTCTAGCATCCAGCAGCATCCGCCATTTGATGAATGGAACACCAAAAAGTGTAGTGACATTCAGCTATTGTCATTAGGCCTACTCTCTTGTAGCCTGAATTAATTTATGACAAATTAACCTTTTTTCTTAAAAGAAAAGTCAGGACAACTGAAAAGGGGTTGAAATACGGGATTGTCCCCGGATGACAAGTGCACCCACATGGAATATATATTAAAAAAAAACATGACAGAGAGGTAGGGTGTTTGTTAAATTTGGAATATTTTTTTTCTTCATATTTACCACTGTAGCAGTTCAAAATTGCATTTGAAACAAATAGGAGAATGGTTAAATTAGCAATAAAGTATTTTGAGCCCCACCATAAATCACACTAACATCGGAAAAAAACTAACAAACTGACTGATGAAGAAGACTTTCGTTATAGATCCAGTGTTATGGTGATTTTGCATGATTATGCATGTTTGTATATTTACCTCATATCTATGAAATGGTTTGTATAAATTACTGCATTGTATTTCTTGTATTATTTCATCTCAGTTGTAGTTGAAATGTTATATCATTATCTCTGGTAATAAGTGCTAAAATGCTGATTAAGTTATTTTGACCTAAGTAATCAGAGCGGAGAGAGGGAGAGAATGAGAAACAGGGAAGGAGAGAGAAAGACGAGAATGAATGATGTGGAGTAAGGAGAGAGAGCTGAGATGGAGAGATGAGAGAGAGGTGATATGGAGAGACGAGAGGGAGAGCTGAGATGGAGAGACGAGAGAGCGTAAGAGAGGGGAAGATAGCATTTGCGTCAGTGCTCTCTGTCTGTCACTGTGCCTAGCGGTGTCAGGCCAGCGGGAGATATATGGCAATTGAATCAGCAAGGCAACGGAGAGGCTGTGTGCCATGGATTTATAGGCATTCAGAAAGCACCACAGCCAGACACTGTCACCCAGCATCGACCCCTCAAAAACATCTCCTTCAACGCAGATCATAGGACAGTCTGTCACACATCTTGTCAGCATACTCCACTTCTCACACATGTTCACACGATCATTGGCACGCATACACACACACACACATCCATTCCTAGTCTAATCTTATGTCCTAGTAGTCATAAAGCATCTGCGGCGTCAATCATTTATATAACACAAACCCCAGCATGCTACTGTACTGTAATTCTAGAGTGGCCATCCATCGTCAAGTCATGCTGAACCAGTGGTCCAGCGGTCCACGCACGTTACTTTGCCTTTCAGACTTTCTCTATCTCTCTGTCTGTCCAGGGTGTGTCCTGACTGTCCTCACCCGACCCGACTTGCCTTTCATCTTAATGCAATTGTCATCGATTTTCTCCGCAGCTTAAAACAATTTGCTTGTCAACCCATACTGGGTGAAAATATATGGGACCTGGCGGGAGCTGTAGAACACTGTTGATGGCTTCACCTTGACAGAGCACATAAAACTGTCAACCTCAGCCCAGGCGGATACCCAGTTAATCCTTAAGAGTCTAAGCCAGAGGGGAGGAATTGTTTGGAATTGTTTTAAGATGGTCATATCAAGGATCATTTAGCAATATGATTTGGAATGGAAACACTTTACTTGACTGCCGGTCATGACACGGTCATAACCATGTCATAATAAGTCATAATAGCTGACATAACTTGTCATAACCTTTTATAATTATGGTCATAACACTGTCATGACACATATACTGTATTTAGACCTGTTGTGACATATACTGCGTTATTTTATGGCTGGTTATGACACCTACATAACGTTTCAAAACCCCAAAAACCTACCACACAAGGCAAAACATTCCATTACACCATAGCCTACGTGTTAACAGTATGTTTACGTCATATATACAGTACCAGTCGAAAGTTTGGACAGAACTACTCATACAAGCGTTTTTATTTATTTTGACTATTTTCTACATTGTAGAATAATAGTGAAGATATCGAAACTATGAAATAACACATATAGAAACCAAAAAACTGTTAAACAAATCAAAATATATTTTATATTTGAGATTCTTCAAAGTAGCCACCCTTTGCCTTGATGACAGCTTTGCACACTCTTGGCATTCTCTCAACCAGCTTCACCTTGAATGCTTTTCCAAAGGTCTTAAAGGAGTTCTCACATATGCTGAGCACTTGTTGGCTGCTTTTCCTTCACTCTGTGGTCCAACTCATCCCAAACCATCTCAATTGGGTTGAGGTAGGGTGATTGTGGAGGCCAGGTCATCTGATGCAGTACTCCATCACTCTCCTTCTTGGTCAAATAGCCCTTACACAGCCTGGAGGTGTTTTGGGTCATTGTCCTGTTGAAAAACAAATGACAGTCCCACTGAGCGCAAACAAGATGGGATGGCGAATCACTGCAGAATACTGTGGTAGCCATGCTGGTTAAGTGTGCCTTGAATACTAAATAAATCACAGACAGTGTCACCTGCAAAGCACCCCCAACCATCACACCCCCTCCTCCATGCTTCACGGTGGGAACCACACATGCGGAGATCATCCATTCACCTATTCTGCATCTCACAAAGATACGGTGGTTGGAACCAAAAATCTATAATTTGGACTCATCAGACCAAAGGACAGATTTCCACCAGTCTAATGTCCATTGCTCATGTTTCTTGGCCCAAGCAAGTCTCTTCTTATTATTGGTGTCCTTTAGTAGTGGTTTCTTTGCAGGAATTTGACCATGAAGGCCTGATTCAAGCAGTCTCCTCTGAACAGATGATGTTGAGATGTGTCTGTTACTTGAACTCTGTGAAGCATTTATTTGGGCTGCAATTTCTGAGGCTGGTAACTCTAATGAACTTATCCTCTGCAGCAGAGGTAACTTTGGGTCTTCCTTTCCTATGGCAGTTCTCATGAGAACCAGTTTTATAGCGCTTGATGGTTTTTGTGACTGCACATGAAGAAACTTTCTTCAAATGTTCCATATTGACTGACCTTCATGCCTTAATGTAATGATGGACTTATTTGAGCTGTTCTTGCCATAATATGGACTTGGTCTTTTACCAAATAGGCTATCTTCTGTATACCACCCGTACCTTGGCACAGCACAGCTGATTGGCTCAAAAGCATTAAGAAGGAAAAAAAATACACAAATTAACTTTTAACAAGGCACACTTGTTAATTGAAATGCATTCCAGGTGACTACCTCATGAAGCTGGTTGAGAGAATGCCAAGACTGTGCAAAGCTGTCATCAAGGCAAAGGGTGGCTACTTTTGTCAATGGTGTGCGTACTGGGAGCGGAGTCAGGTGCAGGAGAGCAGAGAGTTGTGAACAGGCGCACACTTTATTTAGGCAGGAGAAACCTCCAGCCAATTGGCAAAAGTGCAAAACGCGCAAACAGTCACAATAATTATGTACAAACAAATAAACATACCTCGTGAAATAAAACACGGAATAAACGCATACCAGTATAGCGTGTCAAAATAGACACGTAAGACAAAACAATCTCACAATAACACGAGGGGAACAGAGGATTAAATACATGAAGTGTAAATGTGGAATGAAAACCAGGTGTGCAGGGAACAAGACAAAACAAATGGATGAATGAAAACTGGAGCGGCGATGGCTAGAAAGCCAGTGACGTCGACCGCCGAACGCCGTCCGAACAAGGAGAGAAGCCGACTTCGGCGGAAGTCGTGACAACTTTGAAGAATCTCAAATATAAAATATATTTTGATTTGTTTAATAAAACTTTTTTGGTTACTAGTTGTGATGTCTTCACTATTATTCTACAATGTAGAAAATAGTAAAAACAAAGAAAAACCCTGGAATGACTAGGTGTGTCCAAACGTTTGACTGGTACTGTGTATTTTTTAAATTGACCATATTAAATTATCCTTGTAATTGAGCACCCTTTGATGTCAGACATGCACATACCCCAATGCTCTGTTGTTGATGACTGGGATGAATGCAGGAGCAGATTTCAGGAGCAGGAGAAGACACGTGATAGGCCTATCTGGCTTACAGTTTATGATTATGATGATCATAATGCTTCTTGACAGTATCATAAAGTATATTTTCTTAGTCCAAGCAAAGTGACACAGGAGGGTCATAATGCAGTATGCCATTGGAAGGGAAGACAGTAGCAGGTGACCGAAATCTGGTTTGTGACTACTATAATTTCCCATTTTAGCCAATTCAATTGCAGTATTTGTATTTGTATTTATTATGGATACCCACTATCTGCTGCCAAGGCAGTCGCTACTCTTCCTGGGGTCCAGCAAAATTAAGGCAGTTTATAGCATTTTTAAACATTACAATACATTCACAGATTTCACAACACACTGTGTTCCATAAGGCCTCTACTCCACCACTATCACATATCTACAGTACTAAATCCATGTGTATGTGTGTGTATAGTGTCATTCTGTCATTCTGTTACAGATTTTTGGTTAATTCTGTTACAGATTTTGTAAGAGTGTATTTAAAATATGATTAAAAAAACATGACTGTGAAGATTTCTTTACAACAACAACAAAAGATTTGAGAAACAAACTTTCAAACGAAAGGAAATTCAGATGACCGTCCTACCCATGCTAGATTACGGAGACGTAATTTATAGTTTGGCAGGTAAGGGTGCTCTCGAGCGGCTAGATGTTCTTTACCATTCGGCCATCAGATTTGCCACCAATGCTCCTTATAGGACACACCACTGCACTCTATACTCCTCTGTAAACTGGTCATCTCTGCATACCCGTCGCAAGACCCACTGGTTGATGCTTATTTATAAAACCCTCTTAGACCTCACTTCCCCCTATCTAAGATACCTACAGCAGCCCTCATCCTCCACATACAACACTCGTTCTGCCAGTCACATTCTGTTAAAGGTGCCCAAAGCACACACATTCCTGGGTCAAGCCTCTTTTCAGACTGGAACGAGCTGCAAAAAAACACTAAAACTGAACAATTTTATCTCTATCTCTTCATTCAAAGACTCAATCATGGACACTCTTACTGACACTTATGGCTGCTTCACGTGGTGTATTGTTGTCTCTACCTTCTTGCCCTTAGTGCTGTTGTCTGTGCCAATAACGTTTGTACCATGTTTTGTGCTGCTACCATGCTGTGCTGCTACCTTGTTGTGTTTCTACTGTGTTGATGTCATTTGTTTCTACCATGCTGTGTTGTCATTTGTTGCTACCATGCTGTGTTGTCATGTGTTGCTGCCATGCTTTGTTGTTGTCTTAGGTCTCTCTTTATGTAGTGTTGTGGTGTATCTCTTGTCGTGATATGTTTTGTCAAATATTTGTATTTTTTATCCCAGCCCCTGTCCCCGCAGGAGGCCTTTTGCCTTTTGGTAGAATCAAGTAAATAAGAATTTGTTCTTAACTGACTTGCCTTGTTAAATAAAGGTGAAATAAAAATATATAAAAATATGACCGTGTAATGTAACTGTGTGTCAAGTAAAGTGTTACCAAAACCAGATAGTCAAAAATAAATCAAATGGAAGTTTGTTTTAAAGTATCTGTCCTATATCTGTGCCAATTGAACTGATATGTTGCAGTAGTGCTCTAACAATTTAACGTGTTTAGTGGACAGATTAGAGTGGTTGAAGTCTTAAACCTTTACTGCAGCGTTTCCCAAACCAGTCCTGAGCACACCAAGGGGTGGACATTATGTTTTGTGTTTTTTTTATCAACCTTGCACTGACTGTAAATCACCCTGGACTAGAGTGTCTGCTAAATAACCAACATGTAAATGTAAAAATGAACACTCGCAATGCATACTGCTGGGTATTAATCTAATGAGCTCAGCTATATTTATATTTTGATCAAATATGGTCTTGTTTGGGGGTGAAGTCATTAGAATAATACCCAGCAGTGTACTTTGCAATTGTTCATTTTCAACATTTACATTTTGTTCATTTAGCAGACACTCTTATCCAGAGCAACTTATAGTCAGTGCATTAAACTAAGGTAGAAAAACAAAAACATCACAGTCATAGCAAGTAAAAAGATGTCGTTACCATTACTTTGAATGTTGTAGTTAAGCAGGCTACATTCAAGTTTATTTTTGTATCAGAAAATACAAAATACATGTATTTTAATTAAACTGTTTCAAAATACATGAATTGTACTTCAGGCCAGTGAAACACAAATTAGGCATTGAAACTACTGAAATACCCATATTATGCTGAATAAAAATATTAATGCAACATGCAACAATTTCAAAAATTTTACTGAGTTACAGTTCATATAAGGAAATCAGTCAATTTAAATAAATTGATTAGGTCCTAATCTATGGATTTCACATGACTGGGAATACAGATATGCATCTGTTGGTCACAGATAGCTTAAAAAAGGTAGGGGCGTGGATTAAAAAAACAGTCAGTGACCACCATGTGGCACATGCAGCGTGACACATCTCCTTCGTATAGAGTTGATCAGGTTGTTGATTGTGGCCTGTGGAATGTTGTCCGACTCCTCCTCTTCAATGGCTGTGTGAAGCTGCTGGATATTGGCGGGAACTGGAACAAGCTGTTGTACACGTCGATCTAGAGGCATTGGAAGAACTGGGACATTTTCAGCTTCCAGGAATTGTGTACAGATCATTGCGACATGAAGCCGTGCATTCTCATGCTGAAACATGAGGTGATGGCGGCAGATGAATGGCATGACAATGGGCCTCAGGATCTCATCATGGTATCTCTGTGCATTCAAATTGCCATTGATAAAATGCAATTGTGTTCTTTGTCTGTAGCTTTTGCCTGCCCATACCATAACCCCACCGCCACCATGGGGCACTCTGTTCACAACACTGACATCAGCAAACCAAGCGCCCACACAATGCCATACACATGGTCTGCAGTTGTGAGGCCTGTTGAACGTATGCCAAATTTTCTAAAACAACATTGGAGGTGGCTTATGGTTGAGAAATTAACATTACATGATCTGGCAAAAGCTCTGGTGGACATTCCTGCAGTCAGCATGCCAATTGCACGCTCCCTCAAAACTTGAGACATCTGTGGCATTATGTTGTGTGACAAAACTGCAAATTGTGGCCTTTTATTGTCCCCAGCACAAGGTGCCCCTGTGTAATGATCATGCTGTTTAATCAGCTTCTTGATATGCCACACCTTTCAGGTGGATGGATTATCTTAGCAAAAGAGAAATGCTCACTTACAGGAATGTATACAAATTTGTGTACAACATTTGAGAGAAATATGCTTTTTGTGCGTATGAAACATGGGACCAACACTGTACATGTTGCGTTTATATTTTTGTTCAGTGTAAATACATGTAACAGAATTACTGCCCATCGTTGGCACTAGCTGCCAGCACTGTAAATCTGCAACAATTTACTAACCACTGTGCTTCCACTAACGAACGGTACATTCTAGAAAAACAGCATGTTGCTATAGTCAGGTTTTACAGTAATATGCTGTAAATTTAAGTTTCAGTAAAGGTCTTGTAAATCTGCAGTGATTTACTGGCTTCTGTGCTGCCAGTATTTTACTGTAAATTGACAGTAACCTACTTGTTACGCTCGTCGATGGAAGGATCGGACCAAGGTGCAGCGTGGTAGGCGTACATTTTACATTTATTAAATGAACACTGAAAAAAAACAAATACAAACGAAAAGGTAACGTTCAGTAGGGCATACAGCACAGTACCAAAAACAAGATCCCACAAACTAAGGTGGGAAAAAGGCTGCCTAAGTATGATCCCCAATCAGAGACAACGATAGACAGCTGCCTCTGATTGGGAACCATACCCGGCAAACAAAGAAATAGAAAAACTAGAATGCCCACCCAAATCACACCCTGACCTAACCAAATAGAGAAATAAAAAGGCTCTCTAAGGTCAGGGCATGACAGTACCCCCCCAAAGGTGCGGACTCTGACCGCAAAACCTGACTCTATAGGGGAGGGTCTGGGTGGGCATCTAGCCTCGGTGACCCCGCTCCACTCGCGGATCCGCCATCTTCGGTGGTGGACCGTGGGTCATCGCCGGAGACTCCGGACCGTAGATCGCCGCAGAAGGTTCCGGACTGGGAACCCCCCCTGGAGGCTCCGGACCGCAGACCGTCGCTAGAGACTCTGGACCGCAGACCGTCGCTGGAGACTCTGGACCGCAGACCGTCGCTGGAGGCTCTGGACCGCAGACCGTCGCTGGAGGCTCTGGACCGCAGACCGTCGCTGGAGGCTCTGGACCGCCGACCGTCGCTGGAGGCTCTGGAACGCCGACCGTCGCTGGAGGCTCTGGAACGCCGACCGTCGCTGGAGGCTCTGGACCGCCGACCGTCTTTGGAGGCTCTGGACCGCAGAACGTCGCTGGAGGCTTCGTGCCATGGATCGTCACTGGAGGCTTCGTGCCATGGATCCTCACTGGAGGCTTCATGCCATGGATCCTCAATGGAGGATTCGGCCATGGATCATCACTGGAGGTTTCGGGCCATGGATCATCACTGGAGGCTTCGGGCCATGGATCATCACTGGAGGCTTCGGACTGTGAACCCTGACAGTGGGCTCCGGACTGCGGAGGCGGACTGGAGGCTTGGTGCGTGGAGCCGGCACAGGGTGTACCAGGCTGGGGAGACGCACTGGAGACCGGGTGCGCAGAGCTGGCACAGGATATACTGGGCCGTGGAGGCGCACTGGAGGTCTGGAGCGTAGAGCTGGCACAACCCGTCCTGGCTGGATGCTCACTTTAGCCCAGCAAGTGCGGGGCGCTGGCACAGGACGCACTGGGCTGTGAAGGCACACTGGCGACACAGTGCGTAGAGCCGACGCAGGATATCCCGGACCGAGGAGGTGTACTGGAGGTCTGGAGCGTAGAGCTGGCACAACGCGTCCTGGACAGATGACCACCTTCGCACGGTAAGTGCGGGACGCTGGCACAGGACGCACTGGGCTGTGGAGGCGCACTGGAGACACGGTGCGTAGAACCGGCACACATTGTACTGGAAAGGTGACACACACCTCAGGGCGAGTGCGTGGAGGAGACACAGGACGTACCGGACTGTGGAGGCGCATTGGAGACCAGATGCGTGGAACTGGTGCATATGACACCGGACTGGTGTCACGCTCCTCAGCACGCCCGCTCTGCAGCGCTCTCAACACCAACACCTCTCTCCGGAATCTTTCGTCGAGTTCCTCACTCGACTCCCTGACTGGCTCTGGTTCACCCCTCGGCTCCGCCGACCACTCCGTGCGCCCCCCCCCCAAAAAAAATACTGGCTACTGTGCTGCCAGTAATTTACTGTAAAAAATCAGGACGTTTTTTTGACAGTGTACAGTAAGCAAATGGAATACATGTAATTTAACCTAATTGTTATCAGCCTGTGATAGTAGAACAAAGGGATGGCTGAATCATTTTTATTTGCTCACAACAACTACAGTACACACCACACCAGACCTGGGAAAACCATAGTTTTAAATATGTTTTGTGGAAAGTAACATTTTTTTTGTCAGAACAAGTAGTTATGTTGGCGGTGACAACAACTATTTGAATACAGATCTGAAAAATGACTACTTTTCAAAAATATTTAAATACAGATCTCAGAAAGTGACAACTTTTTTACAATCTTTGAATATAGAGCTAATAAACCAAATACTTAAAAAAAACATCTGAATACCAATCTCAGGAAGTGATTACTTTTCAGAAACTATTGGATTTCCTGCCTTCAACTGAAAGGCTCTGCATGACCAATCCACCGTCTACAGTGGCTGTACAGCATTTACAGCGATGCGGCCACCGCAGTAGCCAGAGCATTCATAGTTCTTGCGCTTCGCAGAGAACAGCTGTTGTGAAGGAAGTGAGTTGGTGTTTATACAGGACCTCCCCCCCACCTACCGTCAACCAATCATGTCAATGTGGAGCTTTACGGAGCTATACAGAGCCCTCTGTATTCTTACAAAATTTAGGTGGCGAATGGCGATGCTGTACGGAGCTCGTTTTGGCCTCTGCTGTCACGACTTCTGCCGAAGTCAGTGCCCCTCCTTGCTCGGGTGGTGCTTGGCGATCGACGTCACCGGTCTTCTAGCCATCATCGATCAGTTTTTAATTTTGTCTTGTCTTCCTACACACCTGTTTCCAATCCAATTAATCATGTTGTGTATTTAACCCTCTGTTTCCCCTCATGTCCTTGTCGGTGATTGTTTTTGATGTTATGTTACGTGGGTTTGTGTATCGGGGTGCGATGGGTAATTTTACCCATTTATTTTGTAAATTGGTTTTGGAGTTGGTTTTGTTATTAAATACTCCATGTTAACCTGTCTGGGAATGTGGGACGCTTGCGTCCCACCCTAGTCAACAGCCAGTGGAATCGTGTCGTGCGAAATACAAATACCTCATAAATGCTATAACTTCAATTTTTCAAACATATGACTATTTTACACCATTTTATAGATACACCTCTCCTGAATCGAACCACGTTGTCCAATTTCAAAAAGGCTTTACAGCAAAAGCAAAACATTAGATTATGTTAGGAGAGTACCCTGCCAAAAAAATCACACTGCCATTTTCAAAAGCAAAGCATTTTCAAAGCAAAGATTGTCAAAGCACTAACCTTTGACAATCTTCATCAGATGACACTCCTAGGACATCATGTTACACAATACATGAATTTTTTGTTCGATAAAGTTCATATTTATATATAAAAACAGCATTTTACATCGGCGCGTGACGTTCAGAAAGTATTTTCCCTCAAATGCTTCCGGTGATTTAGCGCTACAATTTACAAAATTACTATTCGAAAACATTGTTAAAATGGAATATTGTCATTCAAAGAATTATAGATTAACATCTCGTGAATGCAACCGGCCAGCCAGATTTAAAAATAACTTTACTGGGAAATCACACTTTCCAATAAACGACGTGGTATGCTCGAAAAAATAGGCTAGGCGATACATGTTAGCGCCATCTTGGAACCATCTAAAATCAAATATACTATTGTAAATATTCCCTTACCTTTGATTATCTTCATCAGAAGGCACTTCCAGGATCCCAGGTCCACAACAAATGTAGTTTTGTTCGAAAAAGTTAATAATTTATGTCCCAATAGTTCCTTCTTGTTAGGGCGTTCCGAAAGCTACTCATAATGTACGAGGCGTGCTGGACTTGTCGTCACGAATGTGCAAAAAATATATATTTACGTTCGTTCAAACATGTCAAACGTTGTATAACATAAATCTTTAGGGCCTTTTTCAACGAGAGCTTCAATAATATTCAAGGCGGACGATTGCATTGTCTTACTAAACGTTTCGGAAACAAAAGGGTTCCCATGGGCGCCCGCATCATAGTAGTAATGGCCCTCCCCCTGTGACCAACTTCCCAAGCCTCTCTTTGGGTCAGTTTCTACCATAGAAGACTCAAACCACTTTGTAAAGACTGTTGACATCGAGTGGAAGCGTTAGGAAGTGCTAAATGATTAATAAGTCCCTGTGTGTTTCAATGGCAAAGGCTTGAAAGTGATTCCACACATCAGATTTCCACTTCCTGTTCCTGATTTGTCTCAGGGTTTTGACTGCCATATGAGTTCTGTTATACTCACAGACACCATTCAAACAGTTTTAGAAACTTCAGAGTGTTTTCTATCCAAATCTACTAATTATATGCATATTCTAGTTACTGGGCAGGAGTAGTAACCAGATTAAATCGGGTACGTTTTCTATCCGGCCGTGCAAATACTGCCCCCTATCCCCAACAGGTTTTAACCAACTTGGTTTCTCCTGTGCCTGACTTCCCTGTCACCTACATACAAGAACATGACAGAATCACCGACCAGCTTATTGAAGTCAGCAGGAGAAGATACCCCGGACAGAGAAGTGGAGGAGCGCATCTAGGCGAATGCGGAGAAGCTACACCATCTATGCGCCGCCATGGATCGCGTTGTTCAGAATCTGGACCGCTGGGAGAGACAGGGAATTCATCCAGCGCCTCCACCAGCCCAACCGGTGTCTATCCGAAGCGCTCTGTGCTTTCCGGAACCCGGTGGCATCAGTCTAACATTGCCTCAGGATTACGATGGGAGTGCGGCCAACTGCCGGGGTTTCCTGCTCCAATTAGAACTTTATCTGGTCACGGTCCATCCAGTTCCAACTGACTGTGAGAAGAGTTTCGCCCTCATCTCGTGCCTCACCGGGAAAACCCTGGAATGGGCCAGCGCTGTGTGAGGAGAGGGACATGCGGCGTTGGACCATTATGAGGAGTTCACCCGCCGTTTTCTGGCAGTTTTCGACCACCCACCCAAGGGCAGAGCGGCGGGTGAGCACCTCTACCATCTGAGGCAGGAGACGAGGAGCGTCCAGGATTTCGCCCTGGAGTTCAGGACCCTGGCAGCCGGTACGGGATGGAATCACAGGGCCCTGATTGACCATTACCGCTGCAGTCTGCATGAGGACGTCCGTCGGGAGCTGGCCTGCAGAGACACCACCCTCACCTTCGACCAGCTGGTGGATCTGTCCATCCAGCTGGACAACCTGCTGGCTGCTCGCGGACGTCTAGATCGAGGTCTGGTGGTTCCATCCTCCTGCACCCCCTCTCCTCTTCCCATGGAATTAGGAGGGAGGGGGCATAGGGAGACTGGAGGGGGTTCCCGCTCGTGCACCATGGGTGGCCGCAGAGGACACACTGCTGGTCGGTGCCGGGTGGGTTCCTCTGGGAATCGAGGTAACAGGCAGAGCGCTCTGGCGCCATCCCAGGTGAGTGGGCACCATTCTCATCCAGAGCCCTCTGTGGCACATATATTTGTGTCTGTTACTTTTCCTGATTTTTCCTCGCGTTCCCAGCATAAGGTGCTAGTAGATTCAGGCGCAGCTGGGAATTTCATTGATCAAGCTCTTGCTTGTAGTTTAGGGATCCCCATTGTACCCGTAGATGTGCCTTCCCCCGTTCACTCCTTAGATAGTCGACCATTAGGGTCAGGGTTGATTAAGGAGGCCACAGCTCCTTTGAGTATGGTGACACAGGGGGGTCACAAGGAAAAGATGAGACTTTTCCTTATTGATACTCCTGCGTATCCTGTGGTGCTGGGTCTACCTTGGTTAACTAGTCATAACCCCACTTTTTCTTGGCCACAGAGGGCTCTCACGGGGTGGTCGCAAGAGTGCTCAGGTAGGTGTGTAGGGGTTTCCATTGGTGCTACTACGGTTGAAAGTCCAGACCAGGTCTCCACCGTGCGCATTCCCCCCGAATATGCCGATTTGGCTCTCGCCTTCTGTAAAAGGAAGGCGACTCAATTACCACCCCATCGACAGGGGGATTGTGCGATAAATCTCATGGTAGACGCTGCACTTCCCAAGAGTCACATGTATCCCCTGTCGCAAGCGGAGACGGTGGCTATGGAGACATATATCTCCAAATCCCTGCGTCAGGGGTACATTAGGTCCTCCATTTCACCCGTCTCCTCGAGTTTCTTTTTTGTGAAGAAGAAGGATGGAGGTCTGCGCCCGTGCATTGATTATCGAGGTTTAAATAAAATCATGGTGGGATACAGTTACCCACTAACTCAGATCGCCACGGTGATTGAGTTAATGCACGTGGCGCACTTCTTCACTAAACTGGATCTCAGGAGTGCGTACAATCTGGTGCGTATCTGAGAGGGGGACGAGTGGAAAACAGCATTTAGTACCACCTCAGGGCATTATGAGTACCTCGTCATGCCATATGGGTTGAAAAATGCTTCATCAGTCTTCCAATCTTTTGTAGACGAGATTTTCAGGGACCTGCATGGGCAGGGTGTAGTGGTATATATCGATGACATTCTGATATACTCCGCTACACGCGCTGAGCATGTGTCCCTGGTGCGCAGAGTACTTGGTCGCCTCTTGGAGCATGACCTGTATGTCAAGGCTGAGAAATGCCTGTTTTTCAACAGTCCGTCTCCTTCTTAGGGTATCGCATATCTACGTCAGGAGTGGAGATGGAGAGTGACTGCATTGCAGCCGTGCGTAATTGGCCGACTCCAACCACGGTGAAGGAGGTGCAGCGATTTTTAGGGTTTGCAAATTACTACCGGAGGTTTATCCGGGGTTTTGGTCAGGTAGCTGCTCCCATTACCTCACTATTGAAAGGGGGTCCGGTGCGTTTGCAGTGGTCGGCTGGGGCGGACAGGGCTTTTAGGAAACTGAAGGCTCTGTTTACCTCGGTTCCTGTGTTGGGTCATCCGGATCCGTCTTTGCAATTCATAGTGGAGGTGGACGCATCTGAGGCTGGGATAGGAGCTGTGCTCTCTCAGCGCTCGGGTATGTCCTCTAAGCTCCGCCCCTGTGCCTTCTTTTCCAAGAAGCTCAGCCCGGCGGAGCGAAACTATGATGTGGGGGACCGGGAGCTGTTGGCTGTCGTCAAGGCTTTGAAGGTGTGGAGACATTGGCTTGAGGGGGCTAAACACCCTTTTCTCATCTGGACTGACCACCGCAATCTGGAGTACATCCGGGAAGCGAGGAGACTGAATCCTCGCCAGGCAAGGTGGGCCATGTTTTTCACCCGTTTTGTGTTTACCCTCTCCTACAGACCAGGTTCCCAGGACGTTAAGGCAGATGCATTGTCCAGGCTGTATGACACAGAGGAGCGGTCCATGGATCCCACTCCCATAATTCCGGCTTCTTGCTTGGTGGCGCCGGTAGTGTGGGAACTGGACGTGGACATTGAACAGGCGTCACATGCAGAGCCCGTTCCCCCTGAGTGTCCAGCTGGACGTCGGTACGTTCCGTCTGCTGTCCGCGATCGATTGATCTACTGGGCCCACATGTCACCCTCCTCTGGTCATCCTGGGATTGATCGGACGATGCGCTGTCTTAGTGGGAGGTACTGGTGGCCCACTTTAGCTAAAGACGTGAGGGTTTATGTTTCCTCCTGCTCAGTGTGCGCTCAGTGTAAGGCTCCTAGACATCTACCCAGGGGTAAGTTACAACCCTTACCCGTTCCACAACGGCCGTGGTCGCACTTGTCGGTGGATTTTATAACTGATCTTCCACCTTCACAAGGTAACACCACGATCCTGGTCGTTGTGGATCGGTTTTCTAAGTCCTGTCGTCTCCTCCCTTTGCCCGGTCTCCCTACGGCCCTACTGACGGCGGAGGCTCTGTTAACCATGTCTTTCGGCACTTCGGGGTGCCTGACAATATAGTGTCTGATCGGGGTCCCCAGTTCACTTCTAGGGTCTGGAGGGCGTTCATGGAACGTCTGGTGGTCTCCGTCAGTCTTACCTCGGGTTTTCACCCTGAGAGTAACGGGCAGGTGGAGAGAGTTAACCAGAATGTGAGTAGGTTTCTGAGGTCTTATTGCCAGGACCGGCCTGGGAGGCGGGCGGAGTTTGTGCCCTGGGCAGAGATGGCTCAGAACTCGCTCCGCCACTCCTCCACTAACCTCTCTCCCTTTCAGTGTGTGTTGGGGTATCAGCCGGTTCTGTCCCCTTGGCATCAGAGTCAGACCGAGGCTCCTGCGGTGGACGACTGGTTCCGGCACGCGGAGGAAACCTGGGACGCTGCTCATGTCCGCCTTCAGCGCACCGTGCGGTGCAAGAAAGTGGGCGCAGACCATCACCGCAGTGAGGCCCCGGTGTTCGCACCGGGGGACAGGGTCTGGCTCTCAACCAGATACCTGCCCCTCCGCCTGCCCTACCAGAAGCTGGGTCCGCGGTTTGTGGGGCCGTTTAAAGTCCTGAGGAGAGTGAACGAGGTATGTTATAGGTTAAAGCTCCCTTCCTATTACCGCATTAACCCCTCGTTCCATGTCTCTCTCCTCAGGCCGGTGGTGGCTGGTCCGCTCCAAGAGGCTGAGGTGTGGGAGGTTCCTCCGCCCCCTCTGGATATTGAGGGGACCCCGGCGTACTCCGTTTGATCCATCCTGGATTCGAGACGTCGTGCGAGGGGTCTTCAGTACCTTGTGGACTGGGATGGGTACAGTCCGGAGGAGAGATGCTGGGTTCCGGTGGAGGATGTGTTAGATCCTTCCCTGCTTAGAGAGTTCCATCGGCTCCATCCGGATTGCCCTGCACCTCGTCCTCCGGGTCGTCCCCGAGGCCGGTGTCGACTCGCTGCTAGAGGCGCGCGTCGGGGGGGTACTGTCACGACTTCTGCCGAAGTCAGTGCCCCTCCTTGCTCGGTTGGTGCTCGGCGATCGACGTCACCGGTCTTCTAGCCATCATCGATCAGTTTTTCATTTTCCATTGGTTTTGTCTTGTCTTCCTACACACCTGTTTCCAATCCAATTAATCATGTTGTGTATTTAACCCTCTGTTTCCCCTCATGTCCTTGTCGGTGATTGTTTTTGATGTTATGTTATGTGGGTTTGTGTATCGGGGTGCGACGGGTAATTTTACCCATTTATTTTGTCATTTGGTTTTGGAGTTGGTTTTGTTATTAAATACTCCATGTTAACCAACTTGGTTTCTCCTGTGCCTGACTTCCTGCCACCTACATACAAGAACATGACAGAATCACCAACCAGCTTATTGAAGTCAGCACTAAGCTTTACACTAAGCAGTGTGTTCATTTAACCAATGTCTATATGGGTCCACAGACTGCACACTTTCATTGTTGGTTCAACAGTCTCAGTGTTAATTCTTATTAATAATAATAATTTTATGCTCGCTTCGAGGCAAGCAACCATAAAAGACCTTTAAAAAGGTCAACATTCACAAAGCCGTGGGGCCAGATGGATTACCAGGACGGGTACTCAAAGTATTTGCAGACCAACTGGCAAGTGTCTTCACTGACATTTTCAACCTCTCCCTGTCCAAGTCTGTAATACCTGCATGTTTCAAACAGACCACCATAGTCCCTGTGCCCAAGAAAGCGAAGGTAACCTGCCTAAATGATTACCGCCGCGTAGCACTCACGTCAGTAGCCATGAAGTGCATTAAAAGGCTGGTCATGGCTCACATCAACACCATCATGCCAGAAACCCTAGACCCACTTCAATTCGCATACAGATCCACAGATTACACAATCTCAATCACACTCCACACTGCCCTTTCCCACCTGGACAAAAGGAACACCTATGTGAGAATGCTGTTCATTGACTACAGCTCAGAGTTCAACACCATAGCGCCCACAAAGCTCATCACTAAGCTAAAGACCCTGGGACATCAACAGCTCCCTCTGCAACTGGATCCTGGACTTCCTGACTGGCCACCCCCAGGTGGTAAGGCCAGGCAACAACACATCTGCCACGCTGATCCTCAACACTGGGGCCTCTCAGGGGTGCGTGCTCAGTCCCCTCCTGTACTCCCTGTTCACCCACGACTGCATGGCCAAGCACGACTCCAACACCATCATTAAGTTTGCTGATGACACCACAGTGGTTGGCCTGATCACTGACAACAATGAGACAGCCTATAGGGAGGAGGTCAGAGACCTGGCAGTGTGGTGCCAGAACAACCTCTCTCTCTCAATGTGAGCAAGACAAAGATGCTGATCGTGGACTATAGGAAAAGGAGGACCGAACAAGCTCCCATTAACATTGACGGGACTAAAGTGGAGCGGGTCCAGAGTTTCAAGTTCCTTGGTGTCAGCATCACCAACGAACTATCATGGTCCAAACCCACCAAGACAGTCATGAAGAGGTTACGACAACACCTTTTCCCCCTCAGTATACTGAAAAGATTTGGCATAGGTACCCAGATCGAGCTGCCCAGAGGGTAGTGCGTACGGCTCAGTACATCACTGGGACCAAGCTTCCTGACATCCAGGACCTATATACTAGGCGATATGAGAGGAAGCCCCAAAAATTGTCAAAGACTCCAGTCACCCAAGTCATAGACTGTTCTCTCTGCTACCGCATGGCAAATGGTACCAGAGCACTAAGTCTAGGACCAAAAGGCTCCTTAACAGCTTCTACCCCCAAGCCATAAGACTGCTGAACAATTAATCAAATGGCCACCTGGGCTATCTACATTGACCCCCCTCTTTGCTTTTCACTGCTGCTACTCGCTGTTTATTATCTAAGCATAGTCACTTTACAAATTACCTCGACTAGCCTGTACCCCGCACATTGACTCGGTAACGGTTCCCCCTGTATATAGCCTCGTTATTGCTGTGTCATTTTCTTGTGTTACTTTTAATATAATTTTTTTTACTTTACTTTATTTATTTAATATTTTCTTAACTCTATTTCTTGAACTGCATTGTTGGTTAAGGGCTTGCATGTAAGCATTTCAAGGTAAGGTCTACACCTCACCTTGTATTCAGTGCATGTGACAATACCATTTTATTTTATTTTATTTGTAAGCAGGAATCAGGAGGATAGAATTATGGTCAGATTTGCCAAATGGAGGACAAGGGAGAGATTTGTGTGCGTCTCTGTGGAGTAAAGGTGTTCTAGAGGTGTTTTTTTATCTGGTTGCACATGTGACATGCTGGTAGAAATGAGGTAAAACAGATTTAAGTTTGCCTGTGTTAAAGTCCCCAGCCACTAGGAGCGCCGCTTCTGGATGAGCATTTTCTTGTTTGCTTAGGGCCTTATATAGCTCATTGAGTGCGGTCTTAGTGCCAGCATCGGTTTGTGGTGGTAAATAGATGGCTACGTATAATATAGATGAAAACTCTCTTGGTAGATAGTGTGGTCTACAGCTTATCATGAGGAACTCTACCTCAGGCGAGTAATACCTCAGACTTCTTTAATATTAGACATTGCGCACCAGCTGTTCTTGACAAATAGTCAAACACCCTCACCCCTCGCCTTAACAGACGTAGATGTTATGTCCTGCCGATGCATGGAAAACCCAGCCATCTCTATATTATCCGTGTCGTCGTTCAGCCATAACTCGGTGAAACATTTGATTTTACAGTTTTAAGTCTCCCGTTCGTAGGATAATCTCCAACGGAGATCATCCAGTTTATATTCCAGTGGTTGCATGTTGGCCAATAGAACAGATGGTAGAGGTGGGTTACCCACTCGCTGCCGAATTCTCAGAAGTCATCCCGATCTCCGCCCCCTGTATTTCTGTCTTTTCCTACGCGTGAATGATGGGGATTTGGGCCAAGTCTTGGGAAAGCAGTATATCCTTCGTGTCGGACTCATTTAAGAAAAAATCTTCGTCCAGTTCGAGGTGAGTAATCGCTGTTCTGATATCTAGAAGCTCTTTCCAGTCATAAGAGACGGGAGCAGCAAAATGAAGTACAAAATAAGTTACAAACAATGCGAAAAAACTAACAAAATAGCACAGTTTGTTAGGAGCCCGTAAAACGGCAGCCATCCCCTCAGCCATTATTGTCAAGGACAGATACTCTGCTCCAGTGGATGACCACTGAGCAGAATGTTATTTTAGAATAACAGCACTCTGCCTCTTTCTGTTCGGTTCTGTTCTGTGCTGCGGATGGGGAAGATCACATGGTGTGTTGTGGCAGACAAGGCTGAATGGATGCATATTGAAATCACACAATATTTCTCCTCTTGCTTTTCCCTTTTTACCTCTCTTTTTTCCTGCTGTCCCTCCCTGCTATCACCCAGAGAGGTGTGGCAGCCATGTTGGGGATAGTGTTGCAGTGGTTGCCAGCCTGGCAGCTGTAATTACATGAAACTGATACACAACCCAACACCGGAAATCTCCATGGAGGAGTAATAAGCAAAAATGTTAAATTACCACAAGATCATGGTTGTTACCACATCCACAATGTCAAAATTGGATATATCATTCAAATTCATGAAAACAAAAATGTGCTTTTTGGTCTTAATTTAAGATTGGGGTTAGGCATATGGTTGTCAGCGTGGTTAAGGTTAGGGTCAATGTTAGGGTTAGGTTTAAAATCATATTTTAAGTTGATAAATTGTAGAAATAGGCAGGGGTTAGCCATTTGTGGCTGTGGTAACTTGCGACGACCCAAGATAGTAGACTTAGCGTAAAGCTGCAGGGAGTCATGTTTCTGGTGCAGACACTTTAGATTAAATAAAGCTTTATTGTGGACTGATTTTATTATCATCCATTGTGCTGTTAGACTCCAGTTGCTTTTAGACTACAGCAACTGACTATAGCAATTCTCTCATACTTTCAGTAATTTCTCATACTCTCCTAGCTATGTATAGGCACAATATAAATATAAATTCTCCAGTTTTCACTTACATTCTGTCAAATTCAGTTGGCAGCAATATACAGTAGATTTTTGTTGATGATGTTTTTTCCCTTTCACTAAGCAGTGTTCCTAAAGTGCAAATGGAAAGCCAACCAGAGTTAGGTAGAGCAGAACAGCATTTACAGCCACACCTGACTGGAAAATAGCAGAGTCAGTGAGTGAGTGAGAGAGCAGAGCAGGCGTAAAGACAGATGGGTGAGAGGGAAACCTGCTGCTATCCAGATGGGTCTCTCTCTATGGCCTCTGCTCTTAGACAAACACACACATACAGAAGACTGAACAGTCAGTTATGTGGGTTCAGGTATATCACTCATTCCCAAATGAATGGAAAAGATAAGCACAGAATGAAACCATGGAATTATATCAAACTTATCTTTTCATTTAGCATTGAGGCAAGTGTACAAAACATTAGGAACACCTGCTCTTTCCATGACATAGACAGACCAGATGAATCCAGGTGAAAGCTATGATCCCTTGTTAATGTCAACAAGTCTAAATATTTAAGTGCCTTTGAACTGGGTATGGTAGTAGGTGCCAGGCTCAACGGTTTGAGTGTGTCAAGAACTACAACGCTGCTGGGTTTTTATTGCTCAACAGTTTCCGTGTGTATCAAGATTGGTCCACCACCAAGACATCCATCGAACTTGACAAAACTGTGGGAAGCATTGAAGTCAACATGGGCCAGCATACCCATAGAACGGTTTCGACACCTTGTAGAGTCCATGCCCCGACGAATTGAATCTGTTCTGAGGGCAAAAGGGAGTGCAACTCAATATTAGGAAGGTGTTCCTAATGTTTTGTACACTAAGTGTATATGGAACTACAAGCAAATGGCCTGGGACATGGACTTATGATAACACACATTTTTGTGTTAAAAAAATTACAAATAATAATAATTAACACTGAGAGTGTTAAATCAACACTCAAAGTGTGGAGTCTGGACCCAAATAGGCACTGGAAAAGTTTTAAATGAACACACTGCTTCGTGTAAAGCCTCATTCAAATATTTCCCAGAGTGCTTTCTAGGAAACTGTAAAATTACCACCCATGACTGTATTTAAGATACTTTTCAAAATGCATTTGGTGAACTAACCCATTCACTTGACTTGTATTGATTATTATTTTTATTATAAAAAATATAAATAATTTTTACTAGCTCTGACTTTAATGATAACTACTTTATTGTGTAAAGAAGTACTTACTATGACTGTGATATGTGGTTGTCCCACCTAGCTATCTTAAGATGAATGCACTAACTGTAAGTTGCTCTGGATAAGACCATCTGCTAAATTTAAAACATGTAAAATGTCATACATTTTTACATTTCACCAATTCAATTTGTATTTATTAGTATTTATTACGGTTCCCCATTAGCTGCCGCCAAGGCAGCAGCTACTCTTCCTGGGGTTCAGCAAAATTAAGTCAGTTATACAATTTAAAAAAACATTACAATACATTCACAGATTTCATAACACACTGTGTGCACTCAGGCCACCACTACCACATATCTACAATACAAAATCCATGTGTACGTGTGTGTATAGTGCATATGTTATCATGTATGTGCCTGCATGTGTCTGTGCCTATGTTTGTGTTGCTTCACAGTCCCTGCTGTTCCATAATGTGTATTTTTATCTGTATTTTTAATCTAATCTTACTGCTTGCATCAGTTACTTGATGTGGAATGGAGTTCTATGTAGTCAGGGCTCTATGTAGTACTGTGCGCCTCCCATAGTCTGTTCTGGACTTGGGGACTGTGAAGAGACCTCTTGTAGCATGTCTTGTGGGTTATGCATGGGTGTCCGAGCTGTGCGCCAGTAGTTCAAACAGACAGGTCGGTGCATTCAACATGTCAATACCTCTCACAAATACAAGTAGTGATGAAGTCAGTCTCTCTTCCACTTTGAGCCAGGAGATATTGGCAGGCATATTATTAATGTTAGCTCTCTATGCACATAGAAGGTCCTTTTTTATGGCACCTGACCTCACGACTGAACAGTAGTCCAGGTGCGACAAAACTAGGGCCTGTAAGACCTGCCTTGTTGATATTGCTGTTAAGAAGGTAGAGCAGCGCTTTATGATGGACAGACTTCTCCCCATCTTAGCTACTGTTGTATCAATATGTTTTGACGATGACAGTTTACAATCCAGGGTTACTCCAAGCAGTTTAGTCACCTCAACTTGCTCAATTTCCACATGATTTATTACAAGATTTAGTTGAGGTTTAGGGTTTAGTGAATGATTTGCCCCAAATACAATGCTTTTGGATTTAGAAATGTTTAGGACTAACTTATTCCTTGCCACCCACTCTGTAACTAACTGCAGCTCTTTGAGGGCTAGGCCCCTTTTTTTCTCAATTTCCGCCTGACTGACGTGCCCAAAGTAAACTGCCTGTTGCTCAGGCACTGAAGCCAGGATATGCATATAATTGTTACCATTGGAAAGAAACTACTTTGAAGTTTGTAGAAATGTTAAAATAATGTATGAGAATATAACACAATAGATATGGTAGGAGAAAATCCAAAGAAAAACCAACCATATTTTTGTTGTTGTTGAGAGACCATGCTCTTACAAAGGCAAGTATAAGGGCGTTCTCAATTCCTGCTCCCAGGATGCAATTCCTATGGCTTCCATAGGGTGTCAGCAGTCTATGTTCAAGGTTTCAGGCTTGTAACGTCCAAAACGAATAAGAAAGATCAGTTTTAGTACAGGGACACAGTCTTGAAAATTCATGTTTGCGCACACCATGAAGAATGGTTTAAAAGGTGCTAAAATCGGTTTCCTATTGAACATACTTCTTTCCGTAAGAAATATTATAGTTTGATTACATTTTAGGGTATCTGAGGAGTAAATAGAAATGTATTTTGACTTGTTGAAACAAAGTTTAGTGGTATATTTTTGGATTCCTTTCTCTGCATGTTGAACGAGTGGATTACTCAAATCGATGGCGCCAACTAAACAGACTTTTTGGGATATAAAGAAAGGATTTTATCTAATAAAACTGCACTACATGTTATAGCTGGGACCCTTTGGGTGACAAATCAGAGGAAGATTTTCAAAAAGTAAGTGAATATTTAATCGCTATTTGTGAATTTCTGAAACCTGTGCCGGTGGAAAAATATTTTTACGTGAGGCGCCGTCCTCAAACAATCGCATGGCTTGCTTTTGCTGTAATAGCTACTGTAAATCGGACAGTGCAGTTAGATTAACAATAATTTAAGCTTTCAACCGATATAAGACACTTGTATGTACCTACATGTTTAATATCCTTAATGTTTATGATTATTTATTTAAATTATTTAAATCCTCCAGTTTCACCGGAATTTGTCCCGCTAGCGGGACACCTAGGCTTAAGAAGTTTGTTAAGGGTTGCAGTCATTTCAGTTGCTGTAGTAGCTGAAGTGTATAGTGTTGAGTCAGCCACATACATAGACACACTGGCTTTACTCAATGCCAGTAGCATGTAGTTGCTACTGTTACGAACCGGCTCAGAGTTCGCAACAAAAGGGAGACAATGTGGAGACAAGCAATATCAAAATATATATTTATTAACTAAAGTAAACTAAGAACAATAAACAATGGTGTGTGTAGTCAGTAATTAGTAGTGTAAGGGAGTGTTTTGCATGCATAAATGTAATAATGCAGGGTGTTGAAGGGTGCCAAAGCAAACAACCAAAAAGCCACAAAACTACCACAACAGAAATCAAATAAAGGTGTATGCATGGAGAGAGTCTCCCCAATCAATGTGGAAGAGGTCCATTTATCCTGGGACACACCCGGGCCCAGGTGTTTCCCATGTAGCTGACGACCCTCCCAATTCCGCCCACCGGCATCCTAATAAGGAAACAAGAGCAAAGAGAGAGAATACGGCAGACAGAGTGGGAGGGTCGTCACACTACAGATTGAAAAAAGTAAGGAGCCTAGACAGCTGCCCTGGGGAATTCCTGATTCTACCTGGATTATGTTGGAGAGGCTTCCATTAAAGAACACCCTCTGTGTTCTGTTAGACAGGTAACTCTTTATCCACAATATAGAAGGGGGTGTAAAGCCATAACGCATACGTTTTTCCAGCAGCAGACTATGATCGATTAGGTCAAAAGCCATACTGAAGTCTAACAAAACAGCCCCCACAATATTTGTATCATTAATTTCTCTCAGCCAATCATCCGTCAGTTGTGTAAGTGGTGTGCTTGTTGAATGTTTTTCCCTACAAGCGTGCTGGAAGTCGGTTGTCAATTTGTTTACTATAAAAAAAGCATTGTATCTGGTCAAACAATTTTTTTTCCAAAATGTTCTAATAGTTGGTAACAGGCTGATTGGTTGGCTATTTGAGCCAGTAAAGGGGGCTTTACTATTCTTAGGTAGTGGAATTACTTTTGCTTCTCCCCAGGCCGGGGGACCCAAACTTTCTAGTAGGCTTAACCTTTTCACATGTGAGTTCCAAATATCTCTAATGGTCGCCCCAGCGTGAGTTGTTTTATGCACGTGATGTCAGAATGCACTCACTGTTCCAAAATGTGATTATTACGCAACAGGACAGTTAACACGCGCTGCCTGCTAATTATCTATAGGCTATGTTTCAACTTGTCAATTTCAAATTATTTTCTAACAAGTTGTATTTTCTAACAACAGTTTGAATTAAGGTGTGTTCCGCCTCCTCATGAATTCACATAGAAGTAGTCCATTTCAGTGTTGCGGACAATTTATGTTTGAGGCTTTACTGAGCTGGATAAACTTCTCTCTTCCAGGAGAACCCACTGCACTTCACTCATGTTTGTGCAGATCAAGTATGCATATATTTGCGCAGTATTACAAGAACTGGAGAATTGTCTTGCTGGTGCTCACTTTGCCTTCCTTGTTGTTTTCCTTACACATAATAACTTTGGACATGTGTGCTTTCCTATCAAAGTAAGTTCTTTATTTTCTGTGTAGTCATTTCTACTGTAGGCGCATACAGTTTGTATGGAGCATAATGTCTTTACAGTTTTATTCACATGTTTTCAATTACTGGTGACAAATAATGCATTCTGATTATTGCATATATTGTAATGGGCACCGATGATGTGTGTAAAATACGTTTTTGAAGGTTGTACTGATTATAATGAGCTAAGCTATTTGCCATCTATGTGTGGCGCCATGTTTGTTGACATTACACAGTGCATTCTGGGTGTCACGTAATCTGCCAGACCAAAGATGTTATAATGAGGTGCAGGAATGGTTCACTCATTTTTCGGGTAAACTTTCCGAAATAAATGAAGGGAAGTGGATGATCATATATGACACACCCCCTTCAACATGCATAGTATAAACAGACCAAACTCATCTTGTCTCCTCTTATTATCTTTGGTTGATGCGAGAAAAAAAACAAGCATGGCGGCGTGCACAAACTACCGATCGTCGGATTACTTTCAATTTCTAGAAAGTGTTTTACTCAATTATTTCGATCAATGGTGAGCTCACCAAGTGATGTGATTAATTATAAACAGTAATTGCCATTAGCTAATTCATATTGTAGTATTGTAGCAATTTCATAATGTTAAGTCAAGTGCAGCATCTGTTTGCTCCTCATTACACACCACGGACCAACAAATATTCCTTACATCAACAACAAATGAATCACTACAAAACTTATTGTATGACCTCTTATACACTATATTAGGCCCAGCCTTTGGTTACTATATTGTGATCACTACATCCAATGGATCTGGATACTGATTTCAAGCAAATTTCTGCAGCATTAGTAAACATGTGATCAATACATGTTGATGATTTCATTCCTGTGCAATTTTTTACTACCCTGGTAGGTTGACTGGTAACCTGAACCAGGTTGCAGGCACTGGTTACAGTTTGAAGCTTTTTCTTGAGTGGGCAGCTTGATCAAAGCCAGTCAATATTTAAATCACCCAGAAAATATACCTCTGTTGATATCACATACATTATCAAGCATTTCACTCGTGTTATCCAGATACTGACTGTTAGCACTTGGTGGTCTATAGCAGCTTCCTACAAGAATGGGCTTTAGGTGAGGCAGATGAACCTATTACTTCAACAGTATTTAACATGAGATCCTCTCTAAGCTTTACAGGAATGTGGTTCTGAATATAAACAGCAACACCGCCACCATTGGCATTTCTGTCTTTTCTGTAAATGTTATAACCTTGCATTGCTACCACTGTACAGTACAATCAAAGGTATTATCTAAGTGAGTTTCAGAGATAGTCAGAATATGAATGTCATCTGTTACTAGCAAATTATTGATTTCATGAACCTTGTTTCTTAAGCTACATATGTTAACGTGGGCTATTTTGAGTACTTTTCTGGGATGCTTACTTGTTTTCCTTGCTTTACTGCAAAGCTTAGCAGAAGTAGATATGCTCATTTTATTTATGTTAGTGCAGAGTAAGCTGCACACAGTGGACTTCCTACTAGGGCACACCGCCTCAGTGCTAACAGTATAAATCTGGTTCATAGGCACATGATTGCCGCATACAATAGCTGTAGGATCAGCAGAGGCATTCAGGGCAGTTAGAGGGACTTAAATTAGGTTACTTACATTGTGTCTACCAACACCCTTCGTATAATGTACATTTGCTAAGAGATTATGACAACTCAGCGTCACAATGGTAGGGATTAACTGAGCTGGGCTTGGGTCATTGATAAGTCATTGTGTCAACGAAGCCTTGTAATGCTGTGGAAGGATCCAGGAACCCAAATGAATATGTTATCAAAAAAGTATCATTTTTATAACAATACTAATATTTCATAAGGCCTTATTTTGAGAGCCTAGTTTTACCCTCTGTGGTAGAGGGGCCTGAAACTTATACACATCACTTGAACCAAAATCACACCTATCATTATTATATTTCCTAGCAGGCTCTATTGGCTCTATTGGAGGTAGATGTTTTTTAATTGTTTGTTTATCTCTGTTTGTGCATGTACATTTATTGATTGATTAATCTTATGCTACGCAAATATAAATAACATACATTTTTCTAAACTAATACAATCAGTTAGTTAGATTTTCTTTGCATCCGTTACTGAAATGTTTGTTCCAGTTTACATGGCTCAGGTAGTCTCCTCACAATGTTATACATCCTGACACTTGTTCCGAATGCAGGTTAATAAAATTCCAACTGTTGGATAATCTAACTCTGGCTGGATTCCAATAGGAATTACACATCACTTTGCAAACCAGCATAATGTGACTTGCAGATAGGGTTACAAAACTGCAAAAAAGCTGAAAATCCAAGGTTAAAATCTCTGGATTATTAGCTAAATGTAGTAATGAATAAATTGGCTACATTTCTTAAAATTGAGAATTATGTGAACTGTCTTATGC
The DNA here is from genome assembly GCF_965601325.2 of Salmo salar. NCBI lineage: Eukaryota > Metazoa > Chordata > Actinopteri > Salmoniformes > Salmonidae > Salmo > Salmo salar. The sequence goes on along the minus strand of NC_138302.1, from coordinate 66,109,282 downwards.
AAGTTTTAAATACCTGTTAGCAAAGGTGTCAGATAGAGATTTCGTAGTTTTGCATCATGTCTACTTTGATGCTAATTAGCATTTTCGAATCTGAGAGTATACTGAACAAAAATGTAAATGCAACATGCAACAATTTTAATGATTTTACTGAGTTACAGTTCATATAAGGAAATCAGTCAATTGAAATAAATTCATTAGGCCCTAATATATGGATTTCACATGACTGGGGCAGCGGCGCGGACATTGGTGGGCCTGGTTCCCAAATGGGTGGACCTATGCCCTCCCAGGCCCAACCAATGTCTGCACCACTGCATAATTCGTTTTTGCCCACAAAAAGGCGTTATTAAAGAAAGAAATACTCCTCAGTTTCATCAGCTGTCTGGGTGGCTGGTCTCAGACAATCCCGAAGGTGAAGAAGCTGGAAGTGGATGTCCTGGGCTGGCGTTGTTACACGCGGTCTGCAGTTGTGAGGCTGTAAATTCTCTAAAATAACGTTGGAGGCAGCTTATGGTAGAGAAATTAACATTCAATTCTCTGCCAAGAGCTCTAGTGGACATTCCTGCAGTCAGCATGCCAATTGCACGCTCCCTCAAAACTTGAGACATCTGTGGCATTGTGTTGTTTGACCAAACAGTACACTTTAGAGTGGCCTTTTATTGTCCCCAGCACAAGATGAACTTGTGTAATGATCATGCTGTTTAACCAGCTTGGATGGATGGATTATCTTGGCAAAGGAGAAATGCTCACTAACAGGGATGTTAACAAATTTGTACACAACATTTGAGAGAAATAAGCTTTTTGTGCAGATGGACATTTCTGGGATATTTTATTTCAGCTCATGAAACATAGGACAAACACCTTTAGCGTTTATATTTTTGTTCAGTATAGATAGAAACATATATATTTATAAGTCATGTATTGATAAGTCACCATGTCCGAGAGAGATTTACATGGTTATCAAAACTTCACGCCAGGGTAAGCCTACACAAAACCCAGCCCTTATTTTAAGTGTTTCTAAAATCTCCAGTGGGAAAAATAAATTATGGAAAAACAATTGGAACCATTTCCCTGTCTGACCGCTAGGTTTTATGGGTATTATGATACCTCCACTGTGGGGCTCCATGTGGGATAAACGAGGCCCTCAAAATAAGGCCTTATGAAATATGTATGGTGTTTTGTTAAATAAATAATAAGGCTTTACACTATTCCAGTGTCTATATGGGTCCACAGAATCAAAATTGTCAGTGTTGCTGCAACACTGTCAGTGATAATTTCTTTGTTTTATAGTGTCACAACTTATTTATACTTATCTGTACACAATATCATTGGTTGATTGGTTTGACTTGATTATATGCACCTGTTCAGGAGAATGGACATTTACAGAAATGTATTGTGTAGATCAAATATGATCTATTGTCAGATAGATTTAAATATTATAGGACATTGTGTGTGCTCTATGCATCATATTTCTATCTGCAACATGCAGTTCTAGATGCAGCCCTGCCATTAATTGAAGGCAGCATATCCAATAGCTTCTGAAAAGTAGACACTTCCTGAGATCTGTATTCAAATATATATTTTAAGTAGTTGCTTTCTCAGATCTGTATTAAAATAGTTTTAAAAAGTAGTCACTTTCTCAGATCTGTATTGAAATAGTTTGAAAAAGTAGTTACTGGGATCTGTATTGAAATAGTTGTAGTCACCTCTAATGTAAATATTTGTTCCGCCCAAAAAACAGTTACTTTCCACAAAGCATCTAACTATAGTTATCCCAGGTCTGTCACACAGTCAAATCTGACATAATTAATGTAGATTTGGAGAGAAATATTTTCATTGCTTCCAGAAATACATTTCATGGTACTTGGACATATAATGATTCCTTTATCCCCTGCAAAGTGAAAACAGTTAATTAATTACAAGATAAATGGAGCTGTTGATAACTTGTTGCTAGATGCAGGCTTTAGTGGGATAATGGTGATCTTCATGTTGGTTGTGTGTGAAGGGGAGTGAGGTCAGGGAACCTCCCAGAACTATAGATCAGTTGTGATCTTGATAAGGCCAGTATGGGTGATAAGGGGATCCAGGGGTGCCTGTGTGTAGGCCTCCATTGATCTACTGACTTTTCATTCTCCTACACGGATGGGGGAAGAACAGTGGTTGCCATAGAGATTGGCCTATGTATCCAAGGCGATGCTCGGCCGGCTGGTGAGAGGGAAACAGTAAGAGGGAGTTCAACTGGATTTCTCAATCAATGCCTCCTCCTTTAACCCCTCTTAAATTCTTCAGGGGAATGACCTATTCAAACAATGATGGTCAATAACGATGGATAGAAAACAAAATGAAAAATCAGAAAGAGAGAGAGAACAGGAACAAAATCTGCCTGTGTTTGAATGTCTGATGGCTTCTGTATTGACAGATCACATTCCAGATAGTGCACTCAGGAAACTCTGACCTGGAGGACATGGGAAGTATCAGTGTGGTGAGCCTAGTTCCTATTCCCTGGGGTATCTGGCCCAGTACATAATGTGATGTGTGTTTAGGGAGATTTAGAAGGACCATGCCGGAGAGGAGAGCTCTGGTACTGTAAATATTCTACCGTGTGCTTCTCTTTCTAGTTAGACTGGGATTCTGTAAGGAGTATGTGTGTGTCTGTGTAGAGGGCTGCCTCTATCGGGGTGTGTGTGTGTGTGTGTGTGTGTGTGTGTGTGTGTGTGTGTGTGTGTGTGTGTGTGTGTGTGTGTGTGTGTGTGTGTGTGTGTGTGTGTGTGTGTGTGTGTGTGTGTGTGTGTGTGTGTGTGTGTGTCTCTCGGGGCTTTTATAAATATATAGTCGTAGACAGGAACACACACGTGGAGATCTAGCTAATGTATTCCCCCACATATACACACGTACACAGAAGTTAAGCATACACACAAACAGACATGCAAATCAAAATAAATCAAATGTTATATTCGTTACATGATTCGTAAAATAACAGATGAAGAGTAACAGTGAAATGCTTACTTATAGGCCCTTCCTAACAATGCAAAGAGAAAGAAAATAGAGAAATAAAATCAAAATAATAATACGTAATAATGAAAGTAATAATAAATACCCAATGAGTAACATTAAATTGGCTATTTACACAGGGTACCAGTACCGAGTTGATGTGCAGGGGTACGAGGTAATTGAGGTTAGATATGTACGTATATACAGTGCATTCGGAAAGTATTCAAACCCCTTGACTTTTTCCATATTTTGTCACGTTATGGCCTTTTTTCCTCATCAATCTACACACAATACCACATAATGACAAAGCAAAAACAGGGATTTTGAAATATTTGCCAATTTGTTAACAATAAGAAACAGAAATACCTTATTTACATAAGTATTCAGATCCTTTGCTATGAGACTTGAAATTGATCTCAGGTGCATCCTGTATCCATTGACCATCCATGAGACGTTGCTACAACTTGATTGGAGTCCATCTGTGGTAAATTCAATTGATTGGACATGATTTGGAAAAGCACACACCTGTCTATACAAAGCCCCACGGTTGAGAGTGCATGCCAGAGCAAAAACCAAGCCATGAGGTTGAAATGGGGACTGAAGGTCCCCAAGAACACAGTGGCCTCCATCATTCTTAAATGGAAGAAGTTTGGAACCACCAAGACTCTTCCTAGAGGCTAAACTGAGCAATCGGGGGAGAAGGCCCATGGTCAGGGAGGTGACCAAGAACCCAATGTTCACTCTGACAGAGCTCCAGAGTTCCTCTGTGGAGATGGGAGAACCTTCCAGAAGGACAACCATCTCTGCAGCACTCCACCAATCAGGCCTTTATGGTATTGTGGCCAGACGGAAGCCACTCCTCAGTAAAAGGCACATGACAGCCACTTGGAATTTGCCAAAAGACACCTAAATGACTCTGAGAATCAAGATTATCTGGTCTGATGAAACTAAAATTGAACTCTTTAGCCTGAATGCCAAGCGTCACATGTGGAGGAAACCTGGCACCATCCCTATGGTGAAGCATGGTGGTGGCAGCATCATGCTGTGGGGATGTTTTTCAGCAGCAGGGACTGGGAGACTAGTCAGGATCGAGGGAAAGATGAATGGAGCAAAGTATAGAGAGAGATCCTTGATGAAAACCTGCTCCAGAGTGCTCAGGGCCTCAGACTGGGGCGAAGGTTCACCTTCCAGCAGGACAACAACCCTAAGCACACAGCCAAGACAATGTAGGAGTGGCTTCGGGACAAGTCTCTGAATGTCCTTGAGTGGCCCAGCCAGAGCCCGGACTTGAACCCAATAGAACATCCCTGGAGAGACCTGACCTGAAAACAGCTGTGCAGCAACACTCCCCATCCAACCAGACAGAGCTCAATAAAATATGCAGAGACAAATGGGATAAACTCCCCAAATACAGGTGTGCCAAGCCTGTAACGTCATACCCAAGAAGACTCTGAATACTTATGTAAATGTAATATTTGTTATTTTTTTATATTGATCAATTTGCAAAAATTTGCGAACAACCCATCACTACAGAGTAGGGATATCCAACATCACACTGCACTGGCTGGCACACTTTGGCCAAAATTCTAAGTGAAACACTGACAATTAACAGAAAAACTCCACAGCAGGCATTAGGGTAAAACTAGGCCACAAAATAAGGCCTTATGAAATACGTATTTTATAATTTTAAAGAATGTAATTGTATTGATAACATATTCGCTTAGGATCTCACAATGCATGGATCAGAGGATGAAGGATGGAGGGTGTGTGTGTGTTTGTGTCTGTGTGTGGTGTGTGTACCTATGTGTGAGAGAGAAGGAGGAGAGAGAGAATGAGATAGAGACTTTTCTAGGTCAGCACAGGGAAGCGTTGTATCTGGTTCCATTTCTATTTAAAACTGAGCATACTGTATGAGGACACACATTTATTTTGTTTTGAATTGGTTCTGTGGCAGGATGAGTTTGCAATGCAAAAGCCCTCACATTGGTATATTGTAATTCAGAGTAAAACTTTGGGCATGAGAAAATAAGAAGAGAGGTAATTCAGCCAACAGTAAGCTAACATTCCCAAGGAGCAATGTTCATTTAACAGATATAGTATGTGTGTTGTAGAGTTGTGTGTGGTCTGTCAATTTTCTTCACTGTGCTAGAACTGCTTTGGAGCAGATAGAGAAATATCTGGAGAAATACATTACGAAAGTGCCAGGGCCATATGTGAACATGATTTGTGAGGAGTGAGGAGCATAGGTTGTGTCCCTGGGGTCATTCTATGCTAATATCTGTGGTACTTCTGACATCCGTGACATTTTGTTTAACAAGGATCCTCTGCCTCTTACAGTAGCGGCTACATGTGAGCTAAAGCTAATGGTACAAATGGTAGTGACCTGAAATAGTGTCATATCACTTAAGTAGTGTAAGTGGACTGTGTGAAGCTCATTCATCCCCACTCAATTAAAGCTGTTTGTGTCTATTACATTCTCATGACATTACTAGGGCAATCTCCAGGGAGGAATATCCTGTAGTTACAATGCAGTAGGCTACTACCAACCTGAAGCCCTATGACAACTCTGCACAGGGAATGATTGACATCTGAGGGTGTTTCTCATTAAAGGATGTTCTCTAATTATCTAACTGATTGAGTACTGCTCTTCTAACCAAGCAAAGTGGCTGCCTATTCGAAACAGTGGGAAAGGTGTTGTTGCTGTAGTGTACTGTATGTGAGAGTCAGTGCTGTGTGTCGGTGTGACTCTATTACAGTGTAGTGTGGGTGGACTGACTGTGTGAGACTCAATCACAATCCCATTTCTCTGCAGGCAGGCAGGAGTCCCAGTGGTCCCCTTTCTTCCCTTCCCAGGCAGACGGCTGGGTAGCCTCCATCCCACTCAGGCTCTGCTCTACCCCCCCCATCCCCAGCCTCCGCCACCCCCTCTCCCCAAGTCACTATGGAACAGCCGGGACACAGGAATATTTCTGCTTGTTTCCTTGACTGTGTCTAGGAGGAGAGCTAAGTGGGCCATGCCAGCTCCCGCCACTGTGCTATATACAGCCTGAAAAGGATCAGGAGCTGAGTCGAGATAGACTGCCTCTCCAGAGAAAGAAAGAAAGGATAGACAGTGAAGGGGAAACGGGGAAGGACAATGAAAGACAAAGGGAGGGAGAAAGGAAAGATGAAAGACTAAAAGTGTAGGAAGTCAAAGAAAAAAGAGGAGAGAAGGAGAAGAAAATGTGGTATAAGAGTGGGTGAGAAGAGAGAGAAGGGGCAAGCAGGTGAAGGTTGGGGATGAGGGAAGGAGATTGGGCGCAGAGCGAGAGAGAGAGGGGGTGGTTAAAGGAGAAGAGAGGGGGAGATGCAACGCAGCAGGTCAGAGACACTTGACCAACCACAGATCCTGAACTGTGGGCACACTCCTTACACTATCCTGCTCTCCTTCTTTTTTCCTTCACCTCTCTATTTTCTCTCCCTCCTTCCCCTGGTTTCTCCTCTCATCCTCATGTGCTCTGTACACTCCTCCTTAATCTCTTTGTTCTCCCAACCATTTCTCGCTATCTTTGTCCTGTCTCTTATGCTGCTTTTTTATGTCTTTCCCCTGTGTCTCCCCTTCCTCTTTCTACCCCCCAGCCTCCCTAATCCTTTTTACATCGCTCTTTCCGCTGCTTTTCCCTCCCAGCCCATCCTAAACCTTTACAGTTATGTAATGAAGATACCACAGCCACATTGCTGACTCAGAACATGCACTGAATATCGTTGCTCTGCAGCTCTCTCACATGGCATGTGTTTACAGATACTGATTTGGTGTTGTTAATATTTTCCCTCATAAATGACCAGAAGTTATCATCTGGCAGTCTGATGTGGGTGGAGCTTGTGTGTTTTTGTGCTGATCGTAACTTTTTTTGTACATAATATTTCCACCATCGTTTCCTGTGACCGAAAAGAGCTTCTGGACATCGGAACAGCGATCACTAACCTCGTTTTGAATGAATATTTCTACTTCAACGAGTCGGCGGTGCTACAGCTCAAACCGGACCAGGCCCTAATCCCTGAGACTTAGAAAAGGAAGAGACGAAATAGAGAGAGGCTGATGTGCTGGAACCCTGATGAAACTACGTTGGCGAGTAAATAAACTGTCTCTACCCTTCTTTCTATTGGCGAACGTACAATCATTGGAGAACAAACTGGATGAGCTCCGTTCAAGGTGCATCCTGTTTCCATTGATCATTGTTGAGATGTTTCCACAACTTGATTGCAGTCCACTTGTAGTAAATTCAATTGATTCAATTGATCCCTGAAGCATTGAGTATTTCCAGCCAATTGTGTCGGAAATAGGTTCATTACTCAAGGCTTTGATCAACACAGTGTACACTAGTGGAACCTGCTGGTCAAAAGAATTTAGAACAGCCAAACTATTATGGATGACATCGCATACACTGTAGAGCATGCACAGGGTAGCCTTTTGTCTTCTACTGAAACCAGTACCAAACCAATCAGGTGGTTGTTCGACAAAACAGACGTAATTGATCACGTACTTCTGATAAAGTGACACAAGCATCAGCACACTGTTTTGAAGCAAACTGCTTACCGATTTTGATGCATGCCTCAGAGCTCCGGTGACAAACGTAACATCCCTATGGGACACTAATCTGGACACTTATAATAAGTCCCAGTACGACCTCTGATCCATCAAGCAGGCAACACGCAAATATAGGACTAAGATCAAATGCTACTATGCTCTGACGCTCGACGAATGTGGCAGGGATTGCAAACTATCACGGATTACAAAAGAAAACCCAGTCGCGAGCTGCCCATTGACATGAGCCTACCAGTGGAGCTAAATGCCTTCTATGCTCGCTTCAAGGCAAGTAACACTGAACCATGCATGAGAGCACCAGCTGTTCTGGACAATTGTGTGATCACACGCTCCGTATCCAATGTGAGTAAGACCTTTAGCTAGTTTAACATTCACAAGGCCACATGTTTCTAGCAGGCCACCTTTTATTTTATTATTTAACTAGGCAAGTCAGTTAAGAACAAACACTAATTTACCCCGGCCAAACCAGGACGATGCTGGGCCAAATGTGCACCGCCCTATGGGACGCCCAATCACGGCCAGTTGTGATTCAGCCTGGAATTGAACCAGGATCTGTAGTGACGCCCCTGGCACTGAGATGCAGTGCCTTAGACCGCTGCGCCACTCGGAAGCACAAAAACCTTAGTCCCTCTGCCCAAGAATGCCAAGTTAACCTGCCTAAATGACTATCACCCAGTAGCACTCACGCCTGTAGCAATTAAATGCTTTGAAAGGCTGGTCATGACTCACATCAACACCATCATCCCAGACACCCTGGACCAACTCCAATTCGCATAGAGCCCCAACAGATCCACAGATGATGCATGCTCTATTGCACTCCACACTGCTGTCTCCCACCTGGACAAGAGGAACACCTATGTGAGAATGATGTTCATTGACTACAGCTCAGCGTTCAGCACCATAGTGCCTTCCAAACTAATCACTAAGCTAAAGACCCTGGGACTGAACACCTCCCTCTGCAACTGGATCCTGGACTTCCTGACGGGGCACCCCCAGGTGGTAAGGGTAGGCAATAACACATACACTATGCTGACCCTCAACACGGGGGCCCCTCCAGGGTGTGTGCTTAGTCCCCTCCTGTACTCCCTTTCACCGATGACTGTGTGCCCGCGCATGACTCCAACACCATCATTAAGTTTGCTGATAACACATTGGTGGTAGGCCTATAGGGAGGAGGTCAGAGACCTGGCAGTGTGGTGCCAGGATAACAACCTCTCCTACAACGTCAACAAGACAAAGGAGCTGACCATGGACTACAGGAAATGGAGGGGCCAAGCACGCCCCCATGTAGTGGAGCGGGTCTAGAGCTTAAAATTCCTCGGTATCCACATCATTAAGTATCTATCATGGTCCACACCACGTGTCAAACTCATTCCACAAAGGGCCGTGTGTCTGCGGGTTTTCACTCCTCCCTTGTATTTGATTGATAAATTAAGATCACTATTTAGTAAGCAACTCCCCACACCTGGTTGCCTAGGGCTTAAAAACCTGTTAGGGCTAGGGGGCAGTATTGACACAGCCGGATAAAAAACGTACCCGATTTAATCTGGTTACTACTCCTGCCCAGTAACTAGAATATGCATATAATTATTGGCTTTGGATAGAAAACACCCTAAAGTTTCTAAAACTGTTTGAATGGTGTCTGTGAGTATAACAGAACTCATATGGCAGGCCAAAACCTGAGAAGATTCCATGCAGGAAGTGGCCTGTCTGACAAGTTGTTGTTCATCTTGACTCTTTTTATTGAAGACTGAGGATCTTTGCTATAACGTGACACTTCCTACGGCTCCCATAGGCTCTCAGAGCCCGGGAAAAAGCTGAACGATATCGAGGCAGCCTCTGGCTGAAACACATTATCGCGTTTGGCAAGTGGCCGATCAGAGTACTATGGGCTTAGGCGCGTGCCCGAGTCGACCCCATGCTTTATTTTCTTTCGTCTGTTTACCTAAACGCAGTTTCCCGGTCGGAATATTATCGCTTTTTTGAATGAGAAAAATGGCATTAAAATTGATTTTAAACAGCGGTTGACATGCTTCGAAGTACGGTAATGGAATATTTAGAATTTTTTTGTCATGAATTGCACCATGCTCGTCACCCTTATTTACCCTTTCGGATAGTGTCTTGAACGCACGAACAAAACGCTGCTATTTGGATATAACAATGGATTATTTGGGACCAAACCAACATTTGTTATTGAAGTAGAAGTCCTGGGAGTGCATTCTGATGAAGACAGCAAAGGTAATACACATTTTTCTTATAGTAAATCTGACTTTGGTGAGTGCTAAACTTGCTGGGTGTCTAAATAGCTAGCCCTGTGATGCCGGGCTATCTACTGAGAATATTGCAAAATGTGCTTTCACCGAAAAGCTATTTTAAAATCGGACATATCGAGTGCATAGAGGAGTTCTGTATCTATAATTCTTAAAATAATTGTTATGCTTTTTGTGAACGTTTATCGTGAGTAATTTAGTAAATTCACCGGCAGTGTTCGGTGGGAATGCTAGTCACATGCTAGTCACATGCTAATGTAAAAAGCATTTTTTTGATATAAATATGAACTTGATTGAACAAAACATGCATGTATTGTATAACATAATGTCCTAGGGTTGTCATCTGATGAAGATCATCAAAGGTTAGTGCTGCATTTAGCTGTGGTTTGGGTTTATGTGACATTATATGCTAGCTTGAAAAATGGGTGTCTGATTATTTCTGGCTGGGTACTCTGCTGACATAATCTAATGTTTTGCTTTCGTTGTAAAGCCTTTTTGAAATCGGACAGTGTGGTTAGATTAACGAGAGTCTTGTCTTTAAAATGGTGTAAAATAGTCATATGTTTGAAAAATTGAAGTTTTTGCATTTTTGAGGTATTTGAATAATGCGCCACGGGATTACACTGGCTGTTGAGTAGGTGGGACGCAAGCGTCCCACCTAGCCCATAGAGGTTAATTGAAAGGAACAAACTAAAATATGCAGACACTAGGCCCTCTATGGAATGAGTTTGACACCCCTGGTCCACACACACCAACACAGTCGTAAAGAGGGCAGGACAACGCCTCTTCCCCCTCAGGAGGCTGAAAAGATTTTGCATGGGCCCTCAGATCCTCAAAAAGTTATACAGCTGCACCATTGAGAGTATCTTGAGTAGCTGCATCACCGATTGATATGGCTTGGCATCTGACCGTAAGGCGCTACAAATTGTAGTGCATATGGCCAAGTATATCACTGAGGCCGAGCTCACTGCCATCCAGGACCTCTATACCAGGCGGTGTCAGGAAGGCCCTAAAATTTGTCAAAGACTCCAGCCACTCAAGTCATAGACTGTTCTCTCTGCTACCGCACGGCAAGCAATACTGATGCACCAAGTCTGGAACCAACAGGACCCTCAACAGCTTCTACCCCCAAGCCATAAGACTGCTAAATAGTTTGTTAAATACCCAGACTATCTGCACTGACCCTTTTTGCACTAACATTTTTTGACTCATCACATACGCTGCTGCTACCGTTTATCTATCCTGTTGCCTATTCCTAGTTATATGTACTATCACTTTATTCCTAGTTATATGTACTACTATATGCGTTATATGTATCTATCTCAAATACCTCATACCCCTCCACATCGACTTGGTACTGCTACCCCGTGTATATAGCCAAGTGATTGTTACTTATTATTACTTTTCTATTATTTCTCCATTTTCTTTCTCTCTGCATTGTTGGAATGGCCCGTAAGTAAGCATTTCACTGTTAGTCTGCACCTGTTGTTTACAAAGCATGTGTCGAATAAAATTGTATTTTATTTTATTTGTATTGTAGCCCAGGAGAATGAGGGCTCAGTGGCGGATGGGTCTTAGCTAAACTGAGCAGTGTGATTTCAATTGAACGGTTTAGTGATCAACCATTACATAAGCGTACTTGTGGTTCCTGAGGCAGCCCAGAGAGCAAGCAATCTGGTTAGATGGAGAGCTGAATTGACAAATTAAATTTCTCAGTATTTGATGATTTATCTGATGATGATTTATCTGTCATTAAATAGTCACATACATACATAAAGATCCCAGAACACAGGTATCTTTTGGTTATCACTACTGCAACAGCCTCCAGGAACAACACAATATTTGTGAATGCCTGCTCACTGTTTGCTGCTACTTAATGTCTCTGCATATTGGCCTATACTATCTGTAGCTTTATCAGGACACCACATAGTCATCCATAGACAGAGCCCATAGTAACCACATGGAGACTGGAGAGGTGCCTCTTAATAAAGGCCATGATTGTGAGAGGACATTCCACTGTCACCTTGTCACCCCGAAAAGGACAAAAAGACCTCCATCAAACTTTCATGTCAATCTCCCTCTTCTTCTCTCTTTTACTCTTCCTCAAGACTGAATAGTCACCTCAAAGTGAAGGTTTACTTGAGACTGAGGACTTTAACTGAGGACATTGCTTGATAATGTTATTGTGTAATGCTGTGCACTCTGCCCACTGGCACAGAGTTTCCAGTAGGACAGGACAGGGGTCTGAGGAAATGAGGAGGCCCAGATCACACTCAGTATTAACAGGGAAATCCCCCGGGTCAATTCCATGGAAACCTTGGGTGCGTGGCCACAGAGTTACAAAATCTCCCAGGATTTGCTTTCTAATCTTAGTCTGATCCTGGGTTCTCTGAGTCTAATGGTAAAAAGTGATTAGATAAATGCATGCAATGGCTCCTGTTTCCCCCTTAATAATCCCACCTCCTGAATCCAAGTGTTTGACATTGGGGAGGTGACCAGTACCTTTATGATCAAACTTTAGCAATGTAGAAGCAACAGTCATTTTTCCTACCTTGGTCATCATAACTTCATCTGGTTTCATCCAAATATCATCTAATTTCATGAAATACATGATTTCAACCATTGAAGGTTTGAGACTTGCTGCCACTCTAATCTGTCCCATATATATTATTTTTCATGGAACCACTACCACATATCACTTAAATTGGTACGGTACTCTCTCTAACAGGTGTTACAAACATAGCCTCATACGAGACACACCTCCAAAATTGTTAATGAATGCAAAACAATAATACTATGCAGTTTCAGTGCACAATTTATAGAATTCCTAAACAGTATATTACCACATTCTGTGTACAGCATTCTCACTCACGGGTGCAACAAATATAGCTTCTTACACGGAACGCCTTAAAATATGTTAAAATATGTTTCCATGCCGACAACATTTTCCCACAATGCACCATAGTTAACTTCTTATGGATGGTGGCAGTATTGAGTAGCTTGGATGACTGACGTGCCCAGAGTAAACGGCCTGCTACTCACGCCCAGAAACTAAGATATGCATATTATTAGTAGATTTAGATAGAAAACACTCTGAAGTTTCTAAAACTGTTTGAATGATGTCTGTGAGTATAACAGAACTCATATGGCAGGCAAAAACCTGAGAAAAAATTTAAACAGGAAGTGGTTTGTAGTTTTTCAAGTGATTGCCTATCCAAACTACAGTGTCTGTGGGGTCATTTTGCACTTCCTAAGGCTTCCACTAGATGTCAACAGTCTTTAGAACCTTGTTTGAGGCTTCTACTGTGAAGTGGGGTTGAATAAGAGCTCATTGAGTGAGAGGACTGCCAGCAGGGCATGAGCCTCAGCCATGTGCGCTCACGTGCGAGGTAGCTCAGTTCCATTGCATTTCTGAAGACAAAGGATTTCTCCAGTTGAAACTTTATTGCAGAGTTATGATAAAAACATCCTAAAGATTGATTCTATACATCGTTTGACATGTTTCTACGAACTGTAATGGGATTTTTTGAGTTTTCGTCTGACCTGCGCGTCGTGAATTTGGATTTGTGAACTGAAGGCGCGAACAAAAAGGAGGTATTTGGACATAAAGGATGGACTTTATCAAACAAAACAAACATTTATTGTTGAACTGGGATTCCTGGGAGTGCATTCTGATGAAGATCAACAAAGGTAAGTGAATATTTATAATGCTATTTCTGACTATTGTTGACTCCAACATGGCGGATATATTGTATGGCATGTTTTTGCGTCTGAGCGCTGTACTCAGATTATCGCATGGTGGGCTTTCACCGTAAAGCTTTTTTGAAATCTGACACAGCGGTTGCATTAAGGAGAAGTGTATCTATAATCCTATGCATAACACTTGTATTTTCATCAACATTTATAATGAGTATTTCTGTAAATTGATGTGGCTCTCTGCAAAATCACCGGATGTTTTGGAAGCAAAACATTACTGAATGTAACGTGCCAATGTAAACTGAGATTTTTGGATATAAATATGAACTTTATCGAACAAAACATACATGTATTGTGTAACATGAAGTCATATGAGTGTCATCTGATGAAGATCATCAAAGGTTAGTGATTCATTTTATCTCTATTTCTGCTTTTTGTGACTACTCTCTTTGGCTGGAAAATGGCTGTGTTTTTTGTGTATAGGCGCTGACCTAACATAATCATATGGTTTGCTTTCGCCGTAAAGCCTTTTTGAAATCAGACACTGTGGCTGGATTAACAAGAAGTAAAGCTTTAAAATGGTGTATAATACTTGTATGTTAGAAGGAATTTTAATTATGAGATTGTTGTTGTTTTGAATTTGGCGCCCTGCACTTTCACTGGCTGTTGTCATATCGATCCCGCTAACGGGATTCAAGCCATAAGAAGTTTTAACACCGTAAAACACATTGCCGGTATTTTACTGTGCAATTTACTGTTTCACTGTTGAAATTACAGAAAGGTCTTAGAGTGTGCTGTAAAGCAATTGTATGGTATTTTACTGTGGATTCTATGGTAATCTACTGTATTCAGTTTATAAAGTATCATACTGTTGTTTAATACTAAAATTACAAAATTACAAAAAAACTGCTAACAGTGTACAGAAAGAGACCAACACCAACTGACTGACAGATCCAATACCAAACAGACACAGTTACAGACATATTATCAGACATACTATCAGACATACAGACAGGGTAGGAGTGTGTTGGGAAGGGGTGGGGGAGGAGAGGCGGATAACAGCCGCAAATTAAAAGTCTCAGCATGGCTCCATGATTGATTCACTTCATAAAGTGAAGGGTCGTGGTCTCGGCTGCTTGGGTCTGTGATTGCTTCCTCATTAGAGAGAGGCAGTAAAGTACTTTGTCTGAAGGGAGGGGGGTGAGAAGGAGAAGGAAGAGGGGAAGGCTGGTGAGGGAGTGTTACGGCTCCATGTATGGCAGGGGCTGTCTGGGCCAGCGTGCCAGAGTGACGGGCTGTTTACTTGCTGCTGGATGGATGTAAGCAGTGTGCTGTGTGTCACCCCCAGTCTGACGTCTGTTTAGCCTTCCCTCTGCCGGAGTGTGTCGAACCCACTTCACTAACCATGCCTGGGAGACTTGAGAGCTACAGTTAGGGCTGGAGAACTGGGAAGATATTTTCTCTATGTTTGGCTTCCTCTCTGTCCTTGCCTTTATATACCCCTCTGTCTTGTATCCCTATTTTATAGATGCCCATAGTTGTTCAGGGACATGTATCTCTCTCTTTTAAACAGAGACTCCCCCCTCTCTCTTTTTCTCTCTCTCTCACTTTTTCTCCTCCTTCCCATCCTCTATTTCAGCAGCTCCAGGATCCTTGGGATGACAACTGCATTACACACATCCTGTTGTGATTTAAGGTTTCATTCCCCTTGCAAATCACCCTGCCTGTCACTCTCTCTTTATACAAGCGGGATGCGCTGGCCGTTCAGACTGGAGACGGGCAGCCAGCCACAGTCTCGACTGGCCCCCTGCCAGCACGGGGCCGCTACGGCCACTTATCACTCTCACAACAATATGACACAGCCAGAATGGGATTGGAAACGCAGAGTAGAAAACTTTGACGTTTATACCTCCATTTGTGTGTGTGTGTGTGTGTGTGTGTGTGTGTGTGTGTGTGTGTGTGTGTGTGTGTGTGTGTGTGTGTGTGTGTGTGTGTGTGTGTGTGTGTGTGTGTGTGTGTGTGTGTGTGTGTGTGTGTCTGTGTGTGTGTGTGTGTGTGTATTTCCCTTTCCCTCACAGCAGAAGCTTCAGGTTTTTCCTTATCAATTATTCAACTGAGGGCACTACTTGAGTGGAGAAATCCAATCCCTCCCTCATTTTCTTTTTTTTTTGGTCTCTGCAGCCTGAGAGATTGAAAGGAGGTTTGGGAGAGGTGATCAAGAAGTCACTCTGACACACAGAGTCTCTTCAGGGTGTTCTGGGCCACTTAGGTCCAACTGATCTTACCGATAGTGATAGACTTACTCACTAGCTCCCATTCATCAGAGAGCTATACTAGCTCCCTGGAGCCAGAGTTCCCAGTAATCACTCCTCCACTAAAAAGAGAGAGTTTCTTTCCACTCCTTTCAGCCCATATTGCTTTTCTGTAGAGATTGAAAGATGTACTCCCACTGCTATATCCCACCTCCCCCTCTCTCTCTCTCTCCCTGTCTCTCTCCCTGTCTCTCTCTGTCTCACAGCCAAGTTGGGATGTCATTCCTCCAGGCCATCCTCCTCTCTCTGTGTTTTGTTTTGTCCTGTTTTTGTGAATGCCTTGTGTCTCTGCTATGCAAAAAGCCTCACGTCACCATGGAAACTATCACTTTAGTTATAGCCAAGATACTGCAGTCTCTCTCCAAATTGGAGCATGTGGTAAGTGCATGTGCTTGTGTTTAGTTTTCCCATCATTCAAAAAATAGCCATCCATTGTCATGCATTACCTTAGATCCTACCATTTTATCAATGATCTTCAGAAGGCAAACACCCCACTGGGCACTGACTGTCAATTCAACGTCTATTCCATATTGGTTCAACATAATTCAGTTGAAATGACATCGAAACAACGTTGATTCAACCACTGTTTGCCAAGTGGAACCATTTGCTTCCACAGTATAGACAACAAACCCATGCCATGATGTCCCCATGCCCATCCCATGCTCGTCCTATCAGGTGGCTGGGCATTGTTTTTGAGATGCCATAAGGACTGTGACAGCCAGCTGGCCATGCTCCCCAGTCCTATTACCGCCCTGTCCAGACTGATCACAGTGTGACCAAGGCCCACTGGACTGACTGTCCTGCTCTGCTACAGCTGGAGAGTTCCCCTCCACAGTAAAACACACAGACAGCCAGAGAGTCAGCAGGGACTTCCATTACAGAATGCACACGTCCATTACAGAATGCACACGTCCATTACAGAATGCACACTCCCCATCATGGACTTAAAAGCATAGGATTGGTGTAAACCTTAGCTGGAGAGAGTCTTAATACGTGAAAAAAGGGTGTGAACTTTAACAGAAAGGGGGATAATCGGGATGCACCCCTAGAACCTATGGGAGAGGTCCTGTGCAGGTCATAGGAGGGGAAAACATTGACATCCATTCATCATGTCCTTACTTTATATGTTGAAAACACGTCACCTTGACATTAAACTGGAGCAACACAGTGTAAATATGGTGTATAAGAGCTGAATGTGTACGTTCTGTGTCCCATATTGTAGTGGTCTGGGTGTAGCTGGTGCAGAGGAGTCAGGCGCAGGACAGCAGAGATGAGTAACACAAGTAACTTTACTCAAATATTCCAATAACATGTCGTAATACCGAGCCCACAATAACGGACCGAACATACATAAAACAATCACGCACAAAAACCATGGGGAAAACAGAGGGTTAAATAATGAACATGTCATTGGGGAATTGAAACCAGGTGTGTAAAACAAAGACAAAACAAATGGAAAATGAAAAGTGGATCGGCGATGGCTAGAAGGCTGGTGACGTCGACCGCCGAATGCCGCCCGAACAAGGAGAGGGACCGACTTCGGCGGAAGTCGTGACACATATGCTTTACTGGCTTAACAGTCACTGCCTGTGTGGAATAAGTACATCTTAAAGTGTTATTTGTAATGAATGGCTACATTTATGTGTCTCAGGAGCGCTCTAAGTGTCACGTCCTGACCAGCAGATGGAGCTGTTGTAGTAGTTTTGGGGTCAGGACGTGGCAGTCTTGTGTGTGTGTGATTGTTCTGTGTTGGTCTTGTGACTCCTGATCAGGAACAGCTGGGGATCGTTGTTCCTGATTGGGAGTCATATATGTAGGAGTATGTTTGTCACTTGGTTTTGTGGGTAGTTGTTTTTGCACTGCGTTGGTGAGCCTGCAAAACTGTTTAGTGGTGTGGTTATCATTTATTGTTTTGTCAAGTGGATGCTTTACTCTTTTTTTGTTAATTAAAATATGAGTATCCACAACTCCGCTGCATTTTGGTCTTCCCTGCAACACAACGAAGGATTTTGTGACAGAACTACCCACCACCAAAGGACCAAGCAGCGGAGAAGAGGACAGAGGCAAGTGAGGGAGGAATGTTGGAAGCAGCGCGCTCGGGAGGTGATGGATTCCTGGTCGCTGGAGGTGTTGACGGAGAGGATTGACTGGACATGGGAGCAGTTGCGGGTCCACTGTGACAACCTGCCTGGGAGGCAGGTAGAACCCGAGAGGCAGCCCCAATAATTTTTTAGGGGGGGGGCACAAGGGCTATTTGGCGGGGCGAGATTACAGCCCCAGGCCAGCTCCCAGTACCCTTGTAGGGCAGACTGGACAGGTCCCGTGCTTTGGGATTGGGGCTGTGGTGAGGCCTGGGATTTTCAGGCCGGTAGGCAAGGTACCAGCGCCCCGCATGTGCCAGGGCGAAGTAGGCATCGAGCCGGAAGGGGTGATGCCAACCCTGCGCTCAAGACCGCCAGTGCGCCCTTTCGGTCCGGTGTTTCCCGCTAGACGCACTAGCATGGAGGTGCGTGTCTCCAGGCTGGCACGTCCAGTACCAGCCCCACGCATCAGGAGTCTAGTGCGTCAGCCCAGCCTCGCCAGTCAACAGTCGCCAGAGCTGACCGCCAGTCAACAGTCGTCGGAGCTGCCCGCCAGTCAACAGTCGTCGGAGCTGCCCGCCAGTCAACAGTCGTCGGAGCTGCCGGAGTGGCCAGACTGCGCTGAACTGCCGGAGTGGCCAGACTGCGCTGAACTGCCGGAGTGGCCCTCCTGCCCTCCTGCCCAGCCCGAGGGGCCCTCCTGCCCTCCGGCCCAGCCCGAGGGGCCCTCCTGCCCTCCGGCCCAGCCCGAGGGGCCCTCCTGCCCTCCGGCCCAGCCCGAGGGGCCCTCCTGCCCTCCGGCCCAGCCCGAGGGGCCCTCCTGCCCTCCGGCCCAGCCCGAGGGGCCCTCCTGCCCTCCGGCCCAGCCCGAGGGGCCCTCCTGTCCCCCGGCCCAGCCCGAGGGGCCCTCCTGTCCCCCGGCCCAGCCCGAGGGGCCCTCCTGTCCCCCGGCCCAGCCCGAGGGGCCCTCCTGTCCTCCGGCCCAGCCCGAGGGGTCCGTCTGCCTGGCGCAGCTATCGGCGCCACCGAAGTGGGCGACGCCGAGGGTGGAGCAAGGTCCACGTCCTGCACCTGAGCCACCTCCAGGATAGGTGGGTTGGGGAGGGAGGGTGTAGCACAGTGCCGTCGTTGACGGCAGCCACCCTCCCTTCCCTCCCTTATTGTTTAGGGGTTATTGTTTCTGGGTTTTGTTGGGGATTTTGTTTGTTGTTTTTTTTTGTTGTTAGGTGCATTCTGGGGTCTGCACCTTGAGGGGGGGGTACTGTCACGTCCTGACCAGCAGATGGAGCTGTTGTAGTAGTTTTGGGGTCAGGACGTGGCAGTCTTGTGTGTGTGTGTGATTGTTCTGTGTTGGTCTTGTGACTCCTGATCAGGAACAGCTGGGGATCGTTGTTCCTGATTGGGAGTCATATATGTAGGAGTATGTTTGTCACTTGGTTTTGTGGGTAGTTGTTTTTGCACTGCGTTGGTGAGCCTGCAAAACTTTTTAGTGGTGTGGTTATTATTTTGTCAAGTGGATGCTTTACTCTTTTTTTGTTAATTAAAATATGAGTATCCACAACTCCGCTGCATTTTGGTCTTCCCTGCAACACAACGAAGGATTTTGTGACACTAAGCCAAGAATGACTGTTCATGTTTAAAGGTTATATCTGTCATGACTTGACTTTAACATTAATCTGATGACTGTTATTTATCTAATCAACTAACTATGTTTGTTACCCGATTTAAATTAATCATGTAACAATTAACTCATTAGGGTCTGGGACACCACGAGAACAGTTTTTTAAAGAGTTACCATCTCCCGAATGAAACTCTAAAATGTCTTTACCTATCACATCTATAAACAGTCAACTTATTAATAACCTCGTATCATATCATCATTCTGAACAGTCGTAACCTCCTTGCATATGCAAAAACCTGAGCCTTACTTATGATTAAGTACTACACAAATTTGTTTATTTATTTACTAGCTAATTAAATGGTAACACAGGATAAACATACACACTTAATACGTTAAAAACAGGTCCCTAGCGGAATGACAACAATATAGCTGCTTGCTACAAATGAGATGGAGAGGGCGAGAGAGAGTTTAGAGGGACATGAGAAATCATGAATGTATTTACGTGAAATGCCTGGGGTCGCAGGGTACCTCTCTTGGAACCGGGCCGCCTTGGAAAGGGGGCTGGGCCTTTTCGCGGCACACTTGTAAGGCTCTGATTGTCCAAAAGGGTTCCGACAACTCTACTGTTGTTTTCCTCTGTAGTTGTCTTTTATTTATTTTATTTTTATTTTACCTTTATTTAACCAGGTAGGCCAGTTGAGAACAAGTTCTCATTTACAATTGCGACCTGGCCAAGATAAAACAAAGCAGTGCGACAAAAACAACAACACCGAGTTACACATAAACAAACGTACAGTCAATAACACAATAGAAACATCTATGTACAGTGTGTGCAAATGTAGAAGAGCAGGGAGGTAAGGCAATGTCTAGTAGCCGGTGACTTGTCGTGTTGTCCTGAACAGAACTACAGAGTTCATTTTCCTTCCAATCACTCTCGAAGATGCTTCTTTGATAGGCTAGCCAGCTGTGTCGATGGTTCCCAGTGGGGTGAAGAGAGTAGCGTAAAACGATGGTTTGAACAGAGTAGTAGGATGTTCCTACTTAAATTCGCTTTCAAAGATACTTTCCTTAGGACAGCTAATCAGCTGTACCAGTGATTGTCCGGGAGGTGAGTTTATCGTCTCTACCAGTTCAAACCATTTTAAACGTAAAGCTGCAGCTCTACAGCTCTCTGGTCTGGTATGTTAATTATTAACCCATCATTTTATACAGTTTGTTCAAAGGGAGTTATTTTTCGCCTCCTGCCTGAGGAGAGCTTCCACAGAGGACTACTGGGCTTATGGCTAGCATTATCACAGATGTGCAATCGGAAAGTATTCAGACCCCTTGACTTTTTCCACGTTTTGTTACGTTTGTCACGTCCTGACCAGCAGATGGAGCTGGTGTAGTAGTTTGGGGGTCAGGACGTGGCAGTCTGGTGTGTGTCTTGTGACTCCTGATCAGGAACAGCTGGGAATCGTTGTTCCTGATTGGGAGTCACATATGTAGGAGTTGTTTGTCACTGGGGTTTGTGGGTAATTGTTTCTTGTTTAGTGTGTTTGCACCTGACAGGACTGTTGGCTGTCAGTTTCCTTGTTTTGTTTGTTATAGTGTTCTTTCTAATTAAATTGAAAGATGAATACTAACTCCGCTGCATTTTGGTCCATTCCTGAAGACAGCCCTTACAGAATTACCCACCAACAAAGGACCAAGCAGCGGAAGAAGGCTGGCGAGGTAAGGGAGACCGGGAGGCACCCCCAATAAATTTTTAGGGGGGGGCACAAGGGGAGTTTTGCGGGGCAAGAATGGAGCCCCAGGCCAGCTCCCCGCACTAGCATGGAGGTGCGTGTTCGCAATCTGGTACGCCCAGTACCAGCACCACGCACCAGGAGTCTAGTGTGTCAACCCAGCCTCGCCAGTCAACAGTCGTCATCAGAGCTGCCCGCCAGTCAACAGTCGTCGTCAGAGCTGCCCGCCAGTCAACAGTCGTCAGAGCTGCCCGCCAGTCAACAGTCGTCAGAGCTGCCCGCCAGTCAACAGTCGTCAGAGCTGCCCGCCAGTCAACAGTCGCCAGAGAGGTCAGACTGCGCTGAACTGCCGGAGTGGCCAGACTGCGCTGAACTGCCGGAGTGGCCAGACTGCGCTGAACTGCCGGAGTGGCCAGACTGCGCTGAACTGCCGGAGTGGCCAGACTGCCCTGAACTGCCGGAGTGGCCAGACTGCCCTGAACTGCCGGAGTGGCCAGACTGCCCTGAACTGCCGGAGTGGCCAGACTGCCCTGAACTGCCGGAGTGGCCAGACTGCCCTGAACTGCCGGAGTGGCCAGACTGCCCTGAACTGCAGGAGTGGCCAGACTGCCCTGAACTGCCGGAGTGGCCAGACTGCCCTGAACTGCCGGAGTGGCCAGACTGCCCTGAACTGCCGGAGTGGCCAGACTGCCCTGAACTGCCGGAGTGGCCAGACTGCCCTGAACTGCCGGAGTGGCCAGACTGCCCCGAACTGCCGGAGTGGCCAGACTGCCCCGAGCTGCCAGACTGCCCAGACTGTCCCGAGCTGCCAGACTGCCCAGACTGTCCCGAGCTGCCAGACTGCCCAGACTGTCCCGAGCTGCCAGACTGCCCAGACTGTCCCGAGCTGCCAGACTGCCGAGACTGTCCCACGCTGCCAGACTGCCCAGACTGTCCCGCGCTGCCAGACTGCCCAGACTACCCAGACTACCCAGACTGCCCCGAGCTGCCAGACTGCCCAGACTGCCTGGAACGGCCAGAGCCTGAGCCGCCTCCAGGATAGGTGGGTTGGGGAGGGAGGGTGTAGCACAGTGCCGTCATTGACGGCAGCCACCCTCCCTTCCCTCCCTTATTGTTTAGGGTTACTGTTTTAGGGTTTTGTTGGGGATTTTGTTTGTTGGTGGTTTTTTGTTGTTGTGGTTAGGTGCATTCTGGGGTCTGCACCTTGAGGGGGGGGTACTGTCACGTCCTGACCAGCAGATGGAGCTGGTGTAGTAGTTTGGGGGTCAGGACGTGGCAGTCTGGTGTGTGTCTTGTGACTCCTGATCAGGAACAGCTGGGAATCGTTGTTCCTGATTGGGAGTCACATATGTAGGAGTTGTTTGTCACTGGGGTTTGTGGGTAATTGTTTCTTGTTTAGTGTGTTTGCACCTGACAGGACTGTTGGCTGTCAGTTTCCTTGTTTTGTTTGTTATAGTGTTCTTTCTAATTACATTAAAAGATGAATACTAACTCCGCTGCATTTTGGTCCATTCCTGAAGACAGCCCTTACAACGTTACAGCCTTATTCTAAAATGAATGAAATAGATTTTTCCCCTCATAATGACAAAGCAATAACAGGTTTTTAGAAATATTTGAGAAAAAAATACCTTCTTTACATAAATATTCAGACCCTTTGCTATAAGACTTGAATTTGAGCTCAGGTGCATCCTGCTTCCATTGATCATCCTTGAGATGTTTCTACAACTTGATTGGAGTCCACCTGTGGTAAATTCAATTGATTGGATATGATTTGGAAAGGCACACACCTGCTTCTTTAAGGTCCCACATTTGTGTGCCATGAGGTTGAAGTAATTGTCTGTAAATCAAATCAAAATGTTATTTGTCACATACACATGTTTAGCAGATGTTATTGAAAGTGTAGCGAAATGCTTGTGTTTCTAGCTCCAACAGTGCAGTAATATCTAACAATGCACACAACCTAAAAGTAAAAGAATGGAATTAAGGAATATATAAATATTAGGATGAGCAATGTCGGAGTGGCATAGACTAAATACAGTAGAATGGAATACAGTATATACAAATGAGATGAGTAGAGCAAAAATATATAAACATTATTGAAGTGACTAGTGTTCCATTATTAAAGTGACCAGTGATTTCAAGTCTTTGTATAGTCTATGTACATAGTCTATGTTCAAGTCTAAGTACAGCAGCCTCTAAGTTGCAGGGTTACGTAACTGGGTGGAAGCCGCCTGGTGATGGCTATTTAACAGTCCGATGGCCTTGAGATAGAAGCTGTTTTTCAATCTCTCGGTCCCAGCTTTGATGCACCTGTACTGACCTTGCCTTCTGGATGATAGAGGAGTTAACAGGCAGTGGCTCGGGTGGTTGTTGTCCTTGATGATCTTTTTGGTATTCCTGTGACATCGGGTGCTGTAGGTGTCCTAGAGGGCAGGTAGTTTGGCCCCGATGATGTGTTGGGCACCACCCTCTGGAGAGCCCTGCGGGTGCAAGATGGCGCCAACAGATAGGGCAGTTCTGCTTCTAGCTCCTGTAGAGCTCCGAGACAGGATTGTGTTGAGGCACAGATCTGGGGAAGGTTACCAAAACATTTCTGCATCATTGAAGGTCCCCAAAAACACAGTGGCCTCCATCATTCTTAAATGGAAGAAGTTTGGAACCACCAAGACTCTTTCTAGAGCTGACCAAACTGAGCAATCGGTGGAGAAGGGCCTTGGTCAGGGAGGTGACCAAGAACCCGATGTTCACTCTGACAGAGCTCCAGAGTTCCTCTGTGGAGATGGGAGAACCTTCCAGAAGGACAACCATCTTTGCAGCACTCTACCAATCAGGCCTTTATGGTAGAGTGGCCAGACGGAAGCCACTCCTCAGTAAAAGGCACACGACAGCCCGCTTGGAGTTTGCCAAAAGGCACCTAAAGGACTCTGGTCCTTTATCTGGTCTAAGGAATCCAAGATTGAACTCTTTGGCCTGAATGCCAAGAGTCATGTCTGGATGAAACCTGGCACCATCCCTACTGTGAAGCATGGTGGTGGCAGCATCATGCTGTGGGGATGTTTTTCAGTGGCAGGGACTGGGAGACTAGTAAGGATTGAGAGAAAGATGAACGGAGCAAAGTACAGAGAGATCATTGATGAAAACCTGCTCTAGAACGCTCCTGACCCCAGACTGGGCAAAGGTTCACCTTCCAACAGGACGCACACAGCCAAGATAACGCAGGAGTGGCTTGGGGACAAGTCTTTGAATGTCCTTGAGTGACCCAGCCAGAGCCTGAACTTGAACCCGATCGAACATTGCTGGAGAGACCTGAAAATAGCTCTGCAGAGACGCTCCCCATCCAACCTGACAGAGCTTAAGAGGATCTTCAGAGAAGAATGGGAGAAACTCCCCAAATACAGGTGTGCCAAGCTTGTAA
This sequence comes from Salmo salar, assembly GCF_965601325.2. Classification (NCBI taxonomy): domain Eukaryota; kingdom Metazoa; phylum Chordata; class Actinopteri; order Salmoniformes; family Salmonidae; genus Salmo; species Salmo salar. Next base: position 66,084,587 of record NC_138302.1, on the reverse strand, counting down.
AATTGAATCAGATCAAATTTTATTTGTCACATACACATGGTTAGCAGGTGTTAAAATGCGAGTGTAGTGAAATACTTGTGCTTCTAGTTCTGACAGTGCAGTAATATCTAACAAGTAATCTAACAATTCCCCAACAACTACCTAATACACACAAATCTAAAGGGGTGAATGAGAATATGTACGTGTAAGTATATGGGTGAGCAATGGCCGAGCGTCACAGGCAAGGTGCAGTAGATGGTATAAAATACAGTATATGCATGTGATATGAGTAATGTAAGATATGTAAACATTATTAAAGTGGCATTATTTAGAGTGCATTGTATAAAGTGACTAGTGATCCATTTATTAAAGTGGCCAGTGACTGGGTCTCAATGTGGGCAGCAGCCTCTCTGAGTTAGTGATTGCTGTTTAGCAGTCTGATGGCCTTGAGATAGAAGTTGTTTTTCAGTCTCTCGGTCCCGGCTTTGATGCACCTGTACTGACCTTGCCTTCTGGATGGTAGCGGTGTGAACAGGCAGTGGTTTGGGTGGTTGATGTCCTTGATGATCTTTTTGGCCTTCCTGTGACATCGTGTGCTGTAGGTGTCATGGAGGGCAGGTAGTTTGCCCCCGGTGATGCGATGTACAGACTGCACCACCTTCTGGAGAGCCTTGTGGTTGAGGGCGGTGCAGTTGCGGTACCAGCCCGACAGGATGCTCTTGATTGTGCATCTGTAAAAGTTCGTCAGGGTTTTGGGTGATTTCAGCTGTTTCCTGAAGTCCACGATCATCTCCTTTGTTTTGTTGATGTTGAGTGAGAGGTTGTTTTCCTATTGTCTGCATCTAGCTGATCGATCTAGGGTGTAATCATTAGTCCAACAGTTAAACAAGAGTTTCTATTGGACAAATTCAGGTATGTTTATCCCTGTTTCGTTATGTTTGCTTCCGTTTAAGAAAGGTTTTTCTACAGAATCGGCGCAATGAATACATCCCTGATCACACGCAAACACAGTTCACTTTCATACCAGACACATGCAAACAGCTCGTTGTATATGTGTATATATATATATATATATATATATATATATATATATATATATATATATATATATATATATATATATATATAAAATTTATTCTAGCATCTATCTTTGCGCTTTCTTCCTCTCACCTTTCCCCTTCGCTTGTGGACTTCAGTGCACAACACATCAGCTGTCTGTGACCAGGCAAAAAAAACTTTCCCAGCCAAACCTTCATATCATGACCGTTAACTGCTACACACAGCCTACATCGTTGTCACATCATAGTCAACATAGCTACTAGAATTAATGCATTAGTAAACCCACTATAATCATGCAATGCAGTGTAGTCAGCATCAATCAGTTTAGCAGTTACGCCAGCTGGCCCCAGTGGCAATACATTTATAAAACCAAAAGCTTACCTTGACTTCTCTGTTTGAGCTGGGTGCTTGAGTAGGCTAAACTAGCTAGCTGCATTTGACACTAGCTAAGTGAAAGTGAAAGTGCAAAAAGATAGCTTTCTCTCTCGCTCTCTTGCTTCTCCTTCATTTTTGAATAAATGTATTTGTGAAAAACTCTGGCTACACCATGGTGCTACCCTACAGGGTGCTGTTGAGGCTACTGTCGACCTTCATTGCAAAACACTGTGTTTTAATCAATTATTTGGTGACGTGGATATATTTAGTATAGTTTTATCTAAAATGATAACTTTTTAAATGTTTCACTATTTTATTTTTATGAAATTCACTGAGGAGAATGGTCCTCCCCTTCCTCCTCTGAGGAGCCTCCACTGATGTACACATGCACACAGAGACACACACAAATGGCAATGTCCTCACTGCAGTCCTTGTCGTTCTTACTAACGTAAAGTTGATAAAGAGTCTGTAGCCACCAAGTGTGCACTTCTAACTGCAGGACTCTAACTAGATATTAACTAGAGAGCAGCTGAGCTCTTCTCTAGCTAGTAGAACTGAATATGAATGAGACAGTGGTCTCAGACTGACCCATGAGAGAGAGAGAGAGACATCCCCTTTCTATTTATGACCATTTGCTAGGACAGGAGGGTTCAAATATAGACCCAGTTATCCTCTCCTCAGTCCTTACCCACTGAATTATTCAACCACAGACTGACTGCTGCATGGAAGAAGTGTGTCCCCTCTCGACAATGTAGTATTCAAGTTTTGTGTGTGTGTGTGTGTGTGTGTGTGTGTGTGTGTGTGTGTGTGTGTGTGTGTGTGTGTGTGTGTGTGTGTGTGTGCGCACCACCGGTCAAAACTTTTAGAAAACCTACTCATTTAAGAGTTTTTCTTTATTTTTACTATTTTCTACATTGAAGAATAATAGTGAAGACATCAAAACTATGAAATAACACATATGGAATCATGTAGTAACCAAAACACTGTGAAACAAATGGAAATATATTTTAGTATTTCAGTTCTTCAGAGTAGCCACCCTTTGCCTTGATGACAGCTTTGCATACTCTTGGCATTATCTCAACTAGCTTCACCTGGAATGCTTTCCAACAGCCTTGAAGGAGTTCCCACATATGCTGAGCACTTGTTGTCACTCTGCGGTCAGACTCATCCCAAACCATCTCAATTTGGTTGAGGTCGGGAGATTGTGGAGGCCAGGAGGCCAGGTCATCCCACTAAGCCCAAACCAGCTGCAGAATGCTGTGGTAGCCATGCTGGTTAAGTGTGCCTTGAATTCTAAATAAATCACAGACACTGTCACCAGCAAAGCACCCCACACACCATAACACCTCCTCCTCCATGCTTTACGGTGGGAAATACACAAGCGGCGATCATCCGTTCACCCACACCGCATCTCACAAAGACACAGCGGTTGGAACCAAAAATCTCCAATTTGGACTCCAAACCAAAGGACAAATTTCCACCGGTTTAATATCCATTGCTCGTGTTTCTTGGCCCAAGCAAGTCTTTAGTAGTAGTGGTTTATTTGCAGCAATTTGACCATGAAGGCCTGATTCACAGTCTCCTCTGAACAGTTGATGTTGAGATGAGATGTGTCTGTTACTTGAACTCTGTGAAGCATTTATTTGGGCTGCAATTTCGGAGGCTTTTGCCACTGCACTTGAAGAAACTTTAAAAGTTCTTGAAATTTTACACATTGCCTAACCTTCATGTCTTAAAGTAATGATGGACTGTCGTTTCTCTTTGCTTATTTAAACTGTTCTTGCCATAATATGGACTTGGTCTTTTACCAAATAGGGCTATCTTCTATATACCCCCCCCCCCCCCCCCCCCCCCCACACACACACACACACACACACCTTGTCACAACACAACTGATTGACTCAAACCCATTAAGAAGGAAAGAAATTCCACAAATTAACTTTTAGCAAGGCACACCTGTTAATTGAAATGCATTCCTGGTGACTACCTCATGAAGCTGGTTGAGAGAATGCCAAGAGTGTGCAAAGCTGTCATCAAGGCAAAGGGTGGAAACTTTGAAGAATCTCAAATATAAAATATGTTTTGATTAGTTTAACACTTTTTTGGTTACGACATTATTCTATATGTGTTATTTCATAGTTTTGATGTCTTAAATGTTATTCTACAAGGTTGAAAATAGTAAAAATAAAGAAAAACGCTTTATCCTAAGGTGTCCTAAAACTTTGACATGTAGTGTGTGTGTGTGTGTGTGTGTGTGCGTGTGTGTGTGTGTGTGCGTGTGCGTGTGCATGCTCGTGTGTGTGGAGAGGGGGTGATTTAAAGAAGGTTGTACCTCAAATGTCATGACTCGTGGTACATGAATACCATGGATATACTGGCAGTTGTGGACAGATCATTTTATATTAATATTCAGTGTGAATAAAAGGTAAAGTGTTAGTATGGCAAAAAGACGTGTGAGACTGGGTGAGAGACAAATGGAATCATTTATCTACATGTAACAGGAGATTTTAGTCGTATGATAAAATGTGTCTTTAGTTCAGAATAAGTATTACCGGAGGTAGTGAAGTTTTCTGCTGTCGGATGAATAGGTAATACTCCAAGGGAGAAGTTTGTCAGTGCTGTTAGATGTCAGAAACAGACTGCAGGAAATGTGTATGTCTGCTCATTTTTCTTCCACATCACAAATGTTATAAATGGCTGCCAAAGTGACAGTTAGAGGTAAATGCCATCATGGCTTCAATATCAACCATAACAGGTCATGGTTTTGAAAAGGAACGTTTATCTGAGACAGAACAGACAAAAACATGCGATATGAAAATATCCGGATAGGAAGGCGAGAAAAGTGGTGAGAAAAAGAGAGATAGAAAGAGCAGAGTGATTTGTCAAACAAGTAATGGTCCAGTAACTCTCTATAATCACCACCTGGTGAGCTCTGAGTAGGTTGTCATGACCACAATGAGCGATGGGCCAGGTGGCATCAACAGTTTGATTCTTTTCTGGTGATGTGCCCACAAGTTACAGACCACTGTGGGAGCTCTACACCTGTGCTTCCCAAAGAGTGGGTCACAGCTGGACCCTAAGGCGACTTATAGAGACACTGTCTCTGGTGAGTTGACGGGACAAGAAAACTCTAAAGGCTTTATGTGGGTAAACTTCTACTGTTCTAAATATGCCCTCCACAGGCTACAGCTTGCTGGACAGGAGAGCACTTCTCCACCTCTCATCAGGGCCGTTGTTTGTCAGAGGTCTAGAGGAAAATATAGTTGACCTGCCGACAGCAGGACCTGCTGATCTGAGTGCACGAAGCCTTCTCCTGTTTCAGGAAAAAAAACCTGTGGGTCCATCCAACCTACGTTTTGCTGTGACAACCTACTGTTGCGTCAAGTGCCACCTCTCTTTGTGGTAAACACAACAGGACTGAACAGGTCGCTAGGGTCACTGGAGCGGGATATATTAGTGACTGTTAATTAGCGGTCAACTGATCAGCATAGGCATCTTATCGCTTCCTGTTGTACCCAGCTTTCAGCAGTGGCTGATATTGAGCTTCAGGTTGTGGTCGATAATATTGGTGATGACCAATCAAACAACAGGGTTTAGCCACAGGAAATCTTGAGATTTACATCGATGCAGTACAGCAAAGATCTAGCTGTCACTAAGCTTCTGTATTGTATCTCTTGTGATGTTGAGCACACCAACGTTTCCGGCTCGTCTCAGTCTAACTAATGCGAACATGGTTCATGACCCTTGCCCTTAGCCCTGTGTAGTTTAATCTCTGATTTGTACAGTATGTTCTCTCTGATCCTAATCATTGTTTGCAATCAACCTCTTATTGTCCTGTTGTCACGTTCGTCGTAAAGATGGGACCAAGGAGCAGCGGGAATGTGTATGCTCATCTTCTTTATTTAATGAGAAGAAAACGAAACAAAACACTTAATACAAAAAACAATGACGACGACGACGACGACGACGACGACGACGACGACGAGAAACAGTCCTGTAAGGCACACAACTACACAAGGAACAACTACCCACAAAACCCCATGAAAAAACACCCCTACTAAATAGGACCTTCAATTAGAGGCAACGAGGAACAGCTGCCTCCAATTGTAGGCCAACCCAATAAACTAAACATAGAAATAGAAAGACTAGAACGAACATAGAAATATACTAACATAGAACATTAACCAAAAACCCCGAAACACATAAAACAAACACCCCCTGCCACGTCCTGACCAAACTACAATAACAAATAACCCCTTTACTGGTCAGGACGTGACACCTGTGGCCATCTCTAGCTCAATGGTTGTTTTATAGCCCTCCTGTCACTCCAGAAGTTTCAACATGCCTCAGTTACTTTAATCGTGATCAAATCCTCATATTGTCCATCAGCTAATCCCCATGTTACACACTCGGCCCGCCAACTAAGGACAGATGGCCCACACTGGGTGTTGTTTAAGTATGTTTACTGGGTGGCAATCTCAAATCTCATAGATATCCTAGTCCCCACTTAGTTCACTAGAGAAATCCTGGCAATAGACACTACTGCCAGCCCTGGAATACCGTACGTGTGTCTAAACCATAACAAGACAAGAAAGTTGTACTTTATGCATGTAATAAGAAAAAATAACAGTCTTTAAGTACTTGTCATGTCAGCGGTGTGAGATATCTTTATCAGTAGGAAGAGTGTGAGTGCTGTGAGCCTCCTGGTGTTGTGTGTTCCTGGCCCACTCAGACACATGCCCACCACACGTAGATCAGGATCACAGCCACATTGCTTCTTCCATTAGAGGGAGCCTCACAATCTGTCTGTTTTTCCACTGCCCTGAGGAAAGCCTCACTGACAGTCTACTGAGGGTTCCCACTGCAAATGCAGCCAAACAGGAACTCAGAGAAAACGAGAGGTGCCTCCTCCATACCAAGATACAACACAAAGAGAGGGAGAAGGAGAGAGAGAGAGGGGGGAGATAGAAGGGGGTGAGAAATAATGAGAGGGGAGAGGGAGAAAGAAAGAAAGAGAAAGAAAGAAAGCAAGAGAAAGACACTATTTAACCACTCACCAGTCAAAACTTATAGAAAACATCCTCAAAGCTTGTAGAAAACCAGAGCATGTGGGCTGAAATAGCTTCTTAATAAACCATGAGTCATATGTAACATGTCTCCTGCCATGACTATCTGGATTTATCATGATGATGTCATTTGTTGTCTTAGGAGCACATGAATTCCTCTCTGTCTTATCCCTGTGTCAGAGTCTTTCATTTGTGACCCCAGACTCTCAGTATAAGTGGGCACCATGGTCAGCTAAGTGCTCGGGGCCATCAATCTACACACCTGCTGACCCCACTCCACAACCTTGACCTGTTCCATTGTAAGAGTACTGCAGTTCTTCATTGGTAGAAGGTGATATAAGGGCATAATATCACACCACATAACATACACATAAAGAAGCCTCTGGAATCGTGACCCACACACGTGAGCTGAACATGTACAATGCCTTCAGAAAGTATTAACACCCCATGATTTGTTCCACATTTTTCTGTGTTACAAAGTGGGATTAAAATGGATTTCATTGTAATTTTTTTGTCAACGATCTACTCAAAATACTCTGTTATGTCAAAGTGGGGAACAATTATAGACAATTGTAGAAAACATATGAAAAATAATACACTAATATACTGTTTCTTGATTACATAAGTATTCAACCCCCTGAGTCAATAAATGTTAGAATCATCTTTGGCAGTGATTACAGCTGTGAGTCTTACTGGGTAAGTCTCTTAAGAGCTTTCCACACCTGGATTGTGCAAAATTTGCCAATTTTTCTTTTCAAAACCATTTTCAGGTTTGCCATAGATTTTCAAGCAGGTTTAAGTCAAAACTTGGACACTCAGGAATATTTACTGTCTTCTTTGGCCTTGTGTTCTAGGTTATTGTCCTCCTGAAAGGTGAATTCATCTCCCAGTGTCTGGTGGAAAGCAGAATGAACCAGGTTTTCCTCTAGGATTTTGTCTGTGCTTAGCTTTATTCCTTTTTTTTCTCCTGAAAACTCCACAATCCTTAACGGTTACAAGCATACCCATAACATGATGCAGACACCACTATGCCTGAAAATATGGAGAGTGGTACTCAGTAATGTGTTGTATTACTTTAGTGCCTTGTTGCATAAAGAATTCATGTTTTATTCTGTACAGGCTTCCTTCTTTTCACTCTGTCGATTAGGTTAGTATTGTGGAGTAACTACAATTCTGTTAATCCATCCATTTCTCCTATCACAGCCATTAAACTCTGTAACTGATTTTAAGTCACCATTTGGCCTCATGGTGAAATTCCTGAGCGGTTTTCTTCCTCTCGAGCAACTGAGTTAGAAAGACAGCTGTATCTTTGTACTGAATGGCTGTATTTATACACCATCCAAAGTATAATTAATAACTTCACCATGCTCAAAGGGATACTTTTATTTTTACCCATCTACCAACCGGTGCCCTTCTTTGCGAGTCATTGGAAAACCTCCCTGGACTTTGGTTGAATTGTGTTTGAAATTCACTGCTCGACTGAGGGACCTTGCATGTGTGGGGTACAGAGATGAGGTAGTGATTCAGAAATTTTGTTAAACACTATTATTGCACACAGAGTGAGTCCATGCAATTTATTATGTGACTTGTTAAGCAGTTTTACTCCTGAACTTCTTTAGGCTTGCCATAACAAAGGGGTTGAATACTTATTGACTCAAGACCTTTCAGCTTTTCATGTTTTCATGTTTAATTCATTTGTACAAATTTTGAAAAACCAAATTCCACTTTGACATTATGGGGTATTGTGTGTAGGCCATATACAAAACATATACATTTCAACCATTTTAAATTCAGGCTGTAACACAACAAGTTGTGGATACTTTCTGGAGGCACTGTAATTCTTTCTCTGGCTGTAAAGCATTATAAAATTCCTTCCCCACATAGCAACCCATGTGTAAGTAAAAGTTGTGACACCCATTAGAGAATGTCCACCCTGCTCCAGTAGATGCTCCAGATGCTTGCAGAAGAGAGAGTATTTCCTGCCAGATGTCCTGGGAGGAAGGCCGGTGTTAAACAGCTGTTCTAGTGGAGACCAGTGACACGCAGGGAGCCATTTCCCCTCCTGCACCCGCCACCCACAAGGGACCATGCTTATGCATTCACACACAGTCAGACACACTCTCTCTCTCTTACCTGTCTAAACCAGCTAATGTGCTTTAGCACAGCTGAGAGGCAGAGGCATAAGCTCGGAGTTACACCCACCCACCTACACCTACGCACACACACACTCACACCTGTTTCCTGGTGACAGCACCACCTTCATAGCTTCAGAGGACACTGCCTGGGAGCCCAGCCATCCATCTCTCTGTCTCACACTCTGCACCACATTTATCAGGACAGGCACAGAGGTGGGAGGGGAAGGTTGGGGAGGGGGGGTAACATTTGCTGTCATCTCCCCATGATTGCATAATCACAGTCAGCTCTTCAATGTGACAAAGGAGAGAGGAGGTTTGAGGAGAGGAGAGAGGAGAGGAGAGGAGAGGAGGTTTGAAGAGAGGAGAGAGGAGGTTTGAGGAGAGGAAACTGTCTCGCTGTACTGTTTGTTTGGCATCCAAGCCTCTCTCTCTTACTACTCCATCTCTCCTCTCTATGTGTCCTTCCTCTCTCTGTGCCTCTCTTTGTCTCTTTACCGCTCCATCTCACGGTCTCCCCACCTGCCTCATATAAGGCTGTTTGTTAGTGGTTCTTTGACGGTGATGAGGGAGTAGGTGAGGAGGGGAGACGATTTTTTGGGAGTTTAAGGGTAGACTTGCAAACACCTGGGTCACTCCCAACATGGAACTTTCTGACCAGTCTGTTCCCCATTGGTGTAGGTGTTTTTGTCTACACTGTTGTCTACCCCATGCTATTCTCACGTCGGCCTGAGGAAGACCCAGTGTTTACTGGCAGTGACTGGGTAATTCCATCCATCCTTTCCATTACATTGTCATTAATAGAGACAAAAACAAGTGACACTGAATCCTGCAGCCATGGCCTGTACGACCTAGTAATAAGCGGGGAGTGAAGGAGGTCAAGCATACAGTACATAGATCATAGCACCGCTACACATAACAGGATCAGAAATACCCTATGTGTGCAAATTTCACCCAGACTAAATAGTGTGAGATGATGTGTGTGTTTGTGTGAGAGAGAGAGAGAGAGAGAGAGAGAGAGAGAGAGAGAGAGAGAGAGAGAGAGAGAGAGAGAGAGAGAGAGAGAGAGAGAGAGAGAATGTTCCCTCTACAGACAAGATCAGGCGGTGAACTGGGCGAGCAGAGCCATGATTAAGTGCAGTGGAACTTCATCCATACTCTGTGGCCCAGGAGAGAGGGATAGAAAACTTCCCATCCTATAGCAGGCTTTATAGAGCAATACAATCCTATTACATTTATCCTTCTCTGTCCTCTCTGCTCCAGGTGGCAGACATGTTTCTTGTATCCTCTTTTCCATCCCTCCCCCTCTCTCACATCTCCCCCTGGCCCTGGGCTGGCCTCAGCTCCCATCAGACTGGTGGTAAAACTAGATGTGACGCCCAGGGTGGTGCAGACAGTGCATGATAGCACAGCAGAGCTCCCTAACAGTACCTACACTACCTGCTCTAGTGGGGAGTGGAGGGGAGCTGCCCTCAGCAAGTTCTCTCTCCCTCTTCCTCCCTCTTTTCATCCTTCAACCCCCATGAAGCTTGATGAAGCTGATTGAACTGCTACCTCTTTACGTACCCCACTAACCACCCACTCACACATACCTTGTTCAGGACAGGAGGATCGCTCTGCTCGCACTTCAGGACATATTAAATATTCACAATGCCTCCAAGGAGACGGGGGAGGGGCCGCTAGCGCTTTGGTCTAATTATTGAAACATGAGTACAGTATTTGTGGGCAGGGTGGGGAGGATTGCATGTGTGTGTCTGTGTGCTACTGAATTTATAGACATGTACTGTGTGTGTGGTATGCACACAAGTGTACAGGAGTGAATGTGTCTACATCTCACTTGAATTAATGTTTGTCCTGTCTTGTATGTGAATATCTGCCAGATGAAGCAGTAGTGAACGGCAGTGGAACCGCGGGCTCCTTTACCTCATCATTTACTCCTAATGACGGGCAGTGACGTCATGGGGACATCTCGTCCCGTTTCCTGTTTGCGTAAGACTCAGACACCAGAGACACATCCAGCCCTGCTGGTCCTTCACCCCTGCCCTGCCGCCTTACAGACACATCAAACCCTGCTGGTCCTTCACCACTTCCCTGCCTGGCCACCTTACAGACACATCCAACCCTGCTGGTCCTTCACCACTTCCCTGCCTGGCCACCTTACAGACACATCCAACCCTGCTGTTCCTTCACCACTGCCCTGCCTGGCCACCTTACAGAAACATCCAACCCTGCTGGTCCTTCACCACTTCCCTGCCTGGCCACCTTAAAGACACATCCAACCCTGCTGGTCCTTTACCACTTCCCTGCTTGGCCTCCTTACAGACACCTCCAACCCTGCTGTTCCTTCACCCCTGCCCTGCCTGGCCTCCTTGGACACATCGAACCCTGCTGTTCCTTCACCACTGCACTGCCTGGCCTCCTTACAGACACATCCTACCCTGCTCTTCCTTCACCACTGCACTGCCTGGCCTCCTTACAGACACATCCAACCCTGCTGTTCCTTCACCACTTCCCTGCCTGGCCACCTTACAGACACATCCAACCCTGCTGTTCCTTCACCACTTCCCTGCCTGGCCACCTTACAGACACATCCAACCCTGCTGTTCCTTCACCACTTCCCTGCCTGGCCACCTTACAGACACCTCCAACCCTGCTGTTCCTTCACCACTGCACTGCCTGGCCCCCTTGGACACATCCAACCCTGCTATTCCTTCTCCACTTCCCTGCCTGTCCCCCTTGGACACATCCAACCCTGCTGTTCCTTCACCACTTCCCTGCTTGGCCTCCTTACAGACACCTCCAACCCTGCTGTTCCTTCACCACTGCACTGCCTGGCCCCCTTGGGCACATCCAACCCTGCTGTTCCTTCACCACTTCCCTGCTTGGCCTCCTTACAGACACCTCCAACCCTGCTGTTCCTTCACCACTGCACTGCCTGGCCCCCTTGGGCACATCCAACCCTGCTGTTCCTTCACCGCTGCCCTGCCTGGCCACCTTACAGACACACACACTATGATTCAGTCCCCTCAAGAATACCTCCTACTCCCACTTACCACAAATCAACCCTACTCCTCTCACATCACTCCTCCGGACTCTGCCCGGCTCCCACACCCACACGAATCACCATACTCTGGGACCCTGATGCCATCTCCACACACACACACCTCACACTTCCTCCTCCAGGAAACTCACACATTTCTGCCACACTGCCTGATTCCCTGCTTCAGTCAGTCACTCTAGTCTAACCCATCCACCTCTGTATAGTGTTGTCTTTGCTATGAGTGGCCTGGGTATACTTCTCTCTGAGTGAATCCATGTCACTGTGATCTCTTCTCTGCCTGGCCTCCTGGGACTTGCACTGCGCCCAGACTGGAGTGGGAAGGTGTATTTTGGGAGAGAGATTGGGGGGGGGGCTGTCATGCTTCGGCTGCTCTTCTATAGTTAGCACACACACACACCTGGAGTCAGTTTCAAGGTTGTCGTTTGTATTTAGTACGAGTCATTAGGCATGCTGCAGCCCTGTCTGCTCGTCAGGCCACATTAGCCATGATCTGATCAGTGTGAGTTCCCCTCAAAGGCCCGTTTTAGAACCAGGGCTCAGGAGCCAAGAGCTCCGTGTTCTCTGGTACGCAACTTTACTCACCCACTCTAGCCAGAGAGATGTGCATCCAGTTCCCATTCACACCACACTGTGCTGCTTGGATTGTAGTTGATATACACTGAACTAAAATATAAATGCAAAATGTAACGTGTTGGTCCCTTGTTTCATGAGCTGAAATAAAAGATGCCAGAAAGTTTCCATAAGCACAAAATTATTTATCAAAATGTTTGTTTACATCCATGTTAGCGACCCATTCTCCTTTGCTAAGATAATACATCTACCTGACAAGTGTGGCATATCAAGAAGCTGATTAAACAGCATGTCCCCAGCACAGGTGGACCTTGTGCTGGGGACAATAAAAGGCCACTCTAAAATGTTCAGTTATTTCACACAACACAATGCCACATACGTCTCAAGTTTTGAGGGAGTGTGCAATTGGCATGCGGACTGCAGCAATGTCCACCAGAGCTGTTGAGAGAGAATTTAATGTTAATTTCTCTACCATAAGCCGCATCCAATGTCATTTTAGAGAATTTGGCAGTATGTCCAACCGGCCTCACAACCGCAGACCACGTGTAACCACGCCAGCCCAGGACCTCCACATCCGGCTTGTTCACCTGAAGGATCGTCTGAGACCAGCCACCCAGATAGCTGATGAAACTGTGGGTTTGCACAACTGAAGAATTTCTGAACAAACTGTCAGAAACCGTCTCAGGGAAGCTCATCTGCTCGTCATCCTCACTAGGGTCTTGACTTGACTGCAGTTCGGGGTCGTAACCGACTTGAGTGGGGAAATACTCACCTTCTATGGCCACTAGCACACTGGAGAAGTATGCTCTTCATGGATGAATCCCGGTTTCAACTGTACCGGGCAGATGGCAGACCGCCTGTATGGAGTTGTGTGAGAAAACAATATGCTGATGTCAACGTTGTGAACAAAGTGCCCCATGGTGGCGGTGGGGTTATGGTATGGGCAGACATAAGCTTCGAACAACAAACATAATTGCATACTATCAATGGCAATTTTAAGATGCCGTGATGCCGTGACGAATTCCTGAGGCCCATTGTCGTGCCATTTATCCATCGCCATCCCCCCATGTTTCAGCATGATAATGTGTGGCCCCATGTTGCAAGGATCTGTACACAATTCCTGGAAGCTGAAAATGTTCCAGTTCTTCCATGGCCTGCATACTCACCAGACACTGTCACCAGTGGTGGAAAAAGTATCCAATAGTCATACTTTAGTAAAAGTAAATGACTCAAGTAAAAGTCACCCAGTAAAATCTAAAAGTCTAAAAGTATTTGGTTTTAAATATACTTAAGTATCAAAAGTACATGTAATTGCTAAAATATACTTAAGTAATCAAAAGTAAAGGTAAAAGTATAAATCATTTCAAATTCCAAATATTAAGCAAACCACACGGCACCATTTTATTTTCTTATTTACGGATATCCAGGGGCACGCTCTAACACTCAGACATCATTTACAAACAAAACATGTGTTTAGTGAGTCTGCCAGATCAGCCGCTGTAGGGATGACCAGGGATGTTCTCTTGATAAGTGTGTGAATTTTCCTGTCCTGCTAAGCATTCAAAATGCAAAGAGTACTTTGGGGTGTCAGGGATGTATGGAGTAAAAAGTACATACTTTTTTAAAGAATGTAGTGAAGTAAAAGTAAAAGTTGTCAAAAATATCAATAGTGTGCCTTCGGAAAGTATTCGGACCTCTTGACTTTTTTCACACATTACAGCCTTATTCTAAAATTGATTGAATTGTTTTTTTTCTCATCAATCTACACACAATACCCCATAATGACAAAGCAAAAACAGGTATTTTGAAATGTTTGCTAATTTATTTTAAACAAAAACTGAAATATCACATTTACATAAGTATTCAGACCATTTACTCAGTACTTTGTTGAAGCAGCTTTGGCAACAATTACAACATCAAGTTTTCTTGGGTATGATTCTACAGGCTTCGCACACCTGTATTTGGGGAGTTTCTCCCATTCTTCTCTGCAGATCCTTTAAGCTCTGTCAGGTTGGATGGGGAGCGTCGCTGCACAGTTATTTTTAAGTCAAGGTGTCTTAATACTTTCCGAAGGCACTGTAGTGAGTGTACAGATACCCCCAAAAAATGACTTAAGTAGTACTTTCAAGTATTTTTACTTAAGTACTTTACATCAGTGCATGTCACCCATTGAGCATGTTTGGGATGCTCTGGATCGACGTGTACGATCAAAGTGTTCCAGTTCCCGCCAATATCCAGAAACTTCGCACAGCCATTGAAGAGGACAACATTCCACAGGCTACAATCAACAGCCTGGTCAACTCTATGCGAAGTAGATGTATGGGGTCAATCTCACACCATATGTATTGAATGCAAAATAAAATAAATCGTGAACATGAATTACCTGTTGCACAACGTTCAGCGCAGGTGTTGGTAATTGGTTCGCCATACACCTGCGCCAAACGTTGCGCAACAGGTAATTCATATGTTTACCTAAGTAGTTAGATGGTTTGTCATTAATTGTATTAGATAGACATGCTTCTAATATCCATACATTATTGACACGTGACTGACAATTTTGAAGTACGTTTGCTAAAACCCTAAAACAAGATGACGTCAGAACGTCTACTTAAGTAGGCAATAGAAAAAAAGCCTGTCTATCATGTTCATTGATGGGTTAAGACGAACCGTCACTCCAAAACTAGCGGACCAATAGAGGCTCATTGTCTACGCCTCCCTCTAAACCCCACCCTTCATGGAAAAATAATGCCAAAACTCGCAATCGAAAAGACTGGCAGTGAAAGCAAAGAAAAAGACATTGAAAGCAAAGATACGAGTACTGTAACCAAAAGGTAGTACATGCAGGCAAGAGCATAGGCAAAATCTATTCAATAGGATTGGTTGCTGGGAAAGTTTGACAGAAAACGTTTTTTGCATTCGTTTTCAAATATTTTCTTTAATCATTTGTCATAGAGTTTTGCTCTCGCTTTAAAATGATTTGCTTACAAGTTTTTGGGTTTTGCTTTTGATGTATTATTTTTGTTTACACTTCTCTACATTTTGCTTTCAATTGTTTGGTTTTTGATTTCGACATCCGTTATTTCACCCATACTCGAAAATATGTTTACATTCTGAACTTTATTTTTCATGTTCTCGATTTATTTTATTTTGAATTCAATACATATGGCGTGAAATTGACCCCATAGAGTTGTGTTGTGCTGCATGAGGCAAATGGTGGTCATACCAGATACTGAATGGTTTTCTGATCCATGCCCCTACCTTTTTTTTAAGGTATCTGTGACCAACAGATACATATCAGTATTCCCAGTCATGTGAAATCCATAGATTAGGGCCTAATACATTTATTTCAATTGACTGATTTCCTTATATGAACTGTAACTCAGTAAAATCTTTCCAATTGTTGCAAGTTGCATTTATATTTTTGTACAGTGTAATTGACCTGGATTCTCAGTGCGTGGAGCTGGCTCTATGGTTTTACATGGTCCATGTTCTAACATTTAAGCTCTCCCCATCCCGGCGTTGTAACCCAACTGTAACGGTCGTCGTACGTCATGGACCAAGGCGCAGCGGGTTGGGTGCTCATCTTAACTTTATTAGAACACGTATCAAACAAAACGATCAGTGTTGCAGGCTAACACACAGCAGTACAACAACAACTTCCCACAAAGGGACTGGTGAAAACAGGGCTACTTAAGTATGACTCTCAATCAGTAACAACGATGTACAGCTGTTGTTGATTGAGAGCCATACCAGGACAACACAAAGAAATACACAACATAGAAAACCATAGAAATACAAAACAAGAACATTACCCAAAAACCCCGGAACACATAAATCAAACACCCCTCTTACATAAATACATAGCCCATAAACCCCGAACCACATAAAACAAATACCCCTGCCACGTCCTGACCAAACTACAATAACCAATAACCCCTTATACTGGTCAGGACGTGACACCAACACTGAGTGTGAGAGTGTGAGAGATAAACATCTACATGTAGACTAGACACAGAGAGCAGGTTAGATGAATCTTTCAGTAGGGCAAGCGGATATCTCTGCTTTATTTAATGCTATAACATAATACCTTTAAAGGTGTGTAAATGTTCACGTGATATAGTGTGTTATGTCTTGAAGTGTGTGGAATGTTGTGGAACGTCATTTGTGCTTGGTCCACAGGCAGAGTTACAGTATTGCATGTCTGGATGTCAGGCGTAATGTGCACTTAGTCATGCATGAGGTACAGTATACCTAACGACCACATCAGCCAATGTGTGTCAGTTTAAGTGTGTCAGTGAAATACTCAAGAACCACAAACACTACACAGTATCCTTATAAACACATTGGAAATATAAGGAGACATACAATGACAATATTCAATGGTCAGATATGCTTCGTCCTTGCCAATAGGTAAAGTGCAGTTTACACTTGAAATGGTGTGAACTTGAGTCATTAACGGTGATTGGTTGAGAGAATTGTTAATGGGAGCAAATCCTCTTTGGATCTAATGTGTTTGTAGATTTTTATACATCACTTTTTATTTTTAATTTTTTTTATTTCACCTTTATTTAACCAGGTAGGCTAGTTGAGAACAAGTTCTCATTTGCAACTGCGACCTGGCCAAGATAAAGCGTAGCAATTCGACACATACAACAACACAGAGTTACACATGGAATAAACAAAACATACAGTCAATAATACAGTAGAACAAAAGAAAACAAAAAGTCTATATACAGTGAGTGCAAATGAGGTAAGTTAAGGCAATAAATAGGCCATGGTGGCGAAGTAATTACAATATAGCAATTAAACACTGGAATGGTAGATGTGCAGAAGATGAATGTGCAAGTAGAGATACTGGGGTGCAACGGAGCAAGATAAATAAATAAATACATTATGGGGATGAGGTAGGTAGATAGATGGTCTGTTTACAGATGGGCTATGTACAGGTGCAGTGATCTGTGAGCTGCTCTGACAGCTGGTGCTTAAAGCTAGTGAGGGAGATATGAGATATGAGTCTCCAGCATCAGAGGTTTTTGGAGTTCGTTCCAGTCATTGGCAGCAGAGAACTGGAAGGAAAGGCGGCCAAAGGAGGAATTGGCTTTGGGGGTGACCAGTGAGATATACCTGCTGGAGCGCATGCTACGAGTGGGTGCTGCTATGGTGACCAGTGAGCTGAGATAAAGCGGGGCTTTACCTAGCAGAGACTTGTAGATAACCTGTAGCCAGTGGGTTTGGCGACGAGTATGAAGCGAGGGCCAACCAACGAGAGCGTACAGGTCGCAATGGTGGGTAGTGTATGGGGCTTTGGTGACAAAACGGATGGCACTGTGATAGACTGCATCCAGTTTGTTGAGTAGAGTGTTGGAGGCTATTTTATAGATGACTTTGGTCCCTCAGGATCCTGACAAGACGAAGGACATGTTAGGTGTGGCTCTGATTGAGTTTGAACTGTCTGGCCTTTAATTCACTCTCTTTTAGCTGGGGCATTGAGCTGATGCTGGAACACTAAAGCCCAGACTGCCTCTACCTCTTTGTCTCTTTCTTTCTCTCTTTCTCTCTCGCTCAGCCTCTCCCTAAAGGCCAGGGTGGGTTTGCAGGCACCTCACCTGCCAGGATTAATTAAAGCTACTGAATGCTGAGCGGTGCCAGGGAGTAATCCTGCATTCCACTGACCTGGGACAGGGATAGGAACACAACCTCCACTGTGACCTTGTGTCAGAATGACACACACTGGCCCTAGCTGGGAGAGGACTAATAGGTGTGCCTCACCCAGCGTACATGGCCCTGATCTGAATGCGCTCTGTTAATCCACAAGACCTCGTCCAGATCCTGATGTACTCAGCATGTAGTACTCATCATCCTGTCCCCTGTGACTTCCACACAGGTTGAAATGCTCTTATCATGCAGGGGAGTCACAGGCTGGGCTGTGAATCTAGGTCTCTAGTAGTCTGCTAGTAGTACACTCACTTTGCAAGGTGCTTTGTAGAAGAACTAGGACAATACGTCTGAGGGAGTCAGTCTGAAGGAGAGAGGCAGATGGGAGGGGCTGAGTGGATAGGCAGAAAGAAGGAGAGGAACAAAGTCACACATTTGACAGGGATATGACACCACAATTTACAGCTGCACAGCAAATTTGATATAAAAAACATAACACCCACAGTGTTAAATGTAATAATTTCTTAGTGTGTACTGTATATGTGACCATCAGAAATAGTGTTAAACTAACACTTTTCAAAGTGTTGATGAACTAACACCCCAAGAATGTTTGGTCCCTAAAACCATGGGCAACTTCTGACTTAAATTAACACTTTATTAGAGCTGATGCTGTTACACTTTCTCAGTGTCAGGGAATTAACATTTGTGGTGTTACAGTAACTTGTTGTAGGGTGTTGTTTTAACATTGTAGGGCAGGGATGGGAAACCTTGATGGGGTGGAGGCCACAACAAAAAGAAAATATGGTTTGCGTACCCACATTCAAAGCCTCCACATTGCAAGCAAAACATCATAGTGGCCCCACTCTTGACAGAGAGAAAAGAAATTTGCATGACTCAATAGGCACGCTGCAGTCCTGTTTAGAGTTAATTTTGTGCAATTCTACACATTTTGCAATGGTGTGTAGAGCAAATGTTACAATTTTAAAGCAAGTTTGCTGCATTCTATACATCTTGACATGGGCCAGAGAGTAGATTTTGCAATTTTATAACACATTTCATGCAATTCTACTCATTTTGCCATGGGGTGTAGAGCAAATGTTACAGATTTAAAGCAAGTTTCATGATTTCTACACATTTTGCCATGGGGCAGAGAGCAAATGTTACAGTTTTAAAGCACATTTCATGATTTCTACACATTTTGCCATGGGGCGGAGAGTAGATTTTGCCATTTTTAATATGAGTGAGACTGACTGAGCATGAGGATGACGTGCTCAAGGGAGGGCATTCATGCATGAACAAATGGAGTGCTCGAGGGAGGAGGGGGGGTCAGACTTGAATGATCAACCAGGCAATCTAAATCATATTTATCTTTGACCTTTTTTTCTCTTAAAAAGCTGGTAGTCCTGATATGACAGTAGCCTTTTCATAATGTTCAGGGGGAATCAGTCAGAGAGCTTAATGGTTCGTGAATTAATCATATTCTTCAGGTGTCAGCCTCACAAAATGACTGTTATTATTTGCTGCATGTTTAAAGCATCTTTGAAAGTAATTTTGTCCCACAGTTGGATTCAGACAAAAAAAGCATTGAAATGCTTTGGCATGAATGTTCTACATGTCAATGCACTGACGTTTGACTGATACACGTTGTCTTGGTTGTGTCTCAACAGGTCCTGGCCATCATCTCCATCCTCTTTATCGTGCTGTCAACCATTGCCTTGTCTCTGAACACCCTCCCGGAGCTGCAGGACATAGACGAGTTTGGCCAGGTGACAGACAACCCTCAGCTAGCTCACGTGGAAGCGGTGTGCATCGCCTGGTTCACCATGGAGTACCTGCTCCGCTTCATCTCCTCGCCCAGCAAGTGGAAGTTCTTCAAGGGTCCACTAAACATAATAGACCTGCTAGCCATCCTACCCTACTACGTCACCATCTTCCTGACTGAATCCAATAAGAGCGTTCTACAGTTCCAGAACGTCCGGAGGGTGGTGCAGATCTTCAGGATCATGCGTATCCTCCGTATTCTGAAGCTGGCCAGGCATTCTACAGGGCTTCAGTCTCTGGGCTTCACCCTGAGGAGGAGCTACAATGAGCTGGGCCTGCTCATCCTATTCCTGGCCATGGGCATTATGATCTTCTCCAGCCTTGTCTTCTTCGCCGAGAAGGACGAGGAGGACACCAAGTTCAAAAGCATCCCGGCCTCCTTCTGGTGGGCTACCATTACTATGACTACGGTGGGGTATGGGGACATCTACCCAAAGACTTTACTGGGTAAGATTATTGGGGGTCTATGCTGCATAGCTGGAGTGTTGGTGATAGCCTTGCCCATCCCCATCATCGTCAACAACTTCTCAGAGTTCTACAAGGAGCAGAAGAGGCAGGAGAAGGCCATCAAACGGCGGGAGGCCCTGGAGAGGGCCAAGAGGAACGGCAGCATCATCTCCATGAACATGAAGGAGGCGTTTGCACGCAGTGTCGAGCTCATAGATGTAGTGGTAGAAAATAATGGAGAGAACATGGGGAAGGTGCAGGACAACCACCTGTCTCCTAGCCACAGGAAAGAGACTCCCAAAAGGACCACCTCAGAGATGGACTCCGCTCAGTCATTAGAGCCCAGCTCACCAGACAAAGCCCATCCCGCCAGCCCTCAGCAACTCAACGCTCAGAAACTGGAGGAGATGTACAACAAGATGGCCAAGACCCAGTCTCAGCCTAACCTTAACAGTAAGGACAAGGGGCATTTGTCTAAAGCGCCCAAGAAGAGAGACGAGATAGAGATGGGTATCATCCCCACAGAGCCTGCCCCAACCACAGACATGAGGAGCATGTCCAGTATTGACAGCTTCATGAGTTGTGCTGCTGACTTCACCGAAAGTGCCCGCTTCTCCCACAGCCCCAGCACCATTGTTCCAGGGAGGGTTAGCACCAACCCCGTGCTCGAGACCACCCTGGAGCACGAGGCCATGGTGTCCCCCCACAGCGCCACCAAGGTCCCTGGAGGACGAGGCTCCAAGCACGGCCTGTTCTCTGACAGCCCCCGGGGCCTACGCTTCAGCAACCCGCTAAAGAACCGCTCCCTCAAGGTCAACTTCAAAGGCGGGGACGCAGACCCTTCCTCCTCCTCCTTAGCACAGGGGCCAGGGGGCGGGGCCCTCTCAGATAGCTCTGCCCTCTCTGCCCACTCTCTCATGAGTCCTGAGGTGTCTGTCTACACCACTGCCAGCAGCAAGACTCCACCCCCTGAGACCCTGATCCCGACAGTCTTCACATACCATGACGCATCCATCAGTAAGTTCATTGATGCTGACACGGACGAGGAGGAACACCTTCATGATAGCTCAGGTACAAACACCTCCCAGAGGCTTCTGGGAAAAGCCAGCCCCAAGCTCAGCTCCTACAGCAGCCACCACCGCGTGGCCAACCACCTGGAGGGCTCCCAGAGAATGCTGGGTAACAGTGTGTTCCCCTTGGAGACCCGGTCAGGTGGGGGACAGGGGAATCATGTGCTCTCCCGGGGAGAGAGGAGTCGTTCAAACACCCATAATGAGAGCAAGTGAGGTAGGGGGAGGGAATAGATAGTACAGAGAGGACCCAAACAGGAGGACATTGTGCAAATACCAGAGAGAAATAAAATAAAACATGAGCTCTAACCCATACCAGGAACTGCATTCCTACTTACATGAATAAAAGGAACTAAAACACCTGCAGCGACTGGGTTTTTTTGTTGTTGTAACAAATGCCCAATAAGTAGAACGTATGGGACACAGGAAGGAGCTCACTTGTCCTTCCATTTCCTGCTACTTGAGGGCAAAGACTGTCAGCAAAATGACCCAGGGCACTGGGAGATGCTACAGTACTGCTGGATTGAGAAAGAGAGAGAATGTAAAAGGGTGCATTGCTGTATCCAAAGGGGATATGCATAACTCTGCAGATCTGGTCACACATTGTAGATTTAGGCATTACTGAATCAGCATTGTGCTAAAATTAATTTTGTTGATTTCCTTGTGTTTTCTTCCTCAAAACTGGCCTTAGTTATATGTGACTATGTGTATGCATAGCGTGTACGTGTGTTTGTATGTCTGTAGGTGTATGTGTATGCATGATGATAGGCAGATAAACATACACACACAGTTATGCAGTATTTTATGTATATTTTTTTCCTTTTTTTATAATATAAATAGTATATTTTCTTTGGTCTGTTATTTTGTGACGCTATCTGAGAGGTGAACTTTCATCCTTGTTTATCAACAGTTTGTTTCAGCCATTAGAGAGGAAATGGCCACTTTGATATCCTGTCTGTTTCCTCATTCCCATCAGCCTCTGCCTCCCACCTCCCGCCTCCCGGGTAGAACTAACCGCATTAAGCGAATATTTTCAATTCTGTACAGGGTATTCTTTGTTGTTTTGTTTGTTTACTCATTTTTTTGTTTTTGATTGTGTGTGTTTTATCCAGACAGGTTAGGGTTAGGGTTAACCCAATCTCCTTTATATTTTAATACTCTCTCAGATGTGTGGTTGTGGTTGATTGTCATACTTCATATCCAATCACCATTGATACTGGGGAGGGGATAATAGCATCCATTTAACCTGGATTGAAAGTACTGAAAACACTCAGATTTTCCATTTTAAAGTTCCACATTTGTACAATGGATAATACTGTAAGAGCATATAACTCAACAAGAACATGAAAAAAGAACACACTCATTGTGCAAAAAGTAATATTTTTTAAATATTTTTTTAGAATGGTATATTAGAAGAATGAATTATGCTAAACTCATAGTTTTGCATTTCAATACATTGTTTTATTTTAGAGAGAATATTACAAGATAATGAATTTGTATTTTTTGCTAGTAGTTAGGGTAAATGTTTGTCCTTCTATCCTTTGTACAATGTGTATAACTTTGTATAACAGCATCTTTAATCATATCATGGACCCACACAATGTTATTCATTAATTATAACAACAATTGTTTCATAACAGGAGAATGTCCGAAATATTTCATGAAGCCAAGACAAACTCAAACACAGCAGAGATGAAGGGAGAAGGGAGGAGTGGAATGACGGAAGGGGAGATGGTAAGATGGCACACAGGAAGAAAGGACAGGAAGAAAGATTAGGGAACAGCACTTTATTTTACAGAGGGAATCATAATCTCATTGGATGACTTCCACACAATGGATGGTAGAGCTGGGGACCAGCTGCCAGAATTCACAACAACCATCATATGGCTACATACACAGACACTGACAAACACAGAGCCACTCACATGCTCATACACATGCAGTCAACACATGCTCACAGGCACGTTTTATGTGGGTTCAATCTAAACTTAACCTATCCCAGTACATCTCATAGGTAGTATCTGATACAGACCACATTTCCATCTCAATATATCCACTACCCTCATACACTTTACAATGTTAAAGATACGATTTTAATTTAGCCTTTAAACACCCGGCTAAACACTCAATATAGAGTGAGAAAAAAGTGTATTGTTGACTTCCATTGTCCTGTTTTTCTATTGTCAGACTTCATGCAAAGAGATAGGTATTTCTGTGCCTCTGCCAGTAACAAACTTGCTTCCCTCCCCCATCTCCACTCTGGATAGTCTGTCACTGTAGCCTCAGTTTAATAGAGCTCACATGACAATTCAATAAAGTGTAAAGCAAATAAACACAGAGAACTGGTTCGCAATGCTGTCAGGGTGTGATATTAAAGCACACAAACACACAGACACGCAATACACACAACACACACACACACTGGTAGCACACAGAGACACACACAGCAATAGTGTGCTGCCCCATAGACTTAAATAAATACACTCATTATTTTTGAATAACCAAAGCCAAACACAATCACACATGAGGGCATGGCCTACTAAAGAAATATACTATCAACAATTCAAAGAGAGCCCTGGGGGGGGGGGGGGGGGGGGGGGTTGTGCGGCTGGTGTGACCAACCATGTAGTTAGTTACAGTCAGATGATGAGTGAACAGTGGGGCAGAGAGCTGTCTGTCTACTGTCTGTCTACTGTAGCTATTCCTGTGGACCTCAGGCCCTAGTCCAGCCCCACTCTATATCCATAGCCAGTCCACTATTAGATGACTTTATCCCTAACAATGGAGTATTGGGCCATTTAGTCTGTATTGGAATTAATTGAATGAGCATTACAGAGCATTGTAGGACACTTGACCTCTGAACCCACACCCGGTAGAGAGACCATTACCCCCTGACTTACCAGAGAATCATTACTTCCTTTAAGACACATATTACATATAGATCCCTTTATCATCTATGTTCTCCTTTTCAAAGGGAAGATGGCTATTAAATCAATAGGACTACTGTACTGAGTCAAGGAATAATGCCTGTCTGTTTGGTGACTCAAACACTGAGGGATATTCTGAGTGTGTTCCATTCTCCTGTTTAACACAAAACACAAGAGTGTTTGTGATCATTTTTGTGTATTTCCTACTGAAAGGGTTGCACTCTTGAGCATGTTTGTGTATAATGACAATGTGCAAATGATGGTTGGTTTGAGGCAGGTTTTTGGATTTGAATCCATTTCTCTGGTTCTATAAATACCAGTCCTGGCAGGGCAGTGGAAAGATCAGGCCACCAACAAAGTGGCTTAGGTACACCTGTGCCTTTGGCAGTTCAAGTCATAGAGTTCTTTGAAAGTAAACGTTTTAAAGAGTAAAGTGTCAGGGAAAGGTGGGTGTTGGAATTGGCATTTACAAGAAAACAACAGGCCGGGTAAAGTTGTGAGAGGGTTCCGTTGTGGGAACTGCAGATCCATGGATAAGTTGCATTTTAGAGACAAGAGGGTAGGCCTACATTGTTCTCTTATTGCAAGGTGTATTATTATTCTCATAAAATTATATTATTATATACCTGCTTCATCTGTCTCAGAATACTTTGTCAACTGTCCTGTTCTCTATAGCTGAAAGTCCTCAAATTACTCGGTGGAATCTAACCTTGAAGTCGGGTTCAGTTCTCAAGCCCCCACAATTCACGTTCAAAACATTCTGTAATTGCTTCAGTGAGTGGGCCCCTAAGTAACTACTGATTATGTGCATGACATCAAGGCCCAACACCCCCTGTGTTAAGTCCAATAGCAACTGAATTCAGAGAGATGATTCATTAAAAATGTATTTGGATTTTTTTCTGTCTTAGTAGTCTTCTAGGTCTAGGATATTGATGTATAACAATCAATACATTGTAACAAAGATGGAGATGGGGAAATGGGAGGATATATGCATTGATCACACGAAAGTCAGGGTCTCCTTCCACATAAAATGCTACAGCAGAGCTCATTCACACATGGTAAAGTCAAATTGAACAATCAATCAATCAAATGTATTTATAAAGCCCTTTATTTATTTATTTTTTATCACAAAGTGCTATACAGAAACCCAGCCTAAAACCCCAAACAGCAAGCAATACAGATGTAGAAGCACGGTGGCTAGGAAAAACTCCCTAGAAAGGTAGGAACCTAGGAAGAAACCAAGAGAGGAACCAGGCTCTGAGGGGTGGCCAGTCCTCTTCTGGCTGTGCGGGGTGGAGATTATAAGAGTACATGGCCATTTAAGGCCAGATTGTTCTTCAAGATGTTCAAACATTCATAGATGACCAGCACTGTCAAATAATACAGATTTCAAACCACGCATGACAGTGATCATGATTCCTGTTTCTCTTTTACACTCTGGTGTTGGATGAACTTCTATGATTTTAATGTGGCTTTTATTTGTTTTTGTTTCCCATTTTTTTGTTATAAATAAATGCACTCTATTGGACCCTGAGCTATCTCTTTGAAACGGGCCTCCTACTTGGCCAAACCAAACATACTGTCTCCAGACAGACTCATTAATAACATTCTTACTACATGGTTGTAAATATGATGTCCCAAAAAGCACAATTTATTATTTATTTGATTCATCATTTTATTTTATCATCACCAACTGCCAAACAAACAGATGCAGCCAACTGCTAATGCTCCACAAACTGAACAGAATTCTCCCCCTTTTTCAGAGAATTTATCCTCCCCTCCGCTCTCTCACACAGCCCTCTATGCTGTCCATTTTAAGTTTCATGCTTTGTTTGTACCAGTTTACTTTCTTGGCTCTTGTCTCTGTGGTGTTCTGTTGTTTGACGCATGTAGCGCTACCAAGTTGTGACACAGAATCTTTACATTTCTTGTACATAGCAAAAACAAAATGTCTATGATCTTTTTGAAACAATGTTCTCCCTTTACTGACTGAAAACTAAATACAAGTCCAGAATGAAATATCAGTCTCTGTCTGTTCTTGTTGGTATGTATATATAAATACATCAACCCATTTCAAACAGTGTCCAGTTCCACTAAAAATGTGAGGAACTGAATGATGTTTGCGTTAGATCTAGAATGTATACAGTATCTGCGATCTAATAGCGCCCTCCAGTGTCCGAGATCTACATCGTCAAAGCATACGCTCAACGAGTGAATTATTTCTGTCTCTCGGTTGGTCTCTCTCTCAGTCGGTCGGTCTAATCAATAATGCAAAGAGGGAATTCCAGACCTCATTATTTTTTCATCAACATTTTATGAAGCAAAGCCCTGCCAAGGAATCACTGCATTTCAGCCATGCCACTAACTACGTTTCCATATATAGTTTTTATGCGAGTAAAGTTATACCATATTTTAAAAAAAAATCACGACAGCGTAATGGAAACAGGAAGTTTTGGTACAATTTTACAAATGCCGACAGAAAATTTGTTCGTTCGACATGGTATGATATTCTTGTGTGGGTAAACTTAATTACAACTTTATGCGCAAATATTGATATAATAACCATCATATCTCAGTAAACTTGGAGTCACACGATGACATGGTGTGTGCTCCTCCCACTACGAATCGGGAAAACATGCAGTTTCTTAGGCTACAGATTAAATAAATGATGAGAACTTCACAGGGTGGCGAAAGTGCACGGTATGAACTTGATGCTCCTTTCCAATAAATGTCGAGGGTCTTATTCTGGTGACATGATGATCGATGCTTGACTGCCGTTTGACAAATACAAATATTGTCACTCTTATCCAAGGGTGAAAGTAGATTTCATTTGACCTCCTTTGTGTGCACGCGCGTGGTACAAAAAAAAAATCGATCTGAGCGGCCCTGTACGTTCTGCCGCCGTAGGCGAGACAAAACAATGCCACCCCCATTCTATCCCCTGTAAACTATAATAGTGTACAGCAGCCGTAAGCAATAGGTTTGGCCTTAGGCCATTTTTTTCTCAGCTAATAGTAGGCGGAACAGAACATAATAGCAGCCCAATTCATATGCCTATGCTCCAAATTAAACAGAATGTTAACACATCTGGTTAGTAGACTATACAATGTCAATAACATATCCTACTATGTTCAATCTGATTACAGTGATAAAATCCCCAATGTCTCTATTAAATACGTTTTTATATTTATTTGTGCGTTGGTTGGGAAAAATAGCTTGCTATAAAGAGAAAATGTCGCTCTGAAAAAGTCTCAGAAGAAAGCGGAATAATGAAAATAGAAGATTCAGGGAAGAATGGACAGAGAAATAGGCATTCTTACCATATGCCCAACCATAGTGTCTTGTTTGCAATGAAACGGTTGCTGTTTGAAAATCGTTAAATATTAGACATCCTTACAAATCTAAGCATGGCACTTTCAAAAGTTACCTTTCCACCCAGAGGCTCTAACGACGCAGACAAATTAAAACTTCAACTGCTGTCTACTGGTCTGTTGCTTAACCCAACAACAGAAGGGCTTCCCTAAAAGCTGCCTGGGTTTAAGCATCCTCTCTTTTCAGAAAGTGAAAATCTCAATTAATAGGGACAGAATAGCAAAGTATATTTTTTGTCTTCTCGAATATTGAAGGCCGCAGCTCAGCTTCAGAATGTCAGAGACGAATCAATATACCTCCATATTCATCAGTCACGTCTTTTGTGGGCATTTTAAAGCTTGTTTCCAGAATGAGGCATCACGGAATTAAGCATTGTAGAACGCTTTATATTACCTGGATCATTTTATATATGATATATATATAATTAATTTAAAGCTAACAATAGGTATTATTTTTGCCCTTTTCTTTAAGAAAGGTTATGGCATACCCTCACTCAATTTGAGCCCTGTTTTTAACCAAACACACCAAGCCCCTCTCAGACTTTACGGAGCATAGTGACAGTATTGGAGGATCTGTCTATACTGACAAATCAGGTAGGCCTACTTTTTATATTTTTAATAGGCTCAAACAAAGCCTCCTTGTTGTTAGTGAAGTCGAATTAAAATTAAGACAATTGTTTAAATGTATTACTTTCAGCACCATTTGCTGTCCATCGCTGTTTGATTATGCCGCATCCGCTCCAAAGCTGATGTCTGCCCTTTTGCCTTTTTAATTGACTTTCTCCTGCACTCTCTCCATATTAATAAGTTAAATGATTTAAAAAGTCTGTCTCATGACATTGTAATACATTTGGTCTTCAGTCTATGAAAATATTTACTAAATAAACTTTAGTGAAAAATAAATTTGAAAAAGTAACACAAGAAAATTACATAACAATAACGTGGCTATCTATATACAGACTGTTACTGGTACCCAGTCAATGTGTGGGGGGGTGCAGGTTAGTCGAGGTAATTTGTAAAGTGACTATGCATAGATAATTAACAGCAAGTAGCAGCAGTGTAAAAACAATGTAAATAGTCTGGGTGGCCATTTGATTAATTGTTCAGCAGTCTTATAACAGGCGGTGATGCAACTGATCAGGATGCTCTCGATTGTGCAGCTGTAGAAATTTTTGAGCTGTAGAACTCTGGAGCTCTGTCAGAGTGACCATCGGGTTCACCTCCCTGACCAAGACCCTTCTCCCCCGATTGCTCAGTTTGGCACTGTCAACTGTGGGACCTTATATAGACAGGTGTGTGCCTTTCCAAATCATGTCCAATCAATTGAATTTACCACAAGTGGACCAATCAAGTTGTAGAAACAGCTCAAGGATTATCAATGGAAACAGGATGCACCTGAGCTCAATTTCGAGTCTCATAGCAAAGGGTCTGAATACTTATGTAAATAAGGTATTTCAGTTTTTAATTTTTTATACATTTGCAAAAATGTATAAAAACTTGTTTTCACTTTGTCATTATGGAGTATTGTGTGTAGATTTATGAGGAATATTTTTATTTAATCCATTTTAGAATAAGGCTGTAACTTAACAAAATGTGGAAAAAGGGAAGGGGTGTGAATACTTTCTGAATTCACTGTGTACCATTTAGTCATTATATCGGCCATCTGGACATTATATTGGCCATTTGGGCATGTTTCACAGATTTTTGGGTTTGGAACCTGACTTCCTATGATCATATGTTCCAAAGTGACATTTTTCCCATTTGGAGTATTTAATGTGACAAGAGGACATTTTTCCCATTTGAAGTATTATATGCCTGATATGGACATAACATAGGCCTTATGGACAAAATCGCATAAAATAAGACAAAACCATATCTATATTGCTCTTTAGTAATGGATCATTGACAAAGAATAAAACAATTGTGAAAAGGGTGGCAAAACTTACTTTCAAAGATGTTTTTGAAATTTGTAATTTCACCCTTGAGACATTACCTGCTGTCCATTTGCCATATCGTTTCTGACGGTAGAGCGCATGCGCCATCTATAGGATTATTGGTTTATTGCACGGTCCATTAGGCATATGCCATTTGCAATACGTTTTGGACGATCTGCCGTCTAAATCGGTGGTATTTGCTTTTGTGTATATGGTTTGTCCAGTGGCAATAAGTTGCCATTCATTTTTGCCCATAAAGCATATGGTTTCCCATACCATCGCACGGAAAAACAACAAATAAAGCTTGACTTGCACTGGGTCAGTTGTTCGCTCTGGAGTTTACCAAAGAGGGTGTTGAGCTTGAGCTCTGGGACTGCAACACGGCAGCCAACGAGCAGAATGCCAAGCTTTCCCGGGAACTGGGGGCCCAGGCGCACACCTACACGGTCAAGCTTTCCCGCTGGTTGAATATTAGAGACAGCTGAGCAGGTGCAGCGCGAGGTCGGCGATGTCACCATGTTGGTGAACAACACCAGGGTGGTAGTGGATGAATGCTGCTGGAGTGTCCTGATGAGCTGCTGGAGAGGAAGCTCCTCGTCAACTGCCATGCGCGTGAAACTACAGAAATCACCTGCACCACATTCATTTCACATTAAATGCTCAGATAAAATGCCTGTGTTAGAAATAAAATCAGAGAGCATCAAAAACCATAACTCGACCATTATACTTGTGCACTGTGTGTAATTGTGCAGACAATGTTTGGGCACTGAAATGTGAAAAGTGGAGTACGTAACGTCAGTTGATGACATGCATGCCTTTTGAATTCAAGGCATGCATGTCACCTCTGACTTATTCACTTACCCCTGCAATCCAAAATGGCACACCACCAATTATGATGGAATGTGAATCTTCTTAATTTGACCCTCTGTCAAAAATTTGACCCTCTGACTCTCTTACCTTAGTCCCACGCTCAAAAAATGGATAAGCTCCAGAAAAACAAATGCCTATTCATCCTATTACATGTTTCTTTCTTTCATGTGTGACACCCCACCTCAGAATTACATGTATTAAACAGTTTGCCTACTGTAACCCAGGGTTACTGCAAGGGTTTGGGGTAACTGGTTTTACCCCTCCATTCAACAAATGACAAAGTATTTTTCTGCCTCAGATGAAAGCTAAGAACCATGGCCACATTGTGACCATTGGGAAAGGGGGATACATAGTCAGTTGTCCAACTGAATGTATTCAGTCTTCCACATTTACCCCAACACCTCTGAATCAGAGAGGTGGGGGGGCTGCCTTAATCAACATCCTTGGCACCCAGGAAACTGCCTTGCTCAGGGGCAGAATTACAGATTCTTACCTTGTCAGCTCAGGGATTCGATACAGCAACCTTCTGGTTATGGGCCCAATGCTCTAACCACTAGGCTACCTGCTGCCCCAATTGTAAGTGCCCTGGGGCTTTTCAGCACTGCCTGTGTAGAGGTGAGACTGGAGGACTGGACATTACTTGGTTACTTGTTCATGCTTAAATGTACTTTAAATGTCTGTTGGGTTGTTGTAAACCATATCAGATAAGATGAATGATCACACAATTTGTCATGTAGGCTTCTTTATGAAAGACACTCCCTTCTGTTCGGTTGGTGCCTAGCCAAACTCGGCTAGACGAACTGAACGAGTGTGCTCGCTCGCACACATTCAACCTTCACTTGAAAAGACCTTTGCTTGACAAACAAGAAAAAGTGCCAATAGTACTGTTTGTCCATCTTGAAATACAGTAGCCAGTATATACTTCCTCAAAATATAATTCAATCTAAGATAACTCAAGAACTTTGCTATTAATTTTGGCCTTTTTTTTCAGAGGATATCTTAGTTGCACGATTTTAAATCAAACTAGGATGTTTGGTGCAGTATTTCTGAAGTGAAAAATGTGCATGAAAATGAGTTGTCTATCAAGAAATGACAACAAACACTTCATCCAAGAATCCCTACTGTTGACCAATCACCGACGAAGGGGCGTAGACTTCGGCTTCCAAACTTCGGCTTGCCTTGAGAAATGTTTATGTGTGCACGAACAGCCCAAAAAAACCTTGACGAAGTCCAAAATGAACAAAAACGTCACAAATGTCGTCATAATATATTCACAAACTGTTCCGAATGGGAATGCCTTTAGCGAGATCTGGTTGGGCCCCCCTGGCTAGACTAACTTATCAATCTAAAAATTATCTGACATGGCTAAATGACTGACTGTCAGTGACTGACAAAACAAGAGAAAAACTGCTGATGCACAACCAAACTTGAAACTTGCACCTTGTGTATTCTACTATTCTAACTCAACAGTCCCTCCCAATTTGTAAAAATAATTTGGGGTCAGGGGCCCTCTAGCAGCCAGGGTCCCTAATATCACTTATGCCTGGAGCCGACCCTACTCAGCTGCTCCACACCATAGAGGAACAAACAAGAGTTATTTTGCAAACCCTATCAGTAATGTGCTGTTTATAGGCCAACATATGTAGTACCATCTCCTTTTCCCCCCTCAGGACTACTGTCCAAGTAAATTTTGGGCGGTGGGGTTTAATTAACCCATGGTTTTCTGGCAGAAGAGGGCCTGGACGGCATCAAAACCACACTGATCTGTCCTTATATTGTCGACACTGGCATGTTCGCTGGCTGCGAGATGAGGTAAGACACCCTTGTTGGCCATCTAGTTCCACAATGATGCCATGACCTGTGCCATTGAACCTACTACATGTCTTTTTGCTCTCTGGCATACTCTACAGGAAGGAGCTGCGGGGTTTGATTCCCCCCTGGACACAGTGCAGACAACCATGGCTGCCATCCTTGTGGACAAGCACATGATCTTCATACTATGCTTTATGTACATACAGTACCCTGAATTACACAAGCGTAAGTATTTAATTATTCAAGGGGATGGGGACTAAAAAAGAAACTCATGGGATATGTTTCCTTGACTAAAAAGTAGTTAGTTCAACATCATTTGTCTTTAGACTGCTTCCTTGGGAGGCCAACGTTGCGAAGTACCGCTTCATGGGAGGTGACAAGTGCATGCTGCCCTTCATCAAGACAATGGAGCAGAAGGCTGCCTCTACCAACAGCCATGCTAAATCCTCATAGGACCAATCCTTCCTGCCCAAATGGGTTTTGTCACCAAATAGCAACACTACCTGCACACCAAAGGGTCAGTTGAAACAATCTTACCTTGACAGGATATCTGA
Organism: Salmo salar; assembly: GCF_965601325.2. Taxonomy (NCBI): domain Eukaryota; kingdom Metazoa; phylum Chordata; class Actinopteri; order Salmoniformes; family Salmonidae; genus Salmo; species Salmo salar. Next base: position 66,051,884 of record NC_138302.1, on the reverse strand, counting down.
AGGGTGAGAAAGTGCTGTTATCACTTTTTGATAAACTTGTAAAATCTTCATAACAGGCTGTCAGGGTAACAATCTGCTGCATCAAATGCCATTCATGTGAATAAAATAAATGGAAATGTGTATTAAGTGTGATTTTTTTTATTTGAATGCCACGGCTAATCAAGAGGCTGTACACAATGTCTTTCACTGAAAGTGCAAAACAGCTCAGGTTTTATACAAGATCCTCTTTACTCACATTTATTGACAGTTTCTGCACTAAGACCAGACATAACGCAACTATGCGCAACTACATGCAACAGAGAAACATTTTAAGCACTATATTTTGAGGTCATAACCACCAGTCCTCCATAAGACTAAAAACAAAGGAAATCCAACTATTGAAAAACAAGGACAAAGAAAAAAAAAAAACTTCTCATTTGATTCTGCAAAGAGCCATGAAGTCCAATTCAGTCAGTCAACTCCAGAGTTCTGTCGATGTTGGTCGGGGTTGTCGATGTATGTTCATTGACAGGTCGTTATTATGGCAAAAATCGACAAACAAGTAGATACTTTGGTCATATCAAAGCATAACATTCACAAACTTGAGTGTTGGTGAAGCCAGCCTTCCACAACTGCACAGCATGCCAATGAAGGACAAAGACAACCCCACCCCCCCACAAAAAACTATTGCTCTTCCATTTCTTTTAACACCATTTAAAACCCCTTAAAAATCCCAATTCGTAGATGAACATGTTGACCCATTGACCAAGTATCCACCATGAGTAGTCAATTGATCAGTCTTTGTTTTGTCCATTCAATCCTGATGAGTCAGTCCCAGTGTGGTCCATGGGCGACAGTGCCCAGTTATTGTGCAGTGTGATGGTGTCTTATGCGTCAGTGAGGATGCTTCTGTGTCCATCTTCACACCAGCTGTACAGAGGCAGCCTGGAGGTAACCCTGCAGGTACTGGAGGGCCTCAGCGTTCAGGCTGGTGCTCAGCATAGAGGGGACCTGCCATGGGAGGAGAACAGGAGAGATTCACTCAGTTGACATCTACTACTGAAAGCATATATAGTACTCACCAAAGAAAAATAATTCAGGGAGGCATTAGCAGTCTAGGAGACAAAATGTTGTACACTACTCCCCACTCTGCTATTCCTGGGGGCTCACACAGTCTATGCTGCGCTAGAGCACCTTCAACGCTCTGTTGGGTGACTGGCTCTCAGTCAGCCGGGCCTAACTTTTATAAGTAAGTCTTGTCCGAGACAGAACGCACTATAGGACAGGAACCCATCTTCAGTGTCTGTAGTATGAGGCAGCTTGTTGTACAAGTACACCCCTTTGAAAGAACACTAGTCTGTCGCAAGGTCTTACCCCCTATCCAACTCATTAATTCTGAGTGCCAAAACAGAGACATTAGGAGCCATTTTAAAGTCTTTGGTAGGACTCGACCGGGTATCGAGCCAACCATCCAATCTCAGAACGGACACTTACCACAAAGACACCGAGTTGGTACTTAACTTTTATACCATGTTGTTTTGCTTAAAATAACCGACTAAATCATATGAGAGTAGAAGATTGGAACACAAGGTGGACGTGAAAATAAAGAATTTGCTAGCTAGCATTAGCTAGCAAATGTTCCTGCTATAAGGAGTGATTTAGTCAAGAGGCCCACTGCCTCTAATATAGCCTAGTAGTAGTGCATTTCAATAAATCAACTTACCCGTCCGGGACATGCAGTAGAGAGCTTGTGGAGAGACTGAGCTAGCAGGATCTTGGGGTTGCTGACCACCTCTCCGATGGGGTCGTGCTCCTTCTTCCCAGCAAAGGCCAGCTGGGAGAAAGCAGTCTGGTAACCGGGTGTGTCCTCTATGTCAATGAAGTGCTCATCGTCAGGGATGCTATCATCCTCTGGTAGCTCAAATAGCCCAATCAGGGCCTGAAGCAGGGGGGTCCTAAAGAATAAACAATTTAGCAGGCCATTCATTTAGTAAAAACACTGCAAAGTGTAATAATATTCCAGGACAGTTTCTCACCAGAGTTTGGTGTACTCAGTATCTATCATGGCAGGGCACTCAGTGAGGATCTTGGTGATGCCCACAGCACAGATCTTCTTCTCCACTGGTCCAGACACTTTCTGCACCTCTGGAATGACTATCTTCTCCAGCACCATGCCAAACATCCTACAAGAGAAATTGGACTCAGCACTGAGAATACCTCTCCATGTGGTTTTTATCTCTTATCGCATTCATTAAGGCCTATAATATGGAATATGATAAAACTTCCAAACTCAGCCTAACATTTACATTTTACATTTACATTTTAGTCATTTAGCAGACGCTCTTATCCAGAGCGACTTACAGTAGTGAATGCATACATTTCATTTCATGCATTTTTTTCTTCTTTTTTTTCTCTTACTGGCCCCCCGTGGGAATCGAACCCCCACAACCCTGGCGTTGCAAACACCATGCTCTACCAACTGAGCCACAGGGAAGGCTAGTGTGTGTAATGTAGTACGAGGACATGGTTGGCCTTTAAAAGCCAAAAGGGACAACTGACAGGCTTGTATGCAGATCAATGTAAATGAGTCATCTGCACACTCAGCTCCAAGGCGACACTAATGGACAAACTGAATCAAACATGTCAAAGGTCAGTCTCATTTAATCTGACAAGAGATACTTACTTTGGCTGTATGCTGTCAAAAATCTCCTGCAGAGCAATGGCTCCATACTTGACACCATACAGATTGATAAACACCATGAAGCCTGTGGAAAATAGGAGGGCCTGTGAAAATGTGCAGCATTGAGAGATCACACAGAGCTCATTCTAAAACTAGGGTAATATAACCCTACACACTCCTGTTATGCTAGCATGACAAAGAGGATGTGGGTGCAGTTTCAATTGTACTTCTTAAATAAACATGCCAACATTTGTTTTAAGCTATACTCACTCTTGATGAACTTGGTGGTTTTGGAGCTCTGCAGTCTCTGGAAGAGCAGGATGAAGATCTGTTTCCTGTACTGAACAATGGACTCCCTGAGAGGGAGAGAGAGAGGGAGTGAACAAAATAACTCATGATACAGCCCCCATGTCAACTATACACAAAGTTCACCGTTAGAAGACAGAGGTGGAGATTGTTGACTCACGTCGGCATGTGCTCTATGATACTGTTCATCAGGTAGAAACCTTGGTGGTCATTGGCCTTGGAGGCTATGAGCTTCTGGAAGACTCCTAGCAGGCCAGGCTGTATAGGGAGAGCACTTTAACATCAAATTACCACAACTAACTAATTGCATGCATCAACAGGTAAATTAAGACAGGTAGGTTACAGAAAAGTACAGTTAGACTCCTCTTATTACAGTAAGAGTCATCTTACCCCTCTTATTACAGTAAGAGTCATCTTACCATTGACATACCCCCAGCTGTAACTCACTATTTTGTCAGCAGCAGAGCTGGCTATGGTGGCTGCCCCCTTCTCCAGATAGGCCTGAAGCAGGCGCACCAGAGGGGGAATGTTGCCAGTGCGTTCCCACAGCACAGGCTGCAGCAGGTGGGGGAAAAGGGCCATGTAGGAGTTGGGGATGGAGCTGGTGTGGATCTCCAGAAGCAGAGACATCACCTGGAACACGTACGGCACAAACTCTGCAACAGGAAGCGGGACAGCTGATGTAAGAAGGGCAATGTGTAGTTTGCCAACAACACTGCATCCATGCGATTCAGAAGATGGCTTTTCAACCCCTTCATCCACCTACTCAGTTTCCTAGGCATGTTCTAATCAGACGGGCATCTTATGCTTAACATGAACTTCTATAACCTGCTGCTTTCTAGGGTACAGCCACATACCCTGTACATCATTCTGTAGGATCTCAGTGAAGACTGGGAAGAGGGCCTCCTCGAAGCTGCCCACAGTGGTAGTGTTGGCCTTGCAGGTGATCCGGATGGACAGGCACAGGGACTCAAACAGGTAGTGGTTAAAGTGAGGCTTGCTGGGGTTCTGGAAGAAACATGATACAGGTAAATACTTGGGCTGGAAATTGCCATGGACCTCACGATACGATATCACAGCACTTACGTGCCGATACGATATTTATTGTGATTATATACTGCGATTTTATTGCGTTTCAATGTTCCAAACATAATGCTCACCATACATCTGCTGCAGAGGGACAAGAGACAGTCACGGAAATAAAAGTGCTGAAAACAAATTGGCTCCCTATTTAAAAAGATGGAGAACAAGCTATGAAGGAAAAATACTGGCGTTCTTGTACTTGGTACATCCAAGTAGCGCAAAAATTGTATGGCGATATTGTCAAAAACGATACTAATAATATCCTGATTTATAACTATCAACGGTGCCAGATTTCAGATTTCCTCCAGACGTGACTCTTGGCATTCAGGCCAGAGTTCAATCTTGGTTTCATCAGACCAGAGAATCTTGTTTCTCATGGTCTGAGTCTTTAGGTGACTTTTGGCAAACTCCAAGTGGGCAATGTGCCTTTTACTGAGGACTAGCTTCCATCTGGCCACTCTTCCATAAAGGCCTGATTGGTGGAATACTGCAGAGATGGTTGTCCTTCTGGAAGGTTCTCCCATCTCCACAGAGGAACTCTAGAGCTCTGTCAGAGTGACCATCAGGTTCTTGGTCACCGCCTTGACCAAGGCCCTTCTCCCCCGATTGTTCAATTTGGCCGGGCAGCCAGCTCTAGGAAGAGTCTTGGTGGTTCCAAACTTCTTACATTTAAGAATGATAGAGGCCACTGTGTTCTTGGGGACCTTCAATGCTGCAGAAATGTTTTGGTACCCTTCCCCAGATCTGTGCCTCACACAATCCTGTCTCAGAGCTCTACAGGACAATTCCTTCGACCTCATGGCTTGGTTTTTGCTCTGTGGGGCTTTGTATAGACAGGTGTGTGCCTTTCCAAATCATGTCCAATGAATTTAATTTACCACAGGTGGACTCCAATCAAGTTGCAGAAACATCTCAAGGACGATCAATGGAAACAGGATGCACCTGAGCTCAATTTCAAGTCTTATAGCAAAGGGTCTGAATACTTCTGTAAATAAGGCATGTTTTTATAAATGTGCTAACATTTATAAAAACCTGTTTTCGCTTTGTCATTATGGGGTATTGTGTGTAGATAGCTGACGATTTTTATTGATTTAATTTATTTTAGAATAAGGCTTTAACGTAACAAAATGTGGAAAAAGTCAAGGGGTCTGAATACTTTCTGAAGGCACTGTATGTTATGGCGAAATTGTGACGTTTTGGTGTTCGGCAATTTATTCCCAGCTGTTTTTCTTGAGGCAAGTCAAAGTTCGGTGGTCGAAGTCCACGCCCCTTCGTCTGTGATTGGTCAACAGTAGAGATTCGTTAATTAAGTGTTTGTCATTCAACGATAGACAACTTTTTTAATGCATTTTTTTCTACTTGAGAAATACTGCACTAAACATCTTAGTTAGATGTAAAATTGCACGACTAAGATGTCCTCGACAAAAGTGTCAATCTATCACAGATTTCTTGAGTTATCTTAGATAAACTTAGAGACGATTTTTAGGAAGTGTACTGGCTACAGCGTCTCAAGTGGGACAAACCGTAATATTGCCAACATTTCTCGTTTTGAAGTGAAGGTATTTTAAGGGAGTATGCGAGCACAGACATTAATTACGCCTAGCCAAGTTCTGCAAGGAGAAAACCAAACCTATGTATCCGGATGCCTTTAGACAATGCAAGTCAGCTCATGTGTACATGCATCCACAGCAATGCAGACAAGAGATGAGTGTGTGACCTACCTTGCTGACCAGCAGGAGCTTGTGAGTGAGCTGGCCAATCAGAGTGGGGATGTAAGAAACAATGGCCTCCTGCAGGAGGGAGAAGCTGCGCATGATGGCTGGAAGAGAATGAAGGAGAAGTCTGGGTAGAGGACACGGATCAGTACACACTGAAAAACGTTGTCTGCAACTTTAAAAGGAAGGTGACATTAGGTCCTCCGTGACGACATTAAGCAAAAGGACGGATAGTTAAAAATACAGTGAAAGCCATAGAAGTTACAAGCAGAGCATTTAACACTCAAACTCAAGTACCTTTCATGATATATTCATTCTCTGAGGAGCCAGGCAGAGCCAGGGCCTTGAACAGGTTGTTTAGCAGCTGTTCTGTGAAGGGGGCCATCTCTGCAGGAGTGATACTGAAACGTATGATGACAGATGATTAATCACTTCTGACATGAGGCACCAAAAGTTACAAACTAAGGTTATTGGTAATGACCAAAGAGTTTTATTAACAAACAAACTACTATGGATGCGGTGTATAGTTGATTATATTTGTGTAGTGTGGTGTTGGAAAAGACAAAGTCTTTATTTAATTATCTAAGTATAGATGGTTACTACTCACAGAGTGGAGTTGTTGGGGCCCCTCATGGTGAAGAGTCTCTCCAGTGCATGGGCAGCATAGGTGTGCTCAACCGTGCTCTCTGCCTGCAGGTGGGCCACCAGCAGAGGGACAGCCTGCAGCAGCTGCTCTTTGGGCAGCTGGAAGACAAGAGGGGACCGAGGACTGGTTATTCATGGGCCCCTGCAAGTGTTGATTTCAACCCTTAATAAATGGGCTGAACTCGTGACAGTGAATTTTCAGAGGGTAGAGAAAACAAAATCATACCTGACTCCTGAAGATCATGACATATTTGATGGCATCAGCCTTCAACACTGGGAACTCATTGACTATAATAGAACAGAGTAAACATCTTCCATAAAAGTGCAGCTATAAAGCAATCCACAGCTTTGATGGTTAATTCATTCATCTTTTGTTTCTAAGTTCAACTTTATATTTACCATTTTGGGATTTGAGGTCTATGAGAATGTGGTTCACAAAGAATTCTGTAAGGTTCACCAACTCGTTAGCTTGCGTGATACCATGCTGAAAAAGAAACATTTTGTCCATGTAATTTGCTCAATGTCTCTACTGCAATAATATTTACAATTGAAGTCAGAAGTTTACATATACTTTGGTTGGCATCATTAGAACTCGTTTTTCAACCACTCCAAATTTCTTGTTAACAAACTATAGTTTTGGCAAGTCGGTTAGGACATCTACTTTGTGCATGACACAAGTAACTTTTCCAACAGTTGTTTGCAGACCGATTATTTCACTGTATCACAATTCCAGTGGGTCAGAAGTTCACATACACTAAGTTGACTGTGCCTTTAAACATCTTGGAAAATTCCAGAAAATGATGTCATGGCTTTAGAAGCTTCTGATAGGCTAATAAACATAATTTTCATAATTGGAGGTGTACCTGTGGATGTATTTCAAGGCCTACCTTCAAACTCAGTTCCTACTTGCTTGACATCATGGGAAAATCAAAAGAAATCAGCCAAGACCACAGAAAAAAATTGTAGACCTCCACAAGTCTGGTTCATGCTTGGGAGCAATTTCCAAACGCCTGAAGGTACCATGTTCATCTGTACAAACAATAGTACACAAGTATAAACACCTTGGGACCACGCAGCCGTCATACCTCTCTGTCTCCTAGAGATGAACGTACTTGGGTGCGAAAAGTGTAAATCAATCCCACAACAACAGCAAAGGACCTTGTGAAGATGCTGGAGGAAACGGGTACAAAGGTATCTATATCTTCAGTAAAACGAGTCCTATATCAACATAACCTGAAAGGCAGCTCAGCAAGGAAGAAGCCACTGCTCCAAAACCGCCATAAAAAAAGCCAGATTGCGGTTTGCAACTGCACACGTGGACAAAGATCGTACTTTTTGGAAAAATGTCCTCTGGTCTGATGAAACAAAAATACAACTGTTTGGCCATAATGACCATCGTTATGTTTGGTGGAAAAGGAGGGAGGCTTGCAAGCCGAAGAACGCCATCCCAACCGTGAAGCACGGGGGTGGCAGCATCATGTTGTGGGGGTGCTTTGCTGCAGGAATGACTGGTGCACTTCACAAAATAGATGGCATCATGAGGGAGGAAAATGTGGATATATTGAAGCAACATCTCAAGACATCAGTCAGGAAGTTAAAGCTTGGTCGCAAATGGGTCTTCCAAATGGACAATGACCCCAAGCATACTTCCAAAGTTGTGGCAAAATGGCTTAAGGATAACAAAGTCAAGGTATTGGAGTGGCCATCACAAAGCCCTGACCTCAACCCTATAGAACATTTGTGGGCAGAAATGAAAAAGCGTGTGCGAGCAAGGTGGCCTATAAACCTGACTCAGTTACACCAGCTCTGTCAGGAGGAATGGGCCAAAATTCACACAACTTATTGTGGTAAGTTTGTGGAAGACTACTCAAAACGTTTGACCCAATTCTGACCCACTGGGAATGTGATGAAAGAAATAAAAGGTGAAATAAATCATTCTCTACTATTATTCTGACATTTCACATTATTAAAATAAAGTGGTGATCCTAACTGACCTTAGATAAGGAATTTTGACTAGGATTAAATGTCAGGAATTGTAAAAAACGGTATTTGGCTAAGGTGTATGTAAACCTCCGACTTCATCTGTGTAACCCATCAGATGTCACAAACACACCCAAATACAATAGGCATAATGACCTAATCATACCTTCGCTGTCTGGGCTTTTGAGGCCAGAGATGTGACCAGGTAGATGGCAGCGTCTTTGTGCTTCCAGTTCACCCCTGGGTTCTTGGCATACTCCCCAAGCATGGAGTTGACATAGCCAGAAAAGATGGCTGTGACCGGGCCCTCAAAGAACTTACACAGGCCTCTCACCAAGTCACAGGCAGCCCTGCGCCGAGTGTCTATGTCTGCAGAAAGGAGACAGAACCGAGGTGTGAATATCAGTCTACCTTGAACACCTTTACTTCAACAATCCTCCAGTTCAATTTTGGTCTTGTTGAGTTAAAAAAATTACCTGATCCTTCAAGATCTCTTCGGATATATTCCTCAGAGTTATCCTCAAAGGCCTCCTCATCAGCACCTGGAGACAGAAATCTATGTATCAGTATCAGAGACCATTATGCAAATCGCTGCCATTAATGTACAATGGCAAGAGCAGAAACAATAGTCATGTAGCCATTCATCCCCAAGATACTGTTTCAGTCTAAACTCACTTCTGAACTCCATGTTGGGCACAATGACCTTCTCACAGATGCTGGTGAGTGTGTTCTGGTCCTCAAACAGATGCTTGTAGTGGGGCCTTTCACACACAGATGCCAGGAACTGAATAGCATTGCTCACAAGCTACGTCACAAACATAAAAGGAGCAAACCTATTATTTTTTTTCTTTTACATTTATTTAACTAGGCAAGTCAGTTAAGAACAAATTCCTATTTTCAATCACAGCCTAGGAACAGTGGGTTAACTGCCTTGTTCAGGGGCAGAATGACAGATTTTTACCTTGTCAGCTCGGGGATTCGATCTTGCAACCTTTCAGTTACTAGTCCAACGCTCTAACCACTAGGCTACCTACCACCCCAAGCAAACGTATTAGCAGGTGGTCAACATGATCTATTGATAAGCTATATGAATGTATCAACAGTCTCACCAGGTCGTACTTGACCTCCTGGCCAGTGGAGACCAGCAGATTCCAGATAGCGGTGACAAACCGCGGCAGGTAAGGCTGGAATTCTTCATCGTACTTCTGGGCGTACAGAGCAGCGTTGTCACAGATCTGAGACTTGAGCAGCTCCAGAAGACCTGCCTCCTCTTCATCCTGTTGGGAGGAAAAGACAAGACCGTATCACAAGTTCAATCAACTGATTCATTAACTTGTTGGGGATAGGGGGCAGTATTTGCACGGCCGGATAAAAAACGTACCCGATTTAATCTGGTTACTACTCCTGCCCAGTAACTAGAATATGCATATAATTAGTAGATTTGGATAGAAAACACTCTAAAGTTTCTAAAACTGTTTGAATGGTGTCTGTGAGTATAACAGAACTCAGATGGCAGTCAAAACCCTGAGACAAATCCTAACGAGGAAATCTGATGTGTGGAATCACTTCAAACCTTTGCCATTGAAACACACAGGGAGTTATTAATCATTTAGCACTTCCTAAGGCTTCCACTAGATGTCGACAGTCTTTACAAAGTGGTTTGAGTCTTCTATGGTAGAAACTGACCCAAAGAGAGGCTTGGGAAGTTGGTCACAGGGGGAGGGCTATTACTACTATGATGCGGGCGCCCATGGGAAACCTTTTGTTCCGAAACGTTTAGTAAGACAATGCAATCGTCCGCCTTGAATATTATTGAAGCTCTGGTTGAAAAAGGCCCTAAAGATTTATGTTATACAACGTTTGACATGTTTGAACGAACGTAAATATATATTTTTTTGCACATTCGTGACGACAAGTCCCGCGCTTCAGTACATTATGAGTAGCCTTCGGAACGCGCTAACAAGAAGGAACTATTGGGACATAAATTATTTACTTTTTCCAACAAAACTACATTTGTTGTGGACCTGGGATGCCTGGAAGTGCCTTCTGATGAAGATAATCAAAGGTAAGGGAATATTTACAATAGTATTTTTGATGGTTCCAAGATGGCGCTAACATGTATCGCCTAGCCTATTTTTCTGAGCATACCACGTCGTTTATTGCAAAGTGTGATTTCCCAGTAAAGTTATTTTTAAATCTGACAATGCGGTTGCATTCACGAGATGTTAATCTATAATTCTTTGAATGACAATATTACATTTTAACAATGTTTTCGAATAGTAATTTTGTAAATTGTAGCGCCGATTCACCAGAAGCATTTGAGGGGAAATATTTTCTGAACGTCACGTGCCGATGTAAAATGCTGTTTTTATATATAAATATGAACTTTAGCCAACAAAAAATGCATGTATTGTGTAACATGATGTCCTAGGAGTGTCTTCTGATAAAGATTGTCAAAGGTTAGTGCTGCATTTAGCTGTGTTTTGGGTATTTGTGATGCATCTAGTTGCTTTGAAAATGGCAGTGTGATTTTTTTTGGCAGGGTACTCTCCTAACATAATCTAATGTTTTGCTTTTGCTGTAAAGCCTTTTTGAAATCGGACAACGTGGTTCGATTCAGGAGAGGTGTATCTATAAAATGGTGCAAAATAGTCATATGTTTGAGAAATTGAAGTTATAGCATTTATGAGGTTTTGTATTTCGCACGACGCGATTCCACTGGCTGTTGACTAGGGTGGGAAGCAAACGTCCCACCTTGCACCGACAGGTTAATAGCCACTTGAACATCTTACAGTGAAAGTGCTGTTAATCACCAGGTTCACTCACATCTGTTTGTAGTAGCTTGTTATCCAAGGTCAACAAGTTATGGAAATTAGACATCCAGGTCTCCATGTTGTCCTCAAAGAACTCTGGAAGGTCCTGTGAAGGCAGAGACAAAGATGGAAGAATGAGATAACTCCAGTGAAAAAGCATCACATTTAATTACAGTAAGTCTTTGTGGGCATAAAGCAGGTAAGAGGCAGGGGGGACGCACCTGAAAGTTGAGACTGTAGAAAAGCTTTGAGATCAGAGTAAGGGACGAGAAGAGGATCTTCAAAGCATTGATGTCCGTCGCATGGGTCTGACACAGCTCAATGGTGGCCTGAAAAAAACAATAGACATGAATAGCAGACAATGTCTTCCCATGTCTGAATAAGTAAGGTACTACAAAGTAAAAGCAAGGGACGGCAAGCAACAATTTCCAGACGCATGTTGTTTTTACTTGAAATACACTTCAATTGTTCGAGTTGATTAACTCTGAAACCAATCCACCACTAACCTTGAAGAGTTCAGTCAGTGGATTTGCAAACGTGTCCAACACCAGCTTAATCTCCAGCCATAGCTCATTTGACTTAAACTCATGTCGATACCTGGGCACACAGATGATCAGTGTTAATATCTTTCAAAATGAACCACAAAGACATGATTTACTATGACACCTATCATTAGAGGGCCACGTGTCATGCTCATGGTGGTTTACCTCTTGAAAAGTGAGTGTGCGGTCCGGAGCACTCCATTGATTATGTGGAAGTCTCCACTTTGGAAGCGGGTCACCATCTCTGTCAGGAGGTCCGGCCACTTCAGAGGGAAGTCCTCTCTACCAATGATGCTGATGGCATCACTCAACTGTAGAAGAACAGTAAATACAGAAAAACTGAACCATCTCTACAAATCTCCCTTTTGATTGTATACATGTATTATTCTAAAGGATTGTGAACCCATGGATTCCAAGAACCTTATATGAATCTCAAAACAAGCACCAGACCACTGACTTTGATTTAGAGTAGATGAACAGGTAACAGGTCTTGACTCATGTGAAGACATACCTGTTTCTGAATCTGTTCAGGGCTGCTCAGCATCAAATTTACAATGTTGGCCTTGATAGTGGTTCGGTCCGGATCTGAGATTTTATTGGGTTCATCTTCAATCTGAAAGAGACAGAATACAAAGTAACACTTGTCATGCCAACATTGGGACAACAATACTAGCACAACCCATAACATTTGTTCCAATATTCAGGCCACCACCACTAACTTACTATGCGCCAGTTCCTCTTGATGTAATTTTTGAAGGTGACAGCTGCACACACCCGGATCACATTGTCTTGGGATTTCTCCAACAATGTAAGCAGCAATATTGGGTAATTCTGGTTCCCTTCAACTGACTCAAGAAACTTTTCAGCTGGAAGAGGGAAATAAAAACATTCCAGTCAAGCACTGGGAAATTGTACATAAATGCCCAAGTATATATCATTGTATATGTTTATTGCTACTATGACTGATCAGGGGATGAGTATTTTAAAATTAACAAGCATTCTACTCTGAGCTCCCATACCTGGACGTCTTACGGATGGATCTGGGTCCAGAGTTTTGCGCATAAATTCTGTGAGGGTCTGAAGGTTTCCATCATTTAGCTCCATGGTGACCTGGAAATATGGTCATAATCAATACATTAGGCATAGTAACGGTAGTGATGGTCTAAACTGACTAGTACCATTAACTGATTGTCTTCGCTACAAATTCATGAAGTGATATTTTGACAGCAAAAAAAAAGCTAATGGTATATTCACCCGATCAAAAATATGATTGAGTAAGTCATACTAGCTAGCTATACATCACTAAAACACCAGTTACTGACAAATACTTTGGCCTAATGCTAGCAAATGTTAGCCCATCTTTGCCGTCCGACAAATTTTTCGAATCCATTTTTAAAATGACAACCTTTGTGCTCCAATGAAATTCGTTATTTCTCTCTACGTCAGACACTTTACCCACTCACAGTAAATCTAGGGAAGGACTTTGGGGGGGGTGCCGTTAGCAACTAGCTAGCAAAATTAGCATGGTACTCTGGCATGGTGATGCTGATTCAAAATACTTCCGTTTCACTAGTTTAAGTCAACTGTAGGGCAGGTTGCTTACATCTCAAATATCCAACACTTGTTTAGAGGATTTACACTTAGCTACGGAGTAGAGTAAGTAAATCACAGCAAGTTGACTTAATGACTGCGCAAGTTAGCTAGCTAGTTTGGTAGCCAACTAGCCATAGCGGTCTGGTAGGCTAACATTGCACGTCTTCTCACTACTTGTACGTTAGTAGCTAGCGAGCTGATATTGTGTTACACTTGTTTAGGCCAGATAGCCCTTTCTGCAACAATTCATTTTCTGTTTAGGGAACAGCTAACTAGATAACTAAACGTGAATAGCTACCAAGTATCGCAGTGACATTGTTCTACTAGTAAATGTTCGCTAGTTTGCTGATGCTAAATTACCCACGATGGGCAAATTAGAAACGGCTACCGCAGTTTTCCGTCTTTCTACAAGCAAGCAAGTAATGTACATTAAACTGTATCATTTGATACAGCGGTGAGATGTTATACCTTCTCTTGCTTTGAGTTGTCTCTCAGCCGGTATGTGCTGTTGTACGATTCGTTGCTGCCTGACTAACCGTAGCTTGTTTAAAGAAATCTCAAGCCACTGACTGCGCGGTATGTGTACTGGGCGTGCGCAAAAAAAGTTTGGAAAACCACGCTAGACACGCTCCTGTGCACTTGAAAGGGTGTGAATGGCATTGGCAGGTGTTCAGAACAGATGCTATGTTATTGATGAATTTATCACTATTATTGATTGATGAAGTGTGTTCACTGAGTTATAACCTCATATTCATGTCATGGAAGACCAATAGAAACAACTTAAAGAGAAGAATCAAAGTGTCTGTTGGTTCCTCTTTTCTTGTCTGGTGCCTTTGAGTCAGGACATGGCTGCCCACGAGAATGTTCCATATTGCAGCACAGATACTAAATTAGCAGTCAAGAACAAGTCCATTCTTCATTTTTTATGAAAACGTTTATCCATCACAGAGAAACATTTAATACAATAATAATGCACTTGTTAGAACAATTAAGATGCAAATACAAAACAGCTTGAACAGAGTAAGCAAGCTCATTTAACCATTCTACAAACGAATGACAACTTTAACATGACAACAACATTAACACTTTTTTAAATGAGCCTAAACCCCCTTTCCTGTCTGACAGTGTAAGGAGCAGTGGCTCAGACATTCTACAGGTTGTACGTCTGGCGGATGTTCATTGTGTCACGCAGCATCAGGTCTCGCAGACGCCACAGTGCGTCCGCCATGGTGGAATGGGCGCCCTTGCTCTTCAGCCAATGGGACGGCAGCCGGCTCTCCTGCTCTTTGGTCAGCCGCACATCTTTCTTTCGAGCTGCTCAAACATGTCCACATACACAAGGTCATCACACTCACATACTTCTGATCTTAATGCAAACATTCATCATGGGAAATTATACATGCATTCACGGTACACTTTGCAGGTGAATCGATAAATTACAATACTGTCTGTATATACATTTTTCTGTTATTCAATAAGGTAATTTACTGATAAATCAATCTCTGACATATTATATAAGTGATTTGTTGTGGTGTAAATCATTTTCTTTCAGTGAGGAGAACTCACCTGAGAGAGTTTGGTCCCACTTGCTGATGGTGGAGGACTCTGCATTGAGTCCCTCAATGTATTTCAGGTACGCCTCCGAATGCAGCAGGCGCTGGGGCTTGGGTGGCGGGGCTACAAATATGGGTGTTGAGGGCTGCTGGAGGGCAGGCTGGCCCTGTCCTGGATAGGGTGGCGGGGCCTGCTGCCCAAGACCAATCATCTAAAAAAGCATATTTTTACTTCTCATACTCAAATACAGATGTGAGTAATGATGTGAGTAATAAAATAAAAACATTTACAGTCTATGTGCTTTTCATAAATACAATTGTATAGAAGTGTAGGTTACCTGGGTTCCATAGGCTCCAGGAGCACCCGTGTTGACACCTGTAAGGAAGGCATCAACCGTCACAGAGTGCTCCAAACCACAGCTGTCAGCAGCTGGCCATCTTGGATTGTGTACTACTGACTTTACTACTGCTCTTTTAAGAGAAAGACCAATTTGGGCCATTACAGCCTCTCAGCGACAATCTGCATTCAAGGTAAGGGTACTTCAGAGAATACATGACCCTGTTGATGAATCACTCAGCGACTGAGTATCACTACAGGACCTCAGCCTACGTTACAGGTAGCCCCTCCAGTGAATTAGAGTGGCATACAGGAAGCATCTGCAGTGGCGTGGCAGGTAGGGTGGCTGTGAAAGTGCTCTTACCCGGGTATGGCATGCCAGGGAACCCGGGGATGCCTGGCATTAGATGATGATGGGGCAAGAGAGGCAACCTCATGTGATGTGGTGGCATGCCAGTCATACTAAACATGCCGTCAACTAGGTCCTGCAGCATCATGTGTGGCATATATGTACCCATCATGCCTTTGGGGAGGAGGGTATAGCAACAGATGCATGCATCAGTGCGACATGCAACTGCAACTAGCTAGCAGAGATCATGCACTAGCTAAATGACTAAACATCAATCTAGATTTAGGATATTTGATATTCCATAATCAGACATTCATACACATGTAATTCATTCACAAATCACAAGCACTACTTGAATCAGACTGATGGTAGAATGATGCTGTGAAACTGGTAAGCTTCTAAATAAATGTTGAAGCAGTGCATCATTGAAAAGAGGGGAAAGTACAGTACTAGAATAAAGATTAGTAATGAAGAAATGAAAAAGGTACAGCTTCTTATTGCAGCTCCAAGTGTCCACAGGGGGGTGCATCCCCCTCTGTTATGGGATACCTGACACGTCATGCTGGGATAAAGCAACACCATGGGGGTCGGGGGAGGAACCTCCCCCATCAGAGCCCTACTGGGGTACCTGCTCTAGGGAAAGCCAGCTGCTGGGCTGCCCTCTCCCGCTCTTGCTGCTCGGCCACTTTAGCTGCTCGCTCTGCAAACACAACAAACACACTATCACAACTTTTTGCAAGGGAATTTGCAGAGATACTACTGCAAGGGGCATTGAACAAACTACCACAGTCTAAGTACATTTGTAACATCTTTTACCCTCATACTCAGCTTTCTTGGGAGACTCCAGGTTCCTCCACTCGGTGCCCACCAGACGGCTGAGTTCCCCGAAGGAGAAGTCTGGGTGCTGGGCCTTGATGACCGCTCGCATCTCACTGCTGAACAGGATGTAGCCACTCATGTTGATCTTCCTCTTGGAGCCCTCCTTCTTGGACATCCCCTTCATGGACTTGGGAGTAGACTGCAGTCAAGTAAGGGAGAGAGTGTCATGTCATCTCTCTACTGTCATTGCTATACACACCTCCAACTGGATGGCTAAGAGGCCTTTTTCTTGAATCTCACCTTGAACATGCAAATAATTTGAGACATGTTTTGTTTCAATCAGGATGCATGCGATTCAGTTGACACGTCTTTATCAGGGTGCGACGATCTTACCAATAACTTTTGAGACAAATGTAAAAGAGCTTTACCTTCACAACATGACCACACATTTGCCCAGTGTATGTTGCTGCTCTGACCTGTGGAGGGGTGTATGGCATGTCCATGTCGCTGCCTGCCATGGGGCTCTGGAGCTGGGGTATGGAGGTGTCTCCCAGCTCCCCATCATCCTCCCCCAGGTCCTCCAACTCCTCATCTGTCATGTCGGCAAACTTGGCCTCCAGCACTGCGATCTTCCTGTCCAGCAGAGGGGATGGCTCCTTCTGGGGCACGATCAGCTTCCTGTACGGGACACGTGAAGTAGACTGCAGTTACACCTGGGTGTTGAGTTCTGTTCTACCTTAACTAAAAGGAGTGTTTTTGACTGATTCCGAACTCCCCCTTTCAGAGTCACTCAATTCTGCTTTACTACTTTGTGGAATGGTTTCTAACTATTGCTGATTATGCGACAGTATCTTGAGGCACGTAAAAAGTCAAGCCACTCACCTGAAGTAATAGATCTCGTCCTCCACCACCTTCCCAGAGAGGGAGAAGCGCTTCAGGCCCTTGAACTTCTTCATCTGTTTGTCACTCTCGATGTAGCGACTCTCACAAAGCAGAACGTCCTCCTCAGGCACTTCAGTGGGCCGGCACGAAAGGTACTCCTTGAAGGAGGACACCGCACACTTCCCTGTGGAACAAGTCAACAGAGAGGGATATAAGCATGGCACATGCCTGGTGAAATACAATCAACCCAGCACTTAAACTTGTTTCTCTTCTCAACATTTGAAAATAACATAGCATATCATCAACCCAATAATAGGGTCTGTCAAAAGGTGACTATGTCAGGGCAGAGAGAATACCTATGATACAGGTCATGGGGCATGACTCCTCCAGGTTGCTAAGGAACACTTCCTTCTTATAGAACATCCTAGTGGGCTCGTGTTCTGTCTCCTCTGGGTGGATGAAAATGGGCCCAAAGAAGTAGGCCGCTCCGTCCCGCATCCACATCTTCTCAATCCTGGCAGATAAAAATAAAACCTACTTTATTCAAGTAAATAAATAATCACTATATATCAAGCAACATCCCATTTTGGTAATTGTGTCTGTAGACTTGTATTTACCCTACCTGCCTACTCGGTGGCGCACTAGTCCATGTGAGCGAATATATATGCAGTCTCCCACTTTCAGCCAGGTGTCATTGTAGCAGAGCTGCTCATAGTACTGGCAGCCTGGCTCCCCATTGGTCATGTCCAGGATTACATCCTCCCTCTCCTACACATACACACGCAGTATGGTTGTCTTTGTTTGCACTCTGTTGGATCACATATTAATCCAATTTAATCTCATTCCAATTGCCCAAGATTTTCTAACCACTCACCTTATCCATAGTGTCCAAGGCTTTGCCCTCTTCTTGTATCTCTGCAGGCTTCTCTTCTTCTTGCTTAGGGGCAAACATGGATGCAACCCGGACTACAGGCAACGGTACGCCCCGAGGGACAAACCTAACGGAGCTCAGGGGCATGGTCCACATCTTGATCTTCTTGAAGGACTTGGTCTTGGCTGAGTAGCGAGACTCACAGACATACACATCGTCTGCCCTGAAGCCCTCTGGGTGAAGCTTAAAGTAGTCCTGGGATCAATTACAAAACAAAAGCCAAGGCCAGTGATTCACTTGAAACGTTTTAAGCTTCAACCATATTAGAAAGAGCTGGAACATGAAAATGGAAATAGAAAAGAGCTTAGTACCTTAACGAACATGACAACACATTTGCCCAGTATCTTGCTGACAGGAATCTTGTTGAAGTAGTCGCTCTTGAAGACCTCCTTCTCCAGGAACTTGCGTGTAGCGAGATGGAAGGTTTCATTCGGCCTGTAGAACCAACAGCCATACAGCCACTTCTCACCTGGAATGGGGAGGGAAGTACACAGAGCAATACTATTACAAAAGGACAGTACAATTGATTCATCATGTGTGCATGCTTTTTGAAGCAGTCAAACTGAACACATATACAGCAAAAGGAATGATTGAATGTGACAAGTCAGACCATTTCCACAACAAAATGTAAATAGAATACAGAATCACTACTAATGCTTTTCAGTAGTGGTTGTGCAAAGCAACCAACCTGCATCATCCTGCCACAGGCGCTCAATGCAGACGATATGCGGCTGCAGGTTGGGCTCAGCAGGCTCCACGTACACATAGTCTCCCACGTGGTACATGCTGTCTTTGAAGCTGCAGTCCTGGCTGTAGGTACGCTGGAGACCAGACTGCCACGCCCCTCCAGCAGGGTCCTCACTCTTCTCAGCTTCTGTGGGTTCACAACTCAACTCAGTTAATCAGTCAGTCAATAAATACTATTTCATAGGGGCATAATGATGACTAAAGCCCTATAACTGATTCCACTGGGTAAGTGTTGTTGACACATTTGATGGTTGAATAGGTATATCTATCTGCCTTGCTACAAGTTGCTAGGTTCAGAGTGTCAGTGAGAGCATACCTTTTTTCTCCTCCTCCCTCTTGAGCTTGTCCTCCTCTATCTCCTTGGGCAGCTTCTCTTTCTTCTCCTTCTCCACGTCGCTGTGCAGGTGTTTGGAGGTGTAGCTGAGGGCGGGGGTGAGCAGGATCTCTCCATTCTTACACAGCTCATCTCGGATCCGGATGAAGAACTGCTGCAGCTCCACCGCATCCTCAAAGATCTCAGAGTCCGTCCTGGAGTGACAATCACATATACTTCAAATATCTCTCCCAGGGTAATTTCATAGGATGTTCTAACTGTCAAATGCACAGAAAGCTCTATGGTTGATATTACCCAAATATTGCAGAGAGAAAATAAAAGAGAAAATGGCAAACACTGTTTCCTAATTGTGCCCCACCTGTGCATGCGCCTGGCCTTCTCCAGCACCTCAAACATGTGATCCTGGAACACGTCCAGTCTCTTGTAGCGTCCCCGGTCCACGTTAGCTCTGATGATTTCAAAGTTGAGCGGCGGTCTGTCGGGGCTGCTGGGGTCAGTAGCGGGGATCTCAGCCAGCGAGTCGCTGTAGCAACGCCCCTCGTCGTCCTGGTGACCAAGCACGGAGACGAAGAGGCTGCGGATGAGCTCCTGGATGAGGCGGGCCACGTCGGGCACATGGGCGTCCTCGCCTCCTTCCAGGTCCCGACGGGTCTCCAGCAGAACACGGTGCAGCACAAGAGCGTCGCGGTAGATCAGAGACTCTGGCTCGTTGTAGGTGCAGGCATTGTTGAACATCAGCACCAGGTCCTCCACTAGCGCGTCCACATCCTGGTACTTGTTGGCCAGCATGTGGCTCCTGACCTTTTCCATGTCCACGGGCTTCTTGATGGCGATGTAGTAGTTGGGCAGTTCGGCGCGCGACGGCAGCCGCAGGAAGATGGTGCTGAGGCGGCGGCCACGCTTGTCTGTGAAGTTCTTCACCGCCTCGTACAGCTCGTTCAGCTTCTGCTGCAGGGGGGTCAGGTACTTGGACTTCTTAGGCGTGATGCCACTCTTCCCTGGAATTACAGAGGGTGGTGTGCGTATTATTATTTTGGGGATGAAATGATCATGCGAAATGACTAGACACAAATGACATCCATGTACTGTATCTGAATTATTTAAGCCAAAATGTCAGCAACGTACTTATTTTCAACTTTGGTGACATGTCATCATCGTCAGGCGTTGGGCCAAGATCCCTCCGTTTGTCTTTTATGACTTTCTCCAGGACGTTGGCATCGTTATAGACCTGGAACAACGCCAAGTGTTCAGTGGCAAAATTGAGGGGCATTTAGAGCCATTGCTGCACTGCATACTGCTGACATTATGGAAATGTTATGTCTATCTTAGAAATCATGATTCATGATTAAAGGTAAGACACTAGTACGTTACTGCTAAATAATCTAGTATGCACACTTCGTTGCCCTGAGTCTGACCCGTTGGCCTATCACCTGTGAGCCCTCCTCATTGTAGTGGCGTGCGTTGCGGAACATGAGCTTCATGTCCTCCAGCAGAGCGTCCTCCGTCATGTACTTCTCAGAGCGGATGTTGTGGTCGATGATCCTCAGGTCCACGGGCTCCAGGATGATCTTGTAGTAGTCCGGGTAGTCCTTCTTGGAAGGCTTGATCATGAAGAGCTCACAGAGCCTCCGGCCTGTGCCCATCTCCCGGGCCTCCGTCACTGCGGAGTACAGGGCCTTCATCCGGTTCTTCTTGGTGTTCTTCTTATGGCTGGTGGTCACAGGGGTGTGGGTTAGTTAAAAGAAGGAAACATTGCCTTGAAGGATCAATAAAAAACAATGCAATGATATTGTGGCCAAAACAATCATTTTATAAACCAAAAGTACAGGGACTTTTTTGCAGATGTAGCCTGGCATTTACTATTACCTCTGCTGAGAAGGTTAAATAAGAAGTGCGTACCTCTTCCTCTTAGTGCTGCCAGTATCAGACATGGTAGAAGAGAGCATGCTGTCCCCGTCCATGCTGTCGTCCTCCCTCCTCAATAGCTCTGTTCTCTTTAGCTAGGAAAACCACACACACACACACACACACAATATCAACCAGCTGCTCTTCCTCCCACACATTCATGAATATAAACTACCACCTCTAACTCTCCCCATCTCTCTCTTTAACATATCTCCACTTACACAAAAGTAGTGCACTCAGACATAAAAGCCATCATGGTTTGGCAGGTCCACTATTTCATCTTCTATCTTTTGATAAGTACAACATGTAACTATCCACCAAATAAATGATTACAACCAAGTACAGTACATAGAGAACACTGCCCAAGACACTATTGCATAGTAACACAGATGTGAGTCAGACCTAATCAATGTTTAAAGGTCCAGTACAGACAGAGACAGTGAGTCAGACCTAATCAATGTTTAAAGGTCCCATACAGTCATCCTATTTCCCAAGTTAAAATAGCCTTTGAATGACCAAAACATCACCCATAATATTTTTACACTATTAAAATGCTCAGATTTGAAGAAATTGTACCTTCTATCAACTATCAGGTAGCCTGAAAGAACAGGCTGAGTGGGCGGGGAGCTTATATTCATGAGCTCGCCTTGACTGACAGTTCTTTGAAACAACCTTGTGGTCATTGCCAGGTAACAAGGTAAATAATGGGCCATGACATTGATGACAAGATAAACAATGGGTCACATGTCATTTCGAGCCTAAATAGTATCCCACTGGGCACACACTGGTTGAACCAATGTGTAATATTCGTTGAATTGACATCGGTGCCCAGTGGGATGCCTCAACCCATTTTCTCTGCAAAATGCTCTCATGGTCAACAGAGCTGATCATGGACTGTTGGATATCAGACAAACAGCAGAAATACACAATTGCATTTCTATTGTTTTGTAAATAATTACAGAATTTATTCTGTAATTATTTACAAAACAATAGAAATGCAATTGTGTATTTCTGCTGTTCACTGATACGCTTCTTCACAATAATTAGTAATTACATGAAAAAAAGCATACAATAAGTGTACTGGACAATTTATTGGTGCCTCTGCATTAGCATTATAAATGACAATATGTTCAGAATTGTACGCATTGATCAGACATTTATTTATTTACAATAGGCCAGCATTGCCTAAATATTGATCAACATGAACACTCATGAGAAATAAAGGCGAGAAATAATGGTGTGACATCATTTGACATAACAAAAAGTATTAGAGCCATAAGCCTAATTTAGTCACCTGGCCGCCCTACAGTGTGTAGGACCCAGTGATTCGTGCAATTTGTAACACTCCCGACCGAATGCTTGAAAAAAAACACATGTACAAGTGAATTACTTAGGCTCTAGGAAATACAACCAACTACAGAGATTGATAGGAAGCGTGAGAGGAGGGGGAACCATGTACCACGCTTCAATTAAGCAGGCTTAAGTCACCCACAAGATTGAAGCGGGAGACAAATTCAGCCATGGCCTCCTTGTCAGGCCTCTCACACTGGGCAGACAGGGGTCCTGGGATGGACAGCTCACACAGCTTCCCCACATACGGCGCTGGTTCAAGGATGACCTCGTTGAAGAGGAGATCCAGGAGCCTGTCTACGTAGCCTGTATTGTTTTTGAAAAGGGAAATGTTTGTTAAATGGGTAGTGAATTTCATTTCCTTTTATTTACTGTTCTGAGTTATAATGCTATAAATTCATTGATGAAGTGATCTACTCATTCTACAATGTGTTTTTTGGTGTTTTTGAAGTACTGAATTTGATATATGCAATATTTGGTAGTGCACCTTTTTTGAAACTTTTCTATGCCTGAAATGCTCAATTGATTTTAAATGAATAACTATAACTTACAGTATGTTGGGTCTGTCTTCACAGGCTTCACAGCATACCCCCCTTCTTTGCCTTGGGAAAGCTGATTTGTATTACAGCATTCCTGATGCAGTGGTTGCCTGGGAAGCTGTGCAGAAGGAGTGGATGTTGAATTTTCTAGAATGTCTATCATGACAGCTTGATGATAGTGGAAAGACAAATGGAGAGGGAATTAGCCTGTAAAACAACAACCCACACAATGGAATGGCAAAATGTGATTTTCAGGGGTAAATTACAAATACTATACACACCGTAACTCCTTAGTGGACAACCTTCCTTCGTGCCAGCTGTGCGCTGGCAGTTCTAAGACTCAATGTTGGGGGCTTAGGGATGGAAAAACCAAAACCATATAGTGACTATCAGGTGTGTTATGGAAAATATATAATTCACAAGTCAAAGCAGTCACAGCGCATTATCTAACGTTAGACCCTCGATCCCCCCAAAATGTTGGCTACCGTGTCAGACTCATCAAACTCTAATACTTACATCATGGTCAGCGCTTGCAAGATCCACTGTCAATGATGGTACAGAATCCGTCTTCAGGATTAGCTTCCTGGCAAGACCTATCGAATGTTCTCCCCAATTGATAAAGTAACTTCACACTAAATGTGCACTGCACACGCGTGACATGATCATAATTTTCGGTGCAGCCTGTCCACCCGAAATGAAAAGCAGCCATTGCTGTCAGATGTCTTCATAAAAATAGTGTAAGTTTAATTTTACACTATGGAATCCAGTCACAACAGTGTGCTTTTGACGGCATGCTGGTAAGTAGATTGCTCGTTAACAGTCACACCACAGATTAAAGGTTACCAGTATCTTTGGTTGTATGTTCTGCGTAGGCGCACATGTGATGCCGGTTTTAAGGCGGTACATATTTAAATGAGTTAGGATGATAAGACGCTACCTTTATATGACGTTGCATAAAGCCGGAAGTGAATCCTTGGTAATGCCTGCCTCCTGAATCCAAGTGTTTGACACGTAGAGAGGGGACCAGTAACTTTATGATCAAACTTGATCAATGTACCAGCTACAGTCAGTTTTCATACTACTTTGAACTGGTTCCATTCAAATATCATCCAATTTGATGAAAAACACGATTTTCAATGTCTAGGACCTATAACACCAGAGAGGCCTGAGAGACCAGATTGCCTAAGCAGCAGTACCATCTCATTGTTAGTTAATACTCCAGCAATGTTACACCCAATAATCACCATAGGATATTTTACAGCCCACTAAAAACCATACAGATGCTGATACAGAACTACAGCAAAGCTTGGGTTTGAACTTGAGTTTCAGCATTGGCAGCTCATACACCCACTGACCTGCTGAATGTGCTGGAGTTTCAGCACACGCTTATAGATAGAGGAATGAGGCACATTGTAGCGCTTGGCATTCTCAAACATCAGAGTGAGGTCGGCGTCGAGCTGATCAACACTCTCATACTCGTTGTTCTTCATCTTGTTCCTGTGTGTGGGGAATTAAGGGCTCTCACATTTGGAAAAGGATAGGGTAGAAATACACTGTACAGCTCATGCCACGTCATGCCACACAAAACATAGAGCAACTGATTTGAGAAAATTATGAAGCCTGAATAAAATGTTCAAGACATACACTACCGGTCCAAAGTTTTAGAACACCTACTCATTCAAGGGTTTTCCTTTATTTTTACTCTTTTCTACATTTTAGAATGATAGTGAAGACATCAAAACTATAAAATAACACATATGGAATCATGTAGTAACCAAAAAAACTGTTAAACAAATCAACATGTATTTTTTATATTTGAGATTCTTAAAATAGCCACCCTTTCCCTTGATGACAGCTTTGCACACGCTTGGTATTCTGTCAACCAGCTTCATGAGTTAGTAACCTGGAATGCATTTCAATTAACAGGTGTGCCTTGTTAAAAGTTAACTTGTGGAATTTCTTTCCTTTTTAATGCGTTTGAACCAATCACTTGTGTTGTGACAAGAAGATATCCCTATTTGGTAAAAGACCAAGTCCATATTATGGCAAGAACAGCTCAAATAAGTAAAGAGAAATGACAGTCAATCATTACTTTAAGACATGAATGTCAGTCAATACAGAACATTTCAAGAACTTTGAACATTTCTTCAAGTGAAGTCGCAAAAACCATCAACCGCTATGATAAAACTGGCTTTCATGAGGACCGCCACAGGAATGGAAGACTCAGAGTTACCTCTGCTGTAGACGATAAGTTCATTAGAGTTACCAGCCTCAGAAATTGCAGCCCAAACAAATGCTTCACAGAGTTCAAGTAACAGACACATCTCAACATCAACTGTTCAGAGGAGACTGCGTGAATCAGGCCTTCATGGTCAACTTTCTACAAAGTCAAAGAAACCACTACTAAAGGACACCAATAATAAGAAGAGACTTGCTTGGGCCAAGAAACACAAGCAATGGACATTAGGCCAGTGGAAATGTGTCCTTTGGTCTGCAGTCCAAATTTTTGATTCCAACCGCCGTGTCTTTGTGAGACACAGTGTGGGTGAACGGATGATCTCCGCATGTGTATTTCCCACCGTAAAGCATGGAGGAGGAGGTGTTATGGTGTGGGGGTGCTTTGCTGGTGACAGTGTCTGTGATTTATTTAGAATTCAAGACGCACTTCAACAGCATGACTACCACAGCATTCTGCAGCGATAGGCCATCCAATCTGGTTTGGGCTTAGTAGGACTATCATTTATTGTCAATGACCCAACACACCTCCAGGCTGTGTAAGGGCTATTTTATCAAGGAGAGTGATGGAGTGCTGCATCAGATGACCTGACCTCCACAATCCCCCGACCTCAACCAAATTGAGATGGTTTGGAATGAGTCGGACCACAGAGTGAAGAAAAAGCAGCCAACAAGTGCTCAGCATATGTGGGAACTCCTTCAAGACTGTTGGAAAAGCATTCCAGGTGAAGCTGGTTGAGAGAATACCAAGAGTGTGCAAAGCTGTCATCAAGGGAAAGGGTGGCAACTTTGAAGAATCTCAAATATCAAATATATTTTGATTTGTTTAACACTTATTTGGTTACTACATGATTCCATATATGTTATTTCATAGTTTTGATGTCTTCACTATTATACAATGTATAAAATAGTAAAAATAAAGAAAAACCCTTGAATGAGTAGGTGTTGTAAAACTTTTGACCAGCAGTGTACATCTTGAAGACCAGATGAGGTAAATCACACTTGCATGAATTTGTTTCAAATAACCTATTTTGTGGAACAGCACAATTTGCCATTTATTTAGCAGAGGTCCTTCCAATGGCTGGCCTACCTAATCTGGTGCAGGGAGATGGGCTGGCTGATCTGCTGGAAGTAGTCTGGGTAGTCTTTCCTGGAGGGCAGCTGGAGGAAGGGCTCGGAGATGAGCTGGCCCTGGCTGTTCCTGCCGCCACGCACAGCCTCGTACAGCTGGAAGATGGGGTTACTCATGTCCATGCTGTGGTGCATGCTCTCTGCCTCTGACTCCCCCTCGTCATAGTGGACAGACCCTGGGCAATGAGAGACACAACTGATTCAGACAAGATGAAGTCTGAAGTATTCTGACAAACCCTCATACGCCAGTTTACTTTGCACTGCAATGTCCCCTCTGTTCTTATATGTTCCTCCAAAACAGCTAAATTAGTGAAGTGAAGACCAATGAGACGTACCAGCCAGAATGCCATCGTCATCACTATCATACTGAAGAGCCATGGTAATAGCCGAGAGCCGGTCTCCCTGGGCTGACCTTCTGTTCCTGACACACACACAGCTGTTTAACTCATGGAAAAATGCTTCTAAATGTTGCATGTTGTTTGTTTGACTCGTAAAGTCTACTTCTACCATGTCTATGGTGTTACTTGCCTGATGCGAATACTGGACTTGATTGGCTCAGCATGCTCAATTTCTGTCTTTCTCTGTGCAAAGACCTTTTTGATGGTGTTAGCATCCTTAAATGAATAAGAATGAGAGAGTTATAACAAACAAAACTGACATAGAATTCTGACTCAATTCTGAATGCATACCTTAAAAACTTGTGACCCAGGCTCATTGTACATTTTGGCATTCTTAGCCAGAAGATCTATGTCTTTTGCCATGGCACCAACACTTCTGTAGTGGCTCATCTAAAAAAATAAATAGACCAGTGATTTACTGTACGCACACTGTAGTGTTACTTTAACCCCTTACAGTACATTCAGTCAGATGGTTGGGTAGCATACCTGTATCTTCTGGGCAATGATTTTCAGATCTATTGGGTCCTTTATTATGGCATAATAGTCTGGGTATTGCTGAGGGGAAATAAATCAAACTATAATATATAAATATTAAATCACAAAAACATGCAAAGGCCACAGTTTCGGAGATAATTGTTCTATTACCACTTTAGAGGGCAGTTTCTGGAATAGATCACTGACTAGATGCCCTGAGGGCTCGGAGAATGTCACCACAGCATCCAGCAGCTGCTCAAGGACCTCCTTCAGGCAATTGGGTGCATTCTGTCATTCAAAGTAAAACACAGTCATAAGAAACACTTACAATTCAACAGAGTGAACAGATATCTTCCATTTATTTGCCATTTTGTGATATGTTTTGAGGGTTTACATGTACTACATGTGTGACAGGGTAGTCATCATGTAATAAAATAATTTTCATGCTACATCGGAAGTACTGGTGTTACCTCATCCTCATTTGACCCTCCTGGATTATTTTGTGCATCGTCCCCGTCCTCATCATCGTCATCATAATCCCCCCGCTGAACAAACTCATTCTTGGTACGCAGGTAGAGGTCCCACAGCTTACAGGCTGCTCTGTACTCTGGAGAATCCGACTACAGACATGCAACACATTCCCTTCCATTTGGTTAATTCCTGGTTTTAGGCCCGAGACAGGGCATTTATTATGAAAACTCCTTCATACAAAACATGCCTTGTATCAAATCAAATGTATTTATATAGCCCTTCTTACATCAGCTGATATGTAAACATGATTTGTCTCGCCTAAAGAATCCAGTAAATGTGTTTGTTATTAAAGGGGGAGATACATTACCTTGTAGTATGCCTTTGCATTGTTGAATAAGAGCTGAAAGTCAGCCGTTATCTGCTCCACATCATCATACTCCTCCATCTTCAGCTTCTGCTGGATCTTCATCATGTCAATGGGCTGAGTCACAACGTCATAGTAATCCGATTGATTCCTTCAACACAGAAAACACAATAGATAATTTAATGAGGCTTATGTTCGTATTAATGGAAACTTTTTTTTTTTACCCATTCTATGTTAACCATCCTCTTTACCGTCTCTTGGGTGCTCTTATGAACAGCTCACATAACATTCTTCCCTGGTCATCCTTATAATCTCTGATTGTGTTGTACAATTCATGGCATACTGCAATCTGGAGGCAAAACATAGTAGATGAATACAAAACAATACAGGAAACAACAATGTTTATGAACACTCAAAAACTACACATGGGTTTGACTTGTGACTGTGGATTTAGAGTTCACAAAATTCAATAATTCATTTTTGGGGCAGCCATTATCCGAAAGGCATTACCGGAGAAGTCGAGTACACACAATATATTTGAATCGGAATGCAACGTTTCCACACAAAAAAAGCTGTTAACTGAACTTACTGGATCAACAGTGGGAATGTTTGAGGTTCTTCTCCTTTTCCGACCTACCGAAGATGCTGAGGATGAAGGCTGTCCATCGTCAAAGTCCCCCCCACTGACACTACTAGAGGGGGACGTAGCCCTTCTCCTTTTTGAGCCCATGAGTCTAATACCTGGAAAGAAAAAGGAAAAATAACTACAGCATTTTAAGTCAATTTACCTAAAATGTGACAAATATTGTGGTAATATTGTATTAACATTATCATCAAAACGGCGCTAACCCTGCTTCAACGCCATTACCTAGAATATAATAAAGGCCCTGATCAGTGTTTAGTGGTCCTCATTCGACGACTCTTCACTGTCAGATGAGGAGAGCAGTTGGGTGCTGATTTGACAGATGTCTGGGATAAAGCAGCTGTAGCCTAATGTGGTAATTTTATTCCAAATTTGCTGTGTCATCATTAACACTACTGGCAGATGAAAACATTCTTGTTTCTCTTTTGCTGCGAGATGACAGAGCCGTTGTGGCATTAATGACTTTACAGACAACAATGGTAAATCTTGCTTGCTAGCTGGCTAACA
Organism: Salmo salar; assembly: GCF_965601325.2. NCBI lineage: Eukaryota > Metazoa > Chordata > Actinopteri > Salmoniformes > Salmonidae > Salmo > Salmo salar. The sequence continues at coordinate 66,022,579 of NC_138302.1, read as the reverse complement.
GTAACGTTACCTGGCTGGCCTCCTCAGCATCAATTACGGCAAGCTAGCTAACGTTAGCTAGCTAACGCTACCCATCATCTCCAGACACACAAAGACAATGCTGTGAATAAGTAACTAAATACTTGACCACGCTGATCAGTGAATAGTAATCGTTCAAAACTGCAAGATATTACCTTTAGTCTCGTACAAACCTTAATCTGTAGAAGAGAATGCAAACCATTCGCGAAAGCAGACAATTTTGAGAGAAAAAATTGGTGTGAACCTAGCAGCAGTGAAGACAAAGCCGATCACTTCCGTTATAAACTTCAAAATAAAATCTCTGATTGACTCGAATTTTACTTTAATGCTTTGATCAATTCTAATCATTTTAGGCTGCATTTACACAGTAAGCCAAATGTTGATATTTTGCACAATCAGATCTGAAAAGATCTGATATGAAACGACCTGATGTGATTGGTCAAATGACCAATTAGTGGGAAAAAATATCAGAATTGGGCTGCCTGTGTAACCTCAGCCAAAGACCACAATCGGCCTAGCTTTTATTTTGACTATAGTAGTAATTTTAGACCAAATCAAAGATTATCGGTTGTGTACACACATTACCCAATGTTATTGCAGTTGCAGCGAAATGTTTGTGTTTCTAGCAACAACAGTAATACTTAGCAATAAAAAATAATACATTATCCAGAATCATTTTCTAAAATAAGGTATATAGGATGAGCCATGACTAGAATACAGTATATACATATAAAGTGGGTGAAACAGTATGTAAACATTATTAAAGTGACCAGTGTTCAATGACTCTATGTCCATGTACGTAGAGCAACAGTCTCTAAGGTGCAAGGTAAAGTACAGTGGTGGCCGGCTACAACAGTGACTAAGGTTCAGGGCAGGGTACTGGGACGACAATCTGCCTAGCTTTTATTTTAACTATTTTAACACTTATAGACCACAGTGGATAAAATGGCATTGACAAGGGAACCTGATACAGTCATAATTAGATCAGCACTCCGACTCTGAGACGCATCCCATGTGCTCAAAACAGGGACACTCAAATCAAGAGGTTTTTTGGGGGGCTTTTATTTTGACAGTGAATTCCAAAAGTCACTTTTTAATTGTTACTAGCTGTTGCTTATTTTTGCCAGTATACAAGACAACAGCCACAATTACATATTGCATAAATGAAAAATGTTCTAGAAAGAAAATAAAAGGTTTTCTTTCATCAATGCAATCTAATGGGAATGGAAACTAGAGTGCAAAAGCAGACTTAATCAGACTTTTTTTTTGTATTTGTATGGTCCAAAATCACTTACTGGAAAATGCATGAGAGGAAACTATGTTTTAGGCCCCAAACATTCCATTCTCCCATCGGTGATCCTCTGCTACTATACTGCTTTTTGTATATAGAGGATTCCCAACACCTTTGTCTCCTACCTCGGGTCTTCAGATGTTTGAAGAACGTCACAGAGAATATGATACCTGTTTGGCTGTTCAACATCTAGACAGCAGTGTAGTATTGTTGTTATAAAACCATATGCACAGATTTATTTTGTTTATGTCACTCCTAAACCTCAGCTACAAACCTGAGGTTTGTACGAAGCCTTTGCCCTAGGTCAAAAATACTGTATATTTTATCTTCAACCTTTGCCTAGCCTCGAACAACCGCTAGCGCGCACTGTTGTTGTTGTTCTGAAAAATTCAGCCCTGTTTACATTAGTGGCTACTGATAGAGTTTCTGTATCCCAATTAGCACATCCTGAAACTATGGATATTTCTGCGTTTGTGCAGGATTTTTCTTTACATAGCTGAGTGCCCACTCTGCTGCCTACGTAGCTGTTGTGCTGAGTGCTCTGTTGCCACTACGCTCCCCCCTCCTAGATCGGCTTTGTCTGTTCATTAGTGTAGCCTAAAAACTTCATGTTGTACACAAAACTGTTCGAACTATTGCCTTCCATGCCTCAGCAAGCATAAGCGTGATTTCATTTCCTTTTTTTCAGGAGGGGAGTTGGCTACATGCCAGTGGAGGCTGGTAGGAGGAGCTATAGGAGGACAGGCTCATTAATGGCTGGAATGGAATAAATGGAGCAAAGTCAAACATGTGGTTTTCATACGGTATGTTGGATGTGTTTGATACCATTCCATTAATTCCATTCCAGCCATTACAATGAACCCGTTCCCCTATAGCTCCTCCCACCAGCCTCCACTGCTACATGCAGCTATTTAAGGGAAAAGAAAAGGAAAGACCAAGTCAGTTGTACAACTGAATGCCATCAACTGAAATGTGTCTTCTGCATTTAACCCAACCCCTCTGAATGAGAGAGGTGCGGGGGGCTGCCTTAATCGACGTTCACATCTTTGGCACCGTTTACGTTTTACACAAAATACCTTATTGGCATGTTCGTACAAACTTTGTTGTTGCGAGATCAGCAGCAGGAGGAGTATGCAGGTCGGCAGGCTAGCCAGCAATCTGAAGCTATGGGAGCTGCAGGCCGTAAGCAATGGCGGGAGAAGAAGAATATTGGGACAGGGACACAGAAAGGTGGATTTCTGAGGAGGAATGGAGAGGAAAAAATAGGAAGAAGAGGTTGAAGAGAATGAGGAAAGCAGAGGTTGGATTTGAATTTGAGGCAGATAGCAATAAAAATTGAGATGGGGTGTCGAAGAAGATTGGTGTCAAGCACAAACGGGGTGAGCCGTGTGCAAGAACAAGTTCTTTGGGTGAAATGGAAGTGAATGAGGGCAAATTAAGTGAGGTGGAAGGTGTGGTGGAGACCTTGGAGTGCAAGCCAGTCATCGATGGGCATGATAAAGAAGAATCTGGTCCAGTTGGAGGGACATTTTTGGAGAAAGTCCTTACCCAGTGGTGAGAGTGGGGAAACAGATGAGTCATTGTCAGTCCTTTTGAGTTTTGAGTCTGAGTTTTTACCTGACAAAGTTATGCTAGGATATAATAGTTACCCTGTTAGAGCTTTTGTGCCGAATTCATTGTGACGTTTCAGGTGCAACATTTATGCTCATGTCACAGCAGTGTATTTGTAGGAGGGAGATTCCAAGATGTGGGAAGTGTACAGGAGGGAATTGGACAGAGGACTGTGTAGTTTCGGTGGATAAAGTTGTTTGTGTCTACTATAGGGGTGCCAATGTTGCTGGGATTCGGAAGTGTCTGGTGTCAGGTGGAGGTGGCCAGAGTCAGAGTAGTGCATAAGTTGTCGTAGGCTGAGGCGGTGAAGTAAGTAGAGGAGCATGGGTCAAGGGTGAGGGCCAGAGAGGATATTTGTGAGTAGTGGACCTGTGCCAGCACAGAGGGATAAGCCAACAAGTGATATATGCTTCAGTAACTGTACCTCAGAAATGGAATGTAGATCACATTGAACTTGCCCATTATCAGAACTTGCCCCTTGTCAGACTCTTTTTACCGGTCCGGATACATGCTTGGCTGCCTAAAACATTCAACTGCCCAGAGGTGGAACGCAGCAAGACACAGGGTGCGTTTGAATAGTAAGACAAAAGCAACAGATTGTAGATGAATGTCAGGGAGGTGCATCTGTGACAGCCGACAGTCGGACACTAATGTGGTTTTCCAGCAGCAAGGCTCAAATCAACATGGCAGTGTTGCCATTGTTTATAAAAGTTTTTCTTTATAATGTCGAAATAAACATGGCTCCAACCCCCATATCAGTATAACATACTCACAAACTGAAGTCATATGTTTAGGCCTACATTATACAATCAGTTAGTGACAGAGAGACTCAAATATTACATTCATATCCACTGTATATATGCGTCGTGACAAAGTTGGTTCCTGTTTCAGTCATGTCTTTGGTCACTTTCGCGTAGTCAAACAAAAACACACTAATGATTGGTTAACAATAGATCCTCCCACATGCAGGTGATGGCTGCAGAATGAAGTTGGTAAAGAGCAAGTTCACAAACTTGCAGTCAAAACTTAATGACCTTTGTTTGATTACATGATTTTTGTAAAGTTCATGCAGTTGACATTTAGACCGAAGACAGTGCGGGATGAAGATAGGAAGAAACTGATTCTCCAATAGAAATCCCCGATAACGCTTGTAGGCGATGTCATGGCGATGTTGGCTAGTTAAGCTCATGCACAGAAATACGCAATCGGGTCTAACAGTCATCTTGTGCTGAACTGCACATGTGCAGGCCGTCAAATCAAAAGGCACTCCTGCGATATAAATTAAAACATGTCAATTGGTCACTTTCACGAGGTTGGAGTAATAACATGTTCAGCTACTTAAGACATTTGCGTGAATCTAGGTTGTGCCTTTGGATTTAAGAAAAATTATAACTAAGGAAGAATTTTTCACTTCTCTCATTGACTTCTCAAACCACAAACCCCAGCCTGCTTGGTCTGTTTCACATATATTCCCGGAAGTCTCACGATGTTGTGCCTTTGGGTTTAGAAACTCTGTGTGTAGGTGCAAGTTGGACAAATTTTAAACCCATAATGGTCACCGACTTGACAAAAGTGATCCACTCAAACGCGCCCACAGACAGGCAGTTTAATTAGTAATTGAATGTTATTTTTTCATCATTGTAAACATTGGCTAAACTGTGCAGAAAGCAGACAGGGAGTCAAGTAGTGTTATTTTTTTCAGGAACTACGATATGGCAGCAACTATAAAGATTAGCCTACGTCATCACACAAAATGTGTCCAAAGTGTAGGGACTGTGCCCTACTTGTGCAACTGCAATATCCCTTACAACAGACAGACAGGAGAAGCCTGTAGCCTTCATAATATGTTTTGGAATGTTCCTTCAAATCTCAGCAGGGTTTTTATTTCAGCTGTTCAGATATATGAGGCGGAGACACGGCACGTTTGAGTGGTAAGGTGAAAGTAGCCGACTGTAGACAGAAGTCGACTTTGGGGACAGCAAGTCGGACAACTTCTGCTGTTTCTATGAAAAGAGACAATGGAAGATATGGCATTCGCCTTTGTTATTGCTGATGAAGCTGATATGGAAAAAATATATATTGACATATATTTTAACAACATGTATGTAAATGTATTTACGTACATGTAAATTACAGCTATCTAAATGTATGTGTAAGCCTTATACAGTGAACAAAAATATAAAGGCAACATGCAACAATTACATTTGTTTTACTGAGTTACAGTTCATATAAGGAAATCAGTCAATTGAAATAAATTAATTAGGCCCTAATCTATGGATTTCATATGACTGGGAATACAGATATGCATCTGTTGTTTGCACATATCTTTAAAAAAAGTTATGGGCGTGGATCAGAAAATCAGTCAGTATCTTGAGTGACCACCATTTGCCTCATGCAGCGCGACACATCACCTTCTAATAGAGTACATCAGGCTGTTGATTGTGGCCTGTGGAATGTTGTCCCCCTCCACTTCAATGGCTGTGCGTTTTTGCTGGATTTTGGCAAGAACTGGAAGATGCTGTCGTACACATCGATCCACAGCATTACAAACATGCTCAATGGGTGACTTGTCTATTGAGTATGCAGGCCATGGAATTATGTACAGATCCTTGTGACATGGGCCCGTGCCTTATCATGCTCACACAAGAGGTGATGGCGGCAGATGAATAGCACAACAATGGGCCTCAGGATCTCATAACGGTATCCCTGTGCATTCAAATTGCCATTGATAAAATGCAATTGTGTTCATTGTCCATAGTTTATGCCTGCCCATAGCATAACCCCACCACCACCGTGGGGCACTTTGTTCACTATGTTGACATCAGCAAACCGCTAGCCTACACGATGCCATAAACGTTGTCTGCCATCTGCCTGGTACAGTTGAAACTGGGATTAATCCATGAACAGCACACTTCTCCAATGTGCCAGTGGCCATCGAAGGTGAGCATTTGCCCACTGAAGTCGGTTAAAACGCCAAACTGCAGTCAGGTCAAGACCCTGGTGAGGACGACGAGCACGCAGATGAGCTTCCCTGAGACGTTCTGACAGTTTTTGCAGAAATTCATTGGTTGTGAAAACCCACAGTTTCATCAGCAGTCCAGGTGGCTTCGTCTCAGACGATCCTGCAGGTGAAGAAGCCGGATGTGGAGATCCTGGAGTCAGCATGCCAATTGCACGCTACCTCAAAACTTGAGACATCTGTGGCATTGTGTTGTGTGACAAAACGGCACATTTTAGAGTGGCCTTTTATTGTCCCCAGCACAAGGTGCACCTGTGTAATGATCATGCTGGTTAATCAGCGCCTTGATATGCCACACTTGTCAGGTGGATGGATTATCTTGGCAAATGATAAATGCTTACGAATAAGAATGTAAACAAATGTGTGCACAAAATTAGAGAAATAAGGTTTTTGTGGGGTATGGAACATTTCTGGGATCTTTTATTTCAGCTCATGAAACATGGGACCAAAAATGTACATGTTGTGTTTATTTTTTCGTTCAGTATATGTACATACACTGAGTGTACAAAAAATTAAGGACACCTTCCTAATATTTAGTTGTACCACCCCCGCCCATCTTTTTTGCCCACAGAAGAGCCTCAATTCTTGGACTCTACAAGGTGTCGAAAGCGTTCCACAGGAATGATGACCCATGTTGACTCCAATGCTTTCCACAGTTGTGTCAAGTTCGCTGGGTGTCCTTTGGGTGGTGAACCATTGTTGAAACACACAGGAAACTGTTGAGCATGAAAACCCAGCAGTGTTGCAATTCTTTACACAATGTGGTGTGCCTGGCACCTACTACCATTTGCCGTTCAAAGGCACTTAAATATTTTGCCTTGCCCATTCACCCTCTGAATGGCACACATACGCAGTTCATGTCTCAATAGTCTCAAGGCTTAAAAAACATCTTTAAATCTGTGTCCTCCCCTTCATCTACACTGATTGAAGTGGATTTAACAAGTGACATCCATAGAGCTCTATGGTGGAGGTGTCGTAATACCAATAAAACTTGGCTCCTGAGTGGCGCAGCGGTCTAAGGCACTGCATCTCAGTGCAAGAGGCGTCACTACAGTCCGTAGTTCAAGTCCAGGCTGTATCACATCTGGACATGATTGGGAGTCCCATAGCGTGGCACACAATCGGCCCAGCGTCATCTGGGTTTGGCCGGGGTAGGCCGTCATTGTAAATAAGAGTTTGTTCTTAACTGACTTGCCTGGTAAAATATATATATATATTTTAAATAGCGGTCAAACAGGGAAATGGTTCCAATAGTTTTTCCACCATTCATTCTTCTGATAGGAGATTTTAGAAACATTTAAAATAAGGGCTGTGTTTCGTGTAGGCTTACCCTGGTGTGACGTTTTGATAACCATTTAAATCTCTCTCGGACAAGGTGACTTTCATCAATATATTCAGCTCTATTTACTCTCAGATTCAAAGTAGACATCATGCAAAACTTTCAATCCCTGCAAGCTCCTGCACGTCATCTCTAGCCGACACCTTTGCTAACAGGTATTGTGTCAATTTAAAACTTGCACAGGAAAGTTAACAGAATTGTCCATTCAACGAAATTTTGCCATATTAATTACTACATGTAACTAAAATTAGATAGCTATTCCAGAGATTCTTACTTTTGCCTTGGTTCGACAGTCTCGTCCATATCATCATGGCATTTGTAGTTTTTAGCATTAGCAGTTAATTAGCATTTCATTTTTGAGGGGTAAATACAGGCGACTGACTATATGAATAAAAGTCACCTTGTCCTAGAGAGGTTTACACGGTTATCAAAACGTCACGTCAGGGTAAGAGCAGGTGTCCTTAATATTTAGTACACTCAGTCCATATTTAAATATATTACAAAATTTAAAATGTTCATATATTTCTACAGACTGTGTATGTTTATATATTTAAACATGCACTCCGTAACGACACTATATATACAAAAGTATGTGGACACCCCTTCAAATTAGTGGATTTGGCTATTTCAGCCACACCCGTTGCTGACGGGTGTATAAAATCGAGCACACAGCCATGCAATCTCCATAGACAAACATTGTCAGTAGAATGGCCCGTACTGAAGAGTTCAGTGACTTTTAACATAGATTGGCACCTTTGCAACAAGTCAGTTTCTCAAATTTCTTCCTTGCTAGAGCTGCCCGGTCAACTGTATGTGCTGTTATTGTGAAGTGGCCACAGAAGCTCACAGAATGGGACAGCCAAGTGCTGAAGCGTGTAGCGTGTAAAAATCGCCTATCCTCGGTTGCAACACTCACTACCGAGTTCCAAACTGCCTCTGGAAGCAACGTCAGCATAAGAACTGTTCGTCGGGAGCTTCATGAAATTGGTTTCCATGGTGGGGGGCAGCCGCACACAATCCTAAGATCACCATTCGCAATGCCAAGCGTCTGCTGGAGTGGTGTTAAGCTCGCTGCCATTGGACTCTGGAGCAGTGGAAACTCATTCTCTGGAGTGATGAATCACACTTCACCATCTGTCAATCCGATGGACAAATCTGGGTTTGGCGGATGCCAGGAGAACCCTACCTGCCCGAATGCATACTGCCAACTGTAAAGTTTGGTGGATGAGAAATAATGGTCTGGGGCTGTTTTTCATGGTTCATTAGTTCCAGTGAAAGGAAATCTTAACACTACAGCATACAATGATATTCTCAACAATTCTGTGCTTCCAACTTTGTGGAAACAGTTTGGGTAAGGCCCTTTCCTGTTTCAGCATGACAATGCCACTGTGCACAAAGCGAGGTCCATACAGAAATGGTTTGTCGAGATCGGTGTGGAAGAACTTGACTGGCCTGCTCAGAGCCCTGACCTCAACCCCATAGAATACCTTTGGGATGAACTGCGAGCCAGGCTTAATGGCCAAAAATCTGTGCCCGACCTCACTAATGCTCTTGTGGCCCTCTACTCTTTTCTATTTTTACCAATGACCTGCCACTGTCATTAAACAGAGCGTGTGTCCATGTATGCTGATGATTCAGCCATGTACGCATCAGCTAAGGAAGCCACTGAAACCCTTAACAAGGAGTTGCAGTCAGTTTTGGAATATGTGGCCTCCCGAGTGGCACTGTGGTCAACCCAACACATCCCACTCAGCTTTAGGATTTTAGTGAACCATTTATTATTGGTTTCAGGTGTGTTAGGCCAAGGCCAGAGTGACAACCAACAGTATGGCAGACCCCCAGGGCTGGGACTGAGCAGCCCAGCAGCTAGGGATTGTCTAAATAGGCATCTTCCCTGACATGGGCATGTTTTCAATACAGTCTCCTTTTTTCTTACAGCATTCCATATAAGGCATCCAGACCTTATGAAAGTTGCACAGTATATCCTTAATCTTGTAATACATCAAATCTAGTGATACATAACTTAACATTTCTGCCATCTATTGCAGCATTGTGGGAGGATAACCAGCCTTCCAGTTAATGGCAATGCATTTCTTAGCTGCTATAAATGCTAGGTTACACAGTTCCTTCTGATAACAAATCAAAGTTTATAAAGTTTATACAAATTCAAACATATCTGTATCCATTCAGCATCATCAATAGTGTCTCCCAGGTCTTCCTCACATTTTTGTTTTACACGTTTTGTGTCATCAGGAAAAGCCTCTATCAACCGTTGATACAGTTTGAAAATTAACTTTGTTAGACTGCCTTAAAATATTATAGTTTCAATCTTTGAAGCTTCTGGCTTGTCCAGTGTTTACTGCACAGAGAGAATAAAGTGTTGCATCTGTACATCATGCTTCTTTTATTTCACAATGTACACCATTTAAAACAGCCAAACTCCATTCACAACAGTATTCAGTTGGTAAGACACAGACATTGTCAATACTAGGAATTGATTGTCCACCATCTGTGTGTTATTCCAGCATAAAAGAGAAATAGGCAAAATAACATTTAGATTCAGAGTAATAAAGAAATTGAATAATTTATCTGAGCAAACCAGAAACCTTTCAATATACAAATTCAAACAATACTTTAGAACCATTTAAATATAATAAATTGGAAGGTTGTGCAGGACTATTGTAGATGAAGGAATCATTCTCTTTTTTCAGACAGCTAAGAGTATTTATCTTGTCGATATGTCAGTGTATTATGTCTCTTGTTTGTAACAGCGTGTTACATGAGACCCTGCTGAGACCCGTCACCATCTGGTCCTGCTCAGATGAGCCATGACAAATAATTACCTTGTCATACATTTATAAATGATATTATCCAAGAATATAATCAATAGTCCAATAATTGAAATTACCATTATTCCCAGATCCCAGACTGTAGCCTACCCATCAAATCAAGATGGAACATTGTATCCATTCACTGATAATGCAAAATTCACCTGAGCTCTGTAGACTGGTCTTCTCTGGCTGTCTGACCCTGCTGGGACACCTGTCACCATCTGATCCTGCTAAGACATGATGAGCATAGTGTTGTGTAATGACTGTGCACCATGACAGTGAAGCCTGTAGAGCTGTTTATACCTTATACCGTGTCAGTGTGAAAAGTATGGAATTAGCTAGGGAAACTGACAGATCAATAACATTACATTGCTATACTAACTAATTCAAACTCACATTGCGCTGTCAAAAAACATCAGAATATTGGTCTTCAATCGTTTGGGCGCTGGTTTCATTGTTTGATTCAGGTCTAGTGTGATCGAGGGAAAAATAATAGCTAACGTTAGCCAACTTTTGGATAGCGCTAATGGTACATCAACTGGCGAAAATGAGCCAAGTTAATTTACTTCTGTTGAAACGAGACAAAACAAACGCTACAAAACATTTCAATATATACAACAGCTGTTAAATACTCCTACCTGACAGATAGCTAGAGCTGAACTAGCTGTGGTAGAACTGGCTTCAGACAGAACTTCAGTCGAGAGGGGATGAAACATTAGCTAACGTTACATGTCAGTTACTACTAGCTCTGCACTGGGAATAAATACATTTTTTTCTGTTAAGTCAAACAGCAGTTACCTTGCCAGATACATCAGTCAAATAGAGTAGCCAGTTTATGCTCTCCTTGCTTTTACAATTCTGAGAAAAGCAACACACACACAGACAACAGCTGCCTCTGTTCGCACTCTGTGTTGTTGGCGCGGGCCACACAATGCCTCTTTTTACATCACAGTGCAATGATAAAACTAGGGGGGACAAAAATGCAATTTCAGAATTTCCCCTCTCCTCAGTGAAAGTTGTGCCCCTGGGTTTGATGTAGTTTACACTTGAAGTTACCTGCTGCAGTATATCTCAGAGTTCTAAAAGGACACTTACGTAAGCTGTTCCTCGATGTCAAGTTTCAAGTTTTAATGTCACATGCACAAGTACAGTGAAATGCCTTTTTGGCTGACTCAAAACCCATCAATGCAATTTTAATTTAACCTTTATTTAACTAGGCAAGTCCGTTAAGAACAAATTCTTATTTACAATGATGGCCTACAACAACAGCAATAATCAATTACAATGTAATACTAGAAGAAACATGAGAAATAAGAATAAATATGAAGAACATAATAAGTAAGTAAGCATACTATATACAGGGTCAGTTTCAATACCATATTTACCATGTGCAGGGATACTGGAGTGATCGCGGTAGTTATGTATAGGGGTAAGATGACTAGGCAACAGGATATAAGATAAACAGAGTAGCAGCAGCTTGTATGTGAGAGAGTGTACGTGTGTCACGGTTGTCGTAAGGAGAAGCGGACCAAAGTGCAGCGTGTGTGTCGTTCCACATTTTATTTACACTGTGAAACTATGCAATACATAAATAAACTGAATGACAAAAACAACAAACTGTGACGCAGAGGTGAAACATACACTGACTCAAAGATAATCTCCCACAAACCCAGGTGGAAAAAAACCTACTTAAGTGTAATCTCCAATTAGAGACAACGGGGACCAGCTGCCTCTAATTGGAGATCATCCCAAACAAAACCCCAACATTGAAATACAAAACTAGAACCTGAACATAGAAATAGAAAACATAGTAAAAAAAACCTGTCACGCCCTGACCTACTCTACCATAGAAAATAACATCTTTCTATGGTCAGGACGTGACAACGTGTGTGCAGAGTCAGTATTCATTTATATGCATATTATGTATGAGTGAGCAGATGATGGAGTGAGTGTGCATAGTGACAGTGCTAAAATAAAAGGTCAATAAAGATACAAGGTTAACTCAGATAGTCCGTGTAGCAACAGTGTTTTGATAGCTATTTATCAGTCTTATTGCTTGGGGATAGAAGCTGTTCAAGAGCCTGTTGGTGTCAGCCTTACGCACCGGTAACGCTTGTCATGTGGAAGCAGAGATACTAGTCTATGGTTTGGGGGGTTGGAGTCTTTAACAATTTTACGGGACTTCCTTCGACACTGCCTGCTATAGATGTCCTGGATGGCAGGGAGCTCGGCCCAGTGATGTACTGGACTGTCCACACCACCATCTGTAGCGCCATGTGATCGAAGGCGCTGGTATTGCCATACCAGGCAGTGATGCAGGCAGTACACCTGTATAACTTTTTGAGGATTTGGGGGCCCATGCCAAACTATTTCAACCTCCTGAGGGGGAAGAGGCACTGTCAAGCCTTCTTCACGACTGTGCCTGTGTGTTTGGACGATTTTAAGGGATTTGGACATTGAGGAACTTGAAGCTATCAACCTGCTCCACTCCAGGCCCATCGATGTGGATGGGTGCGTGCTCGCCCCCCGTTTCCTGTATTCCACGATCAGCTCTTTGGTCTTACTGACGTTGAGTGAGAGGTTGTTGCTCTGGCACCACACTGCCAGGTCACTGACCTCCTCCCTGTAGGCTGACCACTGTCGTGTCGTCAGCAAACTTGATGATGGTGTTAGAGTCATACGTTGCCACTCAGTTGTGGGTGAACAGGGAGTACAGGATTGGACTAAGCACACACCTCTGAGGGGCCCCAGTGTTGAGGGTCAGGTTGGGGGAGGTGATGTTGCCTACCCTCACCACTTAGGGTCGGCCGTCAGGAAGTCCAGGATCCAGTTACAAAGGGAGGTCTTCAGACCCAGAGTCCTAAGTTTGGTGACACGCTTGGAGGTGTTGAACGCTGAGCTGTAGTCAATGAACAGTACTCTCACATAGGTATTCCTCTTATCTAGGTGGGTGAGGGCAGTGTGGTGAATGTGAGAAAAAAATAACGTATTTACATTATATATTTTATATTAATAGTTAACAAATATATAATAGTTAACAAATAGTAAGACATTTCTGTTCTACTAATGCTGTGTTTTTATGGTCTCTACTCTAGCTCTCTGCAGCTAATCTGGCTGTATGGTCACGAGAGTTAGGTTGAGCTGACTTGGTGATAAACCCTAAAGACTGCATTCCATATACAAGATGTGGTGGGTGTAACCGAGATAGAGAGAGCCTTAGGTGTACAACAATTACTCATTGTTCCTAATCATTCTTGTATTTGGGAAACTAAGCCGGGGTGGGGTTAAAACAACACCAGGTGCAGATAACCACGAGATGAACCCAAAGATGGCTTATGATGCCCCCCGATCTGCATGGGACAGGTGGACCCAGCCATGACTAAGCATTCTTAGTGTCAGCTATATAAGAACCAGGATTCCTCTCTAAGGTCAAGCTCTCGGCAACACACACTTCGGAGTGTGTGGTCGGCCAGCTTCATTTTTGCAATAATTAATCAATATTAAATAAAGATGATTGTTTGAAGAAATGACAAAGCCTCTCTCAGTATACATGAATTTCCATGACAAGATGTCACGGTTGTTGTAGGAATGAGTGGACCAAAGTGCAGCGTGTGTCGTTACACATTTTATTTATACTGTGAAACTATGCAATACATAAATAAACTGAATGACAAAACAACAAACCGTGACGCAGAGGTGAAAAATACACTACTCAAGATTAATCTCCCACAAACCCAGGTGGGACAAACGCCAACTTAAATATGACCTCCAATTAGAGACAACGATGATCAGCTGCCTCTAATTGGAGATCATCCCAAACAAAGCCCAACATAGAAATACAAAACTAGAACAACCAAACATAGAAATACAAAACTAGAACATAACATAGAAAAAAACTAAACTAGAAAGCCCCCTGTCACGCCCTGACCTACTCTACCATAGAAAATAACAGCTTACTATGGTCAGGACGTGACAGTACCCCCCCCCCCCCCCCCAAAGGTGCAGACTCCGAATGCAACTAAACAACAACAACAAAAAACAAAAAAAGGGTAGGGTAGGGTGGGTGACAAGTGTCTATGGCAGCTCTGGTGCAGTACACAGAACCTGATCCACCAGCGAATCCTCCAGCAGAGGAGGCGGCTCTGGTTTGGGGCGTAACCCCCGCTCCGCCCGCTGATCCCTCCGCTTTTGTTTCACCGGAGGTTCTAGACTGTGGGCCGCTGCTGGAGACTCTGGGCTGCGGACCGTAGCTGGAGACTCTGGGCTGCGGGACGTCGCTGGAGACTCTGGGCTGCGGGACGTCGCTGGAGACTCTGGGCCGTCGCTGAAGGGTCCGGGCTGCGGGCCGTCGCTGGAGACTCTGTGCCGTCGCTGAAGGGTCCGGGCTGCGGGCCGTCGCTGAAGGGCCCGGGCTGCGAGCCGTCTCAGGAGGTTCCGGACTGCGGGCCATCTCAAGAGGTTCCGGACTGCGGGCCGTCTCAAGAGGTTCCGGACTGGGAACTGTCGCCGGAAGCTCTGGACTGGGAACTGTCGCCGGAAGCTCTGGACTGGGAACTGTCGCCGGAAGCTCTGGACTGGGAACTATCGCCGGAAGCTTCGGACTAATAACACGCACCACAGGGCGAGTGCGGGGAGCAGGAACATGACACCCCGGACTGGGCAGGCACACTGGAGGCCTGATGCGTGGGGCTGGTACAGGTGGTGCCAGACTGGTAACACGCACCTCAGGGCAAGTGCAGGGAGCAGGAACAGGGCGTACCAGGCTGGATAGACTCACTGGAGGCCGGGTACGTGGAGCAGGCACAAGATATACTGGACCGTGGAGGCAAACTGGCGGTCTTGAGCGTAGAGCTGGCACAACCCGTCCTGGCTGGATGCTTACTTTCGCCCGGCAAACGCGGGGTGCGGGCACAAGACGCACTGGGCTGTGAATACGCACTGGTGACACAGTGCGCAGCGCCAGCGCAGGATATCCTGGACCGAGAAGGCGAACTGTAGACCAGGAGTACTGAGCTGGCACCACCCTTCCTGGCTGAATGCTCAACCTAGCTCGGCAAATGCGGGGCGCAGGCACAGATCGCCCCGGACTGTGAATGCGCACTGGCGACACAGTGCGCATCATCGCATAACATGGTGCTTGCTTCTTCCCTCACTCCCCACGGTATGCACGGGGAGTTGGCTCAGGTCTCCACCCTGACTCTGCCAATCTCCCCGTGTGCCCCCCCCCCCCCCCCAATTTTTTGGGGGGTGCCTCTTGTGCTTCCGTCGTTGCCGTGCTAGTTCCTCGTAACGTTGCCGTTCCTCCCTCGCTGTCTCCACCTGCTTGCATTACAGGGTCTTGTCCCCTGCCATTACCTCCTCCCAAGTCCAGGACGTCCTCCATTCTTTCCTCCCCCAGGCCCAGGAGCCCTGCTCCTCCTGGGCACGCTGCTTGGTCCTTTTGTGGTGGGAGATTCTGTCATGGTTGTCGTAAGAATGAGTGGACCAAAGTGCAGCGTGTGTGTCATTCCACATTTTATTTATACTGTGAAACTATGCAATACATAAATAAACTGAATGACAAAACAACAAACCGTGACGCAGAGGTGAAACATACACTACTCAAAATGAATCTCCCACCAACCCAGGTGGGACAAACACCAACTTAAATATGACCTCCAATTAGAGACAACGATGATCAGCTGCCTCTAATTGGAGATCATCCCAAACAAAGCCCAACATAGAAATACAAAACTAGAACAACCCAACATAGAAATACAAAACTAGAACATAACAACATAGAAAAAAATTAACTAGAAAACCCCCCTGTCACGCCCTGACCTACTCTACCATAGAAAATAACAGCTTACTATGGTCAGGACGTGACACAAGAGCAATTGAGATTGCGTCATCTATGGATCTGTTGGGGCGGTATGCAAATTGGAGTGGTTTAGGGTGTCTGGGATGGTGGAGTTAATATGTGCCATAACCAGCCTCTCAAAGCACTTCATGATTACAGAAGTGAGTGCTACAGAGCGGTAGTCATTGTGGCATGAAGCCTTAGAGTTCTTGGGGACAGGAATGATGGTGGTCATCTTAAAACATGTGGGGAATACAGACTGGGACAAGGAGAGGTTGAAAATTACCCTGAATATGCCTGCCAGCTGTTCTGCACACGCTCTGAGAATGCACCCTGGAATAAAACAGTCTTGCGGGTGTTGACCTGATTAAAGACCTTTCTCACGTTGGCCTTGGAGAGCGAGATCACCCAATCCTCTAAGTCGGTGACGGCCCTCACACCCAGCACGATGTTGTTGTTGTCAAAGCGTGCATAAAATGCATTGAGTCCGTCTGGTAGAGAGGCATTCTTGGGCAGATCACGGTTGGGTCTTTCTTTGTAATCCGTAATGGACTGTAGCCCCTGCCACATGCGGCGGGTGGCAGATTCTGTGAAGTATGATTCGACCTTATTCCTATGTTATCCTTTTGCTCGTTTGATGACTCCGCGGAGGTCATAGCGGGGCGTCTTGTACTTATTCCTGTCCTCGGCCTAAGCCTCAGGGTTGTCTACGATAGCTCTGTTTGCAGTAGCCCAGTCCTTTAGTTTAGCACCAACCTCTGTGTTAATCCAGGGCTTTTGATTGGACAAGCAGCAAACAATCATCATGGGGACAACGTCAGCGACACATCTAATGAAGCCAGGGTCGGAGGTGGTTAGTTCATCAATTTTATCGGCGGAGTCGCTAAACATATTCCAATCACCAGTAGCAAAGCAGTCCTGCAGCATAATCTCATTCTGGTGACCATTTCTCAACGGAGAGTCACAGGTACAGTTGAAGTCGTAAGTTTACATACACCTTAGCAAAATACATTTAAACTCAGTTTTTCACAATTCCTGATATTTAATCCAAGTAAAAATTTCCTGTTTTAGGTCAGTTAGGATCACAACTTTATTTTAAGAATGTGAAATGTCAGAATAATAGTAGAGAATTATTTATTTCAACTTTTATTTCTTTCATCACATTCCCAGTGGGTCAGAAGTTTACATACACTCAATTAGTATTTGGTAGCATTGTTTAACTTGGGTCAAACGTTTCGGGTAGCCTTCCCCACAAGCTTCCCACAATAGGTTGGGTGAATTTTGGCCCATTCCTCCTGACAGAGCTGGTGTAACTGAGTCAGGTTTGTAGGCCTCCTTGCTCGCACACACTTTTTCAGTTCTGCCCACACATTTTCTATAGTATTGAGGTCAGGGCTTTGTGATGGCCACTTCAATACTGTCAGGGCTGTGCGCTGCTGGTGGAGAAGTCCGGTGCAGGAGAGCAGGGAGTATTTAACAAGCGCACACTTTATTATGGCTGTAGAGAAAATAACAGAAGATCGCAGCTTCTTGAAAACCTCCAGCCCACAAGGCAAAAGTGTAAGGCGCGATAAATGTTCAATACAAGACACAGTAATACAAAATAAACAAACCGTGTGCAAAAAACACGGAAACATGAAAACCCAGTTTGGTGCGTTACGATAACCACGTAACACGAAACAATTACACACAAAGACATGGAGGGGAACAGAGGACTAAATACATACAGTGTGGTTAGGGAATGAAAACCAGGTGTGTATGGAACAAGATAAAACAAATGGACATATGAGAAATGGAGCGGCGATGGCTAGAAAGCTGGTGACGTCGATCGCCGAACGCCACCCGAACAAGGAGAGGAGCCGACTTCGGCGGAAGTCGTGACAAATACCTTGACTTTGTTGTTCTTAAGCCATTTTGCCACAACTTTGAAAGAATGCTTGGGGTCATTGTCCATTTGGAAGACCCGTTTGTGACCAAGCTTTAACTTCCTGACGGATGTCTTGAGATGTTGCTTCAATATATCCACATAATTTCTCTTCCTCATGACACCATGTGCAGTTGCAAACCGTAGTCTGGCTTTTTAATGGCAGTTTTGGAGCAGTGGCTTCTTCCTTGCTGAGCGGCCTTTCAGGTTATGTCAATATAGGACTCGTTTTACTGAAGATATAAATACCTTTGTACCCGTTTCCTCCAGCATCTTCACAAGGTCCTTTGCTGTTGTTCTGGGATTGATTTGCACTTTTCGTACAAAAGTACGTTCATCTCTAGGAGACAAAGCGGTATGATGACTGCGTGGTCCCATGGTGTTTATACTTGCATACTATTGTTTGTACAGATGAATATGGTACCTTCAGGCGTTTGGAAATTGCTCCCAAGGATGAACCAGACTTATGGAGGTCTACAATTTCTTTTCTCGATTTCTTTTCTGAGGTCTTGGCTGATTTCTTTTGATTTTCCCATAGTTTCAAGCAAAGAGGCACTGAGTTTGAAGGTAGGTCTTGAAATCCCACAGGTTCACCTCCAATTGACTCAAATGATGTCAATTAGCCTGTCAGAAGCTTCTAATGCCCTGACATAATTTTCTGGAATTTTCCAAGCTGTTTAAAGGCACAGTCAACTTAGTGTATGTCAACTTCTGACCCACTGGAATTGTGATACAGTGAATTATAAGTGAAATAATCTGCCTGTAAACAATTGTTGGAAAAATTACTTGTGTCATGCACAAAGTAGATGTCCTAACCGACTTGACAAAACTATAGTTTGTTAACAAGAAATTTGTGGATGACTTGATAAGTTCCTTTCCTGAGGATGGCTCACCTCTCACAGTTCTGGGTGACTTTAACCTCCCCACGTCTACCTTTGACTCATTCCTCTCTGCCTCCTTCTTTCCACTCCTCTCCTCTTTCGACCTCACCCTCTCACCTTCCCCCCTACTCACAAGGCAGGCAATACGCTTGACCTCATCTTTACTAGATGCTGTTCTTCCACTAATCTCATTGCAACTCCCCTCCAAGTCTCCGACCACTACCTTGTATCCTTTTCCCTCTCGCTCTCATCCAACACTTCTCACTCTGCCCCTACTCGGATGGTATTGCACCGTCCCAACCTTCGCTCTCTCTCTCCCGCTACTCTCTCCTCTTCCATCCTATCATCTCTTCCCTCTGCTCAAACCTTCTCCAACCTATCTCCTGATCTGCCTCCTCAACCCTCCTCTCCTCCCTCTCTGCATCCTTTGATTTCCTCTGTCCCCTATCCTCCAGGCCGGCTCGGTCCTCCCCTCCTGCTCCGTGGCTCGACGACTCACTGCGAGCTCACAGAACAGGGCTCCGGGCAGCCGAGCGGAAATGGAGGAAAACTCGCCTCCCTGCGGACCTGGCATCCTTTCACTCCCTCCTCTCTACATTTTCCTCTTCTGTCTCTGCTGCTAAAGGCACTTTCTACCACTCTAAACTCCAAGCATCTGCCTCTAACCCTAGGAAGCTCTTTGCTACCTTCTCCTCCCTCCTGAATCCTCCTCCACCTCCCCCCCCCCCCCCCCTCCCTCTCTGCGGATGACTTCGTCAACCATTTTGAAAAGAAGGTTGACGACATCCGATCCTCGTTTGCTAAGTCAAACGACACCGCTGGTCCTGCTCACACTGCCCTACCCTGTGTTTTGACCTCTTTCTCCCCTCTCTCTCCAGATAAAATCTCGCGTCTTGTGACGGCCGGCCGCCCAACAACCTGCCCACTTGACCCTATCCCCTCCTCTCTTCTCCAGACCATTTCCGGAGACCTTCTCCCCTACCTCACCTCGCTCATCAACTCATCCTTGACCGCTGGCTACGTCCCTTCCGTCTTCAAGAGAGCGAGAGTTGCACCCCTTCTGAAAAAACCTACACTCGATCCCTCCGATGTCAACAACTACAGACCAGTATCCCTTCTCTCCTTTCTCTCCAAAACTCTTGAACGTGCCGTCCTTGGCCAGCTCTCTTGCTATCTCTCTCAGAATGACCTTCTTGATCCTAATCAGTCAGGTTTCAAGACTGGGCATTCAACTGAGACTGCTCTTCTTTGTGTCACGGAGGCTCTCCGCACTGCTAAATCTAACTCTCTCTCCTCTGCTCTCATCCTTCTAGACCTATCTGCTGCCTTTGATACCGTGAACCATCAGATCCTCCTCTCCACCCTCTCCGAGCTGGGCATCTCCGGCGCGGCCCATGCTTGGATTGCGTCCTACCTGACAGGTCGCTCCTACCAGGTGGCGTGGCGAGAATCTGTCTCCGCACCACGTGCTCTCACCACTGGTGTCCCCCAGGGCTCTGTTCTAGGCCCACTCCTATTCTCGCTATACACCAAGTCACTTGGCTCTGTCATATCCTCACATGGTCTCTCATAGCATTGCTATGCAGATGACACACAATTAATCTTCTCCTTTCCCCCTTCTGACAACCAGGTGGCGAATCACATCTCTGCATGTCTGGCAGACATATCAGTGTGGATGACGGATCACCACCTCAAGCTGAACCTCGGCAAGACGGAGCTGCTCTTCCTCCCGGGGAAGGACTGCCCGTTCCATGATCTCGCCATCACGGTTGACAACTCCCTTGTGTCCTCCTCCCAGAGTGCTAAGAGCCTCGGCGTGACCCTGGACAACACCCTGTCGTTCTCCACTAACATCAAGGCGGTGACCCGATCCTGTAGGTTCATGCTCTACAACATTCGCAGAGTACGACCCTGCCTCACACAGGAAGCGGCGCAGGTCCTAATCCAGGCACTTGTCATCTCCCGTCTGGATTACTGCAACTCGTTGTTGGCTGGGCTCCCTGCCTGTGCCATTAAACCCCTACAACTCATCCAGAACGCCGCAGCCCGTCTGGTGTTCAACCTTCCCAAGTTCTCTCACGTCACCCTGCTCCTCCGCTCTCTCCACTGGCTTCCAGTCGAAGCTCGCATCCACTACAAGACCATGGTGCTTGCCTACGGAGCTGTGAGGGGAACGGCACCTCCGTACCTTCAGGCTCTGATCAGGCCCTACACCCAAACAAGGGCACTGCGTTCATCCACCTCTGGCCTGCTCGCCTCCCTACCTCTGAGGAAGCACAGTTCCCGCTCAGCCCAGTCAAAACTGTTCGCTGCTCTGGCACCCCAATGGTGGAACAAGCTCCCTCACGACGCCAGGACAGCGGAGTCAATCACCACCTTCCGGAGACACCTGAAACCCCACCTCTTTAAGGAATACCTGGGATAGGATAAAGTAATCCTTCTAACCCCCCCGTAAAATATTTAGATGCACTATTGTAAAGTGGTTGTTCCACTGGATATTATAAGGTGAATGCACCAATTTGTAAGTCGCTCTGGATAAGAGCGTCTGCTAAATGACTTAAATGTAAATGTGGAGTGGTTGAAAAACGAGTTTTAATGACTCCAACCTAAGTGTATGTAAACTTCCGACTTGTAAACAGGAAGCAGGAGTACGGAGTCATAATCTGATTTGCCGAATGGCGGACGATGGAGGGCCTTGTATGCTTGCTTGTGGGTAGAGTAACAGTGGTCTAGGACTTTACCACCCCTAGTGGCATTGGAGACGTGTTGATGGAAGTTGGGCATCTTGTGTCTTAGTGACGCGGAATTAAAATCGCTGTCAACCAGAAAAGCTTGGTTGTAGGTTTTCTTGCTTGTTTATGGATTTGTACAGTTCATTAAGTGCCATCTTGTTATTTTTCTTGTCCTGAGGTGGAATGTATATAACAGTCACGACAACAGTTGAAAACTCCCTCGGGAGGTAGAAGGGTCGGCATTTGACCATCAGGCATTCCAAGACGGGTGAACAGTGGGTCAACACTTCCACCGCGCTGGATTTAGCACACCAGTTGGTGTTGATGTAGAGACAAACCCCCCCCCCCCCGGTTTACCGACTCCACTGTCCTGTCTTCCCGGTGAATAGAGAATCCATCGGTGAATAGAGAATCCATCGAGTTGGATAGCCATGGTATCTTGGTATCTTGTCCGAGAGTCATGTTTCAGAACAGCAAAGAAAATTGCAGTTTCAAGAGACCCGTTAGTAACAAATCCGTGATCGGAGGTCATCCATCTTATTATCAAGTGACAGTAGAATGGAGGGAAGAGGTGGCCGGTTTTCCCTTCCCTTTAATCTCACCAGGATCTCCACCCCCTCTTGCCTCTGTAATGCCGGCATTTCCTCTTGGGTAACCCGAATATTGGGTCGGAATTACAGAAAGTGTCACGACTTCCGGCAAAGGCGGTCGATGTCACCGGCCTTCTAGCCATCGCCGATTTACTTTTCATTTTCCATTTGTTTTGTCTTTGTCTTACACACCTGGTTTCAATCTCCCAATTACTTGTTCATTATTTAACCCTCTGTTCCCCCATGTTTGTTTGTGAGTGATTGTTTGTATGTTAAACGGTCCGTTATGTGGGCTTGCCTTATTGTATTGTATTTGTCTATTTTTGAGTAAATTACGTTTATTTACTCATATCTGCTGTCCTGCGCCTGACTCCTCTACACAAGCTACACACAGACCTCTTAACAGAAAGAGCCCAGGGCAGAGGAATTTGGGTAAGTAGCTGCCGATCTAATGTTCAAAAGTTATTGTTGGTTGTAAGAAATAATAGCCGATACATTTCGTGAAAATAAAGTAAAAATTACAAAGTTGGGTTGTAGCTTGCAAAATGTCAACCAACCAGTACGGTGCCATTTTCAGCCATGCTTGTGAAGGTAAGGTAGCTAACTAACCTCGTTCCCAGAGACTTCCGCCCAAATGTGCAGTCTATGGGGATCTAGAATATGAAGTAACAACTTGACTGTCTTTTGGGGTCACCACAATCCGCTTGGATGCATTTAAGATGCAGATTGTTTTTTCTGTCTGATGTAGAGTCGTAGAGAACTCAGATTTCTCCAAAATGTAGGTAAACTAATGACAACACCATCTATATGGCTCAATGACACTAATATCTCCCAATTCCTCAAACTGAGGAGAAAATGAAAGGTGATCAACTCAAGCAAACCGGCCACAATGCCAACCTGTGCATGAGAAGAAGCCAAGCTTGCCATGTAACCTATGCTAACGTTTCAGCATAATAAAGGCTATTTCCCATAATAACGGGCAAACGGATTATTTCGTAATACCGACATAACGTTATAAAAAATAAAACTGTAAATATAATAATGAGATGATGGATTATTTTATTATAACGAGTTATTTAATTATTTTGTAATAACTTGATCTTATCTCATAATAGTGATATATTAAAAAAATGTATCTGAATGGTAGCAACACACCAATGTCCAGGGTAACATAACCAAAGAATTGCATGCAAAAAGCATCGCATTTCATCGCAATCGAGCTATCATTGAAAAGGTTGTACTGAAAACGATTTGTTTTTAGCAATTTATAATTAATTTGTTCTTGCCTTTGAAAATTATTTCCTTGCAATATTATTTATTTTGTTCTCAATACTTTTGGTGTTGTGTGCAATACTAAGAACTTTGTTCTCAAATTCAAAATGTTTGCTTGATATTAAAGGCACTAAAGTAATTCCATACTATGTTAGCTAATGGTACCACCGGCAACACCTTGATACAGCAGGCCAGTGGGAAGGCCTCAGCACCTTGATACGACACCTGTGCACTTGTCACTATGTTAGCTAATGGCGCCTTCGCCTATGGAGGATCAAACCTTCCATAATTAATAAATAAATGCACACATAAATGGATAAATAAATAAATCCACACATTATTAAATACACGAGCAAGGAAATACAAAAACACTGACAAATGCATTCATTTTCTCTACATATCTGTATATATTCAATTATTTATATATGTATTATCAAATTATTTAAACTTTAATTAATTGTATTCACTTATATATTTATTCATTCATTAATTTCTGTATTTCTTCTGCCAATATGATAATGAGGGGGTGTCAATAAAACCTCTGTGGGTGGTATCTAACACAACATTGCTTGATCAATGTCATGGTGCCCTGCTCGATTGCTTTTGCCTGCTTTTGCACCACCTATGTGAAGCAAGCCACAATAACGATTAGCCACAATAGTGGACTTTGTGGTTCGCCTTTAAAATAAAAGTCCTGCATTAGAACTGATGCAAACAGATACAAATAGTGGAATCATGCCCAATTTGGAGTAGATAATGCTTAAGAAGTTTGGAATGTTGCTATATAAATTCAACAAAAGACAATAATTAGTTAATTTGACACAATAAAAATCTGCTGAAATCACACAGTGGATGTATTAGACTTAATGATTGCATTGGGGGCATACTGTATGCACTGTACAGTGGCGGTTCTAGCTTGTATGGCTCCCTGGGCAAACCCCCCCTTCAGCCCCCCATTTTGTAGTGTGACTGATTGTACTAATTGCATTAGTACTGTACAAAGTTAGAGGTGTGCTATTTGATAGATTCCCCCGCTGCCCCTACCTCGGGCTCCAGTGGGGAGACCTGAGGTCAACCTACCCCCGCCCCCCTCCCCATCTCGTACTTCTGAGTGGGAGACCTTCCCAGGCATTAGCCTGCCGAGCTCACAAACTAGAATCAGGGAGCCCACTCCGACAAGGTTAATTGACCCACAGTCCCACATGGTGACATGATGTCGTTGACGTGGCGTGCAAATGAGCGATAGAAAACCGCACAAATGTCACCATTCCAATTTATTTTGTGCGGGCGCCTGGTTCCGCCCCCGGCAAGATGCTGCCCTGGGTGTCTGCCCATGTCACCTATACCTAAATCCGCCACTGACTGTACATCCTTGCCTATGGATTTTGGGTCCAGGAAATGTTCACAACTGAAGAGTTTACATAAATATTAGCATTTTTGCAGGACTTTAACTGTGGGAAATCACCTCACTACTGTTCAGCCTATTGTGCGTATTGAACATTCATATTGCAATGTACAGCCTTACCTATGGATCTTGCGTCCATGAAATGTGGTATCAGCCTACTCAGTGACACCCACAGAACACAACTGGGAAGAGTTTACACACATATTAGTGTTGTAGCTCTTAATGCAGGACTTTGACACCACTGTGAAATGAGCCACATTAGCTCACCAGTCGACCTACTATGTGTAACGAACATTCATATTCGAATGTACAGCCTTACCTATGGATCTTGGTAGCTATATTTTTAAGACTAGCTAGATACTGACAAAAGAGCACTTTTTGTCAAACCTGTATATTGACGTGATGGTGACTGAAAGTCATCCCAAAAAATGCCCCTCCTACTTTCACTGCAAATAGGCTGTGTTTTCATAATTTGGCTGATTAGGCTTGTGCACATTTACATTAGTGTTTCATTAGCTACTGACTGACTAAGCTAATTCTTGTTCATGTTTTTGCTGTTGTTGCATTTCAGGTGGAGTGGCATTGCTGACAGGCAAGGGCCCATATTCACAAAGAACCTCAGAGTAGGTGTACTGATTGTAGGATCAGCTTTTCCTACACATTGAGTACAGTTACACTGACAAGGGGGAGGTTATCCTAGATCACTGTCCCTACTCTGAGACACTTTGTGAATATGGGCCCTGGAAGAAAGCTGTTGCCCAATACCTTGCACAGAAGTCGTTTCACCACAATACCCTACAGCAGGGGCAGGCAATCCTGTTTCTAGAGTGCCGCAGGTAATGCAGGATTTTGTTCCAACTAGGAACCACACCAGACTTTGAGATACGTTTGCTCCGTTTGGTTGGTGTGCCGGGGTGTGGCTTGAAGCAATGAGTGACGTATTTAAAGGGCAGCGGTGCATTTTGAACCCACAACCCAACACCTCCCCGTTTTTTACTGGTCGTTCAGTACAGCACTGTTTCCATTCAATTGAACATTCTATTACATTTTTATGTACTGAACGCAGTCCTGACCAACCAAAACTAATTGATCAGTTCAGTGATTGCCTGGTCTTCCTGGTCTTCCAGGTCGGTTAAATCAAGGTCGGTTAAATCAAAAACATGATTGTGTTGCCAGGGTTGCCTCCCCCTGCCAAAGAGGTATTACAGTCAATGTTTATCAACTGAATAGTGTATGTGAATTTCCTTATCAATGACACTAAAAGGTTGAATTGTTCAGGCCACTGCATGCTGTGACATGGGCCTGGATAGTGACATCTTCTTCAAGCTGCCTGTCTGAACACTGTGGCCTTCAGTGGTACCAGAAGAAAGGGCCTTACCTCGGAGTACTGCAAGTATCTCTGTCACCCAGCCATTCTGGGAGACCGAGAGACTCACTCAAGATGGTGCCGACAGACATGGTGGCTCTGCTTCAAGCTCCTGTATCTAGCTCCTTCTAGCTCCTAAGCAACTTTGCAGTATTTTGTTTTTGTTGTGTGTTATTTCTTATATTATTAGCCCAGAAAGAAGCGGTATTAGGAGTGGACTTCTAGTCCGACCCAGGATGCGTGCACACCATCCACCGCTTCTGAGTATATTACTCGCTAATGTTTAGTCTCTGGACAATAAAGTAGACGAGCTCAGGGTGAGGATCTCCTTCCAGAGAGACATCAGAGACTGTAACATACTCTGTTTCACAGAATCATGGCTCTCTCCGGATATACTGTCCCCGTCCATACAGCCAGCTGGGTTCTCAGTAGATTGCGCAGACAGGAATAAAGAACTCACTGGGAAGAAGAAAGGCGGGGATGTATGTTTCATGATTAACTACTCATGGTGTGACTCAAGTCCTTTTGTTCACCCGACCTCACAATCAAATGTCGACCATATTACCGCCCAAGAGAATTCTCTTGGGTTAAAGTCACAGCTGTGTATATTGCCCCTCAAGCCTTTACCTTGACAGCCCTCAAGGAACTACACTTTGTGCAAACTGGATACCACATATCCTGAGGCCGCATTTATTGCAACTGGGGACTTTAACAAAGCAAATTTGAGGAAAACGCTACCGAAGTTTTGTCAACACATTGACTGTAGTACTCACGCTGCTTACACTCAACCACTGCTACTCCAACTTCCAGGATGCCTACAAGGCCCTCCCCCGCCCTCCCTTTGGCAAATCAGATCATGACTCCATTTTGGTCATCCCGACCGGCCGGCAGAAACTCAAACAGGAAGTACCCGTGCTAAGGTCTATTCAACACTGGTCTGACCAATCAGAATACATGCTTCAAGATTGTTTTGATCACACGGACTGGGATATGTTCCGGGTAGCCTCTGAGAATAACATTGACGAATACACGGATACGGGGACTGAGCTCATCAGGAAGTGTATAGGAGATGTTGGACCCACTGTGACTGTTAAAACCTACCCAAACCAGAAACTGTGGATAGATGGCAGCATTCGTGCAAAACTGAAAGCGTGAACCACTGCATTTAACCATGGCAAGGTGACTGGGAATATGGCAAAATACAAACAGTGTAGTTACTCCCTCCGCAAGGCAGTCTAACAGGCAAAATGTCAGTATACAGACAAAGTGGAGTAGCAATTCAACGGCTCAGACACGAGACATATGTGGCAGGGTCTACAGACAATCATGAACTACAAAGGGAAAACCAGCCACATCGCGGACACCAACATCTTGCTCCCTGACAAGCTGAACACCTTCTTCGCTCGCTTTTAGGATAACACCGTGCCACCAACGTGGCCCGCTACCAAGGACTGTGGGCTCTCCTTCTCCGTGGCAAACGTGAGTAAGACATTTAAGCGTGTTAACCCTCTCACGTGCGCCGGCCCAGACGACATCCCTAGCTGCATCCTCAGAGCATGCGCAGACCAGCTGGCTGGAGTGTTTACGGACATATTCAATCTCTCCCTATCCCAGTCTGCTGTCCCCACTTGTTCCAAGATGTCAAACATTGTTCCTGTACCCAAGAAAGCGAAGGTAACTGAACTAAATGACTATCGCCCCGTAGCACTGACTTCTGTCATCATGAAGTGCTTTGAGAGGCTAGTCAAGGATCATATCACCTCTACCTTATCTGACACCTTAGAGTCTAGGGTGTCAGGGCCTAGACCCACTAGGGCCTAGACCCACTGTCTAGGGCCTAGACCCACTTCAATTTGCTTAACGCCCCGATAGATCCACAGACGATGCAATCGCCATCGCACTGCACACTGCCCTATCCCATCTGGACAAGAGGAATACCTATGTAAGAATTGTATTCATTGACTATAGCTCAGCATTCAACACCATAGTACCCTCCAAGCTCATCATTAAACTCAGGGCTCTGGGTCTGAATCAGTGGTGGAAAGAGTATCCAACTGTAATACTTGAGTAAAAGTATAGATACCCTAATAGAAAGTCACCCAGTAAAATAGTACTTGAGTAAAAGTCTAAAAGTATTTGGTTTTATATATACTTGTAATTGCTAAAATATACTTAAGTATCAAAAGTGGAAGTAAAAGTATAAATAATTTCAAATTCTTTATATTAAGCAAAGCAGACTGCATAATTTTCTTGTTTTTCAGACATTATTTACAAAAGATGCATTTGTGTTTAGTGAGTCCCCCAGACCATAGGCAGTAGGGATGACCACGTTCTCTTGATAAGTGCGTCAATTTGACAATTTCCCTGTCCTGCTAAGTATTCAAAATGTAACGAGTACTTTGGGTTGTCAGGGAAATTTTATGAGGTAAAAAAATATATATATATATTTAGGAATGTAGTGAAGTAAAAGTTGTCAGAAATATAAAAAGTACAGATACCCCAAAAAACGACTTAAGTAGTACTTTAAAATATTTTTACTTAAGTACTTTACACCACTGGTCTGAACCCCGCCCTGTGCAACTGGGTACTGGACTTTCAGACGGGCCACCCCAGGTGGTGAAGGTAGGAAACAACACCTCCACTTCGCTGATCCTCAACACAGTTTGCAGACGACAGTAGGCCTGACGATCAGTAGGCCTGATTACCAACAACGACGAGACAGCCTACAGGGAGGAGGTCAGGACCCTGGGAGAGTGGTGCCAGGAAAATAACCTCTCACTCAATGTCAACAAAAAAAAGGAGATGATCATGGACTTCAGGAAACAACAGAGGGAGCACGCCCCTATCCACATTGATGGGACCGCAGTGGAAAAAGTGGAAAGCTTCAAGTTCTTCGGCGTGCACATCACTGACGATCTAAAATGGTCCACCCACACAGACAGTGTGGTGAAGAAGGTGCAACAGCGCCTCTTCAACCTCAGGAGGCTAAATACATTTTACAGACGCACAATTGAGAGCATCTTGTCGAGCTGTATCACCGCCTGGTACGGCAACTGCACCGCCCGCAACCGCAGGCCTCTCCAGAGGGTGGTGCGGGCTGCCCAACGCATAACCGGGGGCAAACTACCTGCCCTCCAGCACACCTACAGCACCCGATGTCACAGGAAGGACAAAAAGATCATCAAGGACATCAACCACCCGAGCCACAGCCAACCACCGAATCCACGGCCTGCTCACCCCCCTATAATCCAAGAAGGTGAGGTCAGTACAGGTGCATCAAATCTGGGACCGAGAGACTAAAAAAACAGCTTCTATCTCAAGGCCATCAGACTGTTAAATTGCCATCACTAGAGGCTGCTGCCCTATATACATAGACTTGGAATCACTGGCCACTTTAATAATGGAAGACTAGTCACTTTAATAATGTTTACATACTGCTTTACTCATCTCATATGTATATACTGTATTCTATTGTACTATATTTTAGTCAATGCCACTTCGACATTGCTCAATCTAATATTTATATACTTCTTAATTCCATTCTTTTACTTTTAGATTTGTGTGTATTGTTGTGAATTGTTAGATACTACTGCACTGTTGGAGCTAGGAACACAAGCATTTTTCTATACCCAGAATAACATCTGCTAAATATGTGTCTGTGATCAATAAAATGTGATTTGATCTATTTATGTGTGCATTTATTTCTTTCTAATTATGGCAGGTTTGGTACACCATATTCGCCCTCCCCCATACACTGTGTTCAACAGCTGCCCAGTGGAAAGCAGTTACCCATGATGACTCAGGAACCAATTGAAAGAGAGGGCAGGCTTTCCCTGGGCAGTTCCTGCCTGGCCCAGGACGCGGGTCGCAGTGATTCTGCGTTCATAACCAAGTGGGAAGGAGAAATTTACCACATCTGACTGGTAAAAAAACAGATGATTGGCCCGCCAACTGATAATTTGGCCTACTAGTGGGAAACTCGTCTATCACTGAACTGCAACTTCTCCCACATGCTGAACTCTGACATCACCTACTAAGGAAATTACCTCTAACAGCATTTTCGCATTATTTATAAAAAGCAATCTATTTATATGGAGTTTGAACACTATAACAAAGACACTACAGTATGAAGTTAGACAGAAACTGCTTCTCCAATAGAAATCCCAGATCAAGCTTGAAGGCGATGTCATGGTGACGTTGGCTAGCTAAATTCATGTGTAGAAACACTTCATCAGATCTGAAGGTCGTCTCGCGCCAAACTGAGCAAGCCTTCAAATCAAAAGCACTCCTAAATACAGTTGTTTTAATAAATTCTAATGCGTCAGTTTGTCACTTTCAAGAGGTTGGAATAAGAACATGTTCAACTACTTAAAAGACAGTGGCTCGAATCTAGGTTGTGCCTTTAGATTTGGCAAAAATGAACAACTAAGGAATAATTTGTCCCTTCTATCAGACTTCTCAAACCCGAGCCTGGTCTGCTTCGCAAGAGTTCGCAGAAGTCTCGCAATGTAGCACCTCTGGGTTTAGAAACTCTGTGACTATTAGTTTACAGTCATGATATATGCAATTATAGTTTATGATTGACACAGTTTGTTTGCCATTAGTCAATCAACGTTTCAATGAGTCAAAACAGATGAATGCATCTAACTCGAATTTACGACTTTACAACTGGTCATTACCACCATCCCACTTGGTTATGAAAGCAGCATGAGACCCACTAGAGACAAGGTCAAGTTGTCTGTTGGTTCAACACGCGGAGAATTGTCAGCGGCGCTTAGCTAAACTTCGAAAGGTGTAACGTTATGCCGTCATGAGAATGATGTGGTTTGTAACCGAAAAATACTAGACGATTGATTATTCTATTTCCTTTTTATTGTGCCATTTGCTCCATTGATTACAATCCGTTACAAAACGTCGCAAGTTGAGCAGCGAGTGATTGCTTTCACGTGGGGGGGACTGGTGGGGGTGGGATTGGATTGTCAGGGCGGTCCGGATGAGTTCGGTACAGTGTCTGGTGCAGCAGAAGGAGGTCAAGTCGGGATCGGACGAACGTGAGCAAGGGGAGATAATATCGAAAGATCAAGGCGGAATGGTAAGTTTGGGCCTTGTGCTAACTTGTCCCCCCAAAAATCTTTCAAGTCCCCCATTGATTATTGCATTGTTCATTTTTAGAGCTTGCAAGAAAGACATTTCACTGTACTTGTGACATTAACTTGAAGCTAATCATCATTTTGCGCTAACATTACTGCAATTCCATAAAACAGTCTGCGGTTGACTGACACTTGCCTTGGCAGGTTCTGCCGCGTGTTTCTTAGTTGCCAGTCTGGCGTGTAACCTCTAAGTACACTTTACGGTAACTAACGATAGCTAGCAGTTTTTTTTGTCGACAAACTAACGTTAACAAGCCTAGTAGGTCGACTAGTTGAACTTTAACTAACGTGTTAGATCCAATGATGTAACTCGCTTAGCCGCGTTACTAGTACCTAGTTTTGCAGCTAGTCGAGCTAGCAAACACCTGGCGGTATCGTTAGCCTTAGCTTAGTCGTTCCATGTAACTACATTTCATCCAATAAAACGCTACTGTAACGTCGTTGTGTAACCAAAGTTCGAGTGTAACGTCGTTGGTTTAACCCATGTAACGTTAACTTAGCTAGGTACAGTAACTAGCTTAGTTTATTGTTGCTAGCTAACATGGCTAGCAAACGTTAGCTAATTCATGCTTGCTCGTTGGTGGTGCCTGGGTAGGAGGCAGTAGGCAAGGTCTTCAACCTAGACAGTAGGTACAGCCAAAGACGATGGTACAACTAACTTAGTTGGGTAACGCTAGCTTGCGACTGTTGGCTTACGTTAATTTACAATATGTTTAATGCAAACATTAACGTTAGACATGCAACTGGTTGGTTTCTTCCAATTTGCATCGTTTCATGCCGGTAGTATCTTGTTACTCTAGCTAATGTACATTTTCGGTGGTGGTTGAAGGTCCAACGATACCCTCACCCGTGGGGGGAAGGTGAAACTGATTCTTGATTGGTGTAATGTTTAGTTTACAAAACCTACTAGGCCTAAACCTACTAGAAAGTGGCCAGAAGAAACTCTGGGCGTTGGGGAGGAAGAAACCTTAGGATGAACAAGCTCGTACGTAGAAAATAATGTAAATTACAGTATATGTGTATATAGGCTGAGATGTTCCGCTACCCTGTAAAGCTTTATTGCCTATACTGTTTTGCTTTTCACATCTATTCGCCAAGCCTCATTGAGGTAGATTGATAGTCATGCATTCAGTAGTTAGCCCCTAGGCTAATCGTCCACTTCTGTCGTTGCTTATTCCTAAGGCCAGACAGTTTTTCCTGACAGTATGCCTCTGGGCTGTTTAAATAACTAAGGCCAAGTAATAATACTTACTCCAAGAAACCCAGTAGGTTGAAGTTGTTTCACTATGGCACTGGGATATTTCACTTCTCTGTAAAAATAAATAAATATGTATGTGTGTATATATATGTGTGTTTGACAATATCATGGACCAGGAGTGAGAACAATTACAATTTCAGTACTTGGGTTAGGTATCAACAGGTGCCGATTCCGTGGATTTTGATTAAAGCAGCCCCCGCACCTCTCTGATTCAGAGGGGTTGGGTTAAATGCGGAAGACACGTTTCAGTTGGACAACTGACGAGGTATCCCCCTTTCAATGTCACACATTGTCTGAATTGCTTGCAAAAATCTACTCATTGTATTTGTCTTTGGCTGTTCGTGTAGTGGACGGGAAAAGTGTGGCAGAAATAACCTGGCAACCAGAGGGTTGTTGATATCAAATCCTAGACGCACTTGCCTGCTGTTGTTCCCTTGAGCATGTCACTTCACCCACCACAACTCCGTGTGGCAGCCTCCCACACCTCTCGAAACCCTGTCTTTCAGAGGGGTTAGGTTGACAGTGGAAGTACAATTTCAGTTGGACCAATTGTTTTCTTATATTAAAATGGAAGTGGTTCGGTGAACCTCACTCGTGTGATGATTAACTTTGCCTGAGACCTAAAAGAGTTGTTGGCTCCCTGAGCTAAAAGTCTTGTGACATGCAGGAGACCCAGGTTTTAAAAAACCCAATTGGTCTCATTGGTACCGCCACTCTGCGAGAGGGTCATATGCAGGTGTGGTGATTGAGGTCGTTCAGTGAACCATATTCCTGTGTTGAGTAACCTTTTCTAAGACCTGAAGACTTGTTGGCTCTCCACAGGATAAGAATTGTGGCTCAGTCAGACGTTGACCTACTTTCTCAGACCAGGATTCTGTTTAACCCAATGGTGTATAAATCATTGGTTCAACCCTTTCCCTCAATCATGTTTTGATGCCCTCTGACCTAACTGATGCTATTTATGTGGCGTCTTTGCTTTCCTGACCTCCTCCGCAGCCTGGTCTCAGAGCAAAACATTGTTACTAAAATCTGTTACACTTAATTTAGTATGTTACATTAGCTTACATTATTTGACCCGCTTAGTGTTATAAATTATGTTCGATAAGACGATTGGTTACTTAAGGAAAAAACTAAAGCTGGGTGGGCGTATAATGCTAACGTCTAGCAACCTAAAGGTTGCTTTCCTAGCCACCATGCTTCTACATCTGCATTGCTTGGTGTTTTAGGCTGGGTTTCTGTCTAACGCTTTGTGGCGTCGACTGATTTTCAAAAGGGCTTTATAAATACATTTCGATAATTTGATCGAGTGTTATGGACAACTTCAGCATTTTAGGTAATTTGCAACTCCAAGTACTTACTACTTTTTAGCGTCTTTGCAAGGACATAGTATGTTAGCCAAACCTTCCAACCCTAAACTTAACCCTTTAACCTAACCTAGCTAACATTAGCCACCTAGCTAACACTACCAACAACAAATGGGAATTAATTTCATAAGTATTGCAAATTTGTAAAGCATTGTACGCATTTCAATTCGTAACATACTGTAAGTCCTACAATACGTATTATATTGCACGACCGCTTTAGAGCAATAGTAATGGCTAAACAAATGGTTTTGTAGGGTTTTTGGCTAAATGCCGAAAATAAGGCCTGTGGTAAACAGCCTCATGAGATCTTATACATTTTGTTCTATGAGAATTTGCTCAGCTAATGTACATTTTTGTGAATTTGAAGCATTTTTGTAATAAATAATTAATATCAGTCAGTTAACATGATGTTTAGCTCATAGAACAAAACGTATAAGATCTAAGCCTGTGTAAACCTCAGACCTTATTTTTGGTATTTATTCCAAACCCTAGTCTTTCCCCGTGAATGAACAAGGTAACATTTCCCGGTTTTATGACTACAAGCTGGCGAGCTCTATTAAATTGGTAGGCAAATTAAATGTAACCTAACATATCATACTAAATGGAGTGGCACGGATCTTAGTATCGTAAAATAAGTTTTGCTCTGAGACGAGGTTATCCGCCAATGCTGTAAAATTGGTACTTATGTTATTCCTGGTTGCGCTACAATGATTGCTATTTTATGTTCTTTGGATTATAAATCTGCAGCGTATACTAGAGGTTGACCGATTTAATTGGCATTGCCGATTTAATTAGGGCCCATTTCAAGTTTTCATAACGATTGGTAATCTGCAATTTTGGACGCCGATTGCATTCCACAAGGAAACTGTGGCAGGCTGAGCACCTGTTACGCGAGTGCAGCAAGGAGCGAAGGTAAGTTGCTAGCTAGCATTAACCTCATCTTACTAAAAAAACAATCTTTACATAGTCACCAGTTAACTACACATGGTTGATATTACTAGGTTAACTAGCTTGTCCTGCATTGCATATAATCAATGTGGTGCCTGTTAATTTACCATCGAATCACAGCTTACTTCAACTTCGCCGAACGGGTGATGATTTAACAAAGCACAATCGTTGCACAAATGTACCTAACCATAAACATCAATGCCTTTCTTAAAATCAATACACGGGTGTATTTTTTTTTAACCCTGCATATTTAGCTAAAAGAAATTCATGTTACCAAGCAATATTATCAAGGGAAATTGTCACTTCTCTTGTGTTCATTGCACGCAGAGTCAGGGTATATGCAACAGTTTGGGCCGCCTGGCTCTTTGCGAACTGTGAACTAATTTGTCAGAATTATACATAACATTGAAGGTTGTGCAATGTAACAGCAATATTTATACTTGCCACCTGTTTGATAAAATACGGAACGGTTCCGTATTTCACAAAGAATAAACATTTTGTTTCCGGATTTGACCATATTAATGACCAAAGGCTCGTATTTCTGTGTTTATTATATTAAGTCTATGATTTGATAGAGCAGTCTGACTGAGCGGTGTTAGGCAGCAGCAGGCTCGTACGCATTCATTCAAACAGTACTTTACTGCGTTCGCCAGAAGCTCTTAGCAATGCTTGATGCACAGCGCTGTTTGACATTCAAGCCTATCTACTCCCGAGATTAGGCTAGCAATACTAAAAGTGCTTATAAGAACATCCAATAGTCAAAGGTATATGAAATACAAATGGTTAGAGAAAGTCGACGCGTCATAATTCCTATAATGACTACAACCTAAAACTTCTTAACTGGGAATATTGAACCACCAGCTTTTATAAGTTCTGAGCAAGGAACTTAAACGTTAGCTTTTTTACATGGCACATATTGCACTTTTACTTTCTTCTCCAACACTGTTTTTGCATTCTTTAAACCAAATTGAACATGTTTCATTATTTATTTGAGACTAAATAGATTTTATTTATGTATCAAGTTAAAATAACTGTTCATTCAGTATTGTTGTCATTATATATAAATAAAAGTTTGGTAGATTTTTTTTGGGGGGTCCTCGTATCGGTGTTGAAAAATCATTGTCGGTTGACCTCCAGCGTATACATGTTGCAGGAGCGGCATGTATGCCTGTCAATATGTGGTCATTCATCGTTCTATCGGCAGAGGGTAGGTAGCGGAAGAGTTGAATGAGTGTTATGATTTAAGCGACGCTTCGACCAATTGCGAGACTCTTTGGAGACGAATGTGTGAATGAGAGGTGATGCACAAAGTCAAAGATGGTGGCTAAATGAGTTCACTCACGCCGTTTACCATCGGTGGGGTGGTCGGTTTAAGGGAGTGACTCGCCTAGACACCAATGCGATAGCAGCTGGGTCTGATCTGCTTAGTTTATTGAACCAGGAAAAAAAACTGCGGGTTGGGTGTCTCCCTTCCGTCTTTGACGAAGTGTGTCGGGACGTGACTTGTGGAGAGGTCGGAGTCTAACAGTACCATAACCAATGAAAAATCCATTGAGTACTCATGAAAGCTCCTTCACTGTAGCATGCTCTGTTTGCAGTTTTGGTATTTGTCCTACTGTGAATTGTACCATGTTGTCGAGTTCCACCCATTGTACATTTTTTTTACTTTCTATTTAAGTGAGGACCGTCTTGGATTAGCTGGCTACATCAATTGAATCGGTTAGCTAGCGAGTCAGTACAACATTGGGAGGAAATGTTTGGTCTGTATAGGGATCCATTCTAGATAATCAATAGTTGCAATCGGGGAATAACGTTGTGCTTTAGATCATTGGTGAGCATGCAAAGTATAAAACTTAACTTCTCTGGGATATGTGGGACGCTAGCGTCCCACCTCGACAACAGCCAGTGAAATTGCAGGGCGCCAAATTCAAAACAGAAGTCTAATTAATTAAAATTCCTCAAACATACAAGTATTTTACACCATTTTAAAGATAAACTTCTTGTTAATCCAGCCACAGTGTCTGATTTCAAAAAGGCTTTATGGCGAAAGCATACCATATGACTATGTTAGGTCAGCGCCTAGTCAAAAAAAAAACACAGCCATTTTCCAGCCAAAGAGAGGAGTCACAAAAAGCAGAAATAAAGAAAATGAATCACTAACCTTTGTTCTTCATCAGATGGCACTCATAGGACTTCATGTTACACAATACATGTATGTTTTGTTCGATAAAGTTCATATTTATATCCAAAAATTTGTTTACATTGGCGTGTTATGTTCAGTAATGTTTTGCCTACAAAACATCCGGTGATTTTGCAGAGACCCACATCAATTTACAGAAATACTCATAAACTTTGATGAAAGATACAAGTGTTATGCATAGGATTATAGATGCACTTCTCCTTAATGCAACCGCTGTGTCAGATTTCTAAAAAGCTTTACGGTGAAAGCCCACCATGCGATAATCTGAGTACAGCGCTCAGCCACCAAAACAAGACATACAGATACCCGCCATGTTGTGGAGGCAACAAAAGTCAGAAATAGTGTTATAAATATTCACTTTCCTTTTGATCTTCATCAGAATGCACTCCCTGGAATCACAGTTCCACAATAAATGTTAGTTTTGTTCGATAAAGTTAATCTTTATGTCCTATACCTCCTTTTTGTTTGCGCTTTTAGTCCAGTAATCCAAATGCACAAAGGGTGCTCAAAGTCAAAGTTCCATTATAGTTCGTAGGAACATGTCAAACGACGTATATAATCAATCTTTCGGTTGTTTTTATCATAAATCTTCAATAATATTTCAACCGGACAATTCCTTTGTCATTAGAAAGGAAAGGGAATGGCGCTCGTGCTCACAGCCACGCGTGATCAACTGCTCATGGCTTTCAGCCAGACCACTGGTTGAAACGGCTCTTATTCACTCCCCTTTCACAGTAGAAGCCTGAAACAACGTTCTAAAGACTGTTGACATCTAGTGGAAGCCTTAGGAAGTGCAATCTGACCCCATTTACACTGTATATTGGATAGGTAATCACTTGAAAAACTACAAACCTCAGATTTCCCACTTCCTGGTTGGATTTTTCTCAGGTTTTTGCCTGCCATATGAGTTCTGTTATACTCACAGACATTATTTTAACAGTTTTGGAAACTTTAGTTTTCTTTCCAAATCTACTAATTATATGCATATTCTGGCTTCTGGGCCTGAATAGCAGGCAGTTTACTCTGGGCACCTTATTCATCCAAGCTACTCAATACTGCCCCCTGTTCCCAAAGAAGTTAAGAAATGGAGTTGTAGCTAGTAGGCTACATGTCGCAATTGTTTTCCGAATCTTAAAGCACAAGAACCTGTGTAGTCCTGGCTGGCAGGACATATAATGCCTCCTTTAAATTTAGTCCATTCATTAGCTGGACAATTTATTTTTTTTCTATTTTTTTTCTCCAATTCATTCCCTGTTCTAATAGTAAAATGATTACCTATAAACCTTGGAATGTGTTTTTATGTGGAACATTGACCATTTGAAAATTACGCATTCATAATGCATCACTCCAAATAGACTTGCGTAGCCTATGGTTGATTATGTTTGTTAATGGTATATGATAATGTGTTTGACAGAGAGCATTGGATGTCTTGAAAATGATGCAACTTTGGAATCTGAATGTATGTGCTCTAAATAGATGTTTTGACTTTGCCGGACACCTACAGCAGCCTTAAGGAGTTTGTGCATTTCATCCCACAGGTAACCACAAAGGGAGCAGGCCTGAACCCCAATGCCAAAGTCTGGCAGGAGATCTCTGCGCCCCAGATCCAAGTCCCAGATGAGGGCGTAGAGGGCCCCTACTTGCTCCAGATGACCCCTAACTCTGCTGATGTCACTGAGGGTGCGGGCCAAATTAAATGCACCCTGGAGTTTTTATTTCACCACTACATGTATACACAGGCCTTCATAGATTTGTCACCAGATGAGAAATGGCTTCAACAGATTTCTCTCAAATTCTGTACACGTAGTGTTAAGCACGTGGTTTTCGGCTCTTGATTTGCAGAGTTCAGAGGGCTCAATGGCCCTTTTTGGAAGGACTATTAATCAAGGCCAGAGATGATCCTAACCCTGCTCTGTGGAGGCACTGAAAACCAAGCTCTGTTATGAGTCTGGATTACATAGTCTCCCTGGTTCAACCTTGACAGTCTCTTTCTCTGTTCAGACTCTTATCAACCACATGACTCTCCCCTCTTCCTCCCAGGTTACTCAGAGGTCCCTCCTACTGGGGCTAAGGGGTATGGCACGGGGTATTTAGACCCCTCCTCGGACAGCAGTGCCCCTGCACCCACAGAGGGTGTAGTGAACGGCATGGACCCCCCTGAGCTGGGGTACCCCCTCTATGACACTGTGACTGGGTCAGCAGGTCAGTAGCAGTCCTTTGGTCAGATGCTTTTGAGATGCCATGCTCTGATCTGGCGTTGAAGGGAATTGGATGCATTACGTTTCTCAGTTTTGCCTTTCACCAAGTATTGTCATTGAGTGTTACATCAATTAATGTCATAACAATTGCCAATAGTAATGATCCGAGATGTAAGGCTTTGGCAAACCTTTCCTATGCAGAAGGGCTGGTACTTGTAGCATTGCAGCCTAGAGTCAAACATTCATTTTGATCTGAAATTGTTTGTGCAGTGGAGGAAAAGCAGCCCCTCTCAGAGGTGAGCATGAGAGAGTCTCTGAAGAAACAGCTGGAGTTCTGCTTCTCCAGGTGAGTAACTGCTTTTGAGAGCCTATTTCAGATGGTTGTTTTAACTTAAATACAGTCAGAATTGAAATGTCTCTCATTGAACTAAGAAATTCTACATGGTGTGGTAGTGTATTGAGTAGACCTTGGATTTGTACCCCCGGTGATGATCAGCATCGCGCTTGGAAGGACCCAGGAGCGCTGTGACTGGAGGGCTATCCGTCTCATATCTCTCAATCTATTCACTCTCTACCTTTCCTACTCCTTCTACACCTCTTCCTCTCTCTCCCCCTAGCTCTGTCAGCACAGTGTGACTGACCTAATGACCGTGAGATTATGAGATCTGAGGGGAACAAGGAAAAGAAAAATGGACATATGAATGTGATTTTTGATATCTTTGCGTCCCATAGGCTGTAACAGACATGGCTTTTTGGTTTCTCATGCTGTGTTGCTGTCTGTCTTCAGAGAGAATCTGTCCAAGGACTTGTACCTGATGTCCCAGATGGACAGTGACCAGTTTGTCCCCATCTGGACCATCGCCAGCATGGAGGGTGTGAAGGTCCTCACCACTGACATGGACCTGATTTTGGAGGTGCTACGAGGTACAAACCCACGTCTTTAACCCTGTGGGAGTGGGGAGAACTGATGAAATGGCCTGTCTGGATAGTCTTATAGCTGTAGCCTGCTACAAGAATGGTCTGAAACAAGCTCAGATTGCAGGATCTTTAGCCAGCCTAAGGACACTTAGCATTCAAGTTGTAAAGGCTCTTACCAGATGTTGATACACGGCTGGGAACGAGATTTGTGGTAGAAGTAACAATGTGATGGCTGTAACGCCACCAGTAGATGAATTTATAATTGTTTAGAGGGATGATAATGCCAATTGTGGTAGTCAAACTTAAAACAACAAGGTAGTACAGTGCCTTGCAAAAGTATTCATCCCCCTTGGTGTTTTTCCTATTTTGTTGCATTACAACCTGTAATTTAAATAGCTTTTTAGTTTGATTTCATGTAATGGACATACACAAAATAGTCCAAATTGGGGAAGTGAAATTTAAAAAAAAAAAAAAATTGGAGAAGTCCTGTGTGCATATGTATTTACCTACTTTGCTATAAAGTCCCTAAATAAGATCTGGTGCAACCAATTACCTTCAGAAGTCACATTAGATTGCATACAGGTGGACTTTATATAAGTGTCACTATATATATATATCTCACACACACACACACCTGTTCTGAAAAGCCCCAGAGTCTGCAACACCACAAAGCAAGCGGTACCATGAAGACCAAGGAGCTCTCCAAACAGGTCAGGGACAAAGT
Organism: Salmo salar; assembly: GCF_965601325.2. NCBI lineage: Eukaryota > Metazoa > Chordata > Actinopteri > Salmoniformes > Salmonidae > Salmo > Salmo salar. The sequence goes on along the minus strand of NC_138302.1, from coordinate 65,981,701 downwards.
TGTGGAGAAGTACAGATCAGGGTTGGGTTATTAAAAAAATATCTGCAACTTTGGCCATCCCACAGAGCACCATTTAAATCCATTTTTTTTTTTATGGAAAGAATATTGCACCACAACAAACCTGCCAAGAGGGCCGCCCACCAAAACTCACGGACCAGGCAAGAAGGGCATTCAGAGGGGCAACAGAGACAAAATAACCCTGAAGGACCTGCAAAGCTCCACAGTGGAGATTGGAGTATCTGTCCATAGGACCACTTTAAGCCGTACACTCTACATAGCTTTATGGAAGAGTGGACAGAAAAAAGCCATTGCTTAAAGAGAAAAATAAGCAAACACGTTTGGTGTTTGCCAAAAGGCATGTGGGAGACTCTCCAAACATATGGAAGAAGGTAATCTGGTCAGATGAGAATTAAATTGAGCATTTTGTCCATCAAGGAAAACAATGTCTAGGGCAAACCCAACACTTCTCATCCCCCTGAGAATACCATCCCCATAGTGAATCATGGTGGTGGCAGCATCATGCTGAGGGGGTGTTTTTCATTGGCACTAGGAAACTGGTCAGAATTGAAGGAATGATGGATGACGCTAAATACAGGGAAATTCTTGAGGGAAACCTGTTTCAGTCTTCCAGAGATTTGAGACTGGGCCGGAGGTTCACCTTCCGGCAGGACAATGACCCTAAGCATACTGTTAAGGCAACAATTGAGTGGTTTATTAAGGGGAAACATTTAAATGTCTTGGAATGGCCTAGTCAAAGCCCAGACCTCAATCCAATTGAGAATCTGTGGTATGACTTAAAGGTTGCTGTACACCAGCAGAACCCATCCAACTTGAAGGAGCTGGAGCATTTTTGCCTTGAAGAATGGGCAAGAATTCCAGTGGCTAGATGTGCCAAGCTTATAGAGACATACCCCAAGAGACTTGCAGCTGTAATTGCTGCAAAAGGTAGCTCTACAAAGTATTGACTTTGGGGGGGTGAATAGTTGTGCACGCTCAAGTTTTTTTTTTTTTTTTTTTTCTTGTTAAACAAATATTTTGCATCTTCAAAGTGGTAGGCATGTTGTGTAAATCAAATGGTAGTATGCCATGAACCTGGCTTCAGGAGCAAACTCAAAGGAGAGAAAATAGTCCTCAGTGTCATTATTGGAAAAGGCTCTAGTTAATCTTAGTGGATGATGTTTCTGTTGACACGTTGTTCAGGGGTCGCATTAGCTTTCAGAAGTCTGCTGCCAAATTGTCTTAGAATGAAAAGGCAAGGTTTTTTGCAAAGATGATGCATGGCTTTCATAGAATGCAGCCAGCTACATTTCCTAATTTCAAGCAAAATATTAATCTTGCATTTTAACTGGCTACCTAAGAAACTCCCAGAGAAAAATAGCCTTCACATCAGTCAGAGTGCTGGTGATCCAATGAAGAGAGCAAAGATATTTCATCCGGGTGAAGTGTAACTCCATTGCAAATGTATGAAGTGCGAAATGAGTCCCTTTACATTCATGATTTGGCATGAACCCTAACTGTATTTCATTTTTCTGCCTTTGACTTTTCCTTTCCGGCTTGAAAAATGCAAAATCCTGCGTTAATTAGACCCCTGGTTGATGTGTATGGTTTCAGCCTCGCCCATGGTACAAGTTGACGAAAGTGGGAAAAGGGTTCGGCCCAACCACAAGCGCTGCATCATCATTCTGAGGGAGGTGCCCGAGACCACACCGGTGGAGGTAACCAAATGGGAGAATTCATGTTTTTACAATTTTCCTTTGTGTAGACATTAGCTCATTACATGTGACAAATATCGTTATTTTGTTGTGGAACTGTAAACCCTCTATTTCCTTTTCCTTCAGGAAGTGGAGACCCTCTTTAAGAATGAAAACTGCCCCGAAGTGCTTAGTGTTGAATTTGCGGCCAACAACAACTGGTACATCACTTTCCGGTCGGACACTGATGCACAGCAGGTAGTGTTTCACATTCTTAACTAGTGATAGGGAAAATCGATAGTTGCGTATCCCGATAGTTTTGTGGATCATATCGATACTTTGACTCCAGTATCGTTGTTGCTAGGTAGTGTTAGCTAGTACTAGTGTCGTGGAAATTCAGAACTGAGAGAGATTTGGTAATTTCTTCAAACAATCATCTTTATTTAACCTCTATGGGCTAGGTGGGACGCTTGCGTCAGCAGAGTACCCAGCCAGAAATAATCAGACACCCATTTTTCAAGTTAGCATATAATGTCACACAAACCCAAACCACAGCTAAATGTAGCACTAACCTTTGATCTTCATCAGATGACAACCCTAGGACATTGTTATACAATACATGCATGTTTTGTTCAATCAAGTTCATATTTATATCAAAAACCAGCTTTTTACATTAGCATGTGACTAGCATTCCCACCGAACACTGCCGGTGAATTTACAAAATTACTCACGATAAACGTTCACAAAAAGCATGACAATTATTTTAAGAATTATAGATACAGAACTCCTCTATGCACTCGATATGTCCGATTTTTTTTTTTTTTATTTATTATTCTTTTTTAATTTTTTTTTTTAAATAGCTTTTCGGTGAAAGCACATTTTGCAATATTCTCAGTAGATAGCCCGGCATCACAGGGCTAGCTATTTTGACACCCACCAAGTTTGGGGCTCACTAAACTCAGAATTACTATTAGAAAAATTGGATTACCTTTGCTGTTCTTCGTCAGAATGCACTCCCAGGACTTCTACTTCAACAACAAATGTTGTTTTGGTTCCAAATAATCCATAGTTATATTCAAATAGCTCCCTTTTTGTTCGTGCGTTCAGGTTACTATCCGAAGGTTGACGCGCATTTCGTGACAAAAAAATTCAAAATATTCCATTACCGTACTTAGAAGCATGTCAAATGCTGTTTAAAATCCATTTTTATGCGATTTCTCGTAAAATAGCGATAATATTCCAACCGGCCAATGTTGTATTCATTCAAAGGCTGAAAGAAAAAAATTGAGTAGTCTCGCGAACGCACATCTCAGTCTCACTGTCCCCAGGCTGACCACTTACAAATTCTGCTGCTGTTCTTTGCCCAGAGATAGCAGACACCCCATTCCACTTTCTGGCGGCTTTAGAGAGCCAATGGAAGCCTTGGAAAATGTCACGTTACAGCACAGATGCTGTATTTTTGATAGAGATGCAACAGAAGGACAACAAATTGTCAGACAGGGCACTTCCCGTATGGAATCTTCTCAGGTTTTGGCCTGCCATATGAGTTCTGTTAGACTCACAGACACCATTCAAACAGTTTTAGGAACTTTAGAGTGTTTTCTATCCAAATCTACTAATTATATGCATATTCTCGTTTCTGGGCAAGAGTAGTAACCAGTTTAAATCGGGTATGTTTTTTTTATCCGGCGGTGCAAATACTGCCCCCCTAGCCCCAACAGGTTAAACACTTTCCATTGCTTGTTCTGTTCAATGAACCATAAACAATTAATGAACATGCACCTGTGGAACAGTCATTAAGACACTAACAGCTTACAGACGGTAGGCAATAAAGGTCACAGTTAGGAAAACTTAGGACACTAAAGAGGCCTTTCTACTGACTCTGGAAAAACACCAAAAGAAAGATGTCCAGGGTCCCTGCTCATCTGTGTGAATGTGACTTAGGCATGCTGCAAGGAGGCATGACGACTGCAGATGTGGCCAGGGCAATAAATGGCAATATCCGTACTGTGAGACGCCTAAGACAGGGAGACAGGACGGACAGCTGATCACCCTCGCAGTGGCAGACCACGTGTAACACCTGCACAGGATCAGTACATCAGAACACACCGGCGGGACAGGTACAGGATGGCTACAACAACTGCCCGAGTTACACCAGGAACGCACAATACCTCCATCAGTGCTCAGACTGTCCGCAATAGGCTGAGAGGCTGGACTGGGGGCTTGTAGGCCTGTTAGGCAGGTCCTCAACGGCAACAACGTCGTATATGGGCACAAACCCACCGTCACTGGACAAGACAGGACTGGCAAAAAGTGCTCTTCACTGACGAGTTGTGGTTTTGTCTCACCAGGGGTGATGGTCGGATTTGCGTTTATCGTCAAAGGAATCAGCGTTACACCGAGGCCTGTACTCTGGAGCAGGATCTATTTATTTTTATTTATTTATTGAGGTGGAGGGTCCGTCATGGTCTGGAGTGGTGTCACCACATCATCGGACTGCGCTTGTCATTGCTGGCAATCTCAATGCTGCGTTACAGGGAAGACATCCTCCTCCCTTATGTGCTACCTTTCCTGCAGGCTCATCCTGACATGACCCTCCAGCATGACAATACCACCACGCACAGAGCGAGCAGTATGGCTGATTTTCCTGCAAGACAGGAATGTCAGTGTTCTGCCATGGCCAGCGACGAGCCCGGATCTCAATCCCATTGAGCACGTCTGGGACCTGTTGGATCGGAGGGTGAGGGCTAGGGCCATTTTCCCCTCCAGAAATGTCTGGCAACTTGCAGGTGCCTTGGTGGAAGAGTGGGGGTAACATCTCATAGCAAAGAACTGGCAAATCTGGTTCAGTCCATGAGGCGATGCACTGCAGTACTTAATGCAGCACACCAGATACTGACTGTTACTTTTGACCCCCCCCCCCTTTGTTCAGCGACACATTATTCAATTTGTTAGTCACATGTCTGAATCTTATGTTCATACAAATGTTAAGTTTGCTGAAAATAAATGCAGTTGACAGTGAGAGGATGTTTTTTTTGGGGCTGAATTTATATCTGACGTATCAATGCTCAGTCATGGATGGTTCACCCCCCCGCCCCCCCATGCAGACCAAGGAGCATTATAAGGCACTCTGGGTTCATTCTGTTCATTCTGTTATCTGCACGTGGGTTGTTGTCTTAACCCCACCCTGGCTTAGTTTCCCAGATGCAAGAACAATTGAGACAATGAGGAATTGTTCTAAACTCCTCCTTGCTATCTCTCGGATACACCCACCACATCTTGTCTATGTAATGCAGTCTTTAACTCATTTGTCAGCTCAAGCCATCTCTAGTGACCATACACCTAGATTAGCTGCAGGGAACTAGAGTGGAGACTGTAAAAACAGGCACTAACAGGCCAGAAATATCCTATTTGTTAAGTATTAATTGCTAACTATTAATATCAAACAAATCAGGTAAATGTGTAATTTTCTATCACACTTGTCAGCACTACCTGTGCTGAAACACTGGTGTTTTTCACCCTGTCTTTTAAGCACTTTATTTCCATGAGTGATCAAAACAAATTCTCATGCTCTCGCTTGTCTCCCTGCAGCAGACCATAGTGAGAAATGTTTGGAAGGTCAAATCGCAATATAGAATCACAGTGCATATAGAATTGATACATAGCGTATCGACACCCAAGTATCTTGATGTCCCTGGCCATTACCAGCCCTATTCACAACTATCCGTAGTCGGTGAAAATGACTTGCAAATTCCAAATCCTCATTCAAAGTTCTTTTTTTTGTGCGATTTGTGGGGAGAAAATGTATGCACTCATTATATAAGAGCGTCTGCTAAATTACTCAAATGTAAATGTACTTTTATTTATTCTCGCTTATCATTCCTCAGGCCCACAGATATCTAAGGGAAGAAGTGAAAACATTTCAGGGAAAACCCATCATGGTTAGTACATTTTTATGTGTCTTTTCTCACGTAAAACATGCTTTTCTTTGATCAGATTTCATTTAGTCAAGGGGAGGCAATGCGTAACTTAAGTCAACTGTACAGCTCTGATATCAGCTGATAGGAGTTGGGGGAATGCAGTGCTGTACCTCCCTCACTGTTCTGCAGTCAGCTTTTATGAGGTCACGTCAGTGAGTTCTAGAGGGTGTTGCTGTCTCATTGCTAGGAGCTTGTGGCTGAGCTGTGGCTACACTACAGCAAGGTCACCTTGAGTTTGTGCCTGCATAAGGATCCGGTAAGGATGGCGTTGCCAGCCAGACTGCAAGCCATTTCTCTCTCCCTCTGTTCTATTAGTCTGAATTCCATCTCCCACATTCAAGAAGTTATGACATTGTCCACATTTCATTCAACCACTCTTTAGCAGTAGTTATTTTTGATCCTACTTAATTTAAGAGCGACTGACAATGTGAATTTCAAAGTCATTAATTCACCTTAAACTTTAATTTGATTTGGTGCGCTAGCCTTCCCTGTGGCTCAGTTGGTAGAGCATTGTATTTGCAATGCCAGCATGGTGTATGCAACGCCAGGGTTGTGGGTTCGATTTCCACGGGGGGGGGGGGCAGTACAAAAAATGCATGAAATTAAATGTATGCATTCACTACTGTAAGTCGCTCTGGATAAGAGCGTCTGCTAAATGACAAAAATGTAAAAAATGTAGATCAAGTAGCTTAATGCATGAAACTTCGGCAAAAGCAAAGCCCACAGTGTTGATCATTATTGTGCTTGCAAGGACCCAGAAGCACTGTGACTGTGGAGGACTCCTCTTCGGCTCTCTAAATCTTTCGTCTCCTCCTCTCTGACATTTTCTCCCTTTTTTTTTTTATTTTTATTTTTTTATTTTATTTGTTTTATTCATCCCCCTCTACACCTATTCCTCCCCCTGTCAGCAGTGTGACTGACCTAATGACTGTGAGATTGAGTTCTGAGGGGAACGAGGAACACAGCCTCCATTTCCTTCTCTCTGTAAATGGCAGAGTGGGGACAATCATGTGAAGCCTATTTTAATCTTGAATTTGTTTATTCAATGGACTGCATGTTGTACTTACATGTCATGTGTTTGTACTCCATTCCCACCCTCTTTGCATTCCTCTACACACACACACACACGCGCACACACACACACACACACACACACACATCTCCCTGCCCCACCTGTCTGTCTCGCTCTCTTTTCCTCTGTCCAGGCTCGTATCAAGGCCATCAACACATTCTTTGCAAAGAATGGCTACCGTAGCGCACTGGACTCCAGTGTGTACAGCCAGCAGGGCCAGTCTCAGTCCCAGTACACTTCTACACACCTCTACATGCAGCAGGTGTTCAGCCCCCAGCAGCAGTACCCTCTCTACCCCCTGGTGCCCCCCACCTGGAACCCATCGCCTGCCCCTTATTTTGAGACCCCACTGGTAAGGCCCAGATGATTGAGGTTCCCTGTTCAAATCAAATTTTATTTGTCCCATGTGCCGAATACAACAGGTGTAGTAGATCTTACAGGGAAATGCTTACTTACGAGTGCTTAACCAATAATGGAGTTAAGAAAATATTTCCTAATGTAAAAAGTAACACAATAGAATTACATAATAATAACGAGGCTATTTACAGGGGGTACTGAGGTAATTTGTACATAGGGGTAAAGTGACTAACTTATATTGTTTTACACTTGGTTATGAGTTGTGTTCATTCCTAGGATGACCAGCCCATTCAGATCATGTAATGGAGAGTGTGGTGGTTGCTTATCATGGGAACAATGGTGTTGGTTTACCTGTAGCTACTCAGTTCTGAACAAAGATCAAATTGAGTCCAGTTTTCAGCAAATGGCTCCTTTCTTAAAACATGTGACCCAGTGGTGACAGGTCAAAGTGCATAGAGGGGTTTCAGGCTGGGAGACGAGCCACTCTGGGTTCATCTATGCCCCCAAATCCTTTTACTTTCTCTTACCCCCCCCAGTGAGCAGTAAGATTATGAGATCTGAGGGTCTGGATAGGTGATTTAGGAACACGCGTGGTGAACGTCATCCTCAACATGTCCTGCTCAGACTGGTATGAATATACCATGCGTTTGCTGTAACACACACACCCTTAACCTTGCAATCTGGGGTCCGAGTGGTCATGACATTTAGTAATGTAGCACTGTCAGGATCAGCTGTTCCTGTAAGAGCTGTGTCATAACTGAGGTGATTTACCTTTGTCATTGACTGGCTACACTGAGTGAACAAAATTGCCACCCATGATTTCTTCCCTCTTTCATCCAGGCCCCGTTCCCCAACAGTGGCTTTGTGAATGGCTTCAGCACCCCTGGAAACTACAAGACTGGCACCAGTCCCCTGGGCCTCGGACGATCGCCCTTCAACAGCAACCGGTAGGTGTTTTCTCTCAGGGCGAGAACCCCCATCCGGCTTCCACTTGATCCTTTATCAATTGGCTTTGACCCAATGATGACAAATTGATGCGCATAGAGGTGCTTCAAGCTGTGAGATGAAGGCTTTTGGGTTTCTTTCTCCTCCCTCCCTCCTACTTTTCTTACCAACTCTCTCTTACGCCCCAAAGTCGCTAGTCTCTACACTTGACCCGATGAGCGTTAAGATTATGAGATCTGAGGGTTCAAACAGGTGTTTGGCCATCAAAAGTGGACCATTTGAATTCCTCCACAGCCTTACAAAATTAGATGTGTTCTGACATTCTGTATCCATTTTTTTAAGCACTGGGGTGGTTGTTGTAATTGAGCAGATAATGTGATTTAGTACATATATGATTCATATTTATGTTCCTGAACAAAATAAGACAAATTATATTTGTTAGTAGTTTTTTGGGGTCTGCTGTCATGAATAACTTGTTGCCTTTTACTTCCCCCTGTCCCACAGTGTCCCCCTCTATTCCAGAAAGAATGTAATCAATGCCTTCAGGTATAAACAGATATCAATCACGTTATCAGTTGATGCTCCTCCCCACCTCCATTTCATCCATTCTCATTCTAAAACATATACGTTAGCAAGCTAGATAATGCAACTTGAAACTATCCATTTTAATGCTATTGTGCGGTGTCCTTGAACTGTGGCAACCCTCAACTGATATTTGAGAAAGCTAGCGTAACTCACAAATAACGGTATATGAAACCGAGAGCTCAGGGATTAAATTCAAGTTTGCACTTGACTACAAGCTGCAGAAAGTTCATTTCCATCAGCCTGTGCTTAGCAAACGAAAACCCTTCCCTTAGTATTCTATACAGTAGCATAGTTACAATATTCACTGTCTTAATGTTTAATGTCCTTATCCTCTCCATATCTGCATGAATCTTACTGGAACAGCTCTAGCTGTTTTGTGATCAAGTTATTGTATCTTTAGACTGAATGATAGCTAGCAGTTATGCCTGGTGAGAATGAGATCCAGTTATGACTGACTGATTTCCTTCCCCAGGAACCATGTGAAGAGCCAGCCCCAGCCATGTGACGAAACCTTACCTCCATCTGTGACCCCTGTACCCCCCCTGGTGGATGGCCTGTCTGGCCCCTCCAGCCCTCAGCCACCCCGCATGACTGGGGCTCCCCTGGTTAGCACCCCTGAATCTGGCCCTGCTCTCGCATCTTACTGCCTCAGGGACACCCTCCCACTGGCTTCAGAGGGGATGTCTAACGGAGACCTGGGCATTGCTGGCAGAGGCAGGTCAGTCTCCACAGACAACGCACGTACACACCCACAACCTGCTCATACATGAAATGCCATTATATCACAATTGGGCTTTACCAGATGGCTTTGACCCTATGATGACAAATCAATGCGCATAGAGGTGCTTCCAAGTTGTAGGATGAAGGCTTTTGGGTTTCACTCTCCTCCCTTTCTTTCGCTCAAACTTTCTTCTATCCCCCCCAAAGTCACTAGTCAATACACTTGACCCGATGAGCTGTAAGATTATGAGATCTGAGGGTTCAAACATGTTTTTTTTTGGCCATACAAAGCCTTCTCAGAACAGCAACAATGCCTTTTACTCTTTGGCTCCTTATGCTCATCTTGGTGATAATGTTTGTAGGAGAGGCAGCTACCGAGGGATGCGCAGAAGGAGAGAGGACGAGCGGCTCATGGTCAGTTACGTTTTTCATAATTTCCACTTCTGTCACGTGTATTCTACACCCTATCTGACCCCAAGCGCAGTTGGATTGAAGCTAAAAACGTGTTCTTGTGTGTGGGTTTACAGAGGCCCATCCCTCTGAGTGAGGTTAAGGTTCCACAGCCCAAGTTTGACTTGGCAACCTCCAACTTCCCTCCGTTGCCTGGGTGTGCGGTCAGCATGCAGGGAGAAGAGCCCGTGCTGGAGACACGCATGTCTGATGTGGTGCGGGGTGTTAAGGTGGTGACCAGTGACAAAGTAAGGAGAAACTCGAACGCTGTTGCACTTTTTTTTTTCTTCTTGACACAAACAAGTAGGCTTACAAACTGGTTATAATTGTTTTTCCTGGTCAGGCCACTTATCCCCAACTCTTACATCCGGCAGATAGCCTAGTGGTTAAGAGAGTTGGGCCAGTAACCGAAAGGTTGCTGGTTTTAATCTTGAGCCGACTAGGTGAAGCTGTCTGTGCTCTTGAGCAAGGCACTTATCCAGTACCAGAGGGCCAAGTCTAGGTCCAAAAGGCTTCTGAACATGTAATCAAATGGCTACCCAGACTATTTGCATTGCCCCCCCTTTTACGCTGCTGGTACTCTGTTATCTATGCGTAGTCTCTCTAACTCTAGCTACATGTACATATTACCTCAACTAACCTGTGCCCCCGCACATTGCCTCTGTACCAACCGGTATCCCTGTATATAGTCTTGCTACTGTTATTTTAATGCTGCTCTTTATTTGTTTTACTTTTTCTTAACTGTATTGTTGGTTAAGGGCTTATAACTAAGAATTTCATTAAGGTCTACACCTGTTGTAATCGGTCCATGTGACAAATAGAATTTGATTTGAACCCTAATGTGCTCCTATAAGTCGCTCTGTATAAGCGCGTCACATAAATTACTCAAATGTAATCACTCTTTTTGTGGTCTCAACCAAATGCCATGTTTTTTCTTCCTCCAAGTCAACTGTCCTATCTCATGTCCAGCCTGAGGTGAATAAGGAGGCTGTGGCCCCTCCTGTTAGTACCCAGGAAGAAACTGTGAGCGTGCCCTGTCCTGTCATGCCAGCCCTCAAACCCCCCACCCCTCTAGTTGTGGAGCCCCCTGTTCCAAGGTATAGTCTTCCTCTGGTTAACGGTCACAAAGATGTGCTGTAGGGATTTTTAAGATATTTAAATGTTGGAAAAAAACCTTCATAGAAATCTTTTCTTCTGTCTGTGCAGTGTTGCTCACCCGGTGGAGAAGCCTGAGCCTCATGTCCAAAGGGAGGCTGCTCCAACCCCCACACCACCCTCTTCTTTGCCAACCCCATCACAGCCTGCCGCTGCTACCAAACCCACCCCTATCCCCACCAGCAGTCAGTCCATCTCCACAACACCAGTCCCCGCTGCCCCCACTACTGCACCGGTAAGACTTCACTCACTACCTGGCTGATTTCACTGGATAGATAATGCATTGGATATAATGTCAGTTAAAAAGAGGTAAACGAAAAGCTGTTCTACCTATTCTTTCTCCTCCCCCTATTCTGTTTCCTGTCTGTATTTCACCATCCAACCAGGAGCCAAGGAAGCTGAGCTATGCTGAGATGTGCAAGCGGCCAGCCACCCAGCTCCCAGCCCCAAGCACCTCCCCCAACCCTCCCATCACCTCTGCCAGCCAACCCCTGCAGGAGCTTCGTGTCAACAAGGCTGATGAGCCTGCAGCCTCCAGCAGCAGCAATGGTGATAGGCCAGAGAAACCTGAGGGGTCTGGAGAAGGCCGGCCCCTTCGTGACCCCCTGGGCTCATACCGTGGGGGTAACGGCCCTGCCCTATCCGGAGGGATGGGTCTAAAGTACCGGGATCAGCAGCGGGGTGCCTCCATGAGACGACGGATCTCCCCCCACGGCTGGGCTAGACGGAGTGGGAAGGAACAGAACATTCCACCCCGGTCGCCGAAGTAGTTTAAACCACAACCAACAGACTAACAGGAAAACAAACAGATCTATATATGTAAAGACAGAAATATATGAATATATATTATTGGATGAAAGAACATGTGCGTTCCGAATCTAGAAGACCCTCCTGGAGCTCAGTCGGACACACACTGACCTTTGTTTGGGGAAACACTGAAAGCGGTAATCATTTTAAGTGGGGGTGAACATGAGTCACAAAACACAAACTGAAAGACTTGTTTGAAAGAACAGTGAGATGCTGACATGTGGCCTCACCTTGGTTAGCTTGAAGAATGGGCCCTCCGCTAAATCTATGAATTTTATTTTTATGTGAAAGTGGGGTTTGAGGGAGGGGGGACAAATGTATGGTAAGTAAAACCTTGTATCTCAAAAATACCAGTAGTTGCAAAATAAGAAACAACAGTTGAACTGTTAGCAAATCTAGTTTATATGCAACAAAGCAAAAGATGTGGATATCCACCGATATGACAACTTTGCTTTGATACTACTTCGTTATAAAAAATGAATTTGAGGGAGGGGTTAGTAAGGTATTGTTCATTAACTGTGTGGAAGTTTGCTTTTATGACGGTTGGAAGCAGACGATGGCCACATGGTTCAGGAGTTGTTCTGAGAGTTGGGAAGCCTGTCAAGTCAAGCTGCACATTCATTTAGGTGAAGAAACCATCTTAGACATGTCTGCTTTTAGTCTGGAATATATTTTTTTTAACTAGTGCGGACATGTGAATTAAAATCGATGCATTTCTTTTCATGGTTGACGGAAGATTTTGGTACACCCTTGCATAAGTACAGCATTGAAAACTTTACAATAATAGTGCATGAATACTTGAGCAGTGCAAATTTGAGGTGTTTGTATAGTGAGACTGATGTAACTGAATTGTTATATTTTTTATCTTAATTTACTCTCTTCCATACAGATTGTTAAATGTTTGGCTGTGTATGTCATGGGTAAAGGCTCATAGGAGTAGTCTTCCCTTAGTTTAGGTGTTCCGTTATTGAGACACTCGCATCCTAGACACTAACGGTGTATGTAACTGGCTGGCGTTTCATGAATTCTACAGTGTTGTACATAGCCATTTAAGAATTATATATTTTTGTTTTGGCTTGCATAGAAGCTGTACCTATTGTATTAATCTTTACAATTGTATTCCCCAACCTATGTGGTCAAATGCAGGTTCAGCATTGATATATACCTTGAAAATCAAATAGAAACCCTTCCACCCCAGATATCTGGTCAGTTCAATATGCTCTATTACCATATCTGTGCAACAGGCTCCGGGGAGGCTATCAAGCATTTTGGTTGGTTGTATCATGTAGAGTAGGCTAGATGGTATTTCAGAGTAGTAATGGCAGATTTAGTGCAATGGTTTCCCAAGCATGAAACTGGTCTCTGGCATTCGACGTATTCCAACTTGCTCATTTAAAATCGCAAAAATGGGCCTGAATTCTGAAGCAAGTGAACACTCAATTCTCATGTTCTCTTAAGGCCGTGTCTAGACTTAATAGTTCATTCTGTTTTAGTATGCTGATCATAGTCCTAATCATGGATTTCTGAACGCGTCATGCATCTACATGTTAAATGTCTGGTTCATGCCCTTTTCCCGCGCAATATTACCTAGGTAAAGTATGACAACACAACTGATAGCGTTGCTTGGTAGCGACAGCCAAGGGGATTGCAAACGGGTTAACGACACTAGCCAAACATTTGTTTTTCTAAATATTAGCTAGCTGGCTAGCATTTGAGTCCAGAAAACACGCTCCTAGCGTATGAGGAACGTATTTCCTCAAGTTAAAATGAAATGGTGCCTCGGTCCCAAAACAAGTTTTCTGGAGATGTTTGGGTAGAGTGCTGATGACGTCGGTCGCTGATTGCGCCAGGATTAAATGGTTATTTCACTTTTTGGTTCTTAGAGTTGAATATTTTAATGCATATCCAATTATGTTTGAGTTCTGTACATGTCCATTGATTGCTAAAAGGAAACTTTAGAGCATTTGTCGTTCACATGTTAATGGTGGGTCGCGACATGTCACTTATTTGTATTTTATTTTGTAAAACATCTTAGGAACTTGGGTGGTCTCAAGTTACTGTTTAGAGTTAGAATAGTAGATTACAAAAGGTACAGTTTAGACATGGTTGTGCATAAGCAGTTTTCCCCTTGTCAGTCACTCTTAGCCATGTCAACCAACTTTTTAGATTGGTAAATTAGTCTAGCCGGCTATCTAAACTTGTATTAGCACGGGCGAAACCCACCAGGCACGCAGGGCACTGAGGTTAATCACTCTCACTTGGATCTCATGTTATCATGGCATAAAGTCATTGCACAATGTGTAGAATTAGTCTAGCAGGAAATTGGCTATAACACTGCACAGATTCCTCTCCATTCCATGGCAGTATGTTTTATACATTTGCAAAATTCTCTCTGCCCCATGGCAAAAGGTGTAGAATTTAGGAAATGTAATTTAAACTAAATTATTTCTCTCTGCTGTCTGGGGGGGGGCAGGCATTCTCACCTAACCAAATTATGCTTAGGGCCCCCAAAAGGGTGCATCTTTTCATGAGTGTGAGAAAAACACAATCTAATTTGGGTCGCAGGCTGAAAAACTTTAAGAACCCCTGCTTTAGTGATGTCTTAAATATAAATGTTAGAGTTGACTAGATGTGGGGGGCATCAATCTTAATATCTGTTCTCTCTATGCTCTTACAAACTCTTAATTCAGCCTTTTGTGTATGAATGGATTGAACATCCGGACCAAAGTCGAGCAAGCAAAAAAGACAATTTTGGGAACTTGCTCAAATCTGTGTGGGAAGTGGAGATCAAATGTTGCTGAAACAGGATTGGCCAGTCATGGCTTGGTGAATGTAGGCCTGTTTGAGAGAAGGCCACTTTTCATAAGTGGTCTGAATGTTCTTGTACCAATTTTGCACCTAGCAGGCTAGTCTTTAGTCTGGTTTGTGTTAGATGACTGTTGCGATTTTCATTTTTTCTCTTTATGATCTGTATTAGTGAGCATATTTAGATTAAATGTTTTGAGAGTTATGCAGTTTGACTTTTTTTAAATGTATTGTAAGTAATGTCGCTATTTTTTTTAAATATTTTTTTTGATTAATTTAAAAAAAAAAAATTGCTTTTTTTGTTCCCCTAAAATGTTTTGATGTAATAGTTGAGTATACAATATCTGATTTGAGAATTCAGTGCATTGCCTGGGTGCTAGCAGTGCAGTAACATGTTATCTATGTAATCACTGGGCCTGTTGTGATTTTTATTTTTACATCCATTTAATGGCTAAACTATGAGCAGGTAGTGGTGTTGTGGAATGAAATGCACTAACTTTTGTTTTAAAATCTCCCATGCTGTGTGAAATCATTTTAGATGTCTAAAGAAAAGGTGATTTTAGCAGGCTTCCTGAAGTTATTACAGGAATGGGGGTTAATTTCTATTTTTACTGTTTTTGATTGTTCTAGCATTTCTCTACTGGGACAAATGTGTTTTTAGGGGGTGCAGGTGGGACATAGTAACAGATAAGTGGGGTGTGAGACACTGATTTAGTAGATGTCTGAACAAAAGTTAAAGAAAATAAAGTACATGTTTTGGCCTTTTTGATATAGTGTTTCTGTGCTTGCAATGATTTTCGCTGTCTGTGTATTTTAAATGTTTGTGCTGTGCTCAGTAGTTCTGTGGTCTTGTACCGGGCGTCTGTGTTAAGATGTTTCAGGGTGCGTGTATGACTCTTCACCAGTACTACTTTGACAGTCCCCAAAAATATTTTTCAGGCCTAACTAAAATTCCAGTGCCTTCTCAGTGTTGAGGTTTTCCTTCTCTGCAAAGTAAAAGTAACATGAACACTTTTTAATTTGGAGCAAGGCAGGTTTGTTGGTTTAGTGGAAAGACAAAAATACATGGCTCATACTCAGAATTTATACGTTATTAAACTTGTGTGTATGCTGTGTCACAAATAGAAATGTAAGCGGCTCGCATGCCAATGCTGAAATTGTAATACGCTGCTTCAACATAACAGCTCTTTTTGAAAACCAGTGAAAAGGTGAAGCAAGTCGACTGGTGTGAGCAGGAATATATACATACTGTTTTACTGTCGTAAATGTGTCATTGCAAACATGTACGAGAATAAACATTTTAAACACTGCATTGTATTTACTGAATCAAACTCATGTGGCAATATTGTTTTGTCATTGTGTGAGTGAAGTCCAAAAATACACATTTTGCTTGGTGTTTGTCACAAATGTCACCCTGTTCCCTAGGGCCCTACTCTCATACTGTGTCATCAGGTTACAGACTCCGGTCGTAACCTTCAGAAAATCAAGAGACGAGAGAAAGATACCATAAGACATAAGCGCAACATTCACACGACAGCTACAAATACTATGCAAGGTAATGTGTATATAGAAGATAATGTCACAAATTAAATGATAATTAAAAAAATGCACTCATGCCGGTAAAAAACGTATTGGACTTGCCACAACTGAATTTCCATCGGAAAAATTAAGTAATTCTATAGGTTTCCATTTCGGACACATCCTTGGACTCCTTTAGCACTGAGACCTAGGGCTGAAGGTCACACTGGTTCAATCACCAACAAATGCCAAGGCAGTGAATTGACCTCCCATGCTTTTGGTTCTTGAATTCCTAAAAGGTGAGACAGACTGGCTTGTTCTCATATTATACTCTTGAATGGCTGCTGTGGAAATAAGATTGTAGTGTACAATACAGCAGAGAAAATAGATTTTGTGACAGATTTGGTGCCATCTGTTGTTGGATAGCTACAGGGCGAGCTCCAGGCATAACTGGCAAGCGGTTGCTCCGGACCGATTCATTAAAAAATGCAGTTGTCACTCAGGGTCTCAATTTACTGTTGAGAGTTAGAGTAGTAGAATACACAAGGTGTAATTTGGTTGTGCATCAGCAGTTTCTCTTATGTCAGTCACTGATAGTGCGGAGCGATTAGTGCTTTTTGAGATTGGTTCAGATTTGGTTTGATTCTAAAAAAATAATCATGGTTTTCAATGTTTTATTTTACATTAAATGCGTTATCACGTTACAATTATTTTAGAACTTAATGGAAATTTCAAAGCCAAAAATAGTGAACATTCAACTGCCAAAACATTGAAAATATTCCATTGTCTGTGCAGGTCCACATTGGGAAGACATCAATAGGAAATGACTATGAAAAAAAAGATTTGTTGTATATTACTTAGTTTTTATTATATTACTGTATTTTTCATTCCTTTAAGACATCTTTTCATCACTACTCAGGCAGTCGCAGCCAGCCAGCCAGACCATCCCAATGTTATCTACACTGAACAAAAATATAAATTCAACATGTAAAGTGTTGGTCTCATGTTTCATGATCTGAAATAAAAGATCCCAGAAATGTTTGAAACACAAAATATTATTTCTCAAAAATGTTGGCTACAAATTTCTTTACATCCCTGTTAGTGAGCATTTCTCCTTTGCCAACATATGCCACACCTGTTAGGTGGATTGATTATCAAGAAGCTGATTAAACAGCATGATCATTACACAGGTGCACCTTGTGCTGGGGACAATAATAGGCCACTCTAAAATGTGCAGTTTGTCACACAACACAATGCCACAGATGTATCAAGCTTTGAGGGAATATGCAATTGGCATGCTGACTGCAGGAATGTCCACCTGAGCTGTTGCCAGAGAAGTGAATGTTCATTTCTCTATCATAAGCCGCCTCCAACATCGTTTCAGAGAATTTGGCAGTACGTGCAACCGGAGTCACAACCGCAGACCACGTGTAACCACACCACCCCAGGACCTCTACATCCGGTTTCTTCATATGCGGGATCATCTGAGACTAGCCACCGGGACAGTTGAAACTGAGGAGTATTTCAGTCTGTAATAAAGCCCTTTTGTGGGGAAAAACATTCTGGTTGGCTGGGCCTGGTAGGTGGGCATGGCTCCCATGTGGGCGGGCGTATGCCTTCCCAGGTCCACCCATGGCTGCGCTGTAATGTGAAATCCATAGATTAGGGCCTAACAAATTCATTTTTTATTGATTGATTTCCTTATATGAACTGTATCTCAGTAAAATTGTTGAAATTGTTGCATATTGCATTTATATTTTTGTTCATTATATGTGCTCCCCACACTGTACTGTCATTAGTCATCCTGTTTCGTTAGCCTGCCTAAGTATGCTGCAGAGCTGTCTTACAAAATCATTTTACTAGTTCTTCCAAGTAGATACTCACACTTTCACAAACTGTCTCTGTCCCTCTCGTCATTGTGTTGTGTACAATCCTCTCATGCGGTCTAAGCTAATGTAGCAGGCGTAAGTGTATCCGTCCAGAGATCTGTATATAATGATGAGATGATCATGTCTCCGCCCTAACAATGGGAGTTGTTGTCCCAAAGAAACGCACTTTTTGGACAGATTTGGGGCGAAAGTGCCTTTTCTTTTCTTTGTTTAATAATCAGCACTGCTAAAACTAAAATGTTTTGCTTATAAGGTGGGGGGGGAGGGGTCCCCCAACCAAATCTCCTTTAGGGCCCCCACAAGGCTAGAGCCGGCCCTGGAAGGATACCATACATAGGGACTGCAATTTTCCACAAATATAAAATATTCTGCCATTATACGTATGTGTAGGCTTGCATTTACATCAAGCATACAACGTACAATGTATCATATTATGATGAAAATGTTATGAGAAACACCGGGATTTGTCAATTGCAGGGCTCTCATCATATTTATTTTTTGCCATTTGAGGACACATACAAACCGCCTCCTGTTTACATAATCTCGGATTTTTCACCCCAGTAATCCTGTTACGTAAAAAATTGAACAGTTTCACCTCTCGCGCGATTTCAACTCAACGCAGGCAGCGCAGTGTAGGAGTTCCAGCAGCGGAGAAGTAGGGACGTTGGGTGAGTTTGTAAACATTTGACTTGCTTGTGTTCAGATATCAAGATTTTACCAAATAGTCTTTGTCGGGGAACAGATGTATTGACCGTCTGTCACATTTACCTTCCCCATCCTGAAATACTTATTTGACGCGCCTCGAATTGTGTCAGTGCATTAACGTTAGCCTAGCCAGCTAACATAACGTTAGCCAGCTAACTAGCCTGTGTGTTCTGTACAATATCATCTGGGAAGGCGTTAGCTAGCTAGTTTTTAGCTGAAAAAAAAGGGGAAGGTAAATAAAGCTAGCTAATTTAGCAAAGAGACCGCTAAGAAGCCCTTTTAATTCGCTCGGCCGTGATTGCCAATGTGGTTGATCTGCTGTAACCTTACTGCCTGTACCAAAACATCTCATGTGATGATGATGATGATGGCCTGTCAGATTTTGCATAGTGAGGTCCATTCTTCGTCCTGTCTGACATTATGTTGCTAGCTAGCTATATCTAACTTGACGTGCTGTTGTGATCATTGGCCCATAGTTAGCCATCGTGCCCCTTGTTAGCTAACGAACTAGTTAGCAGAGTCTGTTCGGTAGTTTCTGTTTTAGTTGAGATCATATACACATTAAAACCAGGGTTAAGACAGTCGCTAACGGCATGGTGCGTTAATTACGCAGATTCTGTTCCAAACCGTTTTGCAACAGAAACCGTTTACTCCAAACAGAAAACGTTTTGCAACGAAAACGAGTTTATATTGGAAAATATTCAACTTGGTTCCTCCCGGTTTAGTTCCATTTGCTCCATTTGGTTCTTAAATGGTTTCCGTTGCAAGACGTAATGAATTGACCCCATGTGAACTGCGCTGTTTGTTGACAGTCAGCAGAGAGGAGGCCATTTAACTATGACAATAGTAGCTAAAAGGCGTATTTTACTATTCAAAAACACTAACTAAGACTCACATTTTTACTTCCCAGCTGAGACATATGTTTAATAACCTTTTTGTCACCCCCAAAAAATGTAATGTCAGCATTAATATATTTGTTTGATACTAATGTTAGCGTTTTTCTTCGTTGTAGTGTAAACAAGGTGCTTTAATTGGAAATACTGAACATGTAGGCAGTAGGAAAGCCTTATGAATATCTATTTGTTAACCCTAATGTATTAGCCAATACAGAATGTTTTTTATATTTTTTAATCTACCAAGATTTTAGAGGCAGAGACAAAATAACACACTTTCATTCTCTTCCTCTCCCATACCTCTTTATTGCAGGATCTTTGTGTGAGATGGGGGACGATCGACCTTTTGTGTGCACCGCCCCAGGCTGTGGACAGGTAGGGTGTAATTTACCCTCCTTTTCTCTTCATCCCTCACTCTCTTTTCCCACTCTCCCTCCTGTCTTTATAGATCTCAGATTTTAGGAGCCATCAGATTACTTTCACCAGTGTCTTGCGTTTTCTTTGTGTACAGAGATTTACCAATGAAGACCATCTATCAGTCCACAAACATAAGCATGAGATGACCCTAAAATTTGGTCCTGCCAGAACTGACTCCGTCATCATCGCAGGTGCTTACCTTTACTATTCCTAGAATTTCTCAATTTGACTGTATGAGAAAATTATGAGAGAAACATATTTGTCTAGCTATCAAACCAACACCACCCTGTGTGGACAGATGAGCAATCTCTGTTGTTGACAGAGGGGATTTACCTGTACTATGAAGCCTCTAAACCAGTATCTCCTCTTTCTCTCTACCATCAGACCAGACCCCCACGCCCACCCGCTTCCTGAAGAACTGTGAGGAGGTGGGTCTGTTCAATGAGCTGGCCAGCTCCTTCGAACAGGAGTTCCGGAAGGCCCATGAGGACGACCAGAGGAACAAAAATCCGGTGAGGGTGAGGACGGTGGAGGGGCTAGGATGGGTTTGGTTTTTAAACACGGGTAGTTTGACCAATTTATTAATGTTGTGTCTGATTGTTGGTCCCCACACAGCTCCCCACCCCTCATCTTCTGGCCCCACCCCTACAGACCCTGTCTGGGGTGAAGGAGGAGGATGAGGGGCCTCTGGAGGTTGACTCCTCCCCCCCAGGCAGTCCTGACTCCACCTCCAGCATGTCGGACAGTAGCAAGGAGCCAATGGGGAGAGGAAAGGTATGACTTGGGGGCGGGACGAACAGGTTGTATGGTTGAACAGATTAATCGATGTGTGTTCTTTCCTCTTGTCAAGTTTGCATGGTAACTTGGGTGAGAGAGAGAGAAAGGAACAGTGGTGGCCAGAGAGTAAAGTAATCACTTAACTATGAGGCAAGTAAAGATGTCAGCAAAAAGTAGACAATTAGTGGGTGTCTTAGTGGGTTCAGCTCAGCGGTCTGTAGTGTTCAACTCCCACCTGGGTTTCTCTGACTGGATGTGATGTATGTTGACAGGAGACTCTTCCTCCTCCACGGCCAGTGTTGAGCTCCACCCCCACGCCAACCATTGTACGGCCTGGGTCCCTCCCCATTCACCTTGGTTACGACCCCCTGCACCCGACCCTGCCGTCGCCAACTTCTGTCATCACACAAACCCCACCCTCCAACAGACAACTGGGGTGAGTCTAATCTACCAACATCTGTCTATATTTGTATTCTCTCTGTCTATTTCATTTATACCAATCTCCTGTTCTCAGCTCTCCGACAGGCTCCTTCCCACTGGTAATGCATCTCCCCAACGGACAGACGGTCCCTCTCCTCCCCAGCCCAAATATGACCTCAGTCATATCTGTGAGAATCAATCACGTTTATTTATAGTGCCCTTTTTACATCGGCAGTTTTAGTGAAAGTAGTAGATGTCTAATTAACAATAACAGACTTGATAATGGCAGATATTGGTAAGTGTTATTTTGTCCTCTTATTTAGTCTCTTCTTGTGTAATGTGTAGCTGGCGAGGCCATTTAATATGGTGCCCAACATCCCTGGGATTCCAGGCCCTCCGATTGGTGGGACCAGCAGCGGCTCCTCCTCCCCATCTGGGTATAGTCTACACTCCGAGGCCAAGATGGTGAGAGGCCATGCACTGGCGGACACACACTACACACCACACACAGAGTTATGGACCAAATAGCAGTGGGCCTACCCATGGCAGTGGAAGGCACAGGGTTTCAAAGGGAGGCAATGTTACCAGTAACTGTTAATTACCAAAATAACTTGTAGTTTTGCAACCCTAGGAAGGCATGTTGTTGACATCTGTATGGCATTTCTGTGTGTGTCCCTCCCTCTCTGTAGAGGCTGAAGGCGGCGCTGACCCAGCAACAGCATGGCCCGGGGGCTCAGAACGGGGCTGGAGGGGGCACAGGGGGAGTGGGAGAGGGCACAGGGGGGGTGGGAGGGGGGCCAGGGTCCAGCCCCGCTGTCCCCCAGAGACATGAGCAGAGCCAGCAGCCCTCGCAGCATTCTGACACCCCCTCACCTGCACAGCCACAGGTAAAACACATACATACTGATACAATACCTAAGGGTCAGGTGGAATCTGCTAGAGGCAGGATGGCCTTTATCTCCAGAAATTATAAAAATACTGGAAAGAACACTGAACAAACTAAAAGCTGCTACAAACCATGTTTTGTAGATGAAATATGCTGGCAACTCTGTAAAGGTATTGATAAGAGAACTTCTCTGCAGATTCCGTCTGACCCTATATATTTGGTAATGCATTATCTCATGTCGCTTGCCTGTATTTGCGTACATTTTGTGCACAAACAGTGAATACAAAAATGCACAGGCACACTCTCATGCATATATGATTTACATATACTCACACAGCAAACCAGCAGTGGCTCCTCCTCTCCATTTGGGTATAGTCTACATTCAGAGGACATGATGGTGAGAGGCGTATACACGGGCACACTTTGAAATACACATTCAAATGCACTTTTACACTCTCACACACACAAGCTCACACTCTTGCATTTTCTCTCTGTCTGTCTGTCTGTCTCTCTCTCTCTCTCTCTCTCTCTCTCTCTCTCTCTCTCTCTCATACACACACTCATGCACACACACCTAGTCCAAGGTGTATAACACCCTCCCCGTCCTCCCCAGGTGTCCCCGGCCCAGCCAACCGGGGGTAGGAGGCGGCGGGGTGCGGAGGCCGACCCAGATGAGAGAAGGCAGCGCTTCCTGGAGAGGAACAGGGCGGCAGCGTCTCGCTGCCGACAGAAACGCAAGGTTTGGGTTGGCTCTCTGGAGAGGAAGGCAGAGGATCTGGCCACCATGAACGTCTCTTTGACCGTGAGTCTACTGCACTATGACCGTAACTGGACCTAGACTGTAACTGTCTATTACAGTCAGTTACAATAGACCATAAAAGGCAATGAGAAGGGCAAAGGCAATATGTAACTTTTTGGGCGACCTGACCAAATTCACATAGAATTGTGAGTTATAGATATGTCATTCTCGTTGAAAGCAAGTCTAAGAAGCGGCAGATCTGTTCTATGGTTTATTTCTATGCTTCCCGTTCTTAAATTTTGTTTTTGCGTCTTCCCTTTGGTTTTGTACACCAGTTGAAAATACAATATTTTTGGTTATGGAAAATATATTTCACAGTGGTTTAGATGGTACAATGATTCTCTACACTATACTTGCTTGTTTTGTCACACAAACTGAAATTGGGTAAGTATTAACATTTTAGCAACCAGGAAATGGCGGAGCGATTTCTGCATAGTGCATCTTTAAAACCATGAACCCGTCTGATTTGTATTATACTGGTAGGAGCCCTAATATGATTCTCGTGCCCATGGGGTTTTGGTGTATGATTGCCAGTGGTTGAGAAGACAAATGTTGTGTGTACATTGTCTTGTGTGTTCATGCCTATATGTGGTGTTCTGTTTCTATCAGAATGAAGTGGGTCTGCTGAGGAACGAGGTGACACAACTGAAACAGCTGCTACTGGCCCACAAAGACTGCCCTGTCACTGCCATGCAGAAGGCGGCTGCCTACTTAGGTAATTAAGACAACATACACTACATGACCAAAAGTATGTGGACACCAACTCGTCGAACATCTCATTCCAAAATCATGGGCATTAATATGGAGTTGGTCCCCCTTTTGCTGCTATAACAGCCTCCACTCTTCTGGGAAGGCTTTCCACTAGATGTTGGAATATTGCTGTGGGGACTTGCTTCCATTCAGCCTCGAGCATTAGTGAGGTCAGGCACTGATGTTGGGTGATTCGGCTTGGCTCGCAGTTGGCGTTCCAATTCACCCCGAAGGTGTTTGATGAAGTTGAGGTCAGGCCAGTCAAGTTCTAACACACCAATCTCGACAAACCATTTCTGTATGGACCTTGCTTTGTGGACTTGGGGCATTGTCATGCTGAAACAGGAAAGGGCCTTCCCCAAACTGTTGCTAGCTGGAAGCACAGAATCGTCTAGAATGTCATTGAATGCTGTAGCGTTAAGATTTCCCTTCACTGTAGCTAAGGGGCCTAGCCAAAACCATGAAAACAGCCCTAGAGCATTATTCCTCTTTCACCAAACTTGACAGTTGGCACTATGCATTGGGACACGTTCTCCTGGCATCCGCCAAACCCAGATTTGTCTGTCGGACTGCCAGATGGTGAAGCATGATTCATCACTCCAGAGAACGCGTTTCCACTGCTCCAGAGTCCAATGGTGGCGAGCTTTACACGACTCCAGCCGACGCTTGGCATTGCGCATGGTGATCTTAGGCTTGTGTGCTGCTGCTTGGCTATGGAAACCTATTTCATGAAGCTCCCGACGAGCCGTTATTGTGCTGACGTTGCTTCCAGAGACAGTTTGGAACTTGGTAGTGAGTGTTGCAATCGAGGACAGACAATTTTTACGCGCGACACGCTTCAGTACTCGGCGGTTCCGTTCTGAAGGCTTGTGTGGCCTACCACTTCGCGGCTGAGCCGTTGTTGCTCCTAGACGTTTCCACTTCACAATAACAGCACTTACAGTTGACTGGGGCAGCTCTGGCAGAAATTTGACGAACTGACTTGTTGGAAAGGTGGCGTCCTATGACGGTGCCACATTGAAAGGCACTGAGCTCTTCAGTAAGGCCATTCTACTGCCATTGTTTGTCTACGGAGAGTGTATGGCTGTGTGCTCGATTTTATACACCTGTCAGCAACGGGTGTGGCTGAAATAGCCAAATCCACTAATTTGAAGTATGTCCACATACTTTTGTGTATGTATAGTATACATGAATCAACTATCAATCACACAAGTCTGTCATTCACTCCATCTGTTTGATTTTTAATTTAGTGTCATTTATCTGTCCCCAATCAACTTGTACATCCATTCACCCACCTACCGATCCAACTCATCCATCTAATCTATTGCTTGCCTGTCACCTCTCTTTAAGGGTGAATGTTTCTCTCTCTGTCTGTAGCTGCAGGAGGAGAGGAGAGTTCCAGGGATCCCCCCTCCAAGCCTACGGGCTCCACAGCCTTGGTCATCCAGCACGGGCCTTCGGCCCCTGTCCCCAGCCCTGGTGCCATCACCGTCAACGGGCTGAGTGTATGCGCGGCTGAGGCAGTGGCCATGTCGGTCCTGGCCGGGATGGGGGCGGCCCACCAGGGAGGGGTCCTCATGGCGCCACAGCCTCAGCCCGCCCCCAGATGATGCGCAGGGAGCCAATAAGAACTGTAGGAGGCCGGACTGGTACAATTATGTGAGAGATTGAAAGGGACCTGATTTGAAATCTGAAATCCCATCAGTTGTTAATGGGGGGGAGTGAGAAGTACTATCTCCAACCTATGCTCTGACCTTGGATACAGTGGCAGCCAGGAAAGGATGTTGGGAGTTGACATCCTGTCAAAGCCACAGAACCCCCCCCCCACACACACACACACACACACACACACTTGCTCACAGCCAATGATAATCACTGAACATACCGAGTAGTCCCACCCCTTTTGCCCCTTTTCTGATGGATCCCTGCTTGGAAGCACTGTCACTGCGTATATACAAGCGTATGTACATACTCACACCCCGTGACATACACACACTCGATCACCGAATGTAGTGTGTTTTTGTCTATTTGCAACTCGCTCCCCTGTCTACAGTGTAAATCTCTCCTTACATATTTATCTTCTTCATGCAGCTGTTAATCCATGGGGAAACTCTTTTTAGGGCTGAATAAGCGTGAGATATTGTTTTCCCTTTGTCATGGAGTGAGCCAAAGTATGAGTATATTCAATGTCTGGCCTTTTTAAAAATTTGTATTATTATTGTTTTTTTATAGGAATTCTGCATTCTGACAATGTGTATGAAACCCTTATTGACTGCATGGATATTAGAGGAGACTGATGAAGACCACTGTCTGTGTGCTGGTGTCTGCTCATATTATTGCTGGTTTTTATCATACTGCTTTTCTCTCCCACTTTTTAAAGTGATATCAAATGACTGATGCAAACAATGACAATGTCCTAATGTAACACTTGAAATGGTTAGGTTTTAGATTATACTTTATGTAGTAATCAACAAACTTTTCATTAGATTTATAAGTCATTTACTTAATCTAAGTTGAGAAAAAGTAGTGCAATATATTTTTATATTCAAAACATATTAATGTTCCTGCATTTAGCTAAAACGTGTGTAGTGAATACAGTGGTAGAATGGTTTGTTCTAATTCAATGAAAACCAATTACATTCTAAATGATAAGAGAAAATGTAAACCTAC
The DNA here is from genome assembly GCF_965601325.2 of Salmo salar. Classification (NCBI taxonomy): domain Eukaryota; kingdom Metazoa; phylum Chordata; class Actinopteri; order Salmoniformes; family Salmonidae; genus Salmo; species Salmo salar. The sequence continues at coordinate 65,955,410 of NC_138302.1, read as the reverse complement.
GACATATTCTTGAATGCAAATCTCCAATAGGGGACATCTATATGGAGTTAAAGATCATGTCCTTGTCTCGGGTGCTTTCCAACATTTAAAAAACTATACTGTCTTTTGGAGTATATCACTTTTGTAAGACACGTCACTGAAATATTTGTTATGAAATGTCATTGAGTGATGTCTTTTTTTTTCACATTTTGTGTTGAGGAATATCTTGTTTGTTTCATCTTTTTTTTAACATGTCAATGTTCTATTCATCATTTCGTTATTGCTGTAACTGAACCCTGCGTCACGTTCCTTTCCCCTCGTGTTCTGTCAAGAGGATGGGTATGTCTGTCTTCAACAGTGAACCCAGAGTGTAACCTCCCACAAACTATTATGGAATTTGTCTCCAATCTGTCGAGAGGGTGTTTTTCCCCAAAAGAATTACACCTCAAGGCGGGGGAAATTTAACTTGTGTATAGTCTCAACCTAATAAAAGATCTCTGGCAAAATAAATAAGTTACTGGCAACAAGGGGTTTAGGTTAATCTTTTTCATGCTTAGTATCTATCACCTTGGTATAGAGCTCCACGACAGTAGGAGCAGAAGCTGTCTGATGTGGTACTGGCTCAGGGTGCTCAGGGATTAGGATGGGCTGGTGGCATACGTGTACACAACAAGCACAGGAAACGAGAAGGCTTCTGTATGTCAGAGCGCGAGATAGACCCTGCGTGTGACTGTGTATAGACCATAAGGGGAGAATCCTAACTTCCACTAAATTTATTTTTCACTAAGTCTCCCACTGACATGAATGCATGACTAAGTGAAAATTTGACTTATGTGGAAGTTAGAATTAGCCTCTAAAATTGTGTTCCAGACATAATTTGTGTGATGTTAGGATATTCATCTTGTCATGATATTGCAATAGTTGACTGACCGATATTATGAACCATAGTTCCATAATCAGTAGCCAAGTGTGTGTTCAGTCAGTGGTGTGTGAAATGCTCTTAAACATTCATTTTCCAGACAGCAGGATTCACAAACTGGTGGGCCGAATTTGAAATGTGGGTGGTTTTATTTGGCCCCCCAAGTTTTTTTTAATGTTCATAGTCTGACATAAAAGACTGTAAAAACACCAGGAATCAGCTCCAGTGATTTTAATGTAAGAAATCTGTGCCCAAGTTTTCCCACGCATAATAGAGAGACACGTGATTGTATACAAATGTAAGCAATGTTTGAAATTATGTTCCGGCCCCCCACCAACCGCTCAAGAAAATATAGATGGCTGAATCTCGTTGATGATCCCTGCCATACAGTAACGCCAGGGGGGGCAGGGAGTCTATTGATTTTCTGCTCCAGTCACAACCATTAACATCAGACATGATCATGTGACAGATTCCTTTGGTGAGTTGTTCATTGCTCACAGTTATGGCGGTGTTAGGGAGTCGAAAGGATGGAGTACAGTCTTGATTTTTGCTTTTCTCGTTGACTCAGGAACTTGTCACCACTTTTAATTTCTTAACATTCTACGTTTTATTCCTGCAACGATGGCGGACCGAGGCGTGGATATGTTGGCACTACCGAAAGAGGTCAAGGACCAATTGGCGGAGTTGGATTTGGAACTGTCCGAAGGTAAGGATTTTAGACGGGGGAAAGAGAAATAGGTGTTGTGTCCCGTAAACGCTCCTACGTGTAACAATCACCCGTCCGCTGTCAGTGGTGAGAACTGCAGTCTATAACCGGGCAAGCACGACTCCCTCCCCCTGTTATGTTGCCGCGGAGGATGAAAACACTGACCTATTTTATTTTCATTTGATTACCCACTATAGTTAATGTAATCAAAATAGCATCGTTATTATTTTCGCCTGCAATGGCATAGTGTTTTTGAGCAATGAGGATATAGAGAGATGGCAATTTTATTGGATAAGGCTTTTGATGTACTATCTGTATGATACTATAGCTTATGACTTGATGTTTTTTAATAAGGTTTTTTATTTATTTATACTTTACATAATACTTACCATCAGAAGTAACCATAGCTCTCAACATTAACACAATCTTCCAATTTGCTTTGTAGAGTCAGTGCATTTTTCTCTAGTAGCTCGGATATAAATTGCCTTCATGTAATTTACAGTATCAAAAAGGAGATCATGGAGGTTTTCCTCCTGTCAGAAATTAGGTCAAGGCTCTCTTCCTCATCACGTAGTTATTGTGTCTGTTTCTCAAGTGATAGTGCTGTTGAAATTATGCTGCACGTTCCCTAGACCTACAAGGCAGTTGGCTGCTAAGCTCTCTTGTTAATGTGGGAATGCAGCGTTTGCCTTGTTTTGACAAATGGCAATGATAAAAATAAATAATATGGTGTTATGCAAGTCTCCTCCTTGGTGGGTGAATCACAGTATTGCTGGATCTGTGCCATGCGGTTCAAAGCACCCCGGAGTGTATGAGTAATGTAATGTTTCAGTTTTGGAGAGGAAGGAGAGAGAATGCATGTGATGGAAGAGTAGAGTTACCATTGGTGACTGACTTACTGAAGTCAATTCTCTCCCTGAATCTGCTCCCCTCTCTCCCCACTGTGTGAACATTGAATAATAGTACAGTTTCACACTGTGCCTATTGAGCTCTTCACAGCTTACCGCTGAAACTCATGGCTCCATGGAGTCATCATGGATTCCAACTGTCCAGGTCTCACCCAGACACAGTTGGATGAAACTGCTGATCAGTAAAGAACACCAGGTGTGGAGAAAAGTTTTCAGTCATTTTCCAAGGCCTCCATACTATTCTGCCACCACCAGACCTTTGGTTGTGGGCCCTGGCACTTGTGATTTTCCATCAAATCTGCTGAGTATAATTACAAAATGTGTTTTATTTGAGACAAAAAAAGTTACTTTTGTCACTACTCACCTGTAATAATCATTCAAGAGTTGCTTTCTGAAACGTCTCAAAGTAAGGACATTAGCCTAACAAGAGAATCATAGTAGAATCAAATAGCCTGTGCACATCATCAAACATAGCCCCCCTGGGATACAGCCACAAAGATGGCCTCTCAGTGGTTACAAACTAATCAAAACAACTCCCTCAAAACAACATGGTCTCAGAGCATTTTGTATTAGTCTGTATGTAAATCCGAGACACTCCATTTAGTACATGTTACGTTTCGTATGGTATTTATTCATTTGTGGATGTCCATCATCCATTTCGTATGACATGTTACAAATTGCAATTTGTATGATATGTTACGAATTGCAATTTGTATGATGTGTTACGAATTGCAATTTGTATGATGTGTTTCGAATTGCAATTCGTACGATGTGTTTCGAAACGCAATGTACAATAGGTTACTAATTCCAATTTGTTGTGACTAACGTTAGCTAGGTAGCTAACATTAACGTTAGCTTGCTCTAGGGGTTAGGGTTAACTAGCACGCTAAGTAGTTGCAAAGTAGCTAAAAAGTAGTAAGTAGTTGCTAATTATCTAAGATGCTGAAGTTGTCCGTGATGAGATCCATCGTTCATGTTATACGCCATGTTATAGACGTTCATGTTATACGCCAACCCATTCACCCCGACCAACCACCCTCCTTCCGTTTTTGCCTTAAGTAACCTATTTTATGTAACCATACCAAACGTAACACATCATATTCATTTTAGTGTCCCAGATTTACGTTTACTATATTGCGTCTAGCTGTTACTGAGACCAGTCTGCTCAAAAATTGTGAAATCTATTTTACATTGATCAAATCAATTAGATTGGGCTGTTTAATATGTCACAGGGCACTTCTGAAAAAGTCTGAGTGATGGAGAAGCCTTAATTCACTGTTACAAACGGTGGGTGAACTCACTTCTACTTGTGGTCTCGTTTAATAATAGACAGCAATTAACAGTTTGGTTAGTGAGGGTTCGGAGTAGTGCTGCTCTCCTTAGGATCACACACACAGATAGAGAGAGAGAGAAAATAGACAGGAGCACCTATCTATTAATAATAATGGCATGGCACATTTTATGATGTTCTGCATAAACAGACTGTCTCTAGTTTTCTGCTGTGTGTGCAAATCGAGTGTAAACGTTTGAGAGTGTCGTTGTGTGGCATACACTGGTTGTGGGATTTTTGTTGATATGGGGTTTTTGCTTTAGTGACTGAAGAGCTCAGCAGTAGTTGTAGGCCTATACAACACTACTACTCCACTGTAAATGCCAGCTTGCTGTATGCTTATTGGTCCGTTGTCCTCAGACATTTAGAGCAGTAGTTAACTACCCCTGATAAGACCTACCAGCTCCAAGTGTAGGCCTATCCCTTGACAATCTCTGTAGTTACATTAACAGACAGTGTAGGCTTATTAAAATGTAGCCTAGATACATGTTTATTAGGATACATAGTACTTTGAATGATGAGTGTTGAAATGGCCTGTTGTTGTGGTGTTATGGCTCAAGTTTGAGGTGTTTGTTTATTCCCGCCCATCAGCCCTGTAGCCCTCACCTAGTCCACTGACTCCACTCACACACATAATCCATTTTGAGCCCCAGCAGCACTTAGCACCCAACGATTGATTCACCACAAAGAGACGCCTGTCTCATTATTCCAGCCATACTGAGCTATGACCAGATGGCCAGACCGGAGTAGCCATGTTTGTAGTTCCATCAGCCTGCTGGTGGTTGTAGTTTAACTGTAGCTAGTATCATACAGTAAATGAATTGGATCAGTTGGAACTGGAGTCTATAAAGGCTTCAGTAGCACAATAACTCAATAGAAACTCAAAACCCCCAGTGCGGCCATCATTCAACTGAAAGTTTCTGTCACAGTGGCGAAGGGAGGACGACATGGTGCACTCTATATCCAACAGTCCCCCCCCCACCACATTTATTTAACCAGGTAGGCCAGTTGAGAACCAGTTCTCATTTACAACTGCAACCTGGCCAAGATAAAGCAAAGCAGTGCGACACAAACAACACAGTTACACATGGGATAAACAAATGTACAGTCAATAACACAATAGAAAAAAAATGTCAAAGCTGTTGCTGTAAGCACATAGCCTACTCTCTACTATCTATGTTTTGGGAAGTACTTTATCAGTATTATGCACCAAAACACATCATCTATTTTAATGGACTGCCAGTACATTTCCATTTATATGGAGGAGTAGCAGTCTATCCGGAGTCTTCTTAATGTTTCTCATGCATATCCTTTACATTTCTAACAATCAGCCCATTGTTGTCACTCTGTCCCAAAGACTGGACTCCCATGGCAACAAATATAGGAAATATGCACCATTGCAGTGGTGGTGGTGGATTATGTGCGTGCGTGTGCGTGTGTGCATATTAAAGGGATACTTCGCAGATACCTATAGACTTCCAGTTATTGCGCTAATGCTAGTTAGCATTGGCTTGCGAAACTACCTCTTACTTCCTTTACACTGGACACAGAGACATGAAAATGGTATTCATCTGACACTGGGAAGTAGATAAAGGGCCTCATTGCCAAAATCCTGAATTATCCCTTTAAGGTCTCCCCTACACCCAGCTCTAACCCCGGTGACTGTGGGGACACAATGGTAGCCATTGAGAGGATCAAAGCCATGCTGGCTGGAAGCTCGGCTGGAATTCAAAACGCTCAACCACAACCCTTTATGTGTTTTAAGCTGCTCAAATGAACTGTATGTGTGTGTGAAAGTGAGCTAGCTGTACAGTTACTGTAAATATGACTCACTCACTCACTCACTCACTCACTCACTCACTCACTCACTCACTCACTCACTCACTCACTCACTCACTCACTCACTCACTCACTCACTCACTCACTCACTCACTCACTCACTCTCACACACACACACAATGTGTGCCCCTTTACCTGGTTTTTGTGTCTCCTACCTGGTCTCCAAGGTCTGTGTGTATAGTGTGGTGTAATGCTCTGATAAGAGCTGAGTGAATGGGATTCCCTTTGGCTTTGCTCTGAGCCCTGTCTCTGTCTCAGTGTGGACTATAGTGACTTGTGAGTGTTTGTCCAGTCGTGTGTGTGTGTGTGGTGTGTGTGTGTGTGTGTGTGTGTGTGTGTGTGTGTGTGTGTGTGTGTGTGTGTGTGTGTGTGTGTGTGTGTGTGTGTGTGTGTGTGTGTGTGTGTGTGTGTGGGGGGGGGGGGGACTGTCTGTTGATGTGGGGAGGAGAGGCAGGTTTTTCAGCACAGCAGCCTGTTCCGTGCTGAGTGGAGAGGGGGAGAAAAGAGAGAGACAGTTGGGGGAGAGAGAAAGAGAGATTACGGTTGTGTCTGCGTCTCCCAATCTAGGTCACAGAGCATCAGGAGGCAACACGCCTGGCTCATTTAGCCCTCTGAGTCACAGTGGGCCAGTACTGCTGCTGGGGATCTCGCTCACTCTCTCACTCATCCTCTCTCTCTCTCTCTGACGCTCAGTCGCTTGTTTTCTATCTCACTTAACCCTCTCTCTCCCACTGTCTATCCATGGCTCTGTCGCTCATTCCCTCTCTCTGTCCATCTCTACATCTGGTATGCTTTCTCTATGGCTCTCTCCTTTCTCAGCCTTTTTCTCCTTCCTACCCTTGCACTTCATCACCATAAACAAGGCAGTGTAGAATGGGGACTGTGTGTTTGACTGTAACAGTGTGTGTATGTATGTGCACGTTTGGGATTGTAGCCAAAATGTAGCTTCCGCGTCAGTGTCCTCACAGTGTGTTGGCCACAGACACACACAGGGCAGGAAGATGCTTCAGCCTATCCATTGAAAAGCTCATTAACTGTAACTGAGGAGCTGTGCACTGATCTCCGACCATAGTTAAAGGTCAGTAATAACCAATAGAGAAGGAAGCACAGAATCAGTGTGTGGCACATATTGTAGAAAAACATTTGGATATTGGCAGAGACATCTGCAGAAATGTCCCGAGGAGTTCTCTGTTTTGGAAATGAAGCATTTGTGTTACATAATAGCATGCACCTCACGCTCAAAACTCTCTCTCTCTCTCTCTCTCTCTCTCTCTGAGAGATCAAATTGTATTTGTCACATACACATGGTTAGCAGATGTTAATGCGAGTGTAGCGAAATGCTTGTGCTTCTAGTTCCGACCATGCAGTAATATCTAATAAGTAATCTAACCTAACAATTTCACAACTACCTTATACACACACCAGTGTAAAGGAATGAATAAGAATATGTACATCAAAATATATGAATAAGCGATGGCCGAACAGCATAGGCAAGATGCAGTAGATGGTATAGAGTACAGTATATACATATGAGATGAGTAGTGTAGGGTATGTAAACATTATATAAAGTGGCATTGTTAAAAGTGGCTAGTGATACATTTATTACATACATTTTTCATTATTAAAGTGGCTAGAGAGGAGTCAGTATGTTGGCAGCAGCCACTCAATGTTAGTGGTGGCTGTTTAACAGTCTGATGGCCTTGAGATTGAAAAACAGCTTCTGTCTCTTGGTCCCCGCTTTGATGCACCTGTACTGACCTCACCTTCTGGATGATAGCGGGGTGAACAGGCAGTGGCTCGGGTGGTTGTTGTCCTTGATGATCTTTTTGGCCTTCCTGTGACATCGGGTGCTGTAGGTGTCTGGAGGGCAGGTAGTTTGCCCCTGGTGATGTGTTGTGCAGATCTCACCACCCTCTGGAGAGCCCTGCGGTTGTGGGCGGTGCAGTTGTAGTACCAGGCGGTGATACAGCCCGACAGGATGCTCTCAGTTGTGCATCTGTAAAAGTTTGTGAGGGTTTTAGGTGACAAGCCACATTTCTTCAGCCTCCTGAGGTTGAAGAGGCGCTGTTGCTTCTTCTTCACCACTCTGTCTGTGTGGGTGGACCATTTCAGTTTGTCCGTGATGTGTATGCCAAGACAGAGAGAGAGAGAGATGTTATCCATGAGCCCAGTTCATTGGTGGACTCTGAATTATGGAGCTGAGTCGATTCTGCCGCAGTACACTGAGTTAATCTGCAGATCCCTTACCGTCACGTCAATGAGCATACTGTGCCTGTTAGCGTTAGCTACTGTTTATACCACACTAGTTGTCTTTACATTATACAGTCTTTTCAGTACTTTACAGTGTGAATTATAGGCCAACATGGCATTAGTTTAGTGTTGTAGGCCTATAGCATGACTTAGCATTAGCAGTCTCAGACAGTGCTTGGCATGGAGAATGCTACATGTATGGCACATATAATAATACAGGTATTCCCAAACATTTTCATTAATTTTTCTTCACATTTTCAAACAGTCCATTTATATTTTCCAACGGGGCTATACATTCGGGTGAGTTCTTTTTCTCGCCTGAGTAGCCTCATTTCACGGCCAAAAATAAAATTTGAGAGTGCCCTGACCCTGGTGCTAGAGGTGGTACACAGCTGGAGGTTGAATGTTTTGAAGGGGTACGGGACTATAAAAAGTTTGGGAACCACTGTAATAATAGATGAAGAGACCTGCTTCCCCCTCCTCCACCCCCAGACAGACAGATCAACCGCTGGCACGGCCCATTGGGGATTATAGTCAGACAGTCTTGCCTGAGGGGTGGGCACTGATGATCACCACACACACACACACACACACACACACACACACACACACACACACACACACACACACACACACACACACACACACACACACTACAGCTCCGGGGTGGTGGGGGGCTTGGACACCACATGCGCAGGGTTGCCATGCACACAGAGGATCCCCCTCTATCTTGGGTTTGTATGTTTTATTATAAAGATTAAACCCCGGAAGATTACAACGCCCGTAAGCCACATTGACAGCCAAAACCATAGTAACACAATCCAAAGGGCTGCTAAGCTTTTAACCTCTTGGGGCTATGTGGGACGCTAGCGTGCCACCCGTGATGCACCCTATCAACAGCAGGTGCATTTCAAGAGCGGCAAATTTGAAACCAAATAAATGTCAAAATTCAAATTTTTCAAACATACAACTATCTTACACCCTTTGAAAGATAAACATCTCCTTAATCTAACCACGTTGTCCGATTTCAAAAAGGTTTTACGGCGAAAGCATAAAGTTAGATTATGTTAGGAGAGTACATTGACAATAGCTGTGTGTAATGTTTTGTCAATTCAAAGACAGGCGTCACCAAAACCATAAAACCAGCTAAAATGATGCACTAACCTTTTAAATCTCCATCAGATGACACTCCTAGGACATTATGTTAGACAATGCATGCATTTTTAGTTCTATCAAGTTCATATTTATATCCAAAAACAGCGTTTTACTATGGCGTTGATGTTCAGGAAATCGTTTCCCTTCAATAACCGGCAGTCAAGTCAGCACCACAAATTAAATAATTAAAATTAGAAAACATTGGTAAAATATTATATTGTCATTTAAAGAATTATAGATTTACATCTCTTGAACGCAATCGACTTGCCAGATTTAAAAATAACCTTACTGGGAAATCACACTTTGCAATAATCTGAGCACTGCGCCCAGAAAAATACGCTTTGCGATACAGACAAACGGCCACGTTGGAGAGATCTAAAATCGAAAATACTATGTAAATAATCCATTACCTTTGATTCTCTTCATCAGATGTCACTTCCAGGAATCCCAGGTCCATAACGAATGTAGTTTTGTTCAAAAAAGCTCATCATTTATGTCCAAAAAGCTCCGTGTTGTTAGCACATGATCTAAGCCCGCCGGACTTCACTTCATGAACGAGGGGAAAAAATATATTTACGTTCGTTCAAACATGTCAAACGTTGTATAGCATAAATCATGAGTGCCTTTTTTAACCAGAACATGAATAATATTCAAGGTGGACGAATGCATTCTCTTTTAAAATGTTTTGGAACGAGGGTACCCAACATGACCTCGCGCGCCAGAGTCTAATCGGCCATCACCGTTCCAAGGCTCTTGTTCGGTCAGATCTCATAGTAGAAGATTCAAAACACTTTGTAAAGGCTGGTGACATCTAGTGGAAGCAATAGGAAGTGCCAAAACATTAATCAGCCCCTGTGTGTTTCAATGGCATTGGCTTAAAGGTAATTCAACACATCAGGTATCCACTTCCTGTCAGAAAATGTCTCAGGGTTTTGCCTGCCAAATGAGTTCTGTTATACTCACAGACACCATTCAAACAGTTTTAGAAACTTTAGGGTGTTTTCTATCCATATATAATAAGTATATGCATATTCTAGTTACTGGGTAGGATTAGTAACCAGATTAAATCGGGTACGTTTTTTTATCCAGCCGTGAAAATACTGCCCCCTAGCCCCAAAAGGTTAAAGCTATTATTATTATAGAAGAAGCATATGACAATCACAGTAGGGAGAGAAAGTGTTCTCTTAAGAACTGATACGCAATCAGCTCTTCTCACCCTCGAACTCAACCTAAACTGTTATGAGATACAGATCTAAAACAAAATTCTATGAGGCCTAAACTAAGGACACTATCTACTCCACACACCCACATGATCACAAGGAAATGGAAATCATTCAACTTCATTTGAGCCATGGAAGTAGGCGAGGGAGGGGGTCGAAAAAAACACTCCCGGGTTCCCTAAGGATGTAAAGGGCCAGACACACCGAGAAATCTGACTGCCGATAGGTACTTAGCGCTTCTGCCCAGAGTGTTAGCCATTAACTTTTTGTTGATCACATATAACAGTTTTACCTCCGATTTGCTACGTTTAAATACTCCAGGCCACAAGGTGGCAGTAGCTTGTCGGGCTTGTGCCTGCTGTAGCTAATGTAAGCTAACTGGCAAGCTGCGCTAATGTTGTTGCTAGCTAGAATTTGTAATAAGCTCTTGTTGATACTAACCAGTTGGCCACAGCTAGATAACTAGCGTAGCTAGCAACATTAGAATTTTATCACAATGGATTCATTTTTGAATGAAGCAGCTGTCTGTTAGCTGTTGAGAGTCGGTGGAGTAGCTAGTTAGCTAGCTATGGTGTGCTAAACTGGCACTGGCAGTATGGGCTAAAGGGAATTAAATGATTTCTTCATGATCTTGCTAGACAGCTAGCTTGGTAAAGCATGTAGTGTTGTGTGCATTGTGCTTACCATCCCATTATTTTCATATGAAGTGTTTGTGACTGCCTGGCTCAGTCAATAAGCTAACGTTAGCTAGCTAACTATGTGCGGGTGCAGATGATCAAACTGAACCGAACAAAAATCTTTCAAGCACAAAACTCCTTAGCTTGTTGTAAAAAAATTCAAATTTAAAGACTTGCTCTAGAAAGAAATATGTATTATGCAGCTTTGTTTTAGTTAGAACAATTCTGATTTAAATGGAGTGGATTACACCGGGAAAAGGGCCCTCCCTTTGACCTTTTTCTTGTCACTTCTGTTTACTCCCCCAGGTCCGGGGGTGTGCTATTTTCACAGCTGTTATTTTTGCTATTTTCGTCCGCGCTGCTCGTCCGCGCTGCTCGTCCGCACTGCTCGTTCACTGCTGTTTGACTGCTTGTTTCTACAGCACCAACTTGGGAGTTGGTCATCTCCCCTCGTATAGTGTCCTCCGCTTTCTCTCTGTTTGCTGTACTGGTGTGTTTTTTAAAATTTTTTATTTAAATAAAAAAATATATATATATATATTTCACCTTTATTTAACCAGGTAGGCTAGTTGAGAACAAGTTGTCATTTGCAACTGCGACCTGGCCAAGATAAAGCAAAGCAGTTCGACACATACAACAATACAGAGTTACACATGGAATAAACAAACATACAATCAATAATACAGCAGAAAAAAGTCTATATACAGCATGTGCAAATGAGGTAGGATAAGGGAGGTAAGGCAATAAATAGGCCACGGTGGCGAAGTAATTACAATAGTATGAAGCTAGGGCCAGCCAACGAGAGCGGAAAGGTCGCAGTGGTGGGTAGTATATGGGGCTTTGGTGACAAAACAGATGGCACTGTGATAGACTGCATCCAATTTGTTGAGTAGAGTGTTGGAGGCTATTTTGTAAATGACATCGCCGAAGTCGAGGATCGGTAGGATGGTCAGTTTTACGAGGGTATGTTTGTCAGCATGGCTGAAGGATGCTTTGTTGCGAAATAGGAAGCCGATTCTAGATTTAATTTTGGATTGGAGATGTTTAATGTGAGTCTGGAAGGAGAGTTTAGTCTAACCAGACACCTAGGTATTTGTAGTTGTCCACATATTCTAAGTCAGAACCGTCCAGAGTAGTGATGCTGGATGGGTGGGTAGGTGCGGGCAGCGATCGGTTGAAGAGCATGCATTTAGTTTTACATGCATTTAAGAGCAGTTGGAGGCCACGGAAGGAGAGTTGTATTGCATTGAAGCTCTTCTGGAGGTTAGTTAACACAGTGTCCAAAGAAGGGCCAGAGGTATACAGAATGGTGTCGTCTGCGTAGAGGTGGATCAAAGAATCACCAGCAGCAAGAGCGACGTCACTGATGTATACAGAGAAGAGAGTCGGCCCGAGAATTGAACCCTGTGGCACCCCCATAGACACTGCCAGCGGTCCGGACAACAGGCCCTCACACTTAACTCTATCAGAGAAGTAGTTGGTGAACCAGGCGAGGCAATCATTTGAGAAACCAAGGCTGTTGAGTCTGCCAATAAGAATGTGGTGATTGGCAGAGTCGAAAGCCTTACCCAGGTCGATGAATACGGCTGCACAGTAATGTCTCTTATCGATGGCGGTTATGATATCGTTTAGGACCTTGAGCGTGGCTGAGGTGCACCCATGACCAGCTCTGAAACCAGATTGCATAGCGGAGAAGGTACGGTGGGATTCGAAATGGTCGGTAATCTGTTTGTTAACTTGGCCTTCGAAGACCTTAGAAAGGCAGGGTAGGATAGATATAGGTCTGTAGCAGTTTGGGTCTAGAGTGTCTCCCCCTTTGAAGAGAGGGATGACCGCGGCAGCTTTCCAATCTATGGGAATCTCAGACGATACGAAAGAGAGGTTGAACAGGCTAGTAATAGGGGTTACAACAATTTCGGCAGATAATTTTAGAAAGAGAGGGTCCAGATTGTCTAGCCCGGCTGATTTTGTAGGGTTCCAGATTTTGCAGTACTTTCAGAACATCAGCTATCTGGATTTGGGTGAAGGAGAAATGGGGGAGGCTTGGGCGAGTTGCTGTGGGGGGTGGAGGGCTGTTGATCGGGGTAGCCAGGAGGAAAACATGGCCAGCCGTAGAAAAATGCTTCTTGAAATTCTCAATTGTAGTGGATTTATCGGTGGTGACAGTGTTTCCTAGCCTCAGTGCAGTGGGCAGCTGGGAGGAGGTGCTCTTCTTCTCCATGGACTTTACAGTGTCCCAGAACTTTTTTGAGTTTGTGCTACAGGATGCACATTTCTGCTTGAAAAAGCTAGCCTTAGCTTTCCTAACTGCCTGTGTATATTTGTTCCTAACTTCCCTGAAAAGGTGCATATCACGGGGGCTATTCGATGCTAATGTAGAATGCAACAGGATGTTTTTGTGCTGGTAAAGGTCAGTAGGTCTGGAGAGAACCAAGGGCTATATCTGTTCCTGGTTCTACATTTTTTGAATGGGGCATGCTTATTTAAGAGGGTGAGGAAGGCACTTTTTAAAGAATAACCAGGCATCCTCTACTGACGGGATGAGGTCAATATCCTTCCAGGATACCCGGCCAGGTCGATTAGAAAGGCCTGCTCGCTGAAGTGTTTTAGGAAGCGTTTGACAGTGATGAGGGGTGGTCGTTTGACCGCAGACCCATTACAGATGCTGGCAATGAGGCTGAGATCTTGGTTGAAAACAGCAAAGGTGTATTTGGAGGGCAAGTTGGTTAGGATGATATCTATGAGGGTGCCCGTGTTTACGGATTTGGGGTTGTACCAGGTGGCTTCATTGATCATTTGTGTGAGATTGAGGGCATCAAGCTTAGATTGTAGGATGGAAGAGGTGTTAAGCATGTCACAGTTTAGGTCCCCTAGCAGCACGAGATCTGAAGATATATGGGGGGCAATCAATTCACATATGGTGTCCAGGGCACAGCTGGGTGCAGAGGGTGGTCTATAGCAAGCGACAACGGCGAGAGACTTGTTTCTGGAAAGGTGGATTTTTAAAAGTAGAAGCTCAAATTGTTCGGGTACAGACCTGGATAGTAAGACAGAACTCTGCAGGCTATCTCTGCAGTAGATTGCAACACCGCCCCCTTTGGCAGTTCTATCTTGTCAGAAAATGTTATAGTTAGGGATGGAAATTTCAGGGTTTTTGGTGGTCTTTCTAAGCCAGGATTGAGACACGGCTAGGACATCTGGGTTGGCAGAGTGTGCTAAAGCAGTGAATAAAACAAACTTAGGGAGGAGGCTTCTAATGTTAACATGCATGAAACCAAGGCTTTTACGGTTACAGAAGTCAACAAATGAGAGCACCTGGGGAGTAGGAGTGGAGCTAGGCACTGCAGGGCCTGGATTAACCTCTACATCACCAGAGGACCAGAGGAGGAGTAGGATAAGGGTACGGCTAAAGGCTATCAGAACTGGTCATCTAGTACGTTCACAACAGAGTAAAAGGAGCAGGTTTCTGGGCGCGATAGAATAGATTCAAGGCATAATGTACAGATAGAGGTATGGTAGGATGTGAGCACATTGGCGGTAAACCTAGACATTGAGTAATGATGAGAGACATATTGTCTCTAGAGACGTTTAAACCATGTGATTTCATCGCATATGTGGGAGGTGGAACTAAATGGTAGGTTAAGGCATATTGAGCAGGGCTAGAGGCTCTACAGTGAAATAAGACAATAATCACTAACCAGGACAGTAATGGACAAGGCATATTGATATTAGGGAGAGGCATGCGTAGCCGGGTGATCAATAGGGGTCTATTGAGTGGTTGGGCTGGCTGGAGACACGGTGATTCAGACAGCTAGCGGGCCGGGGCTAGCAAGCTAGCAGAATTGCCTTAGAGGGACACCTCGACGGAGGAAAGTCTGTTTTAACCTCCGCGTGCGGTGACGTCGATAGACCAGTCGTGATGGATTAGTAGGGTTCCGAGTAGCAGAGGGGTCCAAGTCCAATTGGCAAAATAGGTATAGTGTGACTTGGGTGTGTGTTGCTTGTGTGCTTGCCATTTCCCTGGCTGTGCTTGTTTCAGTAGGCGGGATATATTTGCGAACTCCTGTAGCTCATAGCAAACTTTTGTACATTTCTTTCAAGAAGAGAGACACAGAAGCCCAGCTAGCCTAGCTAGCCTGTAGTGTTTTGCTGTTCGTTAGGCCTACTCATCTTGTTGGCTGACGAAAAGTAAATGTGGACAGTTCTTCTGATATATCTTAAATGTGCAACTCGGAATTGTATAAGGACACGCGCAGTTGCATCCCCGATGTGTCTGTCTTCACTTGTAGCCTGTGAGAAAGACCCGGTCACATGATGGAGAGCCATGTGAGTGAAAGTTGCTTCGGAGCACGTAGTACTCAGGGAGAAGGGAATTCTAATTATTATATTTAGCCAAAGTGCACAACGGCCGCTGGCCGCAAAAGGCATGGATGTTTTTAGGGTGCATTACAGCCACACAAAGGGTATGCCTTTGGGAAATTCGAGTCATTATCAAGTGCTTGTCATGTTGTGCATGGGAGAAACAAAGGAGAGCTCATGCCTTTCAAGCAACTTTGTACAAATCATCATTAGAGTCGCATCATGCAGCATATATATATATATACTTTAGTTGTTCTACAAATGTTGGGCTATATATATATATATATATAAAATTAACATACATTTGTTGGGCTATATATATACCTCTATCTACAAATGTTGGGATATATATATATATATATATAGCCCAACGTTTGTAGAACAACTAAAGTTACATTAATAACTCCAAATTTAGCTTCTAGGAGTACCTATTTCTTTGTTAACCGCTTAACTTCTTTTGGGCTCAACTCCCGTTAACGGGATCGATTTGACAACATCCGGTGAAAAGACAGAGCGCCAAATTCAAAAAATAAATAAATAAAATATTTACATTTCATACAAGTGCAACACACCAAATTAAAGCTTAACTTCTCGTTAATCTAGCCACCGTGTCAGATTTCAAAAAGGCTTCACGACCAAAGCAAACCATGCGATTCTCTTAGGACAGCGCCCAGCATACCAACACATGAAAATCAGATTTCAACCCGCCAGACGCAACACAAAAGTCAGAAATAACGATTTAATTCATGCCTTACCTTTGAAGAACTTCTTCTGTTGGCACTCCAATATGTCCCATAAACATCACAAATGGTCCTTTTGTTCGATTAATTCCATCGTTATATCTCCAAAATATCAATTTATTTGGCATGTTTGATTCAGAAAAACACCGGTTCCAACTCGCCCAGCATGACTACAAAATATCTAATAAGTTACCTGTAAACGCTGTCCAAACATTTTAAACAACTTTCCTAATACAACTTTAGGTATTTTTTAACGTCAATAAAATTTAAGACGGGATAAACAGTGTTCAATACCGGATAAAAACAACGTGACGCGTGTGACCTGGAGCGCGCATCAAAACATTAGAGTGCACTAGGCTGGACCTTCGTTCTGAACTGCCGTACTTCTTCATTTCTCTAAAGAAAAACATCAACCAATTTCTAAAGACTGTTGACATCCAGTGGAAGCGATAGGAACTGCAAGCCAGTGCCTTATAAATGTAGATACACATAGAAATCCCATTGAAAACAATGTCACCTCAAAAAAAAAAAATCCTGGATGGTTTGTCCTTGGAATTTCGCCTGCCAAATAAGTTCCGTTATACTCACAGACATAATTTTAACAGTTCTAGAAACTTTAGAGTGTTTTCTATCCAGATCTACCAATTATATGCATATCCTAGCTTCTGAGCCTGAGTAGCAGGCAGTTTACTTTGGGCACATTTTTCATCCGGACGTCAAAATACTGCCGTCTAGCCCAAAGAAGTTAACCTGTTTTAGGATAGGGGGCAGTATTTTCACGGCCGGATAAAAAACATACCCAATTTAATCTGGTTATTACTCCTGCCCAGAAACTAGAATATGCATATAATTGTTTGATTTGGATAGAAAACACCCTAAAGTTTCTAAAACTGTTTGAATGGTGTCTGTGAGTATAACAGAACTCATATGGCAGGCCAAAACCTGAGAAGATTGCATACAGGAAGTGCCCTCTCTGACCATTTCTTGGCCTTCTATAGCCTCTTTATGGAAAGTAGAGGATCTCTGCTGTAACGTGACATTTTCTAAGGCTCCCATAGGCTCTCAGAAGGTGCCAGAACTTTGAATGATGACTCTGCAGTCCCTGGCTGAAAAACAGTAGCGCATTTGGATAGTGGTCGATCTGAGAACAATGAAATGGGTGCGCGCGTGTACGTGAAGAGTCCATTTTACATTTTCAGTCTTTGAACGAAAACGACGTCTCCCGGTCGGAATGTTATCGCTATTTTACGAGAAAAATCGCATAAAAATTTATTTTAAACAGCGTTTGACATGCTTCGAAGTACGGTAATGGAATATTTTGACATTTTTTGTCACGATACGCGCCGGCGCGTCACCCTTCGGATAGTGTCTTGAACGCAAGAACAAAACGCCGCTATTTGGATATAACTATGGATTATTTGGAACCAAAACAACATTGGGTGTAAACTAGAAGTCCTGGGAGTGCATTCTGACGAAGAACAGCAAAGGTAATCCAATTTTTCTTATAGTAAATCTGAGTTTGGTGAGTGCCAAACTTGGTGGGTGTCAAAATAGCTAGCCTGTGATGGCCGGGCTATCTACTCAGAATATTGCAAAATGTGCTTTCACCGAAAAGCTATTTTAAAATCGGACATAGCGATTGCATAAAGGAGTTCTGTATCTATAATTCTTAAAATAATTATTATGTTTTTTTGTGAACGTTTATCGTGAGTAATTTAGTAAATTCACCGGAAATGTTCGGTGGGTATGCTAGATCTGAACGTCACATACTAATGTAAAAAGCTGTTTTTTGATATAAATATGAACTTGATTGAACAAAACATGCATGTATTGTATAACATAATGTCCTAGGAGTGTCATCTGATGAAGATCATCAAAGGTTAGTGCTGCATTTAGCTGTGGATTTGGTTTTTGTGACATTATATGCTAGCTTGAAAAATGGGTGTGTGATTATTTCTGGCTGTGTACTCTCCTGACATAATCTAATGTTTTGCTTTCGTTGTAAAGCCTTTTTGAAATCGGACAATGTGGTTAGATAAAGGAGAGTCTTGTCTTTTAAAATGGTGTAAGATAGTCATATGTTTGAAAAATTGAAGTTTTGGGATTTTTGAGGAATTCGTAATTTGCGCCACACCCTATCATTGGATATTGGAGCGGTGTTCCGCTAGCGGAACATCTAGATGTAAGAGGATAGCCGCATGCGCGCACTCCCTCAAATCGTCTGGAGAAAATATCCTTTCTATTTTGTTCAGCTTTGTTCAATTGTATTCTTCACACTATAAAATAATGCCATGGAATTCTAAACAAATTGTAAATGAGTGTAGCCCACAGATGTATGGCATAGCCAGATCATGACCTAACATAAGGACAACTCAGAGTATGCTGTTCTTCTGAAACAGACTACATTTTCTCCATATCATGTTTCTTTAGACCTGTCTAAAATAAATTATGGATTTATTGTGATGGTGTAGTCTATATTACATGTATTTAAAATGGTCTGCATCAATGGCTTGTAGAAGCCAGGAAATGCTAAATGTGTTTATGTTAATAAACGGTCAATTACCATGAGACCAACAGTTATTTGCTTGACAATCACTGGCTGACGATATTTCATGACCGCCACAGCCCTATTCACACCCCTTGACTTTTTCCACATTTTGATGTATTAAAGTTTGAATTTAAAATGGATTACATTTAGATTTTTTGGTCACTGGCATACACACAATAACCCATACTGTCAAAGTGGAATTATATTTTTCTGAACTTTTACAAATTAATTAATAATGAAAGCTGAAATTTCTTTGAGTTAATAAATATTCAACCCTTTGTTATGGCAAGTCTAAATGAGTTCAGGAGTAAAACTGTGCTTAACAAGTCACATAAAACATTGTATGGACTCACTCTGTGTACAGTAATAGTGTTTAACATGATTGTGTTTACAATTATCTGTAAGGTCCCTCAGTTGAGCAGTGAATTTCAAACCGAGATCCAACAACAAAGACCAGGGAAGTTTTCCAATGCCTCGCAAAGAAGGGGACGTATTGGTAGATGGGTTAAAAATTTTAAAAAACAGACACTGAGCAAAATGAAGTTACACTTTGGATGGTGTATCAATACAACCAGTCACTACAAATATACGTGTCCTTCCTAACTCAGTTGCTGGATAGGAAGGAAACTGCTCAGGGATTTCACCTTGAGGCCAATGGTGACTTTAAAACAGGTACAGAGATTAATGGCTATGATAGAAGAAAACTGAGGATGCATCAACAACATTGTAGTTACTCCACAATACTAAGCTATTGACAGAGTGAAAAGAAGGAAGCCTTTACAGAATAAAAACTATTCCTAAAAATGCATCCTGTCTACAACAAGAGACTAAAGTAATACTGCAAAAAATGTGTCAAAGCAATTAACTTTTTGTCCTGAGTACAAAGTGTTATGTTTGGGGCAAAATCCATATTTTCAAGCATAGAGGTAGCTGCATCATGTTATGGGTATGCTTGTAAACGTTAAGGACGAGGGAGTTTTTCAGGATAAAAAATAAACTGAATGGAGCTAAGCACAGGCAAAATCGTAGAGGAAAACCTGGTTCAGTCTGATTTCCACCAGACACTTGGGGTTTAATTAATCTTTCAGCAGGACAATAACCTAAAACACAATGCCAAATCTACACTGGAGTTGCTTACCAAGAACACATTGAATGTTGTAGAGTGGCTGAGTTACAGTTTTGACTTAAATCTACTTGAAAATCTATGTCAAGACCTGAATATGGTTGTCTAGCAATGATCAACAGCCAATTTGACAGAGCTAGAAGAATTTAGAAAATAATAATGGGCAAATGTTGCACAATCCAGGTGTGGAAAGCTCTTCGACTTATCCAGAAAGACTCACAGCTTTACTCGCTGCCAAAGGTGCTTCTACAAAGTATTCCATCAGGGTTGTGAATACTTATGTAAATGTAATATTTCTGTATTTCCAGTGACCAAAAAATTCTGAACCTACACATCTATGCATATCTCACCAAATTAGGAAAGACAATAAACTTTGGGAAAAAATTGTGTTTGACCAGATACAATGTTATTTCAAAGTAAACAAATTAACAACAGATTTTCAGCACGTTTATAGGGAAGGACATTCAACATATATGGCACTTATACAAATGACTGATTATTGGCTGAGAGAAATTTATAATAAAAATATTGTGGGAGCTGTTTTGTTAGACTTCAGTGCAGCTTTTGACATTATTGATCATAATCTGCTGCTGGAAAAACATATGTATTATGGCGTTACATCCCCTGCTATATTGTGGATTGAGAGTAACCTGTCTAATATAACACAGAGGGTGTTCTTTAATGGAAGCCCCTCCAACATAATCCAGGTAGAATCAGGCATTCCCCAGGGCAGCTGTCTAGGCCTCATACTTTTTTCAATTTTTACTAATGACCTGCTTCTGGCTCCTGAGTAAAGCCTGTGTGTCTATGTATGCAGATGACTCAACACTTTGCACATCAGCTACCACAGCAAGTGAAATCACTGCAACACTTAACAAAGAGCTACAGTCTGTTTCAGAATGGGTGGCAATGTCACGACTACCGCCAAAGTTGGTCCCTTTCCTTGTTACGGCGGCATTCAGCGGTCGAAGTCACCGACCTTCTAGCCATCGCTGATCCTCTTTTCATTTTCCTTTGGTTTTGTCTTGTCTTCCATCACACCTGGTTCCAATCCCATCAATTACATGTTGTGTATTTAACCCTCTGTTCCCCCTCATGTCCTTGTCGGTGATTGTTTATTGTAAGTGCTTGTGCACGTCTGTCTTTGTGTGCGTTGGGTTATGTACCCATTATTTAATTGTTCTGTTTTCCGGTGGGTTTTTTGTTATTAAACTGCGCCGTTTGGAAACACAGTTTTTGTTCTCCTGCATCTGACTTCTCTGCCGCCAGTACGCACTCCTTACAGGCAAGAAATAAGTTAGTTCTAAATATTAAAAAAATTAAAAGCATTGTATTTGGATCCAATCATTCACTAAACCCTAAACCTCAGCTAAATATTGTAATGAATAATGTGTAAATTGAACACGTTGAGGAAACTAAACTGCTTGGAGCAACCCTTGATTGTAAACTGTCATGGTCAAAACATATTGATGCAACAGTAGCTAAAATGGAGAGAAGTCTGACCATAATAAAGCACTGCTCTGCTTTCTTAAAATCGCTATCAACCAACAAGGCAGGTCCTCAGGCCCTAGTTTTGTTGCACCTGGATTACTGTCCAGTCATGTGGTCAGGTGCCACAAAGAGGGACAGAATAGGACAGCACGGCTGGCCCTTAAATGTACATGGAGAGCTAACATTAATAATATGCATGTCAATCGCTCCTGGCTCAAAGTGGAGGAGAGATTGACTTCATCACTACTTGTATTTGTGACAAGTATTGACATGTTTAATGCAATGAGCTGTCTGTTTAAACTAGCACACAACTCAGACACCTATGTATACCCCACAAGACATGCCACCAGAGGTCTCTTCACAGTCCCCAAATCCAGAACAGACTATGGGAGGCGCACAGTACTTCACAGAGCCATGACTACATGGAACTCTAGTCCACATCAAGTAACTCATGCCAGCAGTAAAATCAGATAATAAAAATATATAAAAATGCACCTGGAATAGCGGGGACTGTGAAGAGACTCATGAATAGACACAGACACACATACATACGCACATGATAACATACACACTATAGACACACGTACACATGGATTTTGTTTTGTAGAGTAACGATAACTAACAAACTTCCGTACTTGACAGTGTTCCGTAGACATGACCGTATTTTAGCAGCCAGAAAAATTCATACTTCCAGGTCAACTGTAATATCAATACCATTGTAAAGCACAATTTCTCAGCTCTCCAGCAAAATCAATGACGTGATCTTCATGCTGCCCGTCTCTGCATGATTAAAGAAGGTAGCTAAGCTCCGCCTGGTCTTTTTGCGGAGGGGGAAGCGGAGGCTACTGAGTAATAGTGAAAGATATTTAGTGTGGGGGAACTGCTTTTTTCACCCGATTTGTCCAAATTATCACCTCTAAAATTGTAATAAAACACTATAAAGAGTTTATGTAATGTGTCATTATATACCTATTTTAAGGTTTGTGCCGAATTTGAATAACTTTAGCACTGCCCTAAAAACCTTATCTTCACAAGTAAATTGCAGCTGTCAAGGCTTTTGAGAGTCATGACGGCTTGCAGTACAATTGACTAGGTATCCCTCCTTGCCCTGTCCCTTTCACTTTCTTGACTTTAATCTGCGAGAGAAGTGCCACCTCTGGTGGAAGGACGCTGTACGGCACAATGTGTTGCATAATGCATGCTCTACGATATGTTGTGATACGTCACAATGTATTGTACAGCGTCAGAGGGGTCAGGTTTTTCAACTTTTCTCGAATACTATTGGTCTATTACCATGTCAATCAACGCTTGAATAGAAACGTAATTTACACCCTGGATTTGATGCCAACACAGTTGCAACAGTCCCATTAGTTTTCATCGCAGCCTAGCGTACCGCAGCCTAATGCTGCGGTACGCAAAATCTGTACGGAAGCCAGCCACACCAATGTGTCAGAGGCAACACCATACACCTGGCAACCGTGTCAGCGTGCATGTGCCCGACCCACCATAGGAGTCGCTAGAGCGCGATGGGACAAGGACATCCCTGCCGGTCAAACCCTCCCCTAACCCGGACGACGCTGGGTCAAATGTGCGCCGCCGCATGGATCTCCCGGTCGCGGCCGGCTGCGACAGAGCCTGGACTCGAACCCTTAGACCACTGCGCCTTAGACCACTGCGCCCTGTGAAATGTAATGTAACATTTTTAATTGTATATAACTGCCTTAATTTAGCTGGACCCCAGGAATAGTGCTAATAGGGATCCATAATAAATACAAAATATGTGGAGGTCCGTGCTCTCTGATTGGCTCAAAGTCAAGTTCTTGGCCACTGACGAGCATCGCAATTCTACATGTAGAAACGTCAGGTTCCTCGGTACCTGGTCGGTATATGAGACATTTTTTGTTCTTGCATGAGAAGGAACGGCCTTCTACTGTGTTAAGTACCTATGGGCAGTCAGATTTCTTGGTGTGTCTGCACCATAACAGGGTAGTTATTTTGGCACTGACATTATCCTGTCCAAAACCAGTCATTAGTGGATTGTGTTTTAAAAGTGTGTTATTGTGTGTGTGCAGTGTGTGCATGCTCCACAGACATCCTCTGTGGAGGAGGTGGTTGTTGGGCTGTGAGTGTGTTTGTGATAACAGAGCAGAGCACAGGGGTGGGTGTAATGTGTCAGCCTGTCATTGTGATAAGGTATTTGAGTAGGAGGAGCAGGACAGGAGCTTCTGTTGTAAGACAGGTGTGGTATGATTCAGTTGGGCCTTGCCTAACACTGTTGTCTTGCCCTGAAAGGAGAGGGGGAGGAGAGAGAGAGAGGGTGACTGTCAAAGTTTCACCTTTCTCAGTGCAGTATCACTCTGCTCCCACTCCCCTTCGGTGTCCCCCTCACCACGCACACATACGCACACATACATAGCAGGTACTAACTTCCTTGTCCACACTGTCTTGCTGTTAGGCCAATGACAGCATGAAGGGGTTTCTTTGTTCTTGATCTCCCCAACAGAAAGAATGAGTGTGTGAACAGCTTTTCCCCACCCAGGAGTAGAGTGTCATTAGTGCGTAGTGTGTAACATGAGTCACCTGTCTTTACCTGTGTGTGGACACACCCTGCTGTTGAAGTTACTGAGTGGGAAGCAGTTCCTCTAGAGAGAGAAACCTCAATGGAAAAAGGAGGGGTGAATTCAAACTCCGGTGAGCTCCTGCCCAGGTGTGTGTGTGTGTGTGTGTGCGTGCGTGCGTGCGTGCGTGCTTGCTTGCTTGCTTGGGTTAGGGCTGTTCTCACAGTGCTGCAAGAAAACGATGTCAAAGAACAGAAGATTTAGCACTGGAGAACATGACATCACCCTCAGAGACAGGAAACCAGTGTGGAGAGAATGTGAGTGAGAGAGAATTATTGTGCTCTTTTTTCCAACATTTAAAGAAGGCCTTTCAATGAAAAAAATATTGTCACGTGTGTGTGACAGAGGGACTTACAGCAAAAAGGAAAACAATTCCTAAAAAATGTAATATCTTCAAAAGAACAGTTGAGAGTGAGTCATAGCAGGCTAGGGCTTCAGAACAGACAGACAAAGGCCTGTTGGGGGAGAGGGTTGAGAAGCAGGAGGACAGACAGGGGGGTGGTGTGTGTGGGAAATCTTTTGGCACAGTAGAGGCAATTAGATTTAGAATAGTGTAAGAAGGAACAGTGGGGATGTGGTTGGTTGGCTCCTTGAAAACAGGGTTTTATTTTCGTTAGAAAAGTGGAGTAAATGCTTGCTAAACAAGCTATATGACTGTGTGTTGGTTAGCCTAACTACAGGGTATCAATGGGAAGCTGTAAGTTAGTGGGACAGATGGGTGGCGATACTGTGTGGGTCCACGTACTTGTGTGCATGTGTTGTAACGGGGTTATCTTTTGGCAGGAGTGGGCTGGTTGGCTGCTGGTAGAGGAAACCCTGGGGGAGGGTTTAATAGGATGTTTGTTACACATATAGAAACATGCTGGTTCCTTGGGAAAGGCTGTTTGGCTGTTTCACACAAGTTCCCTCTAGGGATGCACGATATATCGGTAAGCATATCGGAATCGGCCGGTATTAGCTAAAAATGCCAACATCGGCATTGGCCCGATGTCTAGTTTAACGGCGATGTGCAAAACCAATGTCAAAGCTGATGTGCATGCCTATATAGCATAAGTAGATGATGTAATGACGCCACAAAAAATACAGCGCTACACAGAACAAAAGCAGAAAAATGATAAGCGCACAATTCCAACAACTAAACAAGTTCAAGTTGAGCAGTCATTTGAAAGAGTAAGAAAATTTCAATGAGACAATTGAAAGGCGAAATCCATTAACGCCAAGATAACGGAATTCATTGCCTTTGACAATCAACCGTGCTCTGTCGTGGATGATGTTGGCTTTCACCGACTGGTCAAGCCCCGGTACACACAATTTTTCCAGATGTTTTTCAGATGTTGCCCTACCGGAGTTGACATTTGGACCAGCAATATCAGCCCCATGAGCATTATGAGTCTGACAGCACAGTGGGTCGACAAGGATTTCCTAATTAGGAAAGCCATATTGCATGCTCAAGAATGTGCTGGTTCTCATACCGCTGCTGCCATTTCAATGGCATTTGAGAACATGTTTGAAACTTGGAAACATGAATACTCCTAGAACAACTGACTTGAGAAATAAGCTAAACTGCGTCTGCAGCAGACGTGATACCCTCTGTCATGGCATTGAAAAGCCTGCTCAACGAAACTGCCGACAGACCATGGGGTTAAAACTTACTAAAGTACTCGAGGCTGTGAACAAGCGATTCGGTGACATTCTCTCTAAGCCTCTTTATTGTGTTGCCACCATGCTCGATGCTAGGTACAAGGACCGCTACTTCGACGCAGACAAGAAATGGTTTACGTGAAATGTTACATACACAGCTTGGACAAGGTGGAACGGACACAATGACAGTGCGCACAGAGGAAGAGAGGCCACGGACAGATGGAGCTGAAACTTCACTGCTCTTGACATGCATGTTGAAATTCTGGTTGAGAATGAAACGATTGAACAAGTGAACAATGAAACAGCACAGCAAGTAAGTGAAAGAAATAGGTTTTGATTATGTTTTATTGGTAATGGGGACATAATTAAAAGCCAACAAAATACATTTTTGGTCAGTCTGGTGTGGTGTGTGTGTGTGTGTAACCTTTATTTAACAACATGAATAATATTCAAGGTGGACGAATGCATAGCCTTTTATAACGTATTGGAACGAGGGTACCCAACATGAAGTAGCGCGCCAGGTGTCTAATGGGACATCACCGTTCCATGGCTCTTGTTCGGTCAGATCTCCCTCCAGAAGACTCAAAACACTTTGTAAAGGCTGGTGACATCTAGTGGAAGCAATAGGAAGTGCCAAAATATTCCTAAACCCCTGTGTATTTCAATGGGAGAGGTTTAAAGTCAATACAACACATCAGGTATCCACTTCCTGTCAGAAAATGTCTCAGGGTTTTGCCTGCCAAATGAGTTCTGTTATACTCACAGACACCATTCAAACAGTTTTGGAAACTTTAGAGTGTTTTCTATCCATATATAATAAGTATATGCATATTCTAGTTACTGGGTAGGATTAGTAACCAGATTAAATCGGGTACATTTTTTTTATCCAGACGTGCAAATGCTGCCCCCTAGACCCAACAGGTTAACTAGGCAAGTCAGTTAAGAACAAATTCTTATTTAGAATGACGGGCTACGCCGGCCAAACCCAGACGAAGCTGGGCCAATTGTGCGCCGCCCTATGGGGCTCCCAATCACTGCCGGATGTGATACAGCCTGATTTCGAACCAGGGACTGTAGTGACGCCTCTTGCACTGAGATGCAGTACCTTAGACCGCTGTGTCCATGTGTGTGTTTTAGCTATTTAACTGTACTAGAATGCTTAAATGGCCGCTAAAACTTTAAATATAGTTTATCTGTATCGTTTTTTTTTGTCAAGGAAAATATTGGATATCTGTATCAGCCAAAAATGTAATATCGGTGCTTCCCTAGTTCCCTCCTTAGCTCTCCCAGACTCAACACAGGGCTGGGCAGTATCATGTATTTTACTACATACTGGTGTTGATGCACGGACCGTTTTTAGTTTACCTTCTATAACGGTAGTTGAATGATTGGTTTGTTAAAAGTGATATGCCGTGTGTAACGTCCAGTTTTCTAGTTCACAACTCGACTTGAGTCATCCATCTCCGCTCTCTCTCTCCATACTGCTTTCCACACAGACCTAGCCCCAGCCCTGTCACTCAAGGAGCGCATTTGTTGTTGCTTGACCACAAGACACTTGCATTCAGTCTGTATGGTCAATGCAGCACATGCACAATGTTGATGACAACGATGTTGTTTCCACTTTGCTTCTTAATATAAATCCACAAGCGTTCTATTACTACACTTAGTTTATTGTATCTGCAAACAGCTAGTTTGTATTTTCCTAGCAAGTTTTAGCTAAATCGTGTTAGGCACTAATGCTAATTGCTAGTTAGCTGGCTAGCTAGCTAATATATGTACTGAGTCAGGGCAAACGTAGCTGGCAAATACAGCCTGATACCAGTGCTGGTGTAGGCCTAAATCAGCATGTTATTTTTGCAAAAGTATCTTCTAAATCAAAGAGGAACAGGCGAAGCATGAATATGTTGGCTACATGAAGAAACAGAAGATTACACTGGAGAACACTGGAGAACATTTCTTTCCTAGGGTCCCCTAGGAAAGAAACACTGACCATCACTTTGGTTCCTACCCTGTCACAATAACTCCTCCCTGGCATTTTCATTCATTGTTATGTCAAACAACACTGTATTCAAAGTGCTCATTATTATTTACAGTATCAGTCAAAAGTTTGGACACACCTAGTCATTCCAGGGTTTTTCTTTATTTTTACAATTTTCTTCTGCATTGTAGAATAATAGTGAAGACATCAAAACTATGAAATAACACATTGAATCATGCAGTAACGAAAAAGTGTTAACCTCTCTGGGCTAGGTGGCACCAAATCGTCCCACCTACGTAACAGCCAGTGCAATCCCGTGGCGCGTTATTCAAAAACCTTAGAAATGCAAAACCTTCAATTTTTCAAACATATGACTATTTTACACCATTTTAAAGATAAGACTCTCGTTAATCTAACCACACTGTCCGATTTCAAAAAGGCTTTACAACGAAAGCAAAACATTAGATTATGTCAGCAGTGTACCCAGCCAGAAATAATCAGACACCCATTTTTCAAGCTAGCATATAATGTCACATAAACCCAAACCACAGCTAAATGTAGCACTAACCTTTGATGATCTTCATCAGATGACAACCCTAGGACATTATGTTATACAATACATGCATGTTTTGTTCAATCAAGTTCATATTTATATCAAAAACCAGCTTTTTACATTAGCATGTGACTAGCATGTGACAAGCATTCCCACCGAACACTGCCGGTGAATTTACTAAATTACTCACGATAAACGTTCACAAAAAGCATAACAATTATTTTAAGAATTATAGATACAGAACTCCTCTATGCACTCGATATGTCCGATTTTAAAATAGCTTTTCGGTGAAAGCACATTTTGCAATATTCTCAGTAGATAGCCCGGCATCACAGGGCTAGCTATTTAGACACCCAGCAAGTTTAGCACTCATCAAAGTCAGATTTACTATAAGAAAAATGTTATTACCTTTGCTGTCTTCATCAGAATGCACTCCCAGGACTTCTACTTCAACAACAAATGTTGTTTTGGTTCGAAATAATCCATAGTTATATACAAACAGCGGCGTTTTGTTCGTGCGTTCAAGACACTATCCGAAAGGGTAAATAAGGGTTACGAGCATGGCGCAATTCGTGACAAAAAAATTCTAAATATTCCATTACCGTACTTCGAAGCATGTCAACCGCTGTTTAAAATCAATTTTTATGCCATTTTTCTCGTAAAAAAGCGATAATATTCCGACCGGGAATCTGCATTTAGGTAAACAGACAAAAAAAAAATAAAGCATTCGGTCGACTCGGGCACGCGCCTAAGCCCACAGTACTCTGAACGGCCACTTGCCAAACGCGATAAAGTGTTTCAGCCAGAGCCTGCCTCGATATCGTTCAGCTTTTTCCCGGGCTCTGAGAGCCTATGGGAGCCGTAGGAAGTGTCACGTTAGAGCAAAGATCCTAAGTCTTCAATAAAAACAGCCTAGATGAAACACATCTTGTCAGACAGGCCACTTCCTGCATGGAATCTTCTCAGGTTTTGGCCTGCTATATGAGTTCTGTTATACTCAGACACCATTCAAACAGTTTTTAAAAATTTAGGGTGTTTTCTATCCAAAGCCAATAATTATATGCATATTCTAGTTACTGGGCAGGAGTAGTAACCAGATTAAATCGGGTACGTTTTTTATCCGGCTGTGTCAATACTGCCCCCTAGCCCTAACAGGTTAAACAAATCAAAATATATATTATATTTTAGATTCTTCAAAGGAGCCACCCTTTGCCTTGATGACAGTTTCGCCCACGCTTGGCATTCTCTCAACCAGCTTCATGAGGTAGTCACCTGGAATTCATTTAAATAACAGGTGTGCCTTGTGACGTGACTATCATTAATGTGATGACATGCTATTTATCAAATAATTACCTAGCGTTTAATTATTACCCGATTTTAAATTAACCCCTGTGCGGCCTCGGACATCCAGCGAAAAACCCTAGCGCCATTAGCATAACAAAATGTAATACTTTTTTTTTTTCAATTTTTTTTTCAAATTATATCGTTTTATAGATACACCTCTCCTGAATCGAACCACGTTGTCCGATTTCAAAAAGGCTTTACAGCAAAAGCAAAACATTAGATTATGTTAGAGGAGTATATCATAAAAGTAGCCACATAGCCATTTTCCAACCAACCACATGCATCACAAATAACCAAAAAATAGCTAAATGCAGCACTAACCTTTGACAATCTTCATCAGATGACACACCTAGGACATCATGTTACACAATACATGCATTCTTTTGTTCGATAAAGTTCATATTTATATATAAAAACAGCATTTTACATCGGTGCGTAACGTTGACTAACTATTTTCCCTCAAATGCATCCGATGAAACAGCGCTACAATTTACTAAATTACTATCCGAAAACATTTTTAAAATGTAATATTGTCATTCTAAGATTTATAGATGAATATCTCTTGAAAGCACCTGTAATGCCAGATTTAAAAATAACTTTACTGGGTAATCACACTTTACGATAAAAGGGGATGCGATACTCAGAACAATAGGCTAGCAATACAGGTCAGCGCCATCTTGGAACAATCGCATATCAAATCTAGTCTTGTATACTATTGTCAATAATCCCTTACCTTTGATTAGCTTCATCCTTAGGCACT
This sequence comes from Salmo salar, assembly GCF_965601325.2. NCBI lineage: Eukaryota > Metazoa > Chordata > Actinopteri > Salmoniformes > Salmonidae > Salmo > Salmo salar. Next base: position 65,925,272 of record NC_138302.1, on the reverse strand, counting down.
TCCAGGAATCCCAGGTCCACAACAAATGTATTTTCGTTCGAAAAAGTTCATCCTTTATGTTCCATTAGCTTGTTGTTGTTAGCGCGTTCTGAAGGCTGCACCAAAAGTTCCGACGTGCGCGGGGCTACTCTTTCAACAAAATGCATTTTTTTCTTATTTAGGTTCTTTCAAACATGTCAAACGTTGTATAACATAAATCTTTAGGGCCTTTTTCAACCAGAGCTCCAATAAGATTCGAGGGGGACGATTGCATTGTGTTTCAAAACGTTTCGAAAGGGGAGGGTAGCTAGGGGCGCCGGCGTCATAATGGTGATGGCCCTCTCCGTGTGACCACGTTCCACAGCGTGTCATTCTGTCAGTTTTCACAGTAGGAGACTCAAATCACTTTGTAAAGACTGGGGACATCTAGTGGAAGCAATAGGAAGTGCTCAATGAACCATAGCTCACGGTGTGACTAATAGGCAACGTGATGAAGTTGAGTCAGCAATTCAGAATTCCACTTCCTGTTTCGATCTGTTTCGGGGTTTTGACTGCCATATGAGTTCTGTTATACTCACAGACACCATTCAAACAGTTTTAGAAACTTTAGGGTGTTTTCTATCCACAAGTATTAATTATATGCATATCCTAGCTTCTGAGTTTGAGTAGTAGGCCTTTTAAAATGGGCACACATTTTTTTCAAAATGCGCTGTGGCGCCCCCTATCCTAGGCGACCGTCAAGAGGTTAATCATGTAACAATTAAATCATTAGGAATCTGGGGCACCACGGGAAAAGTTTGTTTAATGAGTTACCGTTTCCAGAATTACCTCAAGAATATTTCAGAAAATATCGATATCGTACCAGTCATCAACCGATCATTTCCTCATATCAGTCTCATTCTGAACGTCGTTGACCTCGTAAATCTGCACGAACCCTAGCCTAAGTGATGAATCGGCGATACACAAATTGGCTTAATTATTTATTTACTAACTAAATAATCACACATAAATACATAAACACACACAGTATAGGTTATTGATTACTAGCATAATACAATGACTAAAGTCCCTAGTGCACTAACAAAAACATGACCGTTTGGTTACACAATGGAAAGGGAGGGGCATGTAGGGAGAGACAGAGTCAACTTATCGTACATACATGTAAAAGTTATGCTCATGGGAATATGAATACTTTGCACATGAATGACCGCTCATTCAGAAAAGAAATGCAACATATTTTACGTGTAGATGTCTTTCTCTGTTGAACTCGATGTTCTATGGGAAGTTATCAAGGGGTGTAAGACTCTGGTTTGTCATCCAGATGTCACAAAGTCCTTTGTGGTTGTATGCTTCTTTGTCTCGGAGTGTTCATTAGATTGGATAGTTCAGAGGTGTACCACGGAGTGTTCACAGGGACTTGTTCTTCCCTCGGTTCGTTAGACTGGATCCTTCAAATGTTACACACGCCATGGTTTTTGGTTGAGTTTACTAGACTACCAGTATTTAAACAGCTGCAGACTGAATGTTCCGGTGTAGCCTTTATCTTCTTCACCCGAGAGTTTCAGAGGGTCTTACTATTTTCCGGTCTGGTAGTTTTAAACCATTTGTGGACTAGTCCTCATGTTCTCTGGTCTGATATGTTAATTCTTCAGCAAGTACTTATAAACACTCGCCTTGGAGGGCGGTTCCATCACGTTGACACAATGTCTGTGCCCACTTGGGCGTGGTTACCGACTGAGCAAAAGTCTATATGAAAAACAATTCTCATTTAGAGGGATAAAGTCACATTTATCTTTTCAAAAGTATTCTTATACTTAATACTTTATTTCGTACAATATTTAGATGCAAACCTGATAACTGGAAAGTGTACACCCTCATAGATACAGTTGTTTAGTTATACCATCCTTAATGACATCACAAAATAATAAATATTTGACAGGATTATTCTTTAAATACCCCCCGACCATTCCAAACGTTTGGATTTCAAAACTAATGTTCCAATGTCCAATCTTTTGAGGTTAGAGTTTTTAGCAATAGTTGTTTTGTGGAATTTCTTTCCTTAACCCCTCTAGGGGAGGTGGGACGAAATTGTCCCACACTATTCAACAGCCAGTGACAAATCAGAGCGCCAAATTTAAAACCACAAAATGTCATAATTCAAGTTCTCAAACATAGGACTATTTTACCCCATTTTATAGATACACTTCTCCTGAATCGAACCACGTTGTCCGATTTCCAAAAGGCTTTACAGAGAAAACAAAACATTAGATTATGTTAGGAGAGTACATAGACACAAATAATCACACAGCCATTTTCCAAGCAAGCATATATTTACATTTACATTTACGTCATTTAGCAGACGCTCTTATCCAGAGCTACTTACAAATATATGTCACATAAACCCAAACCACAGCACTAACCTTTGATGATCTTCATCAGATGACACTCCTAGGACATTATGTTATACAATACATGCATGTTTTGTTCAATCAAGTTCATATTTATATCAAAAACCAGCTTTTCACATTAGCATGTGATGTTCAGAACTAGCATACCTACCGAAAACTTCTGGTGAATTTACTAAATTACTCACGATAAACGTTGACAAAATACATAACAATTATTTTAAGAATTATAGATACAGAACTCCTTTATGCAATCGCTGTGTCCGATTTTAAAATAGCTTTTCGGCGAAAGCACATTTTGCAATATTCTGAGTACATAGCTCGGCCATCATGGCTAGCTAATTTGACACCCACCAAGTTTGGGGCTCACTAAACTCAGAATTACTATTAGAAAAATTGGATTACCTTTGCTGTTCTTCGTCAGAATGCACTCCCAGGACTTCTACTTCAACAACAAATGTTGTTTTGGTTCGAAATAATCCATAGTTATATCCAAATACTGACGATTTGTTCATGCGTTCAGGTCACTATCCAATCAGTGACGCACAAGCGCATTTCGTGACAAAGAAATTCAAAATATTCCATTACCGTACTTAGAAGCATGTCAAACGCTGTTTAAAATCAATTTTTATGCTACTTTTCTCGTAAAACAGCAATAATATTCCAACCGGGCAACGTTGTATTCATTCAAAGGCTGAAAGAAAAAAAAATGGAGAAGTCTCGTGAACGCGCATCTCAGTCTCACTGTCCCCAGGCTGACCACTTACAAACAGAGCTGTTGTACTTTGCCCAGAGACAGCAGACACCCCATTCCACTTTCTGGCGGCTTTAGAGAGCCAGTGGAAGCCTTAGAAAATGTCACGTTACAGCACAGATGCTGTATTTTCGATAGAGATGCTACAGAAGGACAACAAATTGTCAGACAGGGCACTTCCTGTATGGAATCTTCTCAGGTTTTGGCTTGCCATATGAGTTCTGTTATACTCACAGACACCATTCAAACAGTTTTAGAAACTTTAGAGAGTTTTCTATCCAAATCTACTAATTATATGCATATTATACCACAACAGGTTAATGCGTTTGAGCTAATCAGTTGTGTTTTGACAAGGTAGGGGTGGTATACAGAAAATAGCCCTATTTGGCAAAAGACCAAGTCCATATTATGGCAAGAACAGCTCAAATAAACAAAGAAAAACGACAGTCCATCATTACTTTAAGTCATGAAGGTCAGTCAATGCGGACAATTGTGCAGTCGCAAAAACCATCAAGGGCTTTGATGAAACTGGCTCTCATGAGTAACCGCCACAGGAAAGGAAGACCCAGAGTTACCTCTGCTGCAGAGGATAAGTTCATTAGAGTTACCAGCCTCAGAAATTGCAGCCCAAATAAATGTTTCACAGAGTTCAAGTAACAGACGCATCTCAACATCAACTGTTCAGAGGATACTGCGTGAATCAGGCCTTCATGGTCGATTGCTGGAAAGAAACCACTACTAAAGTACACCAATAAGAAGAAGAGACTTGCTTGGGCCAAGAAACACGAACAATGGACATTAGACCGATGGAAATCTGTCCTTTGGTCTGATGAGTCCAGATTTTTGATTTTTGGTTCCAACCGCTGTGTCTGAAATGACTGTAAGAAATGCATAAATTGAAGGAAATGCAGTATTTAAAAAAAAGTTGAATTGAACAGTTTAAAACAATCAGAATGGAGAAATACCCATTTGAAATCACTTTGAATGTATGTGTTGCCACAGGAGGGCCACGCACTACTCAGAAAGCAAATTTAGAACTTTTATTCAAAAATATAAATACTATCAAACCGTCAAAAAATGGAAGAATACTGTGATATGATTTTTTGGCCATATCGCCCAGCCCTAACACACATGCGCTACACTCAAACCATCATCGCTCAGATGTTGTACAAAATACCAAACAGTTAGCCCAGCAACCATAGCCAAATTTCAGGTAAAGAAAATCCCGTTAAAATCATTAGGTCTTGGAACGATATGAAACATTGTAATCTTGAACATGCTCCCTCTGATCGCCTTATGGAGTATTTCCATCAGCTTTAAATAGCATGGCTGAGCACACACACGCACAGACAGAATACACATCAGTGCATGTAGGGTGCTGCAGAGGAAGAGTGGGAGGACCATATGTCATCCTGTTTCCTGGTTCCAACTCATCACCTCTATCATATGTCACGAACCGGCTCGAAGTTCGTAACAAAAAGGGAGACAAAGTGGAGATAAAGAATAACAAAATATATTTATTAACTGTAGTAAACTAAATAGAATTAACAATGGTGTGTGTAGTCAGTAATCAGTAGTGTAAGTGAGTATTTGCGTGTATAAATGTGACAGCGAGGGGTGTTGAAAGGTGCCCAAACAAACAAACAAACAAACAAACAAACAAACAAACAAACAAACAAACAAACAAACAAACAAACAAACAAACAAACAAACAAACCGGCCACAAAAAAATGTCACAACCAAACTCTATCAGTGTGTTTGCATGGAGAGAGTCTCCTCAATAAATGGGGAAGAGGTGTATTTATCCCGGGACACACCCGAGCCCAGGTGTGCCCCATTTCGCTGACGACCCTCCCGGCTCCGCCCACCGACATCCTATTAAGGAAAACAAGAGCAAAGAGAAAGAATTCGGCAGACAGAGTGGGAGGGTCGTCACACATATCAGTGAGGTTAAGCCTCTGCCTACTGTGACATGATTTCAGGTAGACTTGTTTTTATGTCACACATTCTCCCTCTATGCTATGCTCTTCCTACATCAGAGATATTGTCTGGTCACAAGCAGGAACTACTATTCTGAAACCCATTGAATCACTCTACAAACAAACACTTAAGATATTTGATAACAAACCAAACAGTTATCAACATTGTCATATAATTTGTTGAAAATGTAGAAAATAGTAAAAATAAAGAAAAACCCTTGAATGAAATGTCCTTGTTTTTGAAAGAAAAGCAATTTTTTTTGTCCATTAAAATAACATCAAATTGGTCAGAAATACAGTGTAGACGTTGTTAATGTTGTAAATGACTATTGTAGCAGTTAACGGCAGATTTTTTTATGGAATATCTACATAGGCGTGCAGAAGCACATTATCAGCAACTATCACTCCTGTGTTCCAATGGCACGTTGTGTTAGCTAATCCAAGTTTATCATTTTAAAAGGCTAGTTGATCATTAGAAAACCCAACGCTGTGTACTACTCCCTTCACAGAACAGTGCAAACTGGCTCTAACCAGAATATAAAGAGGAGCGGAGGCCCCGGTGTACAACTGAGCAAGACGACAAGTACATTAGAGCGTCTAGTTTGAGAAACAGACGCCTCACAAGTCCTCAACTGGCAGCTTCAATAAATAGTACCCGCAAAACACCAGTCTCAACGTCAACAGCGAAGAGGGGAATCTGGGATGCTGGCCTTCTAGGCAGAGTTCCTATGTCCAGTGTCTGTGTTCTTTTGCCCATCTTAAACTTTTCTTTTTATTGGCCATTCTGAGAAATGGCTTTTTCTTTGCAACTCTGCCTAGAAGGCCAGCATCCCTGATTTGCCTCCTTAGTGTTGACGTTGAGACTGATGTTTTGCGGGTACTATTAAATGAAAAAAAGGTAAATGCAGGTAGCCATTTGATTAGCTATTTTTAGCAGTCTTGTTTAGCAGTCTTATGGCTTGGGGGTAGAAGCTGTTCAGGGTCCTGTTTGTTCCAGACTTGGTGCACTGGTACCGCTTGCCATGCAGTAGCAGAGAGAACAGTCTATGGCTTAGGTGGCTGGAGTCTTGGACAATTTTTGAGGCCTTCCTCTGACACCGCCTGGTATAGAGGTCCTGGATGGCAGGGAGCTCAGCTCCAGTGATGTACTTACCACCCTCTGTAGCGCCTTCTGTCGTTCCCTCTGGGTGTGTGCGGACCATGTTAATTCCTTAGCGATGTGGACACTAAGGAACTTGAAGCTCTCGACACGCTCCACTACAGCCCCATCATCAGGAAATCCAGGATCCAGTTGCAGAGGGATGTGTTCAGTCCCAGGGTCCTGAGCTTGATGATTAGCTTGGAGGGGACTATGGTGTTGAATGCTGAGCTATAGTCAATGACCTGCATTATTACATAGGTATTCCTTTTGCCCAGCTGGGATAGGGCAGTGTGGAGTTGGTGTTGCAGGGATGTAGCTTTTTTTGGCGCCATCAAGAAAATAAAGAGATCAATCTGAAATCACCCAGATGGAATAGTGTTTACTTTGAGAACGGTTTGCCCCAGTCGCCCCACCCCCATCCACATCCCTCTTCCCTCTTCAGTGGAACAGTCTGCTCACATGAGCTAAAAATAAGTTGTGTGAGTAAGCCAGGCCAACTGTACTGTTCATGCATTACTTATGGTAGTGTTAGCTTGTTCCCATCCTTGTCTTTAAAAAAAAGACTAACTCTGTTTCTGAGTGTGAGTGTATTCAGTAGGGAGTAAATACTGAATAGTCCTGTATCTCAGTGTGGTCCTTTGTAGCTCAGTGTGGTCCTTTGTAGCTCAGTGTGGTCCTTTGTAGCTCAGTGTGGTCCTCTGTAGCTCAGTGTGGTCCTCTGTAGCTCAGTGTGGTCCTCTGTAGATCAGGTAGTACATCGTTGAGATGGGTTCGATTCCCGGGACCACCCGTACATACGTAAAATGTATGCACGCATGACTGTAAGTCACTTTGGATAAAAGCGTCTAAGTGGCATACAAAAGTTTGGACACACCTACTCATTCAAGTGTTTTTCTTTATTTTTACTATTTTCTACCTTTGTAGAATAATAGTGAAGATATCAAAACTATGAAATAACACATATGGAATCATGTAGTAACCAAAAAAGTGTTAAACAAATATATTTAATATTATAGATTCTTCAAAGTAGCCACCCTTTGCCTTGATGACAGCTTTGCACACGCTTGGCATTCTCTCAACCAGCTTCATGATGTTGTCACGCCATCCCATCTGGTTGCAGAAAATAGTAAAAATAAAGAAAAACCCTGGAATGAGTAGGCGTGTCCAAACTTTTGACTGATACTGTATATTATTTATATTATTATTATATTAACTAACCTGCTAACGTGAACAGACAGTGTGTTTTGTATAATGCCGCTGTATCTCGCGTATGCTGTGACCCACAGCACTGGGGAGTTGCGTTAACAACACACTGTCCTTGACTCCATGCCCAATGGGGATAGTAATTATTTATTTCACTGTGGTAGATGTGACAATCTGAGTGGGTGTGAGCGTGAATCGGTATCTGTGTCCAAAATGATCTTGTGGATGAGTCCAAACATATGTGTACATTATGTAGAGTGTTTGCGTACTGTCTTTTCAGGGGGAAACCCTCCTCTAATCGCTTTAGTCCTATAGAATCCCTATAGAAGGTGACTGGCACAACTAGAACATCTAAACCTCACCTTGGCTTTTCCTGCCTGTGTGTGTCTTCAGGCAAGCTTCTAATTTGTAATCTGGGTTTCGGTTCGCTGCCCACTGAGAGCTTTCCCAGATGATACGACCAAGGAGGAATCTCATCTCTGGCCTCAGATAAACAGATCACCCGTTCTGATTGGGTGAAGCATCAGACACAGGAAACCATTGTTCATTATCTAACCGTTTTTGGAACGTAATCTCAGACTCAGCAGCACCTGTGATATAATGTTTCAATAACGGACCAAGTTGGACGGAGTTGATTTGGAGGCAGGGCAGTCAGGGGTTCGTTCAACAGCTGTTAATTCCTTAAGCGTTCCTCTGTTTGCCAGAGAGGCCCTTGGACTATTGCTGCTTTGGTTTACTTGTTAGAATAAATGTGTAGTTCCATTCACCCTGACAGCTGTCTTAGTCCCAGCTAGAGTAGTGGCTTTCTGTTTGACTGGACTTTGGCCCCCTATGTTGCACCTTGAGTAGGCAGACCTTATGTGAAGTGGTGAGATTGGGGTGTACGGTGCAGATTTTCAATGAGGCAGCTAATACTCCTCTCCTCCAGATCTAACAGGCCTCATTCAAATTGAACTCAGATGATGATGGTGGTGGTGATAATGATGATGATAACAGCAGTTTTAATGTTGGCTAGGTTTTGCTCACAGTGGTGGGCCCAGTAGGGGTCAGATAGTGCCTGGCTGGCTCCCATGGTTCAGGGAGAGGGGGTAGGTAGGACAGGGGGCTTGAGGGAGGACATATTTATCATCTGTGTTCACCAGGGGTGATGGCGAGGGGAATGCATTCCAGATGGGGGGGGGTGTGTGTGTGTGTGCGTGGCGTCAGTGCTTACGGAGGCGGTTGGCAGAGAGACTGCTCTGCTTCAAGGCCAGATTCTCAGGCAGATAGCTAGGTCGGGTGAGAGAGTGAGAAAAAGAGAGAAAGTAGAGAGCTGACTGAGACACAAGCTCACTATGACCTGCCATCACACCAACTCAGCACTCATCCACCTCTGTGTACCCCTCCTTTCCTCCCCTAACTCTCCTCTTCTCCCCCCTGTCTCTTTCTCCTCCTCCATATTATTCCTCTATCTTATTTCTCCTCCTCTGTCCTCCCCCTCATTCTCTTGTGTATATCTCTGATTCATCCCATCCTGCTCTGGCATCCATGTGTCTCCATATTTAGTTCACTCTCTTCCTCCACTTCCTCCTTTCATCCTGTCACTGGAGTCACACCAACACTTTCATCATCCAGCTCACATGTCTTTCCATCCGTCCTTCTCTCCGCCAGAGCACTGCCGCTAAGCACTTGACACTAGTAGCTAGCTACTTTAATCTATCACTGTTTTCTGGTCATCTCTGTTGTCTTTCCTTCTCCCTCTTTTCATTCCTTCTTTAATTTGCTTAATCCCTCCGTCTCCCTCCCTCTCGTCCCTCTCGTCCCTTGTGTGTCTCTCTCTCTCTCTCACTCTCACTCTCACTCTCTCACACTCTCACTCTCACTCTCTCTCTCACTCTCTCTCACTCTCTCTCACTCTCTCACACTCTCTCTCACACTCTCTCACACTCTCTCTCACACTCTCATACTCTCACTCTCTGTCTCAAATGGGAGTGACTTATAAAAGGCCTGTGTTTGAACAGGTAATACACCACACCTTGTTTAGGATAGAGGGTTATTACCAGGGTTGCCAAGGTCTGATGTGGGAGTTGGGAATCCAACTACAGTCAGTTCAATTATGTTTCTATCCCCGGTTTGCCTTTTTGCATTAGTTTCAGGGTGTATGGGTGGTCCGGTGCCATTCGAAAATACTGATGACAAATTTCTTACATAATAACATTTGCATTGGAATTCTTCCTATGTAATCCACAGAGAGGAGGCAAAAAGAGTAAAAAAAATTGCCATCAAGGTATCATTGTAGATATTTCCCCCAAATGTCTGAAGATTTCAGACATGAAAAGAAAACCACTTACTCTGTAATCCTTAAACTGTTTGGTCAGAATATTCTAGTATTTCTTCATCAAAGTTGGACATTGTGTTTGTTTCTGCCTCTGTGTGTGTACTACAGTAACTTTTCTGAGGAATAAGTTAACAAAATGAATAAATAGCACTTGCTCTTTACATAAAGAACACACTGCTCATTTTTGTTCAACTGAGTCTGTTTGACCACTGTAGGTTTGATGCAGACAGTAGCCTATGTATATGTACAGCCTGCTGAATTAGTATCTGTGTATGTTGTATGTCTGTTTGATCACGTCACTGACCAATGTTCTCTTCTTTTCTCAGGTGATATCACACAGAAGGGATATGAGAAGAAAAGGACTAAACTTCTGCTTCCCTTCTTTATTCATACACCAGGTGAGAAACAAACAAGCATTTCGCTGCACCCGCTATAGCATCTGCTAAACTGTCTACATGACCAATAAAATGTGATTTGATTGACCTTATCCTGGATACAACATCTCCCCATAATGCCACTCAGGCCTATGAGAACATACCTTCAATATTCAACTACTGTTTTTGTTTGATTTTAGATTATTTACAAAATTCGTCATAAGGATTATTTTTCTCTCCTCCATCAAGAAGATGAAGAAACATGGTCGAATCTGCTTGGTGCTCACTGCTGCCTCACAGTGGTAGCTCCGGTCACTAAAGTGTCTCCAGACTCCAGTCCACGAATGCAGAGACACGATAGTCCAGCGGCCCATTGTGACATAGCTACGCGGCTCTGAGACCACCGACGCACAGCCCAACACCGCGCACCTCCCCAAAATTCCCAACCAGCACGGCTCTGCGTACGTGTCTTCTGTTCATTTGAATGGGGGTGACGGTTGGATAAATTGGTTGAGCCGCGCTGAGAATTTGAAATGCATAAAAGCCAACAGTCCAATATTCCAGAACACTGCTGTGCATATGCATACACGTTTTTGAACTCTGATTGGCGCATTATCCTCTCTACTTCCCTCTTTATTCGCTCACTTCCTTTCTGGGTTGATTGTCTGTAAATATTAACAATTTCAGATAGCATTTCTCGGCGATGAGCAAAGCTGCTCCCTTGTTTACAATGTTCTGTCCCTTTACAAAATATCCCTAGTCATGATGTTCTATTATGGTTAGACGGAACCCTTTTAGAAACATCTTTAACATTTTGTTGAAAATGCAGTATGATGTAAAAGCACATGCACATCCTAATGACATTTTGTAAGATTGTGAGTTGAAGATTGTGATTATGAATCTCTATTTGAGAGGCAGCAATATTCTCTTCATCTTGTGAGGATTAAGTCACTTAGAGGTCAGGTCAAGGGTCATATCCCAAGGGCCTTAGTAGGAGAGGGAAGAAGTGGAAGCCTAGAGAGTTCTGAACTCTTTTTATGTTTGTATCCAGGAAAATGACAGAGTGACAGAGCTTTACTCTTTAGTTGTTTTTTTCCCTCATCAATCTACACACAATACCCCATAATGACAAAGGAAAAACAGGTTTTTATACATTTTTGCAAATGTATGAAAAAAATAAATGAAATATCACATTAACATGGCACACCTCTATTTGGGGAGTTTCTCCTATTCTTCTCTTCAGATCCTCTCAAGCTCTTAGGTTGGATGGGGAGCGTCGCTGCACAGCTATTTTCATGTCTCTCCAGATGTTCGATCGGGTTCAAGTCCGGGCTCTTGCTGGGCCACTCAAGGACGTTCAGAGACTTGTCCCTAAGCCACTCCTGCGTTGTCTTGGCCGTGTGCTTAGTGTCACTGTCCTGTTGGAAGGTGAACCTTCGTCTCCAGTCTGAGGTCCTGCGCGCTCTGGAGCATGTTTTTGTCAATGATCTCTCTGTACTTTGCTCCGTTCATCTTTCCCTCGATCCTGACTATTCTTCCAGTCCCTGCCGCTGAAAAACATCCCCACAGCATGATGCTGCCATGCTTCACTGTAAGGATCAATCAATCAAATCAATTAAATGTATTTATAAAGCCCTTCTTACATCAGCTGATATATCAAAGTGCTGTACAGAAACCCAGCCTAAAACCCCAAACAGCAAGCAATGCAGGTGTAGAAGCACGGTGGCTAGGAAAAACTCCCTAGAAAGGCCAGGACCTAGGAAGAAACCTAGAGAGGAACCAGGCTATGAGGGGTGGCCAATCCTCTTCTGGCTGTGCCGGGTGGAGATTATAACAGAACATGGCCAAGATGTTCAAATGTTCATAGATGACCAGCAAGGTCAAAAAATAATAATCACAGTAGTTGTCGAGGGTGCAACAGGTCTGCACCCCAGGAGTAAATGTCAGTTGGCTTTTCATAGCCAATCATTGAGAGTATCTCTACCGCTCCTGCTCTCTCTAGAGAGATGAAAACAGCAGGTCTGGGACAGGTAGCACGTCCGGTGAACAGGTCAGGGTTCCATAGTCGCAGGCAGAACAGTTGAAACTGGAGCAGCAGCACGGCCAGGTGGACTGGGGACAGCAAGGAGTCATCAGCCAGGTGGTCCTGAGGCATGGTCCTAGGGTTCAGGTCCTCCGAGAGAGAAAGCGAGAGAGAATTAGAGAGAGGATACTTAAATTTACACAGGACACCGGATAAGACAGGAGAAATACTCTAGATATAACAGACTGTCCCTAGCCCCCCAACACATAAACTACTGCAGCATAAATACTGGAGGCTGAGACAGGAGGGGTCGGGAGACACTGTGGCCCCGTCCGACGATACCCCTGGACAGGGCCAAACAGGCAGGTTATAACCCCACCCACTTTGCCAAAGCACAGCCCCCACACCGCTAGAGGGATAACTTCAACCACTAACTTACCGTCCTGGGACAAGAACGAGTATAGCCCACAAAGATCTCCGCCACGGCACAACCCCAGGGGGATGGTATTGGTATTGGATGGTATTGGCCAGGATGGTATTGGCCAGGTGATGAGCGGTGCCTGGTTTCCTCTAGACGTGACGCTTGGCATTCAGGCCAAATAGTAACATTTTGGTGTCATCAGACCAGAGAATCTTGTTTCTCATGGTCTGAGAGTCCTTTAGGTGCCTTTTGGCAAACTCCAAGTGGGCTGTCATGTGCTTTTTACTGAGGAGTGGCTTTCGTCTGGCCACTCTACCATAAAGGCCTGATTGGTGGAGGGCTACAGAGATGGTTGTCCTTCTGGAAGGTTCTTCCATCTCCACAGAGGAACTCTGGAGCTCTGTCAGAGTGACCATCACATTCTTGGTCATCTCCCTGACCAAACACCTTATTTACATAAGTACTCAGACCCTTTGCTATTAGACTCAAAATTGAGCTCAGGTGCATCCTATTTCCATTGATCATCCTTGAGATGTTTCTACAACTTGATTGGAGTCCACCTGTGGTAAATTGAATTTATTGGACATGATTTGGAAAGGCACACACCTGTCTATATAAGGTCCCACAGTTGACCGTGCATGTCAGAGCTAAAACCAAGCCATGGGCCAACCAATTGCTCAGTTTGGCCGGGCGGCCAGCTGTAGGAAGAGTCTTGATGGTTCCAAACTTCTTCCATTTAAGAATGATGGAGGCCACTGTGTTTTTGGGGACCTTCAATGCTGCAGACATGTTTTGGTACCCTCCCCCAGATCTGTGCCTTGACACAATCCTGTCTACGGACAATTCCGTCGACCTCATGGCTTGTTTTATTTATTCATTTGTATCATTTTATTTGTTGTACTTTTACCCCTTTGTCTCCCCAATTTCATGATATCCAATTGGTAGTTACAGTCTTGTCCCATCGCTGCAACTCACCTACGGACTCGGGAGAGGTGAAGGTCGAGAGCCATGCATCCTCCGAAACACAACCCTGCCAAGCCCACTGCTTCTTGACGCACTGTTCGCTTAACCCGCAAGCCAGCCACACCAATATGTCGGAGGAAACACCGTCCAGCTGGTGACCGAAGTCAGCTGCAGGCGCCCGGCACAAGGAGTCGCTAGAGCGCGATGGGACAAGGAAATCCTGGCCGGCCAAACCCTCCCATAACCCAGCCGACGCTTGGCCAATTATGCGCTGCCTCATAGGTCTCCCGGTCACGGCCGGCTATAACACAGCCTGGGATCGAATCCGGGTCTGTAGTGATGCCTCAAGCACTACGATGCAGTAGCTTAGACCACTGCACCATTCGATAGGCTCATGGCTTGGTTTTTGCTCTGACATACGCTGTCAGCTGTTGGACCTTTATATAGAAAAGTGTGTGCTGTATCACAACCGGCCGTGATTGGGAGTCCCATAGGGTGGCGCACAAATGGCCCAGCGTTGTCCGGGGTTGGACGGTGTAGCCGTCATTGTAAATAAGAATTTGTTCTTAACTGGCTTGCCTAGTTAAATAAAGGTTAAATAGAAAAATACAAATAAATATCCAATCAATTGAATTTACCACAGGTGGACTCCAATCAAGTTGTAGAAACATCTCATGAATGATCAATGGAAACTGGATGCACCTGAGCTCAATTTCGAACTCTAATAGCAAAGTGTCAGAATACTTATGTAAATAAGGTATTTTTATTTTAATTTTTTTTTGCAAAACAAAATCTGAAAAGCTGTTTTCGCTTTCTCATTATGGGGTATTGATGAGGAAAAAATATAATTAAATCCATTTTAGAATAATAATTATAACAAGATGTGGAAAAAGTGAATGGGTCTGAATGCACTGTATATACTATATACTTTGTGTACTGTCTATTTGTCTCCTAGTCATCTACTATTATTTTGTACTCCCCAGTGGAAGCCCCCCCCCCTGCCTATGATGCCCAGGCTCCTGGTCCTAGCAACGCCTCTGGCTCCACCCATGCCAATGCTCACACCCAGGCTCCTCCCCCCAGCTCCTCTTCCCGCTACCGTGATCGTCGCTCTCGGCGACCGCACCGCAGCGGAGGGACCAGGGATGACCGCTACCGATCAGGTGGGCAACAACTTGTTTCCGTTTTTTAAATCAACACTTTAGGTCGCCTTGGGAAGTCCAGTCATTCTCATTATTCTTTTTCATTTCAGTCAATATAAGCATTAATATAGTCAATTTATGGTCCAATCTGGTTTGAAGCAGAATCTTGTAATCCTGTAATGGTCGCAAATATACCAATGAAAGGGCAATGCTGCTTTGTAGGTGCGTGTTGGATTGTGAGTGCTGGCTGAGGTCGTGTGTGTGTGTGTGTGTGTGTGTGTGTGTGTGTGTGTGTGTGTGTGTGTGTGTGTGTGTGTGTGTGTGTGTCCTGTTGGGTTGTGGAGAAAGAGAAGTCCCTACAGTGTGTAGCAGCATCCCCTCTAAAGGGGAGCCCAAGAGGCCAGATCCCTCACATTGTGATTGGGGAGTGATGTCATGGCTTGGCAATGTGCTGGGCTGTGGAGAGAGCAGGGGGAATACTAAACAGGAAGGAGGAACTCGGCACCATATAATTATTTTGTAGATTCTATAGAGTACAGGGAAGGAGTGTTAGAATGGATCGTTAGATGGTTGAGAAGACATGAAAGAACAAAGGATTGTAGAGAAGTGTATAAGAGTCTTTCTGTCCTCTCTCTCCTTCTGTTACTAGAGGTACATGCAGTGTACATTTGTCCTCCCTCTAGGCAGCTTCATACTCTATCATTTCTCTCTCCTTCCATTTCTCTCTCCTCCCATCCCTGTTTGGACAGCCTCTGCATCAGACTGGTCTCGCCTCTCACGTGAGACACACATGCACGTACACACACGCACACTAGCTCCCATACCTCATTGTGGAGTGGAGTTTTGGGGGATGAAGAACGGAAGGACCACCACTGTGTGGGATCTGTTTGAGCTAATAGGACGGCTGACCAGAGAGAACAGCAAAAATGATTCAAGTTCCATTTGATGTGTGAAGGAATCTCAGGGGATCTTGCTGGAAGTCCGACTGGATTCAGGGCAAGGATTGGGAAAGAGGGAAAGGAAATGAGAGCTGGTAGCCAGGTGGAAATAAATAGGATGCAGGGATAATGGAGAAGGACTTTGAAGAGGTTGACGTTTGAGGGCAAACACTGTTCTATTACAGGATAACGGAGGAATATCACAGAGAAATTGAGCAGGACTGAGAGGAAATAAGAGGGAATAAGAGGGAATAAGAGGGAATAAGAGGGAATAAGAGGGAATAAGAGGGGGATAGAGAGGAGGGATAGAGTGAGGGGTCAGGGAAGAGCAGCGATGGGTGGGTCACACTCCAGCAGTCCTTATAAAGAACCTGCTGACACCTCAGTCTCCTTGAGAGAGGGAGAGAGGGAGAAGGGGAGAACGACAGAGAGAGATAGAGGAGGGGGTAGAGCTACAGAGAAAGGAATACTGGGAGGGTGTGAGCAAGAGGACTGAGAGATTGAGAATTAGCTATCAGCGATATGATGATGTTTAGATCCACATAGTCTGGCGCACATGTGTATGTAGCCTATATGCGCTTACATGGGTGTGTGTAGGGTATGTTTGTGTTGCTAGGCTGAGGTGCTGCAAGTGTGTATTTGTGTATGTAGCCTATATGCGCTTACATGGGTGTGTGTAGGGTATGTTTGTGTTGCTAGGCTGAGGTGCTGCAAGTGTGTATTTGTGTGGGCTCTGATCGCGTCTGGCTGCCTGTGCTGTTCATTGTTGGTTGTCGTGTAGGGCCGGAGAGGTAGAGGACAGACACCTAACAACTTTAACATTTTAACACCCGGCAACCTCTGCTATCGCCATGGAGATGCCTCTCAGACGTGTGTGACGGTTATTCTCTCATGTTTCTATGGCGATGAATGATCACGCATGCAGCGTATAGGAAGAATGGAAACAGAATAACTTTCTATTTTTAGTAGAATCAAATGTTATCTTATGACATTCTATAGTGTTGGTTATGCAATGTGTTGTGTTTTGATGGTTTATGTAGATTTTCTTACATTTCCTCACGACACAATCAGAATATGTATCAGAAAGTGCTGATGTGTCTTCTGGTCATCTTCTGGTGTGTGTGTGTGTGTGTGTGTGTGTGTGTGTGTGTGTGTGTGTGTGTGTGTGTGTGTGTGTGTGTGTGTGTGTGTGTGTGTGTGTGTGTGTGTGTGTGTGTGTGTGTGTGTGTGTGTGTGTGTGTGTGTGTGTGTGTATATATATAAGCATGGGTGAGCATGATGATAGCCCCTCTCTCTCCAGCAAACAGACTGTGGTTTCCTGTTACAGCAGGACCTAACTGCCATCTCTCCTATTCTGATGGTTGAAAGTCAAACCTCCATTCAGCTTTAACTGTGTTGACGGAACAGTGATTGTCTTTATGCATCAGTATCTATGTAATAATTATTATTATTTTAAATATCTCCGTGATTGGCAGATTCACTTAGATTTCAGACATACTTTTCTAGAAAAACTCATGTTTACCTTGGATGTTCTCATCTTCCTCTCCATCCTTATTCCCTAACCTTTGCAATCATCCAAATTCAAAATTGTAATTTCTTCCGCTTTCCCTCACTCCCTCTCTCTCTTTCTCTCTCTCTCGTTGTCCCAGATATCCACACAGAGGCGGTGCAGGCTGCGTTGGCCAAACACAAGGAGGAGAAGATGGCACTACCCATGCCCACCAAACGCCGCTCCACCTACGTTCAGTCGCCCATCAACAACTGCACCCCACCAGGTAGCGTAGGACTGACTCCTTCAAATCAGCCTGACTGCTTCTATTTCCTCAGGAACAGCCTACGTAAGCTTCATTGTTTGTACTGTAGAGTTTAATCCTAATGTCACACGCTCTCTCTTTCTAATTCTCTCCATCTCTCTTACTTCCTTTCTCCTATCTCAGACTCGTCTTCAAGTTCAGAGGATGAGGGTGCTGTGTTGAGACAGTCGTCAGTGGGTGCTGGTTTGGGGGCTCCTGCCCCTTCCTCTCTGCTGCAGCCCCCCAGTCTGCAGAGCCCTGACTCCTGGATCAACCGCTCTGTCCAGGGCTCCTCCACATCCTCTTCCGCTTCTTCCGCCTCCTCCACCCTGTCCCATGGAGAGAGCAAGCCCCAGCCCCAGCCTCAACCATCCCAGCCCCAGACCCAAGCACAGCCCCAGTACAAGCCCCAGTACAAGCCCCAGTACCAGCCCCAGTACCAGCCCCAGTACCAGCCACAACTACAACCACAGTCACAGCCACAGCATCCAGCCATAGCTGACATGCTGGCTCAAGCACGCATCGGTAAGATGTCCTTATGACCACAACACTTTAGAACGCCTTGGCATGTAACCCTATATAAGATAAACCGAGCAGATATAATTACACCTGTCTTTCTTCCAGGCCTTTCAGAGAACAGCGGACCCCCCCCAGACGTGTTGGCGGCAGCCCCCCAGGCCAGGGGCTCTTCTCAGGTGGACCGGCCCAACAACCCTCCTGTGGTCCGGGGGATGAGCCGCGGACAGAGTCGCTCCAGCATGATGGAGACAGCCGACGGTAAGAACAGTGTGTGTGTGTGTGGTGTGTGTGTGTGTGTGTGTGTGTGTGTGGGTGTGTGTGTGTGTGTGTGTGTGTGTGTGTGTAAGAGTACGGAAGTCTGTGCGCGGGTGTGTATATGTGAGATTATGACTGCATGAGTGTGTGTCCTCGCCAAATCTTCATACACTTTTGCATTTCCATTAAAAATAACTTTTTTTAAAGTAATAGTGTTTTTCTTGCATAACATGTTGATTTCCGCCTGGACCATATCATTAACC
Source organism: Salmo salar (assembly GCF_965601325.2). NCBI lineage: Eukaryota > Metazoa > Chordata > Actinopteri > Salmoniformes > Salmonidae > Salmo > Salmo salar. Next base: position 65,906,803 of record NC_138302.1, on the reverse strand, counting down.
AAACCATGTTGTTTTGTTTTCTTCTGGTCTTTTTCCACCCTGTCACATGTTATTTTGACTGGCAATAGGTAACAGAAGAGGTAACACATTCCCTATGAGAAAGCCATGGACTACTGGTGTTTTTTATATATATATATATATACTGCTCAAAAAAATAAAGGGAACACTTAAACAACACATCCTAGATCTGAATGAAAGAAATAATGTTATCAAATACTTTTTTCTTTACATAGTTGAATGTGCTGACAACATAATCACACAAAAATAATCAATGGAAATCCAATTTATCAACCCATGGAGGTCTGGAATTGGAGTCACACTCAAAATGAAAGTGGAAAAACACACTACAGGCTGATCCAACTTTGATGTAATGTCCTTAAAACAAGTCAAAATGAGGCTCAGTAGTGTGTGTGGCCTCCACGTGCCTGTATGACCTCCCTACAACGCCTGGGCATGCTCCTGATGAGGTGGCGGAATCTCCTCCCAGACCTGGACTAAAGCATCCGCCAACTCCTGGACAGTCTGTGGTGCAACGTGGCGTTGGTGGATGGAGCGAGACATGATGTCCCAGATGTGCTCAATTGGATTCAGGTCTGGGGAACGGGCGGGCCAGTCCATAGCATCAATGCCTTCCTCTTGCAGGAACTGCTGACACACTCCAGCCACATGAGGTCTAGCATTGTCTTGCATTAGGAAGAACCCAGGGCCAACCGCACCAGCATATGGTCTCACAAGGGGTCTGAGGATCTCATCTCGGTACCTAATGGCAGTCAGGCTACCTCTGGCGAGCACATGGAGGGCTGTGCGGCCCCCCAAAGAAATGCCACCCCACACCATGACTGACCCACCGCCAAACCGGTCATGCTGGAGGATGTTGCAGGCAGCAGAACGTTCTCCACGGCGTCTCCAGACTCTGTCACGTCTGTCACGTGCTCAGTGTGAACCTGCTTTCATCTGTGAAGAGCACAGGGTGCCAGTGGCGAATTTGCCAACTTTGGTGTTCTCTGGCAAATGCCAAACGTCCTGCACGGTGTTTGGCTGTAAGCACAACCCCCACCTGTGGACGTCGGGCCCTCATACCACCATCATGGAGTCTGTTTCTGACCGTTTGAGCAGACACATGCACATTTGTGGCCTGCTGGAGATCATTTTGCAGGGCTCTGGCAGTGCTCCTCCTGCTCCTCCTTGCACAAAGGCGGAGGTAGCGGTCCTGCTGCTGGGTTGTTGCCCTCCTATGCCCTCCTCTACATCTCCTGATGTACTGGCCTGTCTCCTGGTAGCGCCTCCATGCTCTGGACACTACGCTGACAGACACAGCAAACCTTCTTGCCACAGCTCGCATTGATGTGCCATCCTGGATGAGCTGCACTACCTGAGCCACTTGTGTGGGTTGTAGACTCCGTCTCATGCTACCACTAGAGTGAAAGCACCGCCAGCATTCAAAAGTGACCAAAACATCAGCCAGGAAGCATAGGAACTGAGAAGTGGTCTGTGGTCACCACCTGCACAACCACTCCTTTATTGGGGGTGTCTTGCTAATTGCCTATAATTTCCACCTGTTGTCTATTCCATTTGCACAACAGCATGTGAAATTTATTGTCAATCAGTGTTGCTTCCTAAGTGGACAGTTTGATTTCACAGAAGTGTGATTGACTTGGAGTTACATTGTGTTATTTAAGTGTTCCCTTTATTTTTTTGAGCAGTGTATATACGTCTGTGTACTGTTTGTGCCTTGTTCGTATCCTCTGCGCCGTATGATTAGGGAGAGTAGTATTTCTGTGAAATCACAGAACCATCCTCTGAAACCGAATGAATCCTCATGTGTTTTCCTATTATGCAACCAATGATTATTTTTCCCTTTTACCTCACTCCAACCCTCCCAGTCCTGGTGTAGAGTTAGCCCTTTGCCTGCTGGTTTTCATACTAGCAGGCTGCAAGTCGAGAAATAAGCTAGCGAAATAAGGAAAGCCAGAGATGTGTGTGAAGTCAATCAAGACTTCCCTTCGTATATTGGGGCAGGGTGAGTGTGTGTGACAGTGTTTGCCCCCCTCCCCCAGGTGTCCCGGTGAACAGCAGGGTGTCCACTAAGATCCAGCAGCTGCTCAATACCTTGAAGAGGCCCAAGAGGCCCCCCCTCAGTGAGTTCTTCGTGGATGACCAGGAGGAGATCGTAGAGGGTGAGCCACCATTCATTCTTCAGTCAGTGGATCTCTCTTAGCACAAACAGATTTGAAACCAGGCTGTCTTGCCAACTCCCAAGACAGCACAAACAGATCTGAGACCAGACTATATCTCTGTAAATTTCACCTACAATGTTTTCATTTCCACCCCTCTGTACCAACCTCAAAGGTGCTACCTGGTTCATTCTGCCCCCCCTCCCTCCCTCCCTCCCTCCAGTGCCCCAGCCGGACCCCAACACACCACGACCAGAGGGCCGTCAGATCATCCCAGTGAAGGGGGAGCCCCTGGGGGTGGTCAGTAACTGGCCTCCAGCCCTCCAGGCTGCCCTGGCTCGATGGGGGGCCACACAGGGCAAGAGCCCCGCCCTCACCGCCCTGGACATCACTGGCAAATCCCTGTACACACTGACCTACGGTATGTAACAGTCTCAAACCCCTAATCACACAGACCTATGGAACGTCACAATCTCAAACCCCTAATCTCACTGGCCTACGGTATTTCACAATCTCAAACCCCTAACCACACTGGCCTACGGTATTTCACAATCTCAAACCCCTAACCACACTGGCCTACGGTATTTCACAATCTCAAACCCCTAACCACACTGGCCTACGGTATTTCACAATCTCAAACCCCTAACCACACTGACCTACGGTATTTCACAATCTCAAACCCCTAACCACACTGACCTACGGTATTTCACAATCTCAAACCCCTAACCACACTGGCCTACGGTATTTCACAATCTCAAACCCCTAACCACACTGACCTACGGTATTTCACAATCTCAAACCCCTAACCACACTGGCCTACAGTATTTCACAATCTCAAACCCCTAACCACACTGACCTACGGTATTTCACAATCTCAAACCCCTAACCACACTGGCCTACAGTATTTCACAATCTCAAACCCCTAACCACACAGACCTACGGAACGTCACAGTCTCAAACCCCTAACCACACTGGCCCACGGTGAGAGACTAGAGCCATACAGAGATGTTATACTGCTACTACAACCTGACTTACATAACCCCATCTAATCCATGGTTATACGATTGCCTACAGTTAGAGAACATATGATTTTTAACATCTATAACTCCACTTAGTGATGGACAAGGCCCTAGATACTTTATTTATTACATCTTCTTAGGTTATTGTTGGTGCTATACTGTAGTCATGATGTGGATAGAGTAATCTTGGTAATGGAGGGTTATGAGAGGTGGAGTATGAGATTGATTGACAGATCGTGACACTGTTATTTACGATGCATGCCCTTCCTACCTCCTCCCCTTCTCCCGCCATCAGGGAAGCTGTGGAGCCGCAGTGTGAAGCTGGCCTACACCCTCCTCAACAAACTGGGACCCAAGAACGAGCAGGTCCTCAAGCCTGCGGACAGGGTGAGACACATTGACTCACACTATTTCTACTTCTCTCGTAATGATATAGCGCCATACATTTTTTTTAAATTTGTTTCTAATTATTAAGGATCCCCATTAGCTGCTGTCAAGGCAGAAACGACTCTTCCTGGGGTCCAAACAAGATTAAGGCAATTACATCACAAAAACAATACAAATAAAACAGTACATCATACAGCACATTATTACACCACTACTCTACGACAAAATGTACAATTCCCCAATACAACAATATTACAACATTACACAGCAACATCTCACAGCAAGAACTGGCAAATCTGGTGCAGTCCATGAGGAAGAGATGCACTGCAGTACTTAATGCAGCTAGTGGCCACACCAGATACTGACTGTTACTTTTGATTTTGACACCCCCTTTGTTCAGGGACACATTATTCCATTTCTGTTAGTCACATGTCTGTGGAACTTGTTCAGTTTATGTCTCAGTTGTTGAATCTTGTTATGTTCATACAAATATTTACACATGTTAAGTTTGCTGAAATTAAACGCATTTGACAGTGAGAGGACGTTTCTTTTTTTGCTGAGTGTGTGTATATATATATATATATATATATATATATATATATATACACTTCAGAGCACACACACACACACACACACACACACACACACACACACACACACACACACACAGGGCACATTTATAAAAGAGACCTAGGTCTCAATATGTCTTCCCTGTAAAATAAATAAATGATTCAGACCTATCCCTCAGCTTTTTACCGAAACGGGCGGGGAGAACACTTTGTTATTGTTTTTACTGCTGATTTCTGCATTAAGGTCCATACATCAACCACATTTTTTTTTTTTCCCTGTAGGTGGCTCTAGTGTACCCAAACAGTGACCCTGGGATGTTCTGGGTGGCCTTCTATGGCTGCCTGCTGGCTGAGGTCATCCCTGTCCCTATAGAGGTACCTTTGTCTCGCAAGGTAAGGACATGTCATTGGAACTTTTTCAAGCCCACATTGACATGCTGTTATATCTGCTTTTTGATTGACTCCATGTCCATTGTTGTTCCACCAGGATGCAGGCAGTAGTCAGGTGGGCTTCCTGCTTGGCAGTTGTGGTGTAACTCTGGCTCTGACCAGTGAGATCTGTCTGAAGGGACTCCCCAAGACGCCCACCGGAGAGATACTACAGTTCAAAGGTCAGGAGCTGCCTCTCTTACTGGCCATATTACAGAGCATCAATGTATTTCAGTCACTGGTCACCGACTGAGTAGACTGACTGATCTACAAATAGTAATGAGTAGTTCTTTAGGAAGCCAGGTGATTTGTAGTCATCCAGTCGACGACTGCAATCTGGTTGATCTCAAACACAACCATTGTCTCTAGAGATCAAAATGTGATACTTTTTGTCTTTCGCTATGAGTCTCTTTTTAATGATTGTGATTGGCTGATGTATGTTATTAACTGTCTTTCATAGGCTGGCCTCAGCTAAAGTGGGTGGTGACAGACTCCAAGTACCTCACCAAACCTGGCAAGGACTGGCAGCCCCACATCCCTACAGCTAACACTGACCCTGCATACATAGAGGTGAGGTGTGTGTGTGCACGTGCACATGTGTGTACTTCGCATACAATCCTAATGGATTGTGTTTTCTCTCCCCCTAGTACAAGGCAAGTAAAGAGGGCACAGTGATGGGTGTGGCTGTGTCTAAGGTGGCCATGTTGACCCATTGCCAAGCACTGACCCAGGCCTGCAACTACTGTGAGGGTGAGTAACTATCACTATATGAGAGAGGCATACTCTCTCGCAAGAGTAAGTCTATGGCATCTTTATGAGGATTTTTTATTCATTTTTTATTTCAACTTTATTTAACCAGGTAGGTTAGTTGAGAACAAGTTGTCATTTGCAACTGCGACCTGGCCAAGATAAAGCAAAGCAGTTCGACACATACAACAACACAGAGTTACACATGGAATAAACAAACATACAATCAATAATACAGTAGAAAAAAGTATATATACAGCATGTGCAAATGAGGTAGGATAAGGGAGGTAAGGCAATAAATAGGCCACAGTGGCGAAGGAATTACAATATAGTAATTAAACACTGGAATGGTAGAATGTGCAGAAGATGAATGTGCAAGTAGAGATACTGGGGTGCAAAGGAGCAAGAAAAATGAAAAAATACAGTATGGGGAGGAGGTAGTTGAATGGGCTATTTACAGATGGCCTATGTAAAGGTGCAGTGATCTGTGGGCTGCTCTGACAGCTGGTACTTAAAGCTAGTGAGGGAGATAAGAGTCTCCAACTTCAGTGATTTTTGCAGTTCGTTCCAGTCATTGGCAGCAGAGAACTGGAAGGAGAGGCGGCCAAAGGAAAAAATGGCTTTGGGGGTGACCAGTGAGAGATACCTGCTGGAGCGGGTGCTACGGGTGGGTGCTGCTATGGTGACTAGTGAGCTGAGATAAGGCGGGGCTTTACCTAGCAGAGACTTGTAGATGACCTGGAGCCAGTGGGTTTGGCGACGAGTATGAAGCGAGGGCCAGCCAACGAGAGCGTACAGGTCGCAGTGGTGGGTAGTATATGGGGCTTTGGTGACAAAACGGATGGCACTGTGATAGACTGCATCCAATTTGTTGAGTAGAGTGTTGGAGGCTATTTTGTAAATGACATCGCCGAAGTCGAGGATCAGTAGGAGGGTCAGTTTTACGAGGGTATGTTTGGCAGCATGAGTGAAAGATGCTTTGTTGTGAAATAGGAAGCCGATTTTAGATTTCATTTTGGATTGGAGATGCTTAATGTGAGTCTGGAAGGAGAGTTTACAGTCTAACCAGACACCTAGGTATTTGTAGTTGTCCACATATTCTAAGTCAGGACCGTCCAGAGTAGTGATGCTGGACGGGCGGGCAGGTGCGGTCAGCGATCGGTTGAAGAGCATGCATTTTGTTTTACTTGCATTTAAGAGCAGTTGGAGGCCACAGAAGGAGAGTTGTATGGTATTGAAGCTCGTCTGGAGGTTTGTTAACACAGTGTCCAAAGAAGGGCCAGAGGTATACAGAATGGTGTTGTTTGCATAGAGGTGGATCAGAGAATCACCAGCAGCAAGAGCAACATCATTGATGTATACAGAGAAGAGAGTCAGCCCGAGAATTGAACCCTGTGGCACCCCCATAGAGACTGCCAGAGGTCCGGACAACAGGCCCTCCGATTTGACACACTGAACTCTATCAGAGAAGTAGTTGGTGAACCAGGCGAGGCAATCATTTGAGAAACCAAGGCTGTTGAGTCTGCCGATAAGAATGTGGTGATTGACAGAGTCGAAAGCCTTGGCCAGGTCGATGAATACGGCTGCACAGTAATGTCTCTTATCGATGGCGGTTATGATATCGTTTAGGACCTTGAGCGTGGCCTAGGTGCACCCATGACCAGCTCTGAAACCAGATTGCATAGTGGAGAAGGTACGGTGGGATTCGAAATGGTCGGTAATCTGTTTGTAAACTTGGCTTTCGAAGACCTTAGAAAGGCAGGGTAGGATAGATATAGGTCTGTAGCAGTTTGGGTCTAGAGTGTCTCCCCCTTTGAAGAGGGGGATGACCGCGGCAGCTTTCCAATCTTTGGGAATCTCAGACGATACAAAAGAGAGGTTGAACAGGCTAGTAATAGGGGTTGCAACAATTTCGGCAGATAATTTTAGAAAGAGAGGGTCCAGATTGTCTAGCCCGGCTGATTTGTAGGGTCCAGATTTTGCAGTTCTTTCAGAACATCAGCTATCTGGATTTGGGTGAAGGAGAAATGGGGAGGCTTGGGCGAGTTGCTGTGGGGGGTGGAGGGCTGTTGATAGAGGTAGGCGTAGTCAGGTGGAAAGCATGGCCAGCCGTAGAAAAATGCTTATTGAAATTCTCAATTGTAGTGGATTTATCGGTGGTGACAGTGTTTCCTAGCCTCAGTGCAGTGGGCAACTGGAAGGAGGTGCTCTTATTCTCCATGGACTTTACAGTGTCCCAGAACTTTTTTGAGTTTGTGCTACAGGATGCACATTTCTGCTTGAAAAAGCTAGCCTTAGCTTTCCTAACTGCCTGTGTATATTTGTTCCTAACTTCCCTGAAAAGGTGCATATCACGGGGGCTATTTGATGCTAATGCAGAACGCCACAGGATGTTTTTTTGCTGGTCAAGGGCAGTCAGGTCTGGAGAGAACCGAGGGCTATATTTGTTCCTGGTTCTACATTTTTTTGAATGGGGCATGCTTATTTAAGATGGTGAGGAAAACACTTTTTTTTAAAGAATAACCAGGCATCCTCTACTGACGGGATGAGGTCAATATCCTTCCAGGATACCCGGGCCAGGTCGATTAGAAAGGCCTGCTCGCTGAAGTATTTTAGGGAGAGTTTGACAGTGATGTGTGGTGGTCGTTTGACCGCAGACCTATTACGGATGCAGGCAATGAAGCAGTGATCGCTGAGATCTTGGTTGAAAACAGCAAAGGTGTATTTGGAGGGCAAGTTGGTTTGGATGATATCTATGAGGGTGCCCGTGTTTACGTATTAGGTGTTGTACCTGGTGGGTTCATTGATCATTGGTGTGAGAGTGAGGGCATCAAGCTTAGATTGCAGGATGGCTGAGGTGTTAAGCATGTCCCAGTTTAGGTCACCTAGCAGCACAAGCTTTGAAGATAGATGGGGGGCAATCAATTCACATATGGTGTCCAGGGCACAGCTGGGGGCAGGGGGTGGTCAATAGCAAGCGGCAGCGGTGAGAGACTTGTTTCTGAAAGGTGGATTTTTAAAAATAGAAGCTTGAATTGTTTGGGTTCCAGACCTGGATAGTAAGACAGAACTCTGCAGGCTATCTCTGCAGTAGATTGCAACACCGCCCCCTTTGGCAGTTCTATCTTGTCGGAAAATGTTATAGTTAGGGATGTAAATTTCAGGGTTTTTGGTGGTCTTCCTAAGCCAGGATTCAGATACTGCTAGGACATCCGTGTTGGCAGAGTGTGCTAAAGCAGTGAATAAAACAAACTTAGGGAGGAGGCTTCTAATGTTAACATGCATGAAACCAAGGCTTTTACGGTTACAGAAGTCAACAAATGAGAGCACCAGGGGAGTAGGAGTGGAGCTAGGCACTGCAGGGCCTGGATTAACCTCTACATCACCAGAGGAACAGAGGAGGACTAGGATAAGTGTACGGCTAAAGGCTATCAGAACTGGTCATCTAGTACGTTCAGAACAGAGAGTGAAAGGAGCAGGTTTCTGGGCGCGATAGAATAGATTCAAGGCATAATGTACAGACAAAGGTATGGTAGGATGTGAGTACATTGGAGGTAAACCTAGGCGTTGATTAATGATGAGAGAGATATTGTCTCTAGAGACGTTTAAACCAGGTGATGTCACCGCATATGTGGGAGGGGGAACTTAATGGTTGTTTAAGGCATAGTGAGCAGGGCTAGAGGCTCTACAGTGAAATAAGAGAATAATCGCTAACCAGGACAGAAATGGACAAGGCATATTGATATTAGGGAGAGGCATGCGTAGGGGTCCAGTGAGTGGTTGGGCTGGCTGGAGACACGGCGATTAGCAGGCCGGGGCTAGCAAGCTAGCAGAAGGGGCTTAGAGGGACGTCTCGAAGGAGGAAAGTCTGTTTTAGGCTCTGCGTGCGGTGACGTCGATTGACCAGTCGTGATGGATTAGTAGAGTTCCGAGTAGCAGAGGGGTCCAAGTCCAATTGGCAAAATAGGTATAGTGGCCCAAGAAATATGCTGATGGATCTATTCAGCTAACAGTCCAATATGCTCTAGACAGCTAGCGGGCCGCAGCTAGCGGGCTGCGGCTAGCAGGCTAGCAGCTGGGCATTCAGGGGACGTCGCATTGTAGGGGCCAGTTGAGTACCCCCTCGAGCAGATTACCTCGTAGTCCACTTGTGAAGGATCGGCAGGCTTCCGTGCCCCGTACCGGCAGTAGAAGGGGTCCGGGTATTGTAGCCTAGGAGTGGCTGATGGACCTCTTCAGCTAGCTGGGAGAATGGGCCTAGCATGGGCTAGCTCCAGGCTAATTGGGGCTTGCTTCGGGACAGACGTTAGCCAGGAGTAGTCACTCGGATAGCAGCTAGCTAGCTGCAATGTTCCAGGTGAAAAGGTCCAGAGCTTGCGGTAGGAATCCGGGGATATGGAGAGAAAATATGTCCGGTAAGCTCTGGTTTGAGTCGCGTTGTACAAACTGGCGAGAGCTTACCGAGCTAAAGGTTAGCTGATGACGGCTAGCAGTGGTTAGCTGACTACTAGCTAGTAGCTAGTGAGCTGGCTAGCTGCTGTTGGGGGATTCCGGTTCCGAGGTAAATAAAAATACTTTAGAAAAGATCAGATCCACACCACATGGCGGGTTGCAGGAGAGTATTTTGAAGTTGAGGTTTACAAAAATATAAAAGAAGATATGCGAAGAAGATATAAAAAGATATATATACATGGGACATGACAAGACAAAGGACAAAGACGTCTGACTGCTACGCCATCTTGGGTTTTGACGATGATACACAGGGAAGAAGTGTTTGAAGGATGCTTCTCATAGGGACTTATCTATTTGTTTCTGTTCTTAGGTGAGACATTAGTGAACGTTCTGGACTTTAAAAAGGACATGGGCCTGTGGCATGGAGTTCTCACGGTGAGAGTGTGTGGGTGTTTGTGGATGGGGGGATAATAGTTACAGGTAAACTGATTTCATATTATATGTATTTCCGTTCAATAAGTTGTATTTTGTTGTTCTTTCAGAGTGTAATGAACAGGATCCACACTATCAGTGTGCCCTATGCTGTGATGAAGGCTTGCCCTCTCTCCTGGGTTCAGAGGGTCCACATACATAAAGGTAGTTACACTACCCACACCTCCACACCCTCTCTCTCCGTGTGACCATGAGAACACTGTGATGTTCATGTACTCATTTGTCCCTCCTCTCCCCCCATAGCGCGCGTTGCCTTGGTGAAGTGTCGTGACCTGCATTGGGCCATGATGGCACACAGGGAACAGAGGGACACCAGCCTGGCATCACTGCGCATGCTCATCGTTGCTGACGGAGCCAATCCCTGTGAGTGTGAAATGTAGTCCATGCAGGGAAATGTAGTCTGTGTGGAAGCCACACTGGAACTACAGATGGCAGACATGTTTGGAACTGGTCTGCGTCCCAGTAAGCAAAATTACGTTGAAAAGACTTTAAGACGTCTTTTGCGTTTTAGGTACTGAATAAAAGGTGAAAATACTTATTTTCCATATGTCGAAAATACTTATTTTCCGGATGTTGAAATCAGGTGCATTGTAGGTGCTGAATGAAAGGTGAGAAGATGTCTTTTCTGGCCGTCAAAAATATATATTTTCCGGATATTGAAAATACTTAATTTACAGATGTTAAAAATACATTTTTTTCAGACGTTGATTCTATGGCCAAATTTCAACTGCACATACATTCTCAATGAAGTAAGCATTGTATCACAATAATACTTTTTCAAGGCTCTTACTATAGGAAAAAGGAGCCAACTAAAGATTGCAACAGAATATTTAGTATTACTTTCATCTGTAGCATTTAGTTATGTTAGCTTTTTCAAAAGCTTTGTACCTGGCAGCAATTATGTTCAAACTAATTCAACCTACGTAATAACCGCTCTGGGCTAGGTGGCACCAAATCGTCCCACATACGCAACAGCCAGTGTAATCCCGTGGCGCGATTTTCAAATACCTTAGAAATGCTATTACTTCAATTTCTCAAACATATGACTATTTTACACCATTTTAAAGACAAGACTCTCGTTAATCTAACCACACTGTCCGATTTTCAAAAAGGCTTTACAACAAAAGCAAAACATTAGATTATGTCAGCAGAGTACCCAGCCAGAAATAATCAGACACCCATTTTTCAAGCTAGCATATAATGTCACAAAAACCCAGAAGACAGCTAAATGCAGCACTAACCTTTGATGATCTTCATCAGATGACACACCTAGGACATTATGTTATACAATACATGCATGTTTTGTTCAATCAAGTTCATATTTATATCAAAAAACAGCTTTTTACATTAGCATGTGACGTTCAGAACTAGCATACCCCCCGCAAACCTCCGGTGAATTTACTAAATTACTCACGATAAACGTTCACAAAAAACATAACAATTATTTTAAGAATTATAGATACAGAACTCCTTTGTGCAATCGAGGTGTCCGATTTTAAAATAGCTTTTCGGTGAAAGCACATTTTGCAATATTCTGAGTACATAGCCCAGCCATCACGGCTAGCTATTTAGACACCCACCAAGTTTAGCCCTGACCAAACTCCGATTTACTATTACAAAAGTTTGATTACCTTTGGTGTTCTTCGTCAGAATGCATTCCCAGGACTGCTACTTCAATCACCGATGTTGGTTTGGTCCAAAATAATCCATCGTTATATCCAAATAGCGGCGTTTTGTTCGTGCGTTCAAGACACTCTACGAAGTGTAAATAAGGGTCACGAGCATGGCGCAATTCGTGACAAAAATTTCGAAATATTCCATTACCGTACTTCGAAGCATGTCAACCGCTGTTTAAAATCCATTTTTATGCCATTTTTCTCGTAAAAAAGCGATAATATTCCGACCGGGAATCTGCATTTAGGTAAACAGAGGAAAGAAAATAAAGCATTCGGTCGACTCGTGCACGCGCCTAAGCCCACAGTACTCTGATCGGCCACTTGCCAAACGCGATAAAGTGTTTCAGCCAGAGCCTGCCTTGATATCCTTCAGCTTTTTCCCGGGCTCTGAGAGCCTATGGGAGCCGTAGGAAGTGTCACGTTATTGCAAAGATCCTCAGTCTTCAATAAAAAGAGCCAAGATAAAACACCACTTGTCAGACAGGCCACTTCCTGCATGGAATCTTCTCAGGTTTTGGCCTGCCGTATGAGTTCTGTTATACTCACAGACACCATTCAAACAGTTTTAGAAACTTTAGGGTGTTTTCTATCCAAAGCCAATCATTATATGCATATTCTAGTTACTGGGCAGGAGTACTAACCAGATTAATTTGGGTACGTTTTTTATCCAGCTGTGTCAATACTGCCCCCTAGCCCTAACAGGATAAACCAACAGACAACTTCAACTACAATAACATTCTCAGTTAAAAAAAAATCTTGCTATGACTGTGATATATTGTTGTTTATCTACTTAAGTTGAATGCACTGACTGTAGGTGGCTCTGGATAAGATCATCTGCTGAATAATCTAAATGTAAATTATATATTTTTGATGTATAATGAAGCATGCTGGGTATTATGCTAATTAGCCCCGCCCCCAAACAAGTACACATTTGGTCGTGTAGACCAAATCCAAAACTGAACTAATAATAGACATTTAGGCTATGTTTCACAAGTTTGAACCTCACAGTACAGTACGGCACAGTTTTGTACAATAGAGCACAGTAGAGTGCAGTACAGGAAAACATTTATTTGGTAGTGTACACAGTAGAGTAAAGTTTAGTTCATTAGAGTATAGTGCATTAGAATAAAGTAGGGGACAATACAGTACAGCAAAAACCAAGCCATGTGGTCGAAGGAATTTTCCGTAGAGCTCCGAGACAGGATTTTGTCGAGGCACAGATCTGGAGAAGGGTACCAAAACATGTCTGCAGCATTGAAGGTCCCCAAGAGCACAGTGGCCTCCATCATTCTTAAATAGAAAAAGTTTGAAACCACCAAGACTCTTCCTAGAGCTGGCAGCCCAGCCAAACTGAGCAATCACGGGACAAGGGTCTTGGTCAGGGAGGTGACCAAGAACCCTATGGTCACTCTGACAGAGCTCCAGAGTTCCTCTGTGGAGATAGGAGAACCTTCCAGAAGGACAACCATCTCTGCATCACTCCACCAATCAGGCTTTTATGGTAGAGTGACCAGACGGAAGCCATTTCTCAATACAAGGCACATGACAGCCCGATTGGAGTTTGCCAAAAGGCACCTAAAGACTCTCAGACCATGAGGAACAAGATTCTCTGGTCTGATGAAACCAAGATCGAACTCTTTGGCCTGAATGCCAAGCGTCATGTCTAGAGGAAACCTGGCACCATCCCTACAGTGAAGCATGGTGCTGGCGTATCATGCTGTGGGGATGTTTTTCAGCGGCAGGGACTGGGAGACTAGTCAGGATCTAGGCAAAGATGAACGGAGCAAAGTACAGAGAGATCAGACTGGGGCGAAGGTTCACCTTCCGACAGGACAACGACCCTAAGCACACAGCCAAGACAACACAGGAGTGGCTTCGGGACAAGTCTCTGAATGTCCTTGAGTGGCCCAGCCAGAGCCCGGACTTGAACCCAATCGAACATCTCTGTAGAGACCTGAAAATAGCTGTGCAGCCTAGCTCCCCTTCCAACCTGACAAAACTTGAGAGGATCTGCAGAGAAGAATGGGGGAAACTCCCCAAATACAGGTGTGCCAAGCTTGTAGCGTCATACCCAAGAAGGGACGAGACTGTAATCGCTGCCAAAGGTGCTTCAACAAAGTACTGGTCTGAATACTTATGTAAATGTGATATTTCAGTTTTTATTTGTAATAAATTAGCAACAATTCCTATAAACCTGTTTGTGCCTTGTCATTATGGGGTATTGTGTGTAGATTGATGAGGAAAACATTTTTTAAAGTACATTTTAGAATAAGGCTAACCTAACAAAATGTGGGAAAAGTCAAGGGGTCTGAAAACCTTCCGAAGGCACTGTAGATGTCCGGAGTGGACCAAATCTGAACCAATTATAGACGTCTATGTTTGGGCCAAATATAGACCAGTCCAGACGTCTGTGGATGTTGAAATCAAGGCTGGTCTAGACCGGACAAAATCTGAACCAAACATAGACGTCTATGATTGGTTCAGATTTGGTCCAGTCTGGACAGGACCAAAAAACATTGTTGTCGGTAAATGCTTAGTGGGATTGCACCTTCCAGGCAGTCAGTGGGGCTGACATACAGCAAATAGGACAATTGCAAGTGATAAATAAAGCCCTGTATGGTTAGAATGGGTACCCTCCAAAAATGGTCAGTGTTATGAGATGTCATTGTTGTTGAGTCTCTCTCTCTGTCTTTGCCTCTCCCTAAGGGTCGGTGTCGTCCTGCGATGCCTTCCTCAACGTGTTCCAGATCCACGGGCTGAAGCCAGAGGTCATCTGTCCCTGTGCCACCTCCCCTGAGGCCATGACGGTGGCCATCCGCAGGTAGGATGGGCTGAATCGGTCTGCTTAGCGAAAGTAACAGTTTGTGTTTTGTTTTGCTACTTGGCCAAATGTTATTTATTTATTTGTATTTATTTAACCTTTATTTAACTAGGCAAGTCAGTTAAGAACATATTCTTATTTATAATGACGGCCTACCAAAAGGCAAAAGGCCTCCTGCGGGGACGTGGGCCTGGGATTAAAAAAATAAATACAATATAAATATAGGACAAAACACACATCACAACAAGAGAGACACAACACTACATAAAGAAAGACCTAAGACAACAACATAACAAGGCAGCAAAACATGACAACACAGCATGGTAGCAACACAACATGACAACAACATGGTAGCAACACAACATGGTACAAACATTATTGGGGAAAGTCAACAGCACAAAGGTCAAGAAGGTAGAGACAACAATACATCATACAAAGCAGCCACAACTGTCAGTAAGAGTGTCCATGATTGAGTCTTTGAATGAAGAGATTGAGATAAAACTGTCCAGTTTGAGTGTTTGTTGCAGCTCGTTCCAGTCGCTAGCTGCAGCGAACTGAAAAGAGGAGCGACCCAGGGATGTGTGCGCTTTGGGGACCTTTAACAGAATGTGACTGGCAGAACGGGTGTTGTATGTGGAGAATGAGGGCTACAGTAGATATCTCAGATATGGGGGAGTGAGGCCTAAGAGGGTTTTATAAATAAGCATCAACCAGTGGGTCTTGCGACGGGTTTACAGAGATGACCAGTTTACAAAGGAGTATAGAGTGCAGTGATGTGTCCTATAAGTAGCATTGGTGGCAAATCTGATGGCTGAACGGTAAAGAA
The DNA here is from genome assembly GCF_965601325.2 of Salmo salar. Classification (NCBI taxonomy): domain Eukaryota; kingdom Metazoa; phylum Chordata; class Actinopteri; order Salmoniformes; family Salmonidae; genus Salmo; species Salmo salar. The sequence continues at coordinate 65,891,211 of NC_138302.1, read as the reverse complement.
CATCTAGCCACTCGAGAGCACCCTTACCTGCCGATCTATAAATGATGTCTCCGCAATCTAGCATGGGTAGGATGGTAATCTGAATCAGGGTTAGTTTGGTAGCTGGGGTGAAAGAGGAGCGATTACGATAGAGGAAACCAAGTCTAGATTTAACTTTAGCCTGCAGCTTTGATATGTGCTGAGAGGACAGTGCACCGTCTAGCCATACTCGCAAGTACTTGTATGAGGTGACTACTTCAAGCTCTTAACCCTCAGAGGTAATAATGACACATGTGGGAAGAGGGGCATTCTTCTTACCAAACCACATGACCTTTATTTTGGAGGTGTTCAGAACAAGGTTAAGGGTAGAGAAAGCTTGTTGGACACTAAGAAAGCTTTGAGTATAAGACTGTATCATCTGCATATAAATGGATGAGAGAGCTTCCTACTGCCTGAGCTATGTTGTTGATGTAAATTGAAAAGAGCGTGGGGCCTAGGATTGAGCCTTGGGGTGCTCCCTTGGTGACAGGCAGTGACTGAGACAGCAGATTTTCTGACTTCATACACTGCACTCTTTGAGAGAGGTAGTTAGCAAACCAGGCCAAAGACCCCTCAGAGACCCCAATACTCCTTAGCCGGCGCACAAGAATGGAATGGTCTACCTTATCAAAAGCTTTGGCCAAGTCAATAAAAATAGCAGCACAATATTGCTTAGAATCAAGGGCAATGGTTGACATCATTGAGGACCTTTAAGGTTGCGTTGACACATCCATAACCTGAGCGGAAACCAGATTGCATACCCGAGAGAATACTATAGACATCAAGAAAGCCAGTCAGTTGATTATTGGCAAGTTTTTCCAACACTTTTGATAAACAAGGCAAAATAGAAATAGGCCTATAAGAAGAAAGGGTTTAAAATATCTGACCCAGATGGGTTTTTGGGGTCAAGTTTAAGGAGCTCCTTTAGCACCTCGGACTCAGTGACTGCCTGCAGGGAGAAACTTTGTAGCGGGGCAGGGGAAAAAGAGGGAGACGCATCGGCGATAGTCGCATTAGAAGGGCTTGGAGACAAGGAAATGTTGGACGGGCAAGGAGGCATGGCTGAGTCAAATAGGAATCCTGACTTAATGAACTGGTGATTAAAGAGCTCAGCCATATGCTTCTTGTCAGTAACAACCACATCATAAACATTAAGGGACATGGGCAGCTGTGAGGAGGAGGGTTTATTCTCCAGGTCTTTAACCATTTTCCAGAACTTGGGGTTAGACCCACAGACAGAGAACTGCTCCTTAAAGTAACTGACAAACACATGTGTTTGTAGTACCCTGAGTTACCTCTGGAAAAAATGTAATGAAATGTATGTTACAAAATGCACCTTCAATAATATAATTTTTCTACGGATACGAGGACTGTCTTTCGGCAGTGTGTGTATATTTTGTGTAAAATCCCTGTCCTCTCCTGTACCTTTCTGTGTGCAGACCGGGGGTGCCGGGGACGCCCCTCCCAGCCAGGGCCATCCTCTCCATGGGGGGTCTGAGTCACGGTGTCATCAGGGTCAACACGGAGGACAAAAACTCTGCCCTCACCGTGCAGGATGTGGGTCATGTGATGCCTGGAGGTGAGGAGGGGGGATGCACAGTATTGAAGACAGAGAGAAAAGGAGGATCTCACTTGAGAATGATATCAGGAGTGAAATCCATGTGTATGTGTGTAATTGGCGTACAAGGGCTATAGTAACTACTCACGAGAGTATGATTCCAAACCACCTCCACTGCAGGTCCATTTTTAAATATGAATGTGTTTGTTCCCGGGGCCACCCGCACATAAAATGTATGCACGGATGACTGGAAGTCAATTTGGACAAAAGTCTCTTCCAAATGGCATATATTACTATTATTATTATATTTGTTTCTTTATGTGTTAGTTGGTTTCTGTAATTGTATGTGCGTTATTATTCCTGTACATGTATTTATCTGTGCAGCTGCCTCTGTGTCTATATCTCTGATGTGTATAGTGAAGCCTGACTGTCTCTGTGTTTCTATCTCTGATGTGTATAGTGAAGCCTGACTCTGTCTCTGTGTTTCTGTCTCTGATGTGTATAGTGAAGCCTGACTCTGATTCTCTGTGTCTATAGCTCTGATGTGTATAGTGAAGCCTGACTCTGATTCTCTGTGTCTATAGCTCTGATGTGTATAGTGAAGCCTGAAGGGCCTCCTCAGCTCTGTAAGACAGATGAGATAGGGGAGATCGTGGTGAACTCTCGTGCAGGAGGTAACATGTACTATGGCCTACCAGGAGTCACAAAGAACACCTTTGAGGTACGGACCCACAACCATTCGATTCCCCCTTATGTGTTACATACTGTATGGGGGAACATGGTCAGACACCTGGTCAGGACCTGGTCAGACACACCAAACACTGAACATTCAATATGCTTACCAACACGTTTTCTATTAGAAATGTTAAAAATGTCTGTCTGTCTGTCTGTCTGTCTGTCTGTCTGTCTGTCTGTCTGTCTGTCTGTCTGTCTGTCTGTCTGTCTGTCTGTCTGTCTGTCTGTCTGTCTGTCTGTCTGTCTGTCTGTCTGTCTGTCTGTCTGTCTGTCTGTCTGTCTGTCTGTCTGTCTGTCTGTCTGTCTGTCTGTCTGTCTGTCTGTCTGTCTGTCTGTCTGTCTGTCTATAGGTGATTCCTGTCAATGCTCTTGGTGCTCCTATTGGAGAGATCCCTTTTGTGAGATCTGGACTCCTAGGCTTCGTAGGACCCGTAAGTAAGACTGTCTTGTGTTTGTGTGTGTGTGCGTGTGTCCATATCCGTGTGCAGTGTGTGCAGTGTGTATTGAATGCTGTGTCTAACCCTTCTACAGGGCAGTCTGATATTTGTGGTGGGGAAGAACGAAGGCCTGCTGATGGTGAGTGGGAGGAGACACAACGCTGATGACTTGGTGGCCACAGCACTGGCCGTGGAGCCTGTCAAGACTGTGTATCGTGGGAGGTGAGTACTGGGTGTGTGCATGCGTATGTATTTGAAGGGACAGTGGATGAGGTCTGTGCTGTATGTGCTCGCTGTGAGTCAGGTATATTGGGGATTGAGCATAGAGATGTATATAGATCATTACTTGGAAATAACCTGTTTTTGCATGGACATTGCCATTGAGGGCTTCCACCAGTTTAAAGTAGTCAACTGGGTGGGGATTCCTATGGGTTGGGAGCGATCAGCCAATGATCAAAATGTGTTATCTTCAAATTGGTTTGCCTAGTTTGTAAATGGCTTTAAGCTATATGACATCATCTAGTGGCCACAATAAATGAATGGCACACAAGATTTGGTTCAAGACTCCAGTACACCAATATTAGCTTTCCAATTTTTTTTTTATCTAAAGAAAATGGACTACTTTAAACTGAAGATAGCCTCAATGTCGCTGCTCATGCTGTCACAGACTCCATAATTTCACAGATGCAACATTGCAGTCTCTATGGCATTAAGCTCTGTTTGTTGTGTATCACCACTGTCATCTGGTGGTTATTAGTGAGCACGGCAGGCCCATAGTGCACTCGCAATATGAGTGTATGTATACAGCATGTTTCTGTGTGGGATGTGGGGGTGTATTGGCTCCGAAAAGAGAATCTCAAGCTGTGAAAATGCTTGTTATCAGAGCAGTTTTGTGTGTGTAGGAATTGCAGTGTTCTCTGCTTTATGTGTGGATGTACATATACAGTTTATGGAGGGAGAGGTCAATATCTATGAGTGTGACTATGGATCCTTGCAGACATTCTAATTGTGTGCGTGTGTGTGTCAGGATTGCGGTGTTCTCTGTGACAGTGTTCTATGATGAGAGGATAGTGGTTGTGGCAGAGCAGAGGCCAGATGCCAGTGAGGAGGACAGCTTCCAGTGGATGAGCCGAGTACTGCAGGTAGCTAACCCCCCTACAAACACCTCTTTCTTGGTACATTCCAAAATGAACACCACAGTTTTCAATGTACTCTAAACACTTCATTAGAGAAGTTGTCTAACTGAGGGGTGTTGTGTGTGTCCACTGTCCAGGCCATTGACAGTATTCACCAGGTGGGTTTGTACTGCCTAGCCCTGGTGCCTGCCAACACATTACCCAAGACCCACCTGGGAGGGATCCACATCTTCGAGACCAAGCAGCACTTCCTGGACGGCAACCTGCACCCCTGTAACATCCTCATGTGCCCCCATACCTGTGTCACCAACCTCCCCAAACCACGGCAGAAACAGCCAGGTACAGTAGGCTCAGTTCACGGGATCATACAGCAAAACTTGGCAACTGGTTGGCTTACAGTGGCCATGACTTTTGAGCTAGGGACTTTATTGTGAATATTGTGAAAATGCATCTCTCTTTGTCTCTCTCTTTATCTCTCTCTCTTTCTCTCTCTCTCTCTTTATCTATTTAGTGGGTGTGGGTCCAGCCTCCATCATGGTGGGGAACCTGGTAGCAGGGAAGAGGATAGCCCAGGCAGCAGGCAGGGATCTGGGCATGATCGAGGACCAGGACCTAATCAGGAAGGTAGGACCACCTCAGGACCTCTCTCTCATCATCACACCAGTTAGAAAGGACCCACATGCACGGTGGCCCATAGCATGGTAGGGACAATAGCGGTATCTGGTACTACTAACCTGGTGGTAGCCAACACTACAAACAATGGCATGCCTACTGCCGGATAGTCACGTTCGGTGTGCTGTTGGTCTGCCGCCATATTGGTTGCAGACAGCGGTCCAATATGGGCTTGCCTGCAGTGGTGTGCTGCCTCTTTGCCACCAGTGGTCCAGTAAGTGTTTGCTTGTTGGGTAGTTAGACCGGACAAGATAGCTGGTAAACCATGTGAGCAACATGATGCATTCTTTCTTCTGTCCTAATGCACCCGTCTCTCTCTGTATGTAACATTACATAGCTCCGTATGTGGCCTACTATGATGGTAAGAGCTACTGCCCCCTCCCTACCCACCACACCCTGGTTCTTCCTTTGCTTCTGTCTGCAATGTGCTGTACAGTGACGCGCTATATGTGAATGGAGTTATTTTTCAGTTGCACACGCAAATATTTCTATGGATGCATCGCTAAGTTCTGGCAAGATGTGAGATCTTGCATGGTGTCAGAAGTGACGCTCTGAATCTGCACGTGCTAATGTATTATGCAATTTTTTTCCCCTTCTGCATCACAGCACAGTTATGGGGACAGTCTGTCGTGGCATCTCTTAATGTCACCTGATGCCCCATGCCTTCCATTGGCTCCCATCACCTCCTGAATGTTCAAAACATTACACACACAGACACACACAGGCCTTGCAGGTCTGCAGAATTGTTTGGACTCCAAGGAAGGCCCTGCAAGCCATCTTCCCGAGATCCAAACATCAATATCTGCTCTTCATGTGCTTTGCTGTTTTTCCCCAAACGATTTCTTCCCATAATTGCTGTTAGCTACAACTTAAATCAGTTTTTCATTATTTTAAGGAGTAGTTTGGCTAATGCTGCATGGTGTAGATTGACAATTGTCTTGATATTTTGCCAATGGGAGTGACAGTTGCCTTCCTCCTGGTAGAAAAGCTACCTACGGAGGACATTTTGGCTCCAGGGCTATTTACTGCAGTGCACCTGTATTGACCATCTTCATGTCCTTAGACTTACTGTAACTTAAGGGAATTAATTTGAGGAAATTCAAGTTCTGTCAGGTTCGTCCCATCAGCAAAATACAACTCCTATTAGATTTATTTGTAGTTATTTTGTGTTGATATCAATAGATGTTTTTCCCCTCATGTTGATATACAATTGATATGCATATTGATACGATTGCTATGTAATGACGTTTGACCCTCTCTTTTCTCTCCTCAGCACCAGTTCCTGTCCGAGGCTCTACAGTGGAGGGCACAGACTGACCCAGACCACTGTCTCTATGTGCTGCTCAATGCAAAGGTAGCACTCTCACTCGTATAGACTCACTCTCACACGTATTACAGTAAACAGAACCCCCCAAATACAGTTGTGCCCACTTGTAAATAAACCCCTTGCCCCTACCCTCTCTAACTCCTGTGCTTTAGGGGGTAGCGGTATCCACAGCAACATGTGTGCAGCTACATAAGCGGGCGGAGAAGATTGCAGCGGCGCTCACAGAGAAAGGCAGCATCAACACCGGGGACAATGTGGTGCTGCTCTACCCTCCTGGTGAGTCCTTTCTGTCTGTCCGTCAGACTCTGAGAAGTGGCATAGCCGTACCTGTTGAGGATGACTTAGAGTTACAGTCTGTCTTTGTCTCTCTGTCTCACTCTCTAGGTATTGACCTGATAACCTCCTTCTATGGCTGTCTGTATGCTGGCTGTGTTCCTGTCACTGTCAGACCTCCTCATCCACAGAACCTGGCAGCCACACTTCCCACTGTCCGCATGATCATCGACGTAAGTGTGTGTGTTTGTGTGTATACAGTTGAAGTTGGAAGTTTACATACAACTTAGCCAAATACATTTAAACTCCGTTTTTCACAATTCCTGACATTTAATCATAGTAAAAATTCCCTGCCTTAGGTCAGTTAGGATAACCACTTTATTTTCAGACTGTGAAATGTCAGAATAATAGTAGAGAATGATTTATTTCAGCGTTTTATTTCTTTCATCACATTCCCAGTGGGTCATAAGTTTACATACACTCAATTAGTATTTGGTAGCATTGCCTTTAAATTGTTTAACTTGGGTCAAATGTTTCGGGTAGCCTTCCACATGCTTCCCACAATAAGTTGGGTGAATTTTGGCCCATTCCTCCTGACAGAGCTGGTGTAACTGAGTCAGGTTTGTAGGCCTCCTTGTTCGCACACGCTTTTTCAGTTCTGCCCACAAATTTTCTAAAGGATTGAGGTCAGGGCTTTGTGATGGCCACTCCAATACCTTGACTTTGCTGTCCTTAAGCCATTTTGCCACAATTTTGGAAGTATGCTTGGGGTCATTGTCCATTTGGAAGACCCATTTGTAACCAAGCTTTAACTTCCTGACTGAGGTTTTGCTTCAATATTACCACATAATTTCCCTTCCTCATGATGCCATCTATTTTGGGAGTGCACCAGTCCCTCCTGCAGCAAAGCACCCTCACAACATGATGCTGCCACCCCCGTGCTTCACAGTTGGGATGGTGTTCTTCGGCTTGCAAGCCTCACCCTTTTTCCTCCAAACAAAACAATGGTCATTGTGACCAAACAGTTCTATTTTTGTTTCATCAGGCCAGAGGACATTTCTCCAAAAAGTAATATCTTTGTTCCCATGTGCAGTTGCAAACCGTAGTCTGGCTTTTGTTATGGCGGTTTTGGAGTAGTGGCTTCCTTGCTGAGCGGCCTTTCAGGTTATGTCGATATAGGACTCGTTTTACTGTGGATATAGATACTTTTGTACTTGTTTCCTCCAGCATCTTCACAAGGTCCTTTGCTGTTGTTCTGGGATTGATTTGCACTTTTCGCACCAAAACGCATCTCCTTCCTGAGTGGTATGACGGCTGCGTCGTCCCATGGTGTTTATACTTGCATACTATTGTTTGTACAGATGAACATGGTACCTTCAGGCGTTTGAAAATTGCTTCCAAGGAAAACCAGACTTGTGGAGGTCTACAATTTTTTTTCTGAGGTCTTGGCTGATTTCTTTTGATTTTCCCATGATGTCAAGCAAAGAGGTGCTGAGTTTAAAGGTAGACCTTGAAATACATCCACAGGTACACCTCCAATTGACTCAAATTATGTTAATTAGCCTATCAGAAGCTTCTAAAGCCATGACATCATTTTCTGGAATTTTCAAGTTTTTTAAAGGCACAGTCAACTTAGTGTATGTAAACTTCTAACCCACTGGAATTGTGATACAGTGAATTATAAGTGAAATAATCTGTCTGTAAACAATTGTTGGAAAAATTACTTGTGTCATGTACAAAGTAGATGTCCTAACCGACTTGCCAAAACTATAGTTTGTTAACAAGAAGTTTGTGGAGTGGTTGAAAACAAATTTTAATGACTCTAACCTAAGTGTATGTAAACTTCTGACTTCAACTGTATGTGCTATCTTTTGATCAAGTCAGTGTATGAGGATGGGTGCTTTTTTATGAGCATGGTGTTTGAGTGTAATTATTTTGGTCTTCCAAGGGTAGACAAACTAACATGTTGTTTGTGGTGCCTCTGTCTGTCTCCAGGTCAGTAAAGCTGCCTGTATCCTTACCACTCAGAACCTCATGAGGATCCTGCGCTCTAAAGAGGCTGCTGCCACTCTGAACATTAAAACATGGCCGACAATCATAGACACAGGTACCAAAGACCAGGGGTTCTTAAACTTTTTGGTCCCGGGGACCCCTTTTGTGGTAGCAAATTCATCAGTGAGGGACCCCCTCATATTCAGAACACAACTTGAGTGAGATAAAAAATAGCATACAATGAGTTTTACTATGACTTTGGCAGTGCATGGCCGGATGAACCAAGTCTCAGGCCCTGGGATGGAACATAGAGCATCTCTTTTTTGTTGTTGCAAATTTCCTGCAATTCTACACATTTTACCATGAGGCAGAGAGAACACTTTGCTATTTAAAGTTTAAATTACAGTGCATTTATGTAAAGTATTGAGTTGAAAGTTGAAAGTTGGTGGACTACTGTGGATACCAATATCCCTGTGAGCTTCCCAGGCACATGATGCCCAGGTTCACGAAAATGTATTGTATATAAATGATATTGTATTATATTATACCCTCTAAACTTATTCCACGGATCCCTTGGACAAAATTTGTTTAATCTATTTAAAAAAATATATATATATATATAATGCTTGCTCTGGCTGCGTACCCCTAAAGTACCTCCACACCCCACTTTGAGAACCCCTGCCATAGAAGATCTCACATACAGAACATACCTAACCATATAACCTGAGCCAGAGAACCTCAACCTTGTTGTGCATGTTCCCTTCTTCCAGATGACCTCCCTCGCCATAGACCCCCCACGATCTACAAGCCCCCCACGGCAGAGATGATCGCCTATCTGGACTTCAGTGTGTCCACCACGGGTATGCTCACTGGGGTCAAGGTAAGGTCATCTACAGGAGGCTACCGCTGGGTCTCAATACTCTAAAACAGCCCCAGATAGTTTGTAAACCTATGGTAGCCCATAAGCAGCCTGCCATCGGCAAAGTAAGTAGCCAATGGCCCATTTTGCTCATCTGCTTTAGTGGGCCAATGGCGGTAGCCATAACCATGGCTTTAGCGGTTGATTCTGCTTCTCTTATTGGTTGTTTCATTGTGATATGTGTGTGATTGGGTGTGTGTCTCTGGCCATCAGATCTCCCATGCTGCGGTCAGTGCTCTGTGTCGCTCCATCAAGCTACAGTGTGAGCTCTACTCCTCACGCCAAATAGCCATCTGCCTGGACCCTTACTGTGGCTTGGGCTTCGTACTGTGGTGCCTCGCAAGGTAACACACACACACACACACACACACACACACACACACACACACACACACACACACACACACACACACACACACACACACACACACACACACACACACACGGGTATCTTTATCTCTCTCGCTTACACACATACGGAACACACACCTTCTCTTGTTTCCTGTGTGTAGTGTGTACTCGGGCCACCAGTCCATCCTAATCCCTCCTATGGAGTTGGAGAGCTGTCTGCCCCTGTGGCTGAGCACCCTGAGCCAGTACCGCATCAGAGACACCTTCTGCTCCTACTCTGTCATGGAGCTCTGCACCAAGGGGATAGGCACGCAGACAGAGATACTCAAAGTGAGTACAACACATGTACACACATACACACACACACACGCACACGCTAACTCTTCTTCTCTCTTCCCTTCCAGGCGCGGGGTCTGAACCTGTCATGTGTGAGGAGCTGTGTGGTGATAGCAGAGGAGCGTCCTCGTCTGGCCCTCACCATGTCATTCTCCAAGCTGTTTAAGGACCTGGGCCTCTCCCCCCGCGCTGTCAGCACAGCCTTTGGATCCAGGGTCAACCTGGCCATTTGCATGCAGGTATTCAACCAGCTAGAATCAGTTCTGTGAGGAGTTACTAGGCAACAGGGAATTTTATAAGATGGAAGCATAACTCACTTGTTTGGAAAGATAGACTTTTATTAATGGCTAAAGGAAAACATGAATGTTTTGACAGCCATGGCCAATGTTCCTATGATTTGTGGCTGAACCTTGACTCATGTTGGTTGATGCGCTAACCAGTGTCTCCCTGAACTGGAGGCTAAAGCCTTCTGTTAACTCTACATAATAGAAGAGTCACATGTAAATAGAGGACTCTTAGGGTTGTCTGCGAGGTCAGTTAGTACAGCAGGACCTCCCTGTATGTCTCCTCAAGGACTGATCCATGTACAGTGGATGTGTATCAGAGTTTTCAGTCAGGTTTTCTGTGTGTTTCTCAGGGAACCACTGGACCGGACCCCTCCACTGTGTATGTGGACATGAAGTCCCTCCGCCATGACAGGTGAGAACATATGTGTGAGCAGCTTTGACGCTGAGGATATTTTTGTTTTTACAATATTGAGTTCACCATCACAATGTGCTTTCACTTTCTGTCTCAGGGTGAGGCTGGTGGAGAGAGGAGCCCCTCAGAGTCTCCCTTTGATGGAGTCTGGAAAAGTAAGTCACCCCTGATGGATCCACACACATTAAATTCCCTTTTGTATTCAGATGCAAGATGTGTTGTTGTGGGAGTTTGTTGTTCACCATCTGTCTCTCTACTATCACTGTCTATCACTTTCTCTAGATCTTACCAGGAGTCAGGGTGATCATTGTGAACCCAGAGACCAGAGGACCTCTAGGAGATTCCCATCTAGGAGAGGTGAGGGGAGAGAGAATGCTAATATTAGATTGAAAATGTCAACATGTGGCATAGATAAAAGGATGGGCAATAGGAAGGGTATAATTAGGAAAAACGCATATTCCTGTCAATAACCAACAATTCTCCTCATACATTACTCTCCTATTCCATCCTTAACTGTACATTGTCCCCTACTCTGCGCTCTGTCAGATCTGGATCAACAGCCCTCACAGTGCCAGTGGCTACTATACCATCTATGGAGAGGAGAGCCTGCAGGCCGACCACTTTAACACCAAGTTGAGCTTTGGAGACCCCACGACCCTGTGGGCCAGGACTGGCAACCTGGGCTTCGTCAAGAGGACTGAACTACTGGATGCCGCTGGGCGTGAGTGGCTGGGCACGGTCAGGGATATGGAGGCTAACCCTAATGGCTAACATAAAAAGGGAGGGCTATAGATGCTAATGTTAATGGTTAAGATGAAAAGGGAGGGCTGTGGATGCTAATGAATCAAATTTAAATGGAGGGCTATGGAGGCTAACACTAATGGCTAACATGAAAAGGGAGACATACTAGGGATCTGATTAGGGCTAAATTAACTATCCCAACATTCCCAGTATTCAACATATTTGTTTGTCCCTCTCTGTGGTCAGATCGTCATGACGCCCTGTTTGTGGTGGGTTCCCTGGATGAGACTCTGGAGCTTAGGGGACTGCGCTACCACCCCATCGACATCGAGACATCTGTGTCCCGGGCTCACCGCAGCATCGCAGAGAGGTCAGAACACTGGAGGGTCCCAGGAAACCTTACTTATTGTCCAATTGGTTTATTTGTGTTTTCATAATTGGAGGGAGATGAAGAGATTTCTTAGTGTGTGTTTGTTTGTGTGTGTACGTGCGCACGTGTGTACTGCATCTTTGTCAGACATTTGATTTTATTATAACCCCTTTTTAACATGTGTCCCATGCAGTGCGGTGTTCACGTGGACCAACCTACTGGTGGTGGTGGCTGAGCTGTGTGGCTCAGAGCAGGATGCCCTGGACCTGGTGCCCCTGGTCACCAATGTGGTGCTGGAGGAGCACCATCTTATCGTGGGCGTGGTGGTCATCGTGGACCCGGGGGTCATACCCATCAACTCCAGGGGAGAGAAACAGCGCATGCACCTCCGGGACTCCTTCCTGGCTGACCAACTGGACCCCATCTACGTGGCATATAATATGTGAGGGGCCAGGCGGATGGGCTGGGCAAGTCATCGTATGGTGGAAAAAATTACGGCTGTTGGAGTGGGGGTTAGGAAGAAAGTAGTTTGGACCAACCTGCTCCATAGACAGAAAATGCATGGTACCACAATGGGCAGTAGGAGGGGGTTGGCTGCACTTTATCGCACTGTATTGACACAGCCCTTTTTGGGGTGCATGTGGTTCAAATCTTAGGTCTTTTGCATTCCACGTCTGTTGGATTTCAAGGGGCACTGTTGTGTTTTGAGATGTACACTGTATAAAATGGTGTATATATACAATACCAGTCAAAGGTTTGGACACACCTACTCATTCCAGGGTTTTTCTTTATTTTTTACTATTTTCTACATTGTAGAATAATAGTGAAGACATCAAAACTATGAAATAACACATATGGAATCATGTAGTAAGCCAAAAAGTGTTATATTTTAGATTTGAGATTCTTCAAAGTAGCCACCCTTTGCCTTGATGACAGCTTTGCACACTCCTGGCATTGTCTCAACCAGCTTCATGAGGTAGTCACCTGGAATGCATTTCAATTAACAGGTGTGCCTTGTTAATTTGTGGAATTTCTTTCCTTCATGCATTTCAGCCAGTCAGTTGTGTTGTGACATGGTAGGGGTGGTATACAGAAGATGGCTCTATTTGTAAAAGACCAAGTCCATATTATGGCAAGAACAGCTCAAATAAGCAAAGAGAAATGACATTCCATCATTACTTTAAGACATAAAGGTTAGTCAATACGGAACATTTCAAGAACTTTGAAAGTTTCTTCAAGTGCAGTCGCAAAAAACGTCATGCTCTATGATGAAACTGGCTCTCATGAGTAACCGCCACAGGAAAGGAAGACCCAGAGTTACCTCTGCTGCAGAGGATAAGTTCATTAGAGTTAATTGCACCTCAGATTGCAGCCCAAATAAATGATTCACAGAGTTCAAGTAACAGACACATCTCAACATCAACTGGAGACTGGGTGAATCAGGACTTCATGGTCGAATTGCTGTAAAGAAACCACTACTAAAGGACACCAATAAGAAGAAGAGACTTGCTTGGGCCAAGAAACACAAGCAATGGACATTAGACCGGTGGAAATGTGTCCTTGGAGATTTTTGGTTCCAACCGCCATGTCTTTGTGAGACGCAGGGTAGGTGAACGCAGGATCTCCGCATGTGTGGTTCCCACCGTGAACTATGGAGGAGGAGGTGTAATGGTGTGGGGGTGCTTTGCTGGTGACACTGTCTGTGATTTATTTACAATTCAAAGCACACTTAACCAGCATGGCTACCACAGCATTCTGCAGCGATAAGTCATCCCATCTGGTTTGCGCTTAGTGGGACTATCATTTGTTTTACAACAGGACAATGACCCAACACACCTCCAGGCTGTGCAAAGGCTATTTGACCAAGAAGGAGAGTGATGGAGTGCTGCATCAGATGACCTGGCCTCCACAATCACCCGACATCAACCCAGTTGAGATAGTTTGGGATGAGTTGGACCGCAGAGTGAAGTAAAAGCAGCCAACAAGTGCTCAGCATATGTGGGAAAGCTGTGTGTGCAAAGCTGTCATCAAGGCAAAGGGTGGCTACCTTGAAGAATCTCAAATACAAAATATATTTTTATTTGTTTAACACTTTTTTGGTTACTACATGATTCCATATGTGTTATTTTATAGTTTGTATGTCTTCACTATTATTCTACAATGTAGAAAATAGTAAAAATAAAGACAAACCCTTGAATGAGTAGGTGTCTCCAATCTTTTATCTGGCACTGTATATACATACACACACACAAAAGTATGTGGACACCCCTTCAAATTAGTGGATTCGGCTATTTCAGCCAAACCCGTTGCTGACAGCTGTATAAAATCGAGCACACAGCCAGGCAATCTCCATAGAGAAACATTGGCAGTAGAATGGCCTTACTGAAAAGCTCAGTGACTTTCAACATGGCACCGTCAGAGAATGCCACCTTTCCAACAAGTCAGTTCGTCAAATTCGTCAACATTAAGTGCTGTTATTGTGAATTGGAAACGTCTAGGAGCAACAACGGCTCAGCTACGAAGTGGTTGGCCACACAAGCTCACAGAACAGGACTGCTGAAACGCATAGCGCATAAAAATTGTCTGTCCTCGGTTGCAACACTCACTACAGAGTTCCAAACTGTCTCTGGAAGTAACGTTGGGACAAGAACTGTTCGTCTGGAGCTTCATGAAATAGGTTTCCATGGCCGAGCAGCCGCACACAAGCCTAAGGTCACCATGTGCAATGCCAAGCGGTGGCTGGAATAGTGTAAAGCTCACCTCCATTGGAGTCTAGAGCAGTGGAAACTCGTTCTCTGGAGTGATGAATCACACTTCACCATCTGGCAGTCCGACGGACGATTCTGGGTTTGGCGAATGCCAGGAGAACGCAAGCTGCCCCAATGCATAGTGCCAACTGAAGAGTTTGGTGGAGGAATAATGGTTTGTGGCTGTTTTTCATGGTTCGGACTTGGCACCTTAGTTCCAGTGAAGGGAAATCTTAACGCTACGTCATACAATGACATTCTAGATGATTCTATGCTTCCGACTTTGTGGTAACAGTTTGGGGAAGACCCTTTCCTGTTTCAGCATGACAATGCCCCTGTGCACAAAGGCGAGGTCCATACAGAAATGGTTTCCAGGCCTAATCGTCCAACATCAGTGCCTGACCTCACAAATGTTCTTGTGGTTGAATGGAAGCAAGTCCCCGCAGCAATGTTCCAACATCTAGTGGAAAGCCTTCCCAGAAGAGTGGAGGCTGTTATAGCAGCAAAAGGGGGACCAACTCCATATTAATGCCCATGATTTAGGAATGAGATATATATTTATATATATATATATCCACCCGGACAGAGTCAGTGTCTACACCAAACACAGCTTTTAACTGGAAGGGAAGAGAACTCTACTCTCGCCACACCTCCTACGGCCCTCCTGCCCAATCACACAACACCTCAACAGCCTGACTGGCCCTCTATTTGCACAGTTTCAGGGAGTATTAAGGTGCTGAAGTCAATCTTATCTCTCTCCCCACTCCTCCAAGATCCAATCATCTGGAAGGTATTGCGAGGGGCCAAATAGATGAGGACTTCCTGTCTCTGGTGACATAACTTCCTGGGGTTGAGTGATACAGTATGTACAAAAGACATTCATCTTACTCCATTCTTACTGGCTTTCCTCCCTAAGCTTTCCAGGTCTTACCCAGTCCTTGTTTTTTTAAATTATCTTTAACTTATTCTAAATGCTTGTGCTTGCTTCACCCTGCAGTGACGTATCTGTGCACTTTGAGGCAGGGGGTTATGAAGGATGTGTAAGGCATGTTAGAACACTAATGACCACACATTAGATAGACCAATCAGAAGCCGTAGACAAAATTACGTCAGTCAGTCGTCATTGGCTGTACTTGCATCACAGGTTTATTGCTTGAAAAGGCAAAATAAGAAATGGAACACATTCTCAACTTTCTTGAATTAAGTTTACTTCTTGCCTTATAAAACTTTGCCCATACATGTTTTGTTTTTGTCCATTGTTGTTCTTCCATTTCATAACTGTTTGTGTTATTGGGGTGATAATCCTGATTTGCTATTCAAAGGGATGTTTGGAGTAGAACATAGAGGCCATTTACTGTACTGTACCCATCAAGGCCTCTGTATTTTAGATATACTGTATTTCACTGTATAGATATTATTTTAAAATTGTATGTATAAATGTAAAAAAAAAAAAAAGTTTTTATCTGTCTCACCTGATAGTTTTCTGGAAAACGAACCTAGTTGTGAACAGATGGTGGCGAAAGATTATTGTACATAAGATTTTTTTTAAATGTAATGGTAAAGACTAGTGAATTTAAGATCTTAACACTGATCTTGCACTTGTCTATTTTTGATTATCTAATTATGCACATTCCTCATGTTCAAGGAGCATATTAATTGTGAGGAATCATTTTTGAGGAATCCAAGTTAACTAGGGATTAGCAGAAAGGAACCAGCTAATAGTGCCAGGAGTTTTCCCTGGTCAAGTCACATCAAGCTCGAAGGACCTTGAAAACCACGCCACCATGAATAAGGTTGTCAGGGATTTGTACAGTCAGCCATAACTCCTGGGCCCAACCAGAGATTGGTTTGATTTTATGAGCTTGGGGGAGAACGATGAAACCAATATAATAACTGTTGTTTTGTGGCATAGTAAAGCAAGCTCTTATTTTTTGTATGAACCACTGATCAATTAGATTAGATGGAGGGTACTTTTCAGTGACTGTCCAAAGCTGAGCGATTGAAGAATGTGAGCGAGAGAATTTGGCAATGCAACATTTTGCATACGAAAAAGACTTTCAGGGCCCCAATTTGCAAAAATAGGACTGTCATATTTAATGTAATTATACATTGGCCACTATCATAGTGGTCAGGTTTGAAAATGTAATCATATTCTACTTTAAATCACTGGAACCTGTTTTTATTTTCCCCTGTAAACTTCAATTGCACACCTGAGCCAATCGTATTGTTGGAATCAAGAAGGTAGTATTTTATTGAAACCGGAGAACAACATCCACCTGTTTAGGTTTATTATGTTCCTCTCCTCTCCACACACAATGTTTAGCACTCGGGGAGAAAAGTTTATAATTTACTGTAACTTTTAGAAGTTTTCACGTTATTATATTGTATGCTCCTTCCTGTCTGTAAGGTTCTAGTGATCCTCAAAATAACATTTATTCTCCTTGCAGTGGTGTAGGAGTCCATGATGAACTATTCATTATTGTCTAACATGTCTATGTGTAAATAGTTTGTTGTTTTGTTATTTTTGATCCCCCTCCATCTTAAATATGTGAGAAGTGTGAATGGGGTTTGTCTATATGTAACATTCTGTCACGTTCAACACTACAGCTTAAAAGTTTGCATTCAATTTTGTTGTAATATAAGAATAAGAACATTATGGGAAGGTTCTGGACCAGAGATGTGTATGAGTTAAATAATTGTCCTCCTTATGCTGTTCAATCACAATGTTTAGAGCGATGACAAGTTTACCGTATGATTTAACCCTATCCATTCAGAAAAACTATAGCAGTGACAAGTTATAGCGCCATATCCTACATTTGAATTAAAGTTCCAAGTTCACCATGGAATGTCTGTCTGCATGACACAGAGACCAAGCACACACAGGCATCAGATTCAAGCACAAAAAGGTTGTTTTTTTTTTGGGGGGGGGGACATTTCAGGGAACAATAGTTGGCTACTCTGACAACTGAGTGAATAATACTCCCCATGTTGTATATGTTTGTCCCAGGACTTGCTTGTCATTACTACTAACTGCAATCAATCTACCACTGGGAGGTCAATAAGGGCTTCCTCTTCTCTCTGCTCTCTCCAAAAGACTTTTTGACACTATGCAATCAATGGCCGTGCAGTTTAACTCCAATGTTTACACAGCCAGGGGGAAATTCATGTTGCTTATACATTTTGTAATAAATTTACACAAAGAGGACTTCAATTTGACTTGTGGTATTGTACATATAGCACTGCACATATCTCTTTATCTGAGTTGTTCAATCAATATTTTGTGTATGCACTCTTGGTATGCTGTGTATTTAAATATTTGGTTAATAATAATGTCAATTAAAGGGGGGCTGATCTTCCTGATTTAGCCTCGGTTTCAATTCTCCTCATTAGGAAATGCGACTGAGAACAAGATTTGGGTTTTGGAGGCTTGCTTTGATGTGGGTGTCTCTTGTGTATGTTCAAATGTGGGAGGCGTTTTTTGCTTTCACTCTGCCAAAACAGCACACAGTTAGTCAGTCACTCACCCTTCTAGATAACTTGACAGTCTAACCAGGTATTGTGTCTGGAAGTAGCATAGACTAGCCAGCAAGCTAGCCAACTTTCTCCAATTAGCTTAAATGGGCTGGTGTGCTACCTTGGCAAAGTTGGTTTCACTTTGGATAGTCTATTTGTGGGGCTAGTTATGGACTGTCAATAAATGACCAAAATGTAAATAGGACAATCATTTCATGTTGCACACCTTTTAGTTGTCTCATTAAATGCTTCAATGGGGCAGCAGCGTAGCCTAGTGGTTAAAGCGTTGGACTAGTAACAGAAAGGTTGCAAGATCGAATCCCTGATCTGACAAGGTACAAATCTGTCGTTCTGCTTCTGAACAAGGCAGTTAACCCACTGTTCCTAGGCCGTCATTGAAAATAAGAATTTGTTCTTAACTGACTTGCCTAGTTAAATAAAGAAAAAATAAAACAAATATTTATATATTAAAGACATGCTCTGGTACTTTCGCAACCAATAAGCTTTGGGCTGGATGTGTCAATGTGTAGTTCATACATGCATAATCTATGAGCAGAAATACTGTTTTACCTCAATTATCCACAAAATCTCTAGTTTGAAATCGACTGTTTTCTGGAAGCTGTGCAGTGCCATTTTCCCTACATTTCCCCCCACATAGGCCAGCCCCCTAGCAATTTCAGTTTTAACCAATGAGCTTCAGCCCCTTGCCATTTGTGGGACAGCTTGCAAGATGCACACACAGTAGAGTGAGAGTGAGAGTGAGAGTGAGAGTGAGAGAGAGAGAGAGAGAGAGAGAGAGAGAGAGAGAGAGAGAGAGAGAGAGAGAGAGAGAGAGAGAGAAATAGAAATGGTGCACTTATGTCGTATCCTACCAATTTTCCGGGGAACACTTTTGGCTTATGAGCACTACTGGCTAAAAAGTATACAAAAGTACCAGAGAATCACTTTAATTTGTTAAATTTATAGTTGGTTTGATGTTTTTAAGTCATTGCAATTTGGAGCTATTGACATAAAACAATATTTTCCCATGTACATTTGTGTATTTTACTGATGGTCTCTAACTAGCCCCATAGGGATATCGAATTTCAAACCAAATTGACCATGGGCATTACAATCAGGTTGCGTGCAGCTGCGCTCCTGCCAGCTGTGGGCAGGATTGAAATAAACCCAACCCAAGGAAAACAGTTACGGTACCCTTCATTCCGTGACATACCATTTTTTCCTAATTATCTCGCAAATCTGTTTGGATGAGACTGACTTTATGACCAAAATGATCCTATTTACACTTTGTAGTCAATTTTGACTATAGAATAAATGGTCCTAACTCATATTGATGCCACATATGCCGTTTTCAAATGGAGTAGTTGCTTATTACGTTCAGTTGCTCTTTAAAAACAGGTCATATTCATAGTCTGTCATAGTGATTTAATTGTGTTCTGAATTCATTTAGCTCATTTATTTTTTAAATAAAGACTTGATTATATTATACTACCCTAACCCCATTATTTTCACTCATTTCATTTAGTAAATTGGTTATTATTGCTGTTTTATACTGAAATTGAAAAAATGAATTAAAGACTGATTTTACAGCAAATCATTATTTTCTGATTTTTTTCGAGTTCCTTGAGTTCAAGGACATTACGCATGTGTATGGGTGGGTAACTGGATTTGTTAAAGGTGCTGTCTGTCACGTTTTATTGATTGTTTCAACTATTGAAATATACCCCTTGGTTTTTGAAGAATACAACTAAGAAATACTGTACCTAAAATAGCTTAGTATTACTAAGCTATTTCAGGAAGTTGATGCTATGTATATCCACTGAAGGTGGCCATTTACTACAGATGTGGACATTTTAAGTGCTATTTACAAAACTGTGCATATGGAATTTGTTTACAGAGGCAGCGACATTGTATCTATTTTATGTCATCATAGATATACTGTACACACTTTTCCACCAATCACAGTTCTCAAAGGAAGCAATTACGTCATATGTCCTTCCTGGGGCTGCGCGCATCTCCGCCTCCTTCCTTTAAAAACAAATAGAACGTTTTTATTTTTTTATGGTTCTGCGCCGCCCTTTTATTTACCATATTAGCAATTAGCTAGCTAACAACTATTTGGTTTCCCGTGATTTATACGCGCTTTTGTGATAATCAACGCCATCGCTGAGGTCCACGAAGGATTGTAAAGGTAATACAGCTTTTCAATGATTTGACCGTCTGCATATGTGTGCTCCGCTCTGAACTGCACAATGCCATTTTATGCTGTGCTTTGCTAATGTAATGGCGCCTGTCGGCTCTCTCTCCTCGTCGAAAGGTAAGTTGTTAATCATGGTTCCCCTTATCGCTGACGTCCGTTGACGCGGGTACTTGCGTGTCAGTGACTGTGTATTACAAAAATTCGCTCATTCATTGAAACAAAAGCACATACTAGCCACGCTAGCTAACGTTAGCTAGCTACAAGGCAAATGTTTAAGAATAGCTGGCTTGTCCACCAATGTTTAGTTAGCCAGCTAGCTAGTGTTAGCTGGCTTGTCCACCAATGTTTAGTTAGCCAGCAAGCTAGTGTTAGCTGGCTGACGTTACCCTGCCTGATTTGACCAATTAACATTAGTTAGCAATATATAAATTAGTAACGTTTGATAACTATCAAAAGTTACTAGGGGTATGTTCGTAAATTCAATCTTGAGTGCCAGAGTGCACTCGTAAATTTAGAGCGTTGTCAGATTGTCCGTTCGTAAATTCAAAAGCGTTTCGCTCTGGAGCGTTTAGAGTGCACACTGGACGCTCTGGCGGAGGAGTAGGGCTGATCGGAGCGTTCTGACCTCACAATCTGTAACCACGCTAACGTTGGCTAAGACTGCTAGTTACTTCCAGACACGTATGAGAGAACATCTCACTCGCCCAAGCAGACCTGACTAGGCTGTTTTCATGTTATCCAGAGCGTTGGTGACTAATTGCTGCTGGCAACAATTTAATTACGTATTTTTTCCGACGTTTACTGACACACCCGCCATATTCAAGGGGTGTTGAGCGTTCGTAAGCTATTCTGCGCTCTGGCACACTCAGACGAGAGTGTTCTGAAATCGCAGTAGATGGCCAGAGTGAACTTACGAACGCACCCGAATTTACCTAGCTAGTTAGCTTGTATTCTAATGAGAGGATCCTGTGTAACGTTAGCTAAACGCTCACCCTGCTTAATAACTAGCTAGATAACTCCGCTAGCAAACAATGCTTACATATTGTGAACCGGTTTCTTGTGCAGGCTAGCTAGCTAACGACATTGGAATTTGCCTGTTGACCACACCAGCTAACGTTAGCCAGCAAGCTATGTTGAGCAAGAAAGACAACGCACTTACTAACTAAAACGTATAGCTAGCAACCACAGGTTAGTGCTGTCAGTCTTGTAACTAACTACTGGTACCTAGTAAAGCATTTTCAATAATGTCCTTAGTTTTTATTGATTTATTTTCAATTTATTTAGCTAGGCAAGTCAGTTAAGAACACATTATTATTTTCAATGACGGCCTAGGAACAGTGGGATAACTGCCTTGTTCAGGGGCAGAACGACAGATTTTTACCTTGGCAGTTTGGGGATTCCCTCTTGCAACCTTTCGGTTACTAGTCCAACGCTCTAACCACTAGGCTACCTGAGACCATATTAGTGGTGAGACACTCATTAGCTAGCTATATGTTTTGTTCACAGGATACATATATCCTGGTGGATGTGCATAGTAATTCTAGCTATGACAACTAGCTAGTCAATCGTTTTTTTAAACGTTTTTTTTTTTTTAGGGATAGGTGACTGTCCTCTCTTTCCATGTAGATTCTCAGCCTGTCCAGTCCCTGTCCACCATATCCCTCTATTTACAAAATAGACTTGCCAGAGAGGGCTCTGTCCAGTGCCCATACACACCAGTGTCCCATCAGGAAAGTTTACCAGTGATCTTTAAATGTTTCTGTATATCTGCCTCCGCAGTGACAATGGAAGAGGTGCAGAACAGCAATGGCGCTGAGACACAGACTGTCACCACCACCATCACAGCCTCCCAGATCTCCCAGATAGCCCAACAGGTAACAGACAGGCTGATATCAAGAGGTTAAATACTCACTATGCAGAAAACACTCTGCCATTTCCTGGTAGCTAAAATTCTAATAGTTTGCCTATTTTCAGTTTGACAAAACAAGCAAGTATAGTGTAGAGCATCATTGTTCCATCTACACAGCTGTGCAATATCTTTTCTATAACCAAAAATATTGTACTTTCAGCTGTTTGAAGCTGGTGTACAAAACTGAAATTAAAGACGCAAAAATTTAAATTTAAGAATGGATGCATAGAAATAGCACACGTAGAATAGATCTACTGCTTAGACTTGCTTTCAATGAGAATGACAGATCGAAAACACACATTTCTATGTGAATTTGGTCAGGTTGCCCAAAAAGTTACGAATTGCAGCTTTAATTGTTTCCACCACTCAACAAAAATATAAACAATTGGGTCATTCTTACAACTGACTTTTTACCAACAAATGTACTGAAAATTAATGGAATTTTTTTCCTCATGGATCACTGAGATTAGGATCTGTACTTATCTATTTAATAGTTTTTTATCAGAGATTCTTTCCACAATTCTTATTACTGCAACACTTTTCAAAGTAGCAAATAAATCCTTTACAAAAAATGTTTTAACCTTGCTTGAAAAGGCCGGAGTTAAACAACACTGAAAATAAAAATATTTACAACTAAGCTATACTATTTTAAATCAGAATTGTTCCAAATTTGAGCTTTTTAGCTGTTTCGGTAATAAGGCCAAGTGGGGTGAAATGGGTTACTTGAGAATAAGAAACTCATTCTATAGGCGCATAGTTCATTAAGGCATATAGTAGCATATAATTCATAAAATTTTCTCATCTATGGACTACTCTAGATGATGGATCATGGGTGAATAAAAGTTATACTATTTTAAAACTGATAGGTTTGCATTGGGGTTTTGTAACTCAATTTGCCACAGACATGGTTTCACGAGAATCAAATGAGAACTCGAGGCGCACTTTCAAGTTGTCCCTCTGTGTGTGCACATCATGTGCGAGTTGGGCTTTTGCCAGAGGAAAGAAAGGAGAGAGCAAGGTAGCCTATACAATTTGATATACAACAGTATCTAAAGCTGGGACAATAAACCGGCATTGCCATCCTCTTACCAAAGCAATTTTGCTTGCTTTTTACAGGTTTTTTACAGGTTTTCTCTCTGAAAAATGTAGTTCATTTAATCTGATTGTCATAAGGTTCCATGACTTTGTCCACACAGGGCATCTGAACACACAAAATACATTTCTGAAGATTTTCATAACATTTTGGGTGTCTTATTTAACTTTTGTACACCTGTGGTTATCCCGGGTTAAAAATGACCGGTCATTAGAAATGAAGGGGCGAGACTACAATTAGTGTATAAAATTGAGTTCAGGCACATGTCCATTCATCAGATGGACACACTTCCTCTCCCAGACCCCTGCATGCATGTGTGTTTGAGCACACACACCTCACTCCCCTTCTTGGCTTTCATGGCAACCCCCACGGGAACCTTTCTCCAATAGTCTTTCCCCCACTGCGAACAGGTGTGGTTCCATTCTTACAAACAATCGCAACATTGTTTCAATAATATAACTTTTCTTGCAGCTCTGGTATATAAAGCTTTTTTGAGGCCTTGCTCACAATTCATTCTGTGACAGCACGTATCATATCTTTGATCATGACACTGGTGAGGAGAGAGTCCTTGTTAAACTTTGACACAAAGAGGTCTGTGATAAATAGCACTGTTTCATCTGAGTATTTGTTATAGTCAAAATAATCCATACATTTAGCTTTTTTTTTACTCAAACGAGTTGTATGAGCTCAGGTCAATGAGGCCTACAGGCCATGAATAGCAAATAGAAGTTGTAATGTTCACAAGAACTTAAGTTGATTAAAAAGATCTAATGCAACATTAGTTGATAATATATGGATTATTATAGGTTTATAATCAGTTATAATGGGGTGGTCATTTTGGACCAGGAACACAGAATTAATTAACATGAAATGAACACAACAGGAGAGTTAAGTAATTTCGGTGATTCGGCAACCCAACGTTCCTGCTGACTCTTTTTTTTATTTATTTATTTTATTTTTATTTTTTGTAATTTTTTAAAAATTCTTTTTTTTATTATAATTGTTTTTTTTGGGGGGGGGGGTTCTAAAACCATTGTTTGGTAAACAGTAATGTGCATTAACCTGCTTCCTGCAATAAAAGTATCTGCCCTTTCCCTGTTTTGCTGCTGCCTCTCACTCCCCCCTTTGCACACTGAGTAAAGGGAGAGATCCATTCTGATAAGCGCAAGCATACTGACAGTTAAGCAACATTTCAAAATGTAATTGTGGGAAAGACAGTTTTAAAACAACTACTGCTGCTGTTGTTAACGCTGAGACTTTACTCTTTTTTTTATGAGTATAACATTTATTTCTCACCTGTCAATATAGAGGAAATAGCAACACTTTGCAAATGGAGTATGTACACTGAACAAAAATATAAATGCAACATGTGAAGTGTTGGTCCCATGTTTCATGAGCTGAAATAAAAGATCCCAGAAGTTTTTCATACACACACACAAAGCTATGAACCCTTGATGTCACCTGTCAAATCCATTTCAATCAGTGTAGATGAAGGGGAGGAGACCGGTTAAAGAAGGATTTTTAAACCTTGAGACATAGATTGTGTATGTGTGCCATTGAGGGTGAATTGACAAGACTGAAGTGCCTTTGAACTGGGTATGGTAGTAGGTGCACCGGTTTGAGTGTGTCAAGAACTGCAACGCTGCTGACTTTTTCACGCTCAACAGTTTCCCGAGTGTATCAAGAATGGCCATCCACCATAAGGATATCCAGCCAACTTGACACAACTGTGGGAAGCATTGGAGTCAACATGGGCCAGCATCCTTGTGTAATGCTTTCGACACCTTGAGTCCATGCCCTTTATGAATTCACCCTTTTTTAGGGGTGAAACTCAATATTAGGAAGGTGTTTCTATTGTTGTGTATACTTGCTTGTTTTGTCAAAAATTGAAATTAGGGAAACTATTCGAATTTTAGCAACCAGGAAATGGCGTAGCGATTTCTGCATAGTGCTGCATAGTGCACCTTTTTAAATAAAGTGCAATAAGGAACCATTTGGTCTTGTTTTTATCATGTCTTAGACTTGCTGAAAGTCTTCTGGCAAGGAACACACAGCATGTTCACCTTTTCTGCCCCAGAGTAGCGAACTCTGCAGGATAATGGACTTATAAATGTTGACGGAGGTTTGTAGTCTGTCTGTCCTGATCTTAAAAAAAATAAAATAAAAAGCTTTATTTACTTATTCTGACCCTTTGCTATGAGACTTGAAATTGAGCTCTGGTGCATCCTGTTTCCAGTTATCATCCTTGATGTTTCTACAACTTGATTGGAGTCCACCAGTGGTAAATTCAATTGATTGGACATGCATACACCTGTCTATATAAGGTCCCACAGTTGACAGTGCATGTCAGAGCAAAAACCAAGCCATGAGGGCAAAGGAGTTGTCCGTGGAGCTCCGAGACAGGATTGTGTCGAGGCACAGATCTGGGGAACAGTACCAAAAAAAATGTCTGCAGCGTTGAAGGTCCCCAAGAACACAGTGGCCTCCATAATTCTTAAATGGAAGAAATTTTGAACCACCGCGATCCTTCCTAGAGCTCGCTGCCCGGCCAAACAGCAATCGGGGGAGAAGGGCCTTGGTCAGAGAGGTGACCAAGAACCTGATGGTCACTCTGACTGAGCTCTAGAGTTCCTTTTTGGAGATGGGGAAAACCTTCTGGAAGGACAATGATCTCTGCAGCACTCCACCAGTCAGGCCTTTATGATAGTGGCCAGATGGAAGCCACTCCTCAGTAAAAGTCACATGACAGCCTGCTTGGAGTTTGCCAAAAGGCACCTAAAGGACTCTCAGACCATGAGAAACAAGATTATCTGGATGAATGAAACCAAGATTGAACTCATTGGCCTGAATGCCAAGTGCAACTTTTGGAGGAAACCTGGCACCATCCCAACAGTGAAGCATGGTGGTGGCAACAAAATACTGTGGGGATGTTTTTCAGTGGCAGGAACTGTCCTTGAGTGGCCCGGACTTGAACTTGAAAATAACTGTGCAGGGACGCTCCCCATCCAACCTGACAGAGCTTGAGAGGATCTGCAGAGAAAAATGGGAGAAACTCTCCAAATACAGGTGTGACTAGCTTGTAGCGTCATACCCAAGAAGACTCGAGGCTGTAATCTGCCAAAGGTGCTTCTTCAAAGTACTGAGTAAAGGGTCTGAATACTAATGGGAATGTGATATTTCTGTATTTTCTTGTTAGAAATTTGCAAAAATGTCTAAACCTCTTTTTTTTTCTGTCATTATGGGGTAGCTTGAGAGCAACAAAACTATTTTAACCCATTTTAGAATAAGTCTGTAACGTGAGAAAGTGAAGGGGTCTGAATACTTTCCGAATGCAGTATTTTTAAAACTAATGTCCTTAATTGCATTTCAAAGCATGACTGTCTAGTGTGATGGCATGAATTAATGAATGAATGATTGATACAGTAGCCTATATATTGAAATATAGGCATAAGTAAGTTATGGTATTAAGACTAAACAGGAAGCACTCTTAGGCTTACACCTCAATGGTGGTTATACAAGCCTACTAATGATAACGACATTACTTAATATATGATCATAATAGTGATATTAGCAATAAGATCAAGAAAAGGAAGGAGCGAGAGATGCATGCATATTATGTGACAAATTAGCTGTTCGATTACAATAATAAAAATAATAATCATTGCGACTGCGTGACCTAAAGAAATCTCGGTCGACCAACAGCCTGTCGACTAAATGGGGTCAGCACTACAAAATACATTAGTGCAACACATTTGTCAAAAAATAACTTTGTTTTCATCAGACAACAGAAATGCAACGCTATTTGGCTAGCAGCCACACAAGAAAATTAGCTTACATATGAAAGCAAGTACATGTCAGTCAGAGTGCTGCTTGGTGAGCCAATGCCCTTTCATGAATGATGAAATATGATTGAGCAAATATTTTATCTTTCATCTTCACCAGAATGGAGAAGTGTAACTGAAGCACAAAATTGAGAGGGATGTTAGTTAAAGTAGAGACAAGATTGTGGTTCTTTTTTTTTTTTTTTTTTTTTTTTTGAAAGTTAATTTACGAAAATTGCTATTTAGCAAGTTATTTTTATTTTTTTATTTTTTTCTCCAGTCATATCCAATACCAGGTGTATCAAACTCCATTCTTTGAATGATGCTGTGTCTGCATGTATTACAAATATACACTTCAATAGTGTTTACTGCTCCTGGGACATCAATGATTACACATTGTAACTATGCAATAGACTAGAGACATGATTTAAGTAAAGGCTGATTTGTAATTAATATATACAGAAAAAAACAGTACACTACACTTCCTGTGCATATTTAACTCCCTTCATCTGCATTAATCTGTGGACGATTGAAAACAGGGCAGCAAAGTTTGTCACCAGAGCGGTTTAGAGCATATTACTTTTTGCCTGTGAATAACCAGACCTTCATACCAACTTGCTATACTGAATTCTTGACGCACAACCGAAGGTGCTGCCATAATCCTGCCAGCACGCCCACAAGTGAGCCACTCAGGCGGAGAATGACGCGTGGAAGAGGGCGAGGAACGAGATGGGAGTAACAATCCAGGCTATTTGCTCAGGGACCGGCATAATAATGTGACGAAACAAGCAGGGAGCAGGTTTCGAACATTCTAGCCCGAAGTCCAGCACGCAATCGACTGTGCCCAAGTGTATTAATTGGCGTTGGGGCCGATTGTGGCTAAAATTGGAATATTTAACAAGTGGAAAGGGGAAAAGTTGTTATTATTATTAGTTTTTCACAAGCGTAGCAGGCTGTGAATTCTAACAGCGTTTCTAGGATGGACTATTAGCTGAACAATAGACTATTCAACCTTTACTAAAGAGTTGTCTAGCTGCGCTAGGTGTGAAACCCCTCCAACTTGCAACAAATCATTTGTATCTACTTTTCCACATCTACCTACACATGATTAATGTTCTGAAAAAAATATGTATAAAAATTGGTCATGGCTCCTGAGGGGTGCAGCGGTGTAAGGCACTGCATTTTAGTGCAAGAGGCATTACTACAGTCCCAGGTTCAAATACAGGCTGTATCACATCCGACTGTGGTTGGAAGTGCCATCGGGCGGTGCACAATTGCCCCAGCGTCATCCGGGTTTGGCTGGGGTAGGCCTTCATTGTATATAAGAATATGTTCTTACATGACTTGCCTAGTTAAATAAAGGTTCAGTTTAAAAAAACAACTGGTGGCAACCGCAGCGCAATCAATAGGTGAACAGTGGCGGGTGCTGAAAATATAGCTAACTTGTTACACACCAACAGATGGAGGAGAACCTACACCAGTCGAGCAATTAATTTCAAAAGTCTTCATTTTAATTTGACTTTACAAACAACGAGGGCTTAATTGGAGTCTTTCTTCAGAGCCTAGACCAATATAAAGTAACTTAGCATACTTCAGCCAGTTATAAGGCCTAACAGCCTAATAGAAGTAGGATTTTTTTTAAATTTCTATTGGGCTTACTTCCAATTGCAACTGGTCAAAAATGTAGCATCCTACATAAAACAATGTAACTAATAATGAAAAGCGGACATTTTGTGAATCCCAAACTCTAAAAGTAATTGGAAAGGTAGATACAAATGATTTGTGACAGTGGTTAAAGAATGTAAACAAGATTCTTTGTTATTTACAGTAGTGATGGACAACTGGAGACATTTTGAAAACAGGTTTTCAAACACTTGTTTTTCACAAGTGTACTGTAGCAGGTGTAGCCCATCATGCAAATGTTTCCTATTAGCAGGACAATTGACTTTTTATAGCCCGGCTACTGTTGTGAGGTGTAGGCTACAATATTTGATGTACCTTTTGCTTTGTAAATAGCCAAACTTACCATCAAAAATCAAATAATGGCCTGGTCCTCCCTCGTTTGTGGAGAGTCGGGCGGCATTGGCGGAGAGTCAGGTGGAGAATGACGTGTTGAAAAGGGGGAGGAACGAGATGGAGTCACAATCCATGCCAGGCACACCTGTGAGCTCTGGAACTCCACCTCCGACAGGCAGTCAACATACGTTGCGGGTTCGTCAGGTCGTCAGTTTACATTTCCATTCTTCTTCTGACAACAGCACTTGACCAACTGCTCCACAGGCACAGCAAGGGCCGCCCGGACCATTGTGCTGTTCTGCTATTCCAAGGATGTGTAACCGAAGAGATACCACGAGTGAGCACAGAATACAAACTGGGATGGCTCCTGAGGCAAATGTGGCTTACCAGTGAACCTCCGGGTGTTCATCATTAATACTCTGTCTCAGAAGTTTCTGTTTTTGACTGATGCAACCCGAAAAAGCATTAAAGACCGAGTTAATGAGTACTTGAGGTCACCGAGAAAGTCTGGACATGGCCTGCTCTCCCTTACGTAAGGAGTTAGGCACTTTCCCATGTTTAATACCGTATGTACTGTAGGCTATGTTTACTTGTCAGACTGCACAGTAACCCAAAACAAATGCATGTGGCTCATCTTCAAAATGCTTTATTATACAAATGTAAAAGCATATACTGTACTGTATTTCTTCATCAGCATCTTTATGCTTTCGTTAATAAAATAATGATATAAATACTGTTTCAAAATGCTGATATTTGATTTAGTTATGGATCCATAACGAATTACTATGGGAATAAATATCACTGAAGGTAAACAACTTGTTGCTTACTGGAAAATACTCTTTCGTACAGTGCCATTATGGCTATTAGCAGGGCTATATTTTGGCCTTTATAAATAGTATTTTGGCCTTTTCAGATTACAATCGCTCACTGTCGTTTTTTGGAAAACAAAATAATCTCAAAAATATCGTTAAAAAAAACCCAACCTTTTTGTGTGTATGCCTTCCCACTGTGGTTGTCTATTTCAGCACCGTTTCACACTGCTCTGCGACAAGCATGGAGAAATTAAAATGTTCAATTATATTCTTAAGTTATGTGTTGACTGAATATAATAGCAAGTGATGTCTGCTAAATAATCAAGTTAGGTTTCTCCAGGAATAAGTCATTCTAAATGACAACCTGGCTTTATTTACAAATTAGTGAGTGTCTCACCCCATGTTCAAGAATTGCATTTTTCTCGCTCAATAAAGGTTAAATGAAAACAATCTCCCAAAATATCGTTACTTTTTAAACAAAGCGATTTTATTAATTAATTTAGAATGATATAAAAGCCCCTTAGATATTCTCACAGATCCTAATGGAAAATCCCCCTTAGATATTAATTTAGAATCCCCCATCCTCTAAATGTAATTATTGGCGGAGAGTCACGTCATTGAATTTTTTAAAATTATTTATATATACTGTAGGCAAAATGAGTCTCGGTAGTGTTGAGTAATGTGCTGTTAAAAGTGGTGTAGGTCTTTTTATTTAGAGCCTATTGAAGTTTGAAGCAATAGGATTTTAAGCAAACGCCTACACCTATTTTGGCACCGTTTCGCGCTGCTCGGAGACAAGCATGGGGACTGGACTTGCTAAATCAATGAACTTTTTATTTTCATCTCTGTTTGGGTATTGGTTAGACTAGAATTAGAAAATTAGGGTGCAGAAATGTTTTGCTCTTAGTGTAACCTATTTAACAAGGAAAGTCAGTTAAGAACAAATTCTTACTTACAAGGACCGCCTACTCCTTCCTTCCCATCAGGGAATTGAACCCCCATCTCCCGCGTGCCCTGCCCGCACGACACAGGGTTTCTTTAGCTAGATAGCCCAGTACTGTACTGCCGACCGTCACGTTGTACAGTGCCATATTTTCCGTTCCATCCTAATGGAAACCGAGGGTTTTTCGTTTTTTTTCGAATATAAACACCATAATATTAATTAAGCAAGTACTAGTCAGAAGTTTGGACATACCTACTCATTCCAGGATTTTTCTTTATTTTTACTATTTTCTACATTGTAGAATAATAGTGAAGATAACACATGGAATCAGTTAAGATCAAATTCTTATTTACAAGGACAGCCTACTCCTTCCTCCCCATCAGGGAATAGTACAGACATGGCCTGCTCTCCCTTATGTAAGGAATTAGGCACTTTCTCATTTTTATTACAGTATGTATTGTAGGCTATGTTTTACTTGTCAGACTGCACAAAAGCCACCTGCATTTGTTTATTAGGCTATTGTGCAGTCTGACAAGTAAACATTGCCTACAATAATAACTAAATCAACATATGCATTTTTGAAAGAGTATTTTTAGCATTTTATTAACGAAAGCATAAAGATGCTGATGAAGTACAGTATATGCTTTTACATTTGGGCTAATAAACAAATGCAGGTGGCATATCTTAAATGCTTTATTATCCAAATTTAAAAGCATATACTGTACTGTATTTCATCAGCATCTTTATGCTTTCGTTAATAAAATAATGCTAAAAATACTCTCAAGATGCAGATGTTGATTTTAGTTATCGATCCATAACAAATTACTATAGGAATAAATATCACAGATTTACAGATATTGGAACAAGTTGTCTAATGAAGGCAAACAATTTAGAATCCTGTTATGCTGTAGCCTACTACTGATCGTCACGTTGTACAGCGCCATATGTTCCATCTTAACGGAAACCCTGAGGGTTTATTTTTTTTGTATTTTTCTCTCGGAATAGAAACACCATAATATTAATTAAGCCAAATTTCTTAATCAATCCCATATACTATGTTATTCCAATTTTTTTTTTTAATTATCTGGTAATGCCAATATGGAAGACTATCAAATGCTTCTCAAAGATGCCCTCTGGTGGTCAAACTAGCACTAACAGAAAAATGGCTGACAATTATATACTGTGCCACAGAATGCTGCAGCAGCCCACAAGGTGTGCTGCAGTATGATGCAACTTTTAGAGGAGGAACCACTGTACAAAACATTGTTGCGTTAAGGCAGGATTCTGCGTTAACGTGACCTCTGGATACATATAGAATTGCAATACATATTGTATCGGCAGCTAAGTATCGTGAGGACCCTGGCAATTCCCAGACACCGCTGTTTTAGTGTTTGTTGTTGCATCAGACCCTAAAGGTTGTCTCAGCGAAAGCAGAATGACTTCGCTCTCACATAGTCACACAGAGTATGTGCACAGGTGTGCTTTACGGTGCTACAAACAGAGGGGAAGGGGAGCCTCGCACCTCAAAGCTCTTAGTAGTTGTGGAAATGCATCTGCGTTACCTGGCTGAGCAGATTTAATAGGACAGTGAACCGAATCCAAAGGATGGGACAGTACAGGATTGAATATTCACTCCTGTGTCATCGTCTAATCTGACTGTGTTTTGCAGATGTCTCTGGGGGGCTCTCCTGTGACTGTGGTCCAGCTACCTGGGGGTCAGTTCCAGGTGCAGGGGGTGATCCAGTCGGCCCAGTCGTCTGTCATCCAGTCCCCACAGTTGCAGAGTGTTCAGGTAAGAGGTGCTCCTCAACAACCAGGAA
This sequence comes from Salmo salar, assembly GCF_965601325.2. Taxonomy (NCBI): domain Eukaryota; kingdom Metazoa; phylum Chordata; class Actinopteri; order Salmoniformes; family Salmonidae; genus Salmo; species Salmo salar. Next base: position 65,858,773 of record NC_138302.1, on the reverse strand, counting down.
CTTGGCCTGAGCCCATATTCACAAAGCATCTCAGAGTAGGAGTGCTGCTGATCTAGGATCAGTTTTACCATAAAGATCATTATGAATAAAATTACGTAAACAAGCATTTTGCTACATCCACAATATCTGCTAAATATGTGTATTTGACCAATAAAATCTGATTTTAATCCTAGATCAGCAACCCTACTGAGATGCATTATGAATACTGCCCCTGGACTACAGTGCCTCCAAAGGACATGGAGGTGTCCCTTGTTCTTCTAGCATACTTTAATCGTTGTTAGCCTTTAGCTTACGTTATCTTGCCAAATGATATTACGGGGGTAAATGTGTGATTGATGGGCAGGTATCTCTATCTTGTACACTCTAGAACCACCACATTCTGATTTAAGTTAAGGTCCTGAACAGTGATTCTGATTCCCATGTAAAATAGCTTTTTGAGTGACTAAAACATCACCCTTAGTATTTCTTTCCTGATAAAAATGCTAAAATTGAGAACTGCGTCTTATGTTAAGACCAAAAAACTACCAGTAAGTCTGAAAAGACCGACCAAGTGGAGAGGGAGATAGTAGGCTGAGTGGCGGGGGACCTCACCTTGACTGACGGTTGGTGTACCTGTGGACCACAACTGTAGGTGTACCTGTGGATGTATTTCAAGGCCTACCTTCAAACTCAGTGCCTCTTTGCTTGACATCATGGGAAAATCAAAAGAAATCAGCCAAGACCTCAGATTTTGTTTTTGTAGACCTCCACAAGTCTGGTTCATCCTTGGGAGCAATTTCCAAACGCCTGAAGGTACCATGTTCATCTGTACCAACAATAGTACGCAAGTATAAACACCTTGGACCAGCCGTCATACCGCTCAGGGAGGAGATGTGTTCTGTCTGCTAGAGATGAATGTACTTTGGTGCGAAAAGTGCAAATCAATCCCAGAACAACAGCAAAGGACCTTGTGAAGATGCTGGAGGAAACAAGTACAGAATTACCTATATCCACAGTAAAACGAGTCCTATATCGACTTAACCTGAAAGGCCACTCAGCAAGGAAGAAGCCATTTCTCCAAAACCGCCATAAAAAAGCCAGACTACGGTTTGCAACTGCACATGGGGACAAAGATCAGACTTTTTGGAGAAATGTCCTCTGGTCTGATAAAACAAAAATAGAACCTTTTGGCCATAATGACCATTGTTATGTTTGGAGGAAAAATGGGGATGCTTGCAAGCTGAAGAACACCATCCCAACCGTGAAGCACAGGGGTGGCAGAATCATGTACTCTGAAACCTTCATCCCTAACTACAACTATTTCAGACAAGATAGAATGGCCAAAAGGGGCCGTTGTTGCAATCTACTGCAGAAATAGCCTGCAGAGTTCTGTACTACTATCCAGATCTGTACCTAAACAATTTGAACTTCTACTTTTAAAAATCCATCTCACCGTTGCCGCCTGCTATAGACCCCCCCCCCCCCCCCCCCCCCATCAATCTTCAGAGATTGTGCTGCTAGGTGACCTAAACTGGGACATGCTTAACACCCCAGCCATCCTACAATCTAAGCTTGATGCCCTCAATCTCACACAAATGATCAATGAACCTACCAGGTACCACCCCAAAGCCGTAAACACGGGCACCCTCATAGATATCATCCTAACCAACTTGCCCTCTAAATACACCTCTGCTGTTTTCAACCAAGCTCTCAGCGATCATTGCCTGCATCCGTAATGGGTCAGTGGTCAAACGACCTCCACTCATCACTGTCAAACGCTCCCTGAAACACTTCAGCGAGCAGGCCTTTCTAATCGACCTGCTCTGGGTATTCTGGAAGGATATTGACCTCATCCCGTCAGTAGAGGATGCCTGGTTATTTTTTTTTAAATGCCTTCCTCACCATCTTAAATAAGCATGCCCCATTCAATAAATTTAGAACCAGGAACAGATATAGCCCTTGGTTCTCTCCAGACCTGACTGCCCTTAACCAACACAAAAACATCTTGTGACGTTCTGCATTAGCATCGAACAACCCCCGTGATATGCAACTTTTCAGGGAAGTTAGAAACCAACATACACAGGCAGCTAGAAAAGCCAAGGCTAGCTTTTTCAAGCAGAAATTTGCTTCCTGCAACACAAACTCAAAGTTCTGGGACACTGTAAAGTCCATGGAGAATAATAACACCTCCTCCCAGCTGCCCACTGCACTGAGGATAGGAAACTCGGTCACCTCTGATAAATCCACTATAATTGAGAATTTCAATAAGCATTTTTCTACGGCTGGCCATGCTTTCCACCTGGTTACCCCTACCGCGGTCAACAGCACTGCACCCCCCACAGCTACTCGCCCAAGCCTTCCCCATTTCTCCTTCTCCCAAATCCAGTCAGCTGATGTTCTGAAAGAGCTGCAAAATCTGGACCCCTACAAATCAGCCGGGCTAGACAATCTGGACCCTTTCTTTCTAAAATTATCTGCCGAAATTGTTGCAACCCCTATTACTAGCCTGTTCAACCTTTCTTTTGTATCGTCTGAGATTCCAAAAGATTGGTAAGCAGCTGCTGTCATCCCCCTCTTCAAAGGAGGGGACACTCTTGACCCAAACTGCTACAGACCTTTATCTATCCTACGCTGCCTTTTCTAAGGTCTTCGAAAGCCAAGTCAACAAACAGATTACTGACCACTTCGAATCCCACCGCACCTTCTCCTCTATGCAATCTGGTTTCAGAGCTGGTCATGGGTGCACCTCAGCCACGCTCAAGGTCCTAAACGATATCGTAACCGCCATCGATAAGAAACAATACTGTGCTGCCGTATTCATTGACCTAGCCAAGGCTTTCGACTCTGTCAGTCACCACATCCTCATCGGGAGACTCAATAGCCTTGGTTTCACAAATGATTGCCTGGTTCACCAACTACTTCTCTGATAGAGTTCAATGTGTCAAATCGGATGGTCTGTTGTCCGGGCCTCTGGTGGTCTCTATGGGGGTGCCACAGGGTTCAATTCTTGGGCCAACTCTTTTCTCTGTATACATCAATGATGTAGTTCTTGCTGCTGGTGAGTCTCTGATCCACCTCTATGCAGACGACACCATTCTGTATACTTCTGGCCCTTCTTTGGACACTGTGTTAACAACCCTCCAGACGAGCTTCAATGCCATACAACACTCCTTCCGTGGCCTCCAACTGCTCTTAAATGCAAGTAAAACTAAATGCATGCTCTTCAACCGACCGCTGCCTGCACCTGCCCGCCCGTCCAGCATCACTACTCTGGACGGTTCTGACTTAGAATATGTGGACAACTACAAATACCTAGGTGTCTGGTTAGACTGTAAGCTCTCCTTCCAGACTCACATCAAACATCTCCAATCCAAAGTGAAATCTCGAATTGGCTTCCTATTTCGCAACAAAGCATCCTTCACTCATGCTGCCAAACATACCCTCGTAAAACTGACCATCCTTCCGATCCTCGACTTCGGCGATGTCATTTACAAAATAGCCTCCAATACCCTACTCAAACTGGATGCAGTCTATCACAGTGCCATCAGTTTTGTCACCAAAGCCCCATATACTACCCACCACTGCGACCTGTATGCTCTCGTTGGCTGGCCCTCGCTTCATACTCGTCGCCAAACCCACTGGCTCCAGGTCATCTACAAGACCCTGCTAGGTAAAGTCCCCCCTTATCTCCGCTGACTGGTCACCACCTGTGGCACGCGCTCCAGCAGGTGTATATCTCTCTGGTCACCCCCAAAGCCAATTCCTCCTTTGGCCGTCGCTCCTTCCAGTTCTCTGCTGCCAATGACTGGAACGAACTACAAAAATCTCTGAAACTGGAAACACTTATCTCCCTCACTAGCTTTAAGCTGTCAGAGCAGCTCACAGATCACTGCACCTGTACATAGCCCATCTATAATCTAGCCCATACAACTACCTCCTTCCCCTACTGTATTTATTTATTTATTTTGCTCCTTTGCACCCCATTATTTCTACTTTGCACTTTCTTCCACTGCAAATCTACTATCCCAGTGTTTTAGTTGCTATATTGTATTTACTTTGCAACCATGCCCTTTTTTGCCTTTACCTCCCTTATCTCACCTCATTTGCTCACATTGTATATAGACTTATTTTTCTACTGTATTATTGACTGTATGTTTGTTTTACTCCATGTGTAACTCTGTGTTGTTGTATGTGTCGAACTGCTTGCTTTATCTTGGCCAGGTCACAATTGTAAATGAGAACTTGTTCTCAACTTGCCTACTTGGTTAAATAAAGGTGAAATAAAAATGTTGTGGGGGTGCTTTGCTGCAGGAGGGACTGGTGCACTTCACAAAATAGATGGCATCGTGAGGAAGGGAAATTATGTGGATATATTGAAGCAACATCTCAAGACATCAGTCAGGAAGTTAAAACTTCTTCTGGGACACTAGCGTCCCACCTCGACAAAATCTGGTGAAATTGCAGAGCGCCAAATTAAATTACTATAAATATTTAACTTTCATAAAATCACAAGTGCAATACATCAAAATAAAGCTTATCTTGTTGTTAATCCAGCCAAGGTGTCAGATTTCAAAAAGGCTTTACGGCGAAAGAATACCATGCGATTATCTGAGGACAGCACTCGGCACACAACACTTTACAAACAGTAACCAGCCAAGTAGAGGAGTAACAAAAGTCAGAAATAGCGATACAATTAATCACTTACCTTTGATGATCTTCATATGGTTGCACTCACAAGAGTCCCAGTTACCCAATAAATGTTTGTTTTGTTTGATAAAGTTACTCTTCAGTAATCCACTGTCTCAAACAACATCCGGTGAAATTGCAGAGCGTGAAACTCACAAAACAGAAGTTCTCATAATAAACATACATAAAAGATACAAGTGTTATACATCAGCTTAAAGATAAAGTTCTTGTTAATCCAACCGCTGTGTCAGATTTCAAAAAGGCTTTACGGCGAAAGCAAACCATGCAATTATCTGAGAACAGCGCCCAGTAGACAAATCATTAGAAATAGTAATCAGCCAAGTAGAGGAGTAACAAAAGTCATAAGTTGTATCTTTACTTCTCATTACCTTTGATCTTCATATGGTTGCACTCCCAAGACTCCATGTTGCACAATAAACGTTTGTTTTACTCGATAAAGTCACTTTGTCCAAAAACCTCTTTTGTTAGCGCGTTTTGTTCAGTAATCCATTGGAACAAAGCACGGTCACAGCAGGCAGACGGAGAATCTAAAAAGTACCATAAAAGTTTGTAGAAACATGTCAAACGATGTTTATAATCAATCCTCATGTTGTTTTTGTCATAAATAATCGATCATATTTCAACCGGACTATAGCTTCGTCAATAGAAAATGAAAGCAAGAAAGGCGCGCTCCCGGTCACGCACAGAACTCATGTCTCGAAATTTCCACTCTTCTCATTTGAAAGTGGTGTTTCTCCCTCATTTTTCAGAGTAAAAGCCTGAAACAATGCCTAAAGACTGGCCACATGTAGTGGAAGCCATAGGGATCGTGAACTGCGTCATAAGTCTTTGTATGGTGGATAGGCTTTCAGTGGACAAACAGCTATTTCAAAATAATAGCATCTCCTGGATGGATCTTCCTGAGGTTTTCGCCTGCCATATCAGTTCTGTTATACTCACAGACATTATTTTAACAGTTTTGGAAACTTTAGAGTGATTTCTATCTTCTGGGCCTGAGTAGCAGGCAGTTTACTTTGGGTATGCTTTTCATCCAAAATTCAGAATGCTGCCCCCTGTCCCCAAAAAGTTAAAGATTGGTTCCAAATGGGTCTTCCGAATGGACAATGACCCCAAGCATACTTCCAAAGTTTTGGCAAAATGGCTTAAGGACAAAGTCAAGGTATTGGAGTGGCCATCACAAAGCCCTTACCTCAATCCTATAGAAAATGTTTTGGCAGAACTGAAAAAGTGTGTGCGAGCAAGGAGGCCTACAAACCTGACTCCGTTACACCAGCTCTGTCAGGAGGAATGCGCCAAAATTCACCCAATTTATTGTGGGAAGCATGTGGAAGGCTACCCAAAACGTTTGACCCAAGTTAAACAATTTAACCTCTCTGGGCTAGGCGGGACGAATTCGTCCCACCTACGTAACAGCCAGTTGAATCCTGTGGCGCGATTTTCAAAACCTTTGAAATGCTATTACTTCAATTTCTCAAACATATGACTATTTTACAGCTATTTAAAGACAAGACTCTCGTTAATCTAACCACACTGTCCGATTTCAAAAAGGCTTTACAACGAAAGCAAAACATTAGATTATGTCAGCAGAGTACCAAGCCAGAAATAATCAGACACCCATTTTTCAAGCTAGCATATAATGTCACAAAAACCCAGAAGACAGCTAAATGCAGCACTAACCTTTTGATGATCTTCATCAGATGACAACCCTAGGACATTATGTTATACAATACATGCATGTTTTGTTCAATCAAGTTCATATTTATATCAAAAAACGGCTTTTTACATTAGCATGTGACGTTCAGAACTAGCATACCCCCCGCAAACTTCCGGGGAATTAGCTAACAATTTACTAAATTACTCACGATAAACATTCACAAAAAGCGTAACAATTATTTTAAGAATTATAGATACAGAACTCCTCTATGCACTCGATATGTCCGATTTTAAAATAGCTTTTTGGTGAAAGCACATTTTGCAATATTCTAAGTACATAGCCCAGGCATCACGGGCTAGCTATTTAGACACCCGGCAAGTTTAGCACTCACCAATATCAGATTTACTATTATAAAAGTTTGATTACCTTTTGTTTTCTTCGTCAGAATGCACTCCCAGGACTGCTACTTCAATAACAAATGTTGGTTTGGTCCAAAATAATCCATCGTTATATCCGAATAGCGGCGTTTTGTTCGTGCGTCCCAGACACTATCTGAAATGGTAAATCAGGGTCGTGCGCATGGCGCAATTCGTGACAAAAAAAATCTAAATATTCCATTACCGTACTTCGAAGCATGTCAACCGCTGTTTAAAATCAATTTTTATGCCATTTTTCTCGTAAAAAGCGATAATATTCCGACCGGGAATGTCCATTTAGCTAAACAGAGGAAAGAAAACACAGCTTTCGGTCGACGCGGGCACGAGCCTGAGTCTCACAGTACTGTAACCAGCCACTACCCAAACGCGCTACTTTTTTTCAGCCAGAGCCTGCAAAGCCACGATTCTGCATTTTGCCGCCTTCTGAGAGCCTATGGCAGCCGTAGGAAGTGTCAGGGGACAGCTAAGATCCTCACTCTTCAATAAACAGAGACAAGAAGAACGACACCTTGTCAGACAGGCCACTTCCTGCATGAAACCTTCTCAGGTTTTTGCCTGCCAAATGAGTTCTGTTATACTCAGACACCATTCAAACAGTTTTAGAAACTTTAGGTTGTTTTCTATCCATATGTAATAAGTATATGCATATTCTAGTTACTGGGTAGGAGTGGTAACCAGATTAAATCGGGTACGTTTTTTTATCCGGCGGTGTAAATACTGCCCCCTAGCCCTAACAGGTTAAAGGCAACGCTACCAAATACTAATTGAGTGTATGTAAACTTCTGACCCACTGGGAATGTGATGAAGGAAATAAAAGCTGAAATAAATCATTCTCTCTACTATTATTCTGACATTTCACATTCTTAAAATAAACTGGTGATCCTAACTGACCTAAGGCAGTGAATTTTTACTAGGATTAAATGTCAGGAATTGTGTGAAACTGAGTTTATCTGTATTTCGCTAAGGTGTATATAAAGTTCCAACTTCAGCTGTGTATGTACAGTCGTGGCCAAAAGTTTTGAGAATGACATATACATTTTCATAAAGTCTGCTGCCTCAGTTTGTATGATGGCAATTGGCATATACTCTAGAATGTTATGAAGAGTGATCAGATGAATTACAATTAATTGCAAAGTCCCTCTTTGCCATGCAAATGAACTGAATCCCCCCCCAAAACATTTCCACTGCATTTCAGCCCTGCCACAAAAGGACCAGCTGACATCATGTCAGTGATTCTCTCGTTAACAAAGGTGTGAGTGTTGACGGAGACAAGGCTGGAGATCACTCTGTCATGCTGATTGAGTTTGAATAACAGACTGGAAGCTTCAATAGGAGGCATTGTTCTTCCTTTGTCAACCATGGTTACCTGCTAGGAAACGCGTGCCGTCATCATTGCTTTGCACAAAAAGGGCGTCACAGGCAAGGATATAGCTGCCAGTAAGATTGCACCTAAATCAACCATTTATCGGATCATCAAGAACTTCAAGGAGAGCGGTTCAATTGTTGTGAAGAAGGCTTCAGGGCGCCCAAGAAAGTCCAGCAAGCGCCAGGACTGTCTCCTAAAGTTGGTTCAGCTGCGGGATCAGGTGTGAGTGCATCTGCACGCACAGTGAGGCAAATACTTTTTGAGGATGGCATGGTGTCAAGAAGGGCAGCAAAGAAGCCACTTCTCTCCAGGAACAACATCAGGGACAGACTGATATTCTGCAAAAGGTACACGGAATGGACTGCTGAGGACTGGGGTAAAGTCATTTTCTCTGACGAATCCCCTTTCCGATTGTTTGGGGCATCTGGAAAAAAGCTTGTCCGGAGAAGACAAGGTGAGCGCTACCATCAGTCCTGTGTCATGCCAACAGTAAAGCATCCTGATACCATTCATGTGTGGGGTTGCTTCTCAGCCAAGGGAGTGGGCTCACTCACAATATTGCCTAAGAACACAGCCGTGAATAAAGAATGGTACCAACACATCCTCCGAGAGCAACTTCTCCCAACCATCCAGGAAAAGTTTGGTGACGAGCAATGCCTTTTCCAGCATGATGGAGCACCTTGCCATAAGGCAAAAGGGATAACTAAGTGGCTCGGGGAACAAAACATCGATATTTTGGGTCCATGGCCAGGAAACTCCCCAGAACTTAATCCCATTGAGAACTTGTGGTTAATCCTCAAGAGGCGGGTGGACAAACAAAAACCCACAAATTCTGACAAACTTCAAATCAAATTTATTTGTCACATAGACATGGTTAGCAGGTGTTAATGCACGTGTAGCGAAATGCTTGTGCTTCTAGTTCCGACCATGCAGTAATATCTAACAAGTAATTTAACCTATCAATTTCACAACATCTACCTTATACACACAAGTGTAAAGGAATGAATATGAATATGTACATAAAAATGTATAAATGAGTGATGGCCGAACGGCATAGGCAAGATGCAGTAGATGGTAAAGGGTACAGTGTATATACATATGAGATGAGTAATGTAGGGTATGAAAACATTATATAAAGTGGCATTGTTTAAAGTGGCTAGTGATACATTTAATTACATCAAGATGGCAAGATACAGTAGATGGTATAGTGTACAGTATATACATATGAGATGAGTAATGTAGGGTAAGTAAACATTATATAATATAAAGTGGCTAGTGATAAATTGATTACATACATTTTTCCATTATTAAAGTGGCTGTTTAACAGTCTGGTGGCCTTGAGATAGAAGCTGTTTTTCAGTCTCTCGGTCCCCGCTTTGATACACCTATACTGACCTCGCCTTCTGGATGATAGCGGGGTGAACAGGCAGTGGCTTGGGTGGTTGTTGTCCTTGATCTTTTTGGCCTTCCTGTGACATCGGGTGGTGTAGGTGTCCTGGAGGGCAGGTAGTTTGCACCCGGTGATGCGTTGTGCAGACCTCACTACCCTCTGGAGAGCCTTCCGGTTATGGGCGGAGCAGCTGCCGTACCAGGCGGTGATACAGCCCGACAGGATGCTCTCGATTGTGCATCTGTAAAAGTTTGTTTTTGGTGACAAGCCAAATTTCTTCAGCCTCCTGAGGTTGAAGAGGCGCTACTGCGCCGCCTTCACCACGCTGTCTGTGTGGATGGACCATTTCAGTTTGTCTGTGATGTGTACGCCGAGGAACTTAAAACTCTCCACCCTCTCCACTACTGTCCCATCAATGTAGATATAGGGTGCTGCTGTCTCCTGAAGTCCACGATTATCTCCTTTGTTTTGTTGACATTGAGTGTGAGGTTATTTTCCTTTCACCACACTCCGAGGGCCCCTACTTCCTCCCTGTAGGCCGTCTCGTCGTTGTTGGTAATCAAGCCTACCACTGTAGTGTCGTCTGCAAACTTGATGATTGAGTTGGAGGCGTGCATGGCCACGCAGTCGTGGGTGAACAGGGAGTACAGGAGAGGGCTGAGAACGCACCCTTGTGGGGACCCAGTGTTCAGGATCAGCGGGGTGGAGATGTTACCTACCCTCACCACCTGGGAGCGGCCCGTCAGGAAGTCCAGGACCCAGTTGCACAGGGCGGGGTCTGGTCTCGAGCTTAATGACGAGTTTGGAGGGTACTGTGGTGTTAAATGCTGAGCTGTAATCGATGAACAGCATTCTTACATAGGTATTCCTCTTGTCCAGATGGGTTAGGGCAGTGTGCAGTGTGATGGCGATTGCGTCGTCTGTGGACCTATTGGATCGGTAAGCAAATTGGAGTGGGTCTAGGGTGTCAGGTAGGGTGGAGGTGTTAATGGTCCTTGACTAGTCTCTCAAAGCACTTCATGATGACGGAAGTGAGTGCTACAGGGCGGTAGTCATTTGGCTCAGTTACCTTAGCTTTCTTGGGAACAGGAACAATGGTGGCCCTCTTGAAGCATGTGGGGTCAGCAGACTGGGATAAGGATTGATTGAATATGTCTGTAAATACACCAGCCAGCTGGTCTGCGCATGCTCTGAGGACGCGGCCGGGAATGCCGTCTGGGCCTGCAGCCTTGCGAGGGTTAACACAGTTAAATGTTTTACTCACGTTGGCTACAGTGAAGGAGAGCCCGCAGGTTTTGGTAGTGGGCCGTGTCAGTGGCACTGTATTGTCCTCAAAGCGAGCAAAAAAATGTGTTTAGTCTGTGTGGGAGCAAAGCATTGTGATCCGTGACGGGGCTGGTTTTTCTTTTGTAGTCAGTGATTGACTGTAGACCCTGCCTCATACCTCTCGTGTCTGAGCCGTTGAATTGTGACTCCACTTTGTCTCTGTACTGACGCTTAGCTTGTTTGATTGCCTTGCGGAGGGAATAGCTACGCTGTTTGTATTCGGTCATGTGTCCGGTCACCTTGCCCTGATTAAAAACAGTGGTTCGCGTGTTTAGTTTTGCGCGAATGCTGTCTTCAATCCACGGTTTCTGGTTTGGGAGTGTTTTAATAGACGCTGTGGGTACGACATCGCCGATGCACTTGTTAATAAACTCGCACACCGAATCAGCGTATTCGTCAATGTTGTTCGCCGCAATGCGGAACATATCCCAGTCCACGTGATCGAAGCAATCTTGAAGCATGGAATCCGATTGGTCGGACCAGCGTTGAACAGACCTGAGGACGGGAGCTTCCTGTTTTAGTTTCTGTCTATAGGCTGGGAGCAACAAAATGGAGTCGTGGTCAGCTTTTCCGAAGGGAGGGCGGGGGAGGGCCTTATATGCGTCGCGGAAGTTAGAATAATATGCGTCGCGGAAGTTAGAATAACAGTGGTCTAGGGTTTTGCCAGCCCTGGTAGCACAATCGATATGCTGATAGAATTTGGGGAGCCTTGTTTTCAGATTAGCCTTGTTAAAATCCCCGGCTACAATAAATGCAGCCTCAGGATATGCAAGAATGGGCTGCCATCAGTCAGGATGTGGCCCAGAAGTTAATTGACAGCATGCCAGGGCGGATTGCAGAAGTCTTGAAAAAGAAGGGTCAACACTGCAAATATTGACTCTTTGCATCATCAACTTCATGTAATTGTCAATAAAAGCCTTTGCCACTTATGAAATGCTTGTAATTATACTTCAGTATTCCATAGTAACATCTGACAAAAATATCTAAAGACAATGAAGCAGCAAACTTTGTGGAAATTAATATTTGTGTCATTCTCAAAACTTTTGGCCACGACTATGTGTGTGTGTAGATATCTCAATCAGAAGCTTCTAAACAGAAAATTATGTAATGGCTTTATGTATATACTGTACTCTATACTATCTACTGCATCTTGCCTATGCCGTTCGGCCATCGCTCATCCATATATTTATGTACATATTCTTATTCGTTCCTTTACATTTGTGTGTGTATAAGGTAGTTGTGAAATTGTTAGATTACTTGTTAGATATTACTGCATGGTCGGAACTAGAAGCATAAGCATTTCGCTACACTCGCATTAACATCTGCTAACCATGTGTATGTGACCAATAAAATTTTATTTGATTCTGTAATTTTCCAAGCTGTTTAAAGGCACAGTCAACTTAGTGTATGTAAACTTCTGACCCACTGGAATTGTGATTAAGTGAAATAATCTGTCTGTAAACAATTGTTGGAAAAATGACTTGTGTCATGCACAAAGTAGATGCAAAAACTACAGTTTGTTAACAAGAAATTTGTGGAGTGGTTGGAAAAATGAGTTTTAATGACTCCAACCTAAGTGTATGTAAACTTCTGACTTCAACTGTGTGTGTGTGATAAGGACATTTACAACCATACTGAATGAACACTTATTTTAACTTAGTACATGAATAAAATCTATTTAGTCTCAAATAAATAATGAAACATGTTCAATTTGTTTTAAATAATGCAAAAACAGTGTTGGAGAGGAAAGTAAATGTGCCCTGTAAAAAAGCTAACGTTTAAGTTCCTTGCTCAGAACTTGAGAACATATATGAATGCTGGTTCTTCAATATTCCCAATTAAGAAGTTTTAGGTTGTAGTTATAAGAATTATAACGCGTCGACTATTTCTCTCTATACCATTTGTATTTCATATACCGTTGACTATTGGATGTTCTTATAAGCACTTTAGTATTGCCAGCCTAATCTCGGGAGTTGATAGGCTTGAAGTCATAAACTGCGCTGTGCACCAAGCATTGCTAAGTGCCGCTGGCAAACGCAGTAAAGTTTGAATGAATGCTTACGAGCCTGCTGCTGCCTACCTCCGCTCAGACTGCTATATCAAATCATAGACTTAATTTTATAATAAACACAGAAATATGAGCCTTTGGTCATTAACTTCTATGGGCTAGGTGGGACGTTAGCGTCCCACTCTATTCAACAGCCAGTGGAAGAGCGTGGCGCGAAATGCAAAAACCTCAAAAATGCTATAATTTCAATATTTCAAACATACGACTATTTTACACCATTTGAAAGATAAGACTCTCGTTAATCTAACCACACTGTCCGATTTCAAAAAGGCTTTACAGCGAAAGCAAAACATGAGATTGTTAGGAGAGTACATAGACACAAATAACCACACAGCCATTTTTCAAGCAAGCATATATGTCACAAAAACCCAAAACACAGCTAAATGCAGCACTAACCTTTGATATTCATCAGATGTCACTCCTAGGACATTGTTATACAATACATGCATGTTTTGTTCAATCAAGTTCATATTTATATAAAAAAACAGCTTTTTACATTAGCATGTGATGTTCAGAACTAGCATACCCACCGAAAACTTCCGGTGAATTTACTAAATTACTCATGATAAACGTTGACAAAATACATAACAATTATTTTAAAAATTATAGATACAGAACTCCTTTATGCAAACGCTATGTCAGATTTTAAAATAGCTTTTCGGCAAAAGCACATTTTGCAATATTCTGAGTAGATAGCTCGGCCATCACAGGCTAGCTAATTTGACACCCACCAAGTTTGGGGCTGACTAAACTCAGAATAACTATTAGAACAGCAAAGGTAATCCAATTTTTCTTTGTCAGAATGCACTCCCAGGACTTCTACTTCAACAACAAATGTTGTTTTTGGTTCCAAATAATCCATAGTTATATCCAAATAGCTCCGTTTTGTTCGTGCGTTCAGGTCACTATCCGAAGGGTAACGCGCGAGCGCACTTCGTGACAATTTTTTTTCAAAATATTCCATTACCGTACTTAGAAGCATGTCAAACACTGTTTAAAATCAATTTTTATGCTATTTTTCTCGTAAAATAGCGATAATATTCCAACCGAGCAACGTTGTATTCATTCAAAGACTGAAAGAAAAAAATGGAGAAGTCTCGTGAACGCACATCAGTCTCACTGTCCCCAGGCTGACCACTTACAAACTCTGCTGCTGTACTTTGCCCAGAGACAGCAGACACCCCATTCCACTTTCTGGCGGCTTTAGAGAGCCAATGAAAGCCTTAAAGTGTCATGTTACAGCACAGATGCTGTATTTTCGATAGAGATGCAACAGAAGGACAACAAATTGTCAGACAGGGCACTTCCTGTATGGAATCTTCTCAGGTTTTGGCCTGCCATATGAGTTCTGTTATACTCACAGACACCATTCAAACAGTTTTAGAAACTTTATAGTTTTTTCTATCCAAATCTACTAATTATATGCATATTCTAGTTTCTGGGCAGGAGTAGTAACCAGTTTAAATCGGGTACGTTTTTTTATCCGGCCGTGAAAATACTGCTGCCTAGCCCAGACAGGTTAAAATGGTCAAATCCGTAAACTATCATTTTGAAAACAAAACGTTTATTATTTCAGTGAAATACGGAACCGTTACATTGCACAACCTTTAATGTTACGTATAATTCTGGCAAATTAGTTCAGTTCGCAAAGACCCCTCTCAATCAGAAAGATTTCTGTCTCCCAGGTGTCTTTTATACAGGTAATGAGCTGAGATTAGGAGCACACTCTTAAAGGGAGTGCTCCTAACCGCAGCTTGTTACCTGTAAAAAAAAAAGACACCTAACCACAGCTTGTTACCTGTAAAAAAGACACCTGTCCACAGAAGAAATCAATCAGATTCCAAACTCTCCACCATGGCCAAGACCAAAGAGCTCTCCAAGGATGTCAGGGACAAGATTGTAGACCTACACAAGGCTGGAATGGGCTACAAGACCATCGCCAAGCAGCTTGGTGAGAAGGTGACAACATTTGGTGCGATTATTCGCAAATGGAAGAAACACAAAAGAACTGTCAATATCCCTCAGCCTGGGGCTCCATGCAAGATCTCACCTCGTGGAGTTGCAATGATCATGAGAACGGTGAGGAATCAGCCCAGAACTACACGGGAGGATCTTGTCAATGATTTCAAGGCAGCTGGGACCATAGTCACTAAGAAAACAATTGGTAACACACTACGCCGTGAAGGACTGAAATCCTGCAGCGCCCGCAAGGTCCCCTGCTCAAGAAAGCACATATACATGCCCGTCTGAAGTTTGCCAATGAACATCTGAATGATTCAGACGACAACTGGGTGAAAGTGTTGTGATCAGATGAGACCAAAATGGAGCTCTTTGGCATCAACTCAACTCGCCGTGTTTGGAGGAGGAGGAATGCTGTTTATGACCCCAAGAACACCATCTCCACCATCAAACATGGAGGTGGAAACATTATGCTTTGGGGGTGTGTTTCTGCTAAGGGGACAGGACAACTTCACCGCATCAAAGGGACGATGGACGGGGCCATGTACCGTCAAATCTTGTGTGAGAACCTCCTTCCCTCAGCCAGGGCATTGAAAATGGGTCGCGGATGGGTATGACATGACAATGACCCAAAACACACGGCCAAGGCAACAACGGAGTGGCTCAAGAAGAAGCACATTAAGGTCCTGGAGTGGCCTAGACAATCTGTGGAGGGAGCTGAAGATTCGAGTTGCCACACGTCAGCCTCGAAACCTTAATGACTTGGAGAAGATCTGCAAAGAGGAGTGGGACAAAATCCCTCCTGAGATGTGTGCCAACTACAAGAAACGTCTGACCTCTGTGGTGGCAAAACCCTTGTTGGCAATCAAGTACTAAGTCATGTTTTGCAGAGGGGTCAAATACTTATTTCCCTCATTAAAATGCAAATCATTTTATAACATTTTTGACATGCGTTTTTCTGAATTTTTGTTGTTGTTATTCTGTCTCTCACTGTTCAAATAAACCTACTATTAAAATTATAGACTGATCATTTCTTTATAAGTGGGCAAACGTACAAAATCAGCAGGGGATCAAATACTTTTTTCCCCCACTGTATTTCACTGGTCATCCCCAAAGTCAACACCTTTGGCTGCCTTTCCTTCCAGTTCTCTGCAGCCAATGACTGGAACGAATTGCAAAAATCACTGTAGTTCGAGACATCTCCCTCACTAACTTGAAGCGTCAGCTGTCAGAGCAGCTTAACGATCGCTGCAGCTGTACACAGCCCATCTGTAAATGGCTCATCCAACCATCTACTTTCCTCATCCCCATTTTAGTTTTTCCTGCTCTTTTGCACACAAGTATTTCTACTTGCACATCCTCATCTGCACATATATCACTCGTGTAAATTGTAATTACTTCGCCACTAATGGCCTATTTATTGCCTTACCCCCTTACTTCATTTGCACACACTGTATACAGATTTTTGTGTGTAATTGACTGTACGTTTGTTTATCCCATGTGTAACTCTGTCGTTGTTTTTGTCGCTTTGCTTTATCTTGGCCAGTTCGCAGTTGTAAATGAGAACTTGTTCTCAACTAGCCTACATGGTTAAATAAAGGTGAAATAAAAAAATGTAACCATCAATCAAGTGCACAGGGCTACATGTGTGCGAAAATAATGTTCACGGAGTTAAAAAAATATATATAAATATAAATAAAATCCCCCCCTTTGGGCTACACTGAACATTATTACGTTATGCACTTTCTGCCTGTGGACATCGATTCTACAATGTGACACGAGCATGATACCCTTTGTTGGCATAATTGATCTCTTTCAGGCAGAGAGTAGACCTGGCATACCCCTTTTTTAAGGAAAGGGGGGAAACATTAGTTCAGATAGTACTCTAGTTAATTTGTTAACATTTCACACAGATTGCCAGGGTCCAGTAAGCAACTAACGCGCTGTAACTTGAGGAACGGCAAGGAGTCGTATACCAGTTAATACTAATGCAAATGGTTAGTTATGGTCTAGTTACTAACGTTAGCTAGCTAACGTTATTAGCCAGCTAATTTTCACAGCATAAACTCAATTATTTGATCAGTTAAGTTGGCTAATGTTGCTCAACATTTCTCTGGCTAGCTAACGGAGAATTCGATCCAGCTACTGTAGCAAGATGCTTAACAATACTTCTTCCACCACACTTCCTCCCTCACCTCAAACTTTCCAAATACAAGTTTTTCGGTTACAGCTCATGAAGTACGCTTCATCACCTTCTCCGTGGTCAGTCTTCTCGCCTACCTCTTCATTATCGTTCAGGGGACGCGCTGCTGTAGCTGGTAAACTGAAATTCCGCTCTTTCAGCGCGCACTGATTCTGTAACTAGCAAATTGGTTGTTTCTTCTCTCTTCAGCCGCGTGCTGCATTCTGTTATGTGAACGATTTGGCTGAGCCTTGGATACAGCCAGTATTGCTCCAAACGCACATCACTTGTTTGCGTAAAGATCCAAAGCCCCCCCGCCCAAACTTTTGTCATCGGATCTACACGAGTCACGTATGTCACCAAATATGGATTCAAAACAGCAAATTTTGCCAAAAGGTGACTAGTTTGCTTCCCTTGTTATTCCTCCACCAAACTTTACAGTTGGCACTATTCATTTGGGCAGGTTGCCCTGGCCTCTGCCAAACCCAGATTCGTCCACTGGACTGTCAGATGGTGAAGCGTGATTAAATCACTCCAGAGGACGCGTTTCTACTGTTCGAGTCCAGTGGTGGCCAGCTTTACGCCACTCCAGCCGACACCATGCGCAATGCAAGCGATCTTATGCTGCTCAGCCACAGAAACCCTTTTCATCTAGCTCCTGACGAACAGTTCTTGTGCCGACAATTCTAACGGAGGTAGTTTGGAACTCGATAGTGAGTGTTGCATTTTTACGCGCTGTGCGCTTCAGCACTCGGCAGTCCCATTCAGTGAGCTTTAGTGGCCTACTACTACACGGCTGAGCCGTTGTTGCTCCTGGATGTTTCCACTTCACAATAACAGCACTTACAGTTGACCGGGGCAGCTCCAGCAGGGTAGAAATGTTACAAATTGACTTGTTGGAAAGGTGGCATCCTATGATGGCGCCACGTTGAAAGTCACTGAACTCTTCAGGAAGACCATTCTACTGCTAATGTTTGTAAGGAGATTGCCTTACTCTGTGCTCAATTTTATACACCTGTCAGCAACAAGTGGCTGAAATAGCGGAATCCACAAATTTTGAAGGGCTATCCACATACTTTTGTTTATTTATTTCCTGCCACGCAATATATATATATATATATATATATATATATATATATATATATATATATATATATATATATACTCAGCAACAAAAAAAAGGAACGTCCTCTCACTGTCAACTGCGTTTATTTTCAGCAAACTTAACGTGTAAATATTTGTATGAACATAAGATTCAAAAACTGAACAAGTTCCACAGACGTGACTAACAGAAATTGAATAATGTGTCCCTGAACAGTCAGTATCTGGTGTGGCCACTAGCTGCATTAAGTACTGCAGTGCATCTCCTCCTCATGGACTGCACCAGATTTGCCAGTTCTTTGCTGTGAGATGTTACCCCACTCTTCCACCAAGGCACCTGCAAGTTCGTGGACATTTCTGGGGGGAATGGCCCTAGCCCTTACCCTCTGATCCAACAGGTCACAGATGTGCTCAATTGGATTGAGATCCGGGCTCTTCGCTGGCCATGGCAGAACACTGACATTCCTGTCTTGCAGGAAAACACGCACAGAACGAGCAGTATGGCTGGTGGCATTGTCATGTTGGAGGGTCATGTCAGGATGAACCTGCAGAAAGGGTACCACATGAGGGAGGAGGATGTCTTTCCTGTAACGCACAGCGTTGAGATTGCCTGCGATAACAACAAGCTCAGTCCGATGATGCTGTGAGACACCGCCCCAGACCATGATGGACCCTCCACCTCCAAATCGATCCCACTCCAGAGTGCAGGCCTCGGTGTAACGCTCATTCCTTCGACGATAAACGCGAATCCGACCATCACCCCTGGTGAGACAAAACCGCGACTCGTCAATGAAGAGCACTTTTTGCCAGTCCTGTCTGGTCCAGCGACGGTGGGTTTGTGCCCATAAGCGACGTTGTTGCCAGTGACATCTGGTGAGGACCTGCTTTACAACAGGCCTACAAGCCAATAAGTCCAGCCTCTCTCAGCCTATTGCGGACAGTCTGAGCACCGATGGAGAGATTGCGAGTTCCTGGTGTAACAGAATGGCAACTTGCTGTTGCCATCCTGTACCTGTCCCGCAGGTGTGATGTTCGGATGTATGATCCTGAACAGGTGTTACAAGTGGTCTGCCACTGCGAGGACGATCAGCTGTCTGTCCTGTCTCCCTGTAGCGCTGTCTTAGGCGTCTCTCAGTACGGACTTTGCTATTCATTGCCCTGGCCACATCTGCAGTCCTCATGCCTCCTTGCAGCATGCCTAAGGCACATCCACGCAGATGAGCAGGGACCCTGGGCATCTTTCTTTTGGTGTTTTTAAGAGTCAGTAGAAAGGCCTCTTAGTGTCCTAATTTTCATAATTTTTACCTTAATTACCTACCGTCTGTAAGCTGTTAGTGTCTTAACGACCGTTCCACAGGTGCATGTTTATTAATTGTTGATGGTTCATTGACCAAGCATGGGAAACAGTGTAATCCCTTTACAATGAAGATCTGTGAAGTTATTTTGATTTTTATTTGGGGGGGGGGGGTCTTTGAAAGACAGGGTCCTGAAAAAGGGATGTGAGTTTTTTTTAATATCCTATCCTTGTCTGTCTGCTCAAAAGTTTGGGGTCACTTACAAATTTCCTTGTTTTTGAAAGAAAAGCTATTTTTTTTGGCCCATTTTTTAAATAACATCAAATTGATCAAAAATACAGTGTAGACATTGTTAATGTTGTAAATGACTATTGTAACTTGAAACGTCAGAATTGTAATGGAATATCTACATATGTGACAGAGGCCCATTATCAGCAACCATCACTCCTATGTTCCAATGTCACGTTGTTAGCTAATCCAAGTTTATCATTTTAAGAGGCTAATTGATCATTAGAAAACCCTTTTGCAATTATGTTAGCACAGCTGAAAACTGTTGTGCTGATTTTAAAGAAGCAATAAAACTGGCCTTCTTTAGACTAGTTGAGTATCTGGAGCATCAGCATTTGTGGGATTAATATGGGAAACCTTGTAATTATATTTGCTGACACGTTGCAGTCAAATTTTGGCACCAGTAGATTAGCTTTCTAGCTTTGTAAACCGCAACCACGCCTTCTGCGATGTTGTTTACAAGGCGGTACGTATTTAAATTGGGTAAGAGAATAAGATGTTACCATTGGTGTATTCAAATTAGATTTTGATATCACAATCCCCCTAAATAATCCCGCCTTCGGAATTCAAGTGTTTGACATGGAAGTTGTCCAATAACTTTATGATCAAACTTTATCAATGTACCAGCAACACTCATTTTTCATGATCTGATTTCATCCAAATATCACGAAAATAATTATTTTTGACTGTGCAGGACCTTCTAAGTAAACATGGTGTATGAGTAACTCATCATGTACCGGCGTCTCTTCTCCTCCACAGGGCCAGGGCTCAGACAGTGACGACTCCCAGGACTCCTCAGACAGTGGAGCCTCTGCCCAGAAGACCAGAGAGATACTGGCCAGACGGCCCTCCTACAGGTAGCCGCCACCGTGCTGTTGTGTCAAACACCATCGTAACCTGTCCATGTAGTGGTGGAAAGAAGTGTGTGCAGACTGCAGAGGTCAATGCTGGTGATGGACTGGGATATTGGTGGCGCTCAAGTCACCTTTTCACCTCATTTAACACCTGTTTGTAACCCCACCACCTTCTCTTTTTGGTGTTATGTTCCAACATTTTAAATGTTACTTTTTACATTGGGTAAAAGTACAGACTCAGAGCTTCAAAATGGTATATCATACAGTGCATTCAGAAAGAATTCAGACCCTTTTACTTTTTCCACATTTTGTTACCTTGCAGCCTTATTCTAAAATAGATGTAATAAATATTTCTCCTCCACAATCTACACACAATACCCAATGACAAAGCGAAAACTGGTTTTGGAAATTTTAGCAAATGTATAAAAAATCTAAAACCATAATCGGCGGAGAAGAGTCTTGGTCAGCTCCAGAGTTCCTATGTGGCGATGGGAGAATGGTGGTGGCAGCATCATGCTGTGGGGATGTTTTTCAGGGGCAGGGACTGGAAGACTATTCCGGATCATGGCAAAGATGAACGGAGAGAAGTACAGAGATCCTTGATGTAAACCTGCTCCAGAGCGCTCAGGATGAAGGTTCACCTTCCAACAGGACAATGACCCTAAGCACACAGCCAAGACAACGCAGGAGTGGCTTCAGGACAAGTCTCTGAATGTCCTTGAGTGGCCCACCCAGAGCCCGGACTTGAACCCGGTCTAACATATTTGGAGAGACCTGGAAAATAGCATATTTCTGTCCTGTGCTTTGGAGCAGGACATGTAATGCTCATAGCCTTTTCAGTGCAAAAGTCCAGATTTTCAACCAAAAAAAATACATGTATGGGGGATGGTTGCACATCTCTGGGAGGAAGGACATCAACGTTGCACAGCAGCTGAAACCTGGTCCCAGCTGACTGAAAGCTCCTTGGCTGCAACAACACCAGGCTCCAGACAATTGAAGCTGTAATGGAAGAAAGCAGACAAAAATAGACATTGCACGCCAGCAATAACATTCCTTGACCCGAAGTTCAAGCAATAAGCTCAAAGTACAAAGACAAAATACCTGAAATGTTGGTTGTTCACCCTCGTTCATCTCCTTGTACTGGGGGCGGAGAGCAGGTTGATGCTGAAAGACAAATTCCAGAAAAACAGGTTAATACAGAAATTCATTCATCTCCTATATCTTTACCTGTTGACTGCTACAGCTGTACTAAAATGCCCTGTACACTCAACCTGCTTCCAGCCAAACAATTGCAATGCAGACACTACACGATAACTAAATGGATTTAGGAAACATTTAACTAGATAATTACCAGCTAGTTGAACATGCAAAAAACAACCGACGTCTATAATCTGATGTAGATGGCTAACTATTTAGCCATCATTTCATTGTGACTAGCTAGCCATCTTAGTATGTCCCTATCACTTAACATTCGCACCACAGTGGCTAATTTCAGTAGCTAGCTAGGTAAACATGACAAACTGACCAACATGACAAAGATTATCATTATGTCATGCATGGCTTAGCACATCAGCAATCAACATTAAGAGCAGAATGCAACTGGCCAGCTCAGCTAGCTAGCTGGCTGTAACTTTACCTGTATGCAGATTGAAGTCTTTGGCCTGAATCCCAAGCGTCATGTCTAGAGGAAACCTGGCACCATCCCCTGTGGTGGCAGCATCATACTTTAGGGATATTTGTCAGAGGCAGGGACTGGGACTTTTTTTCTAAACCTGTTTTCGCTTTGTCATTGGGGGGGGGGGGGGAGTGTAATGTAACAAAATGTTGAAGAGGTCAAGGGGTCTGAATACTGTAGCTATCTTGGCATTTTAACTGTAGACTTAACTGTGTATGGACTATGATGATTCATGGCTGTCTTTGCCAGCAGCATACCACCCTGCATCCCACTGCTGACTTGCTTCTGAAGCTAAGCAGGGTTGGTCCTGGTCAGTCCCTGGATGGGAGACCAGATGCTGCTGGAAGTGATGTTGGAGGGCCAGTAGGAGGCACTCTTTCCTCTGGTCTAATTTTTTTTTATCCCATTGCCCCACTGCCCTGTGAAGGGTGCCGTCTTTCGGATGGGATGTTAAACGGGTGTCCTGACTCTCTGAGGTCATTAAAGATCCCATTGCACTTATCGTAAGAGTAGGGGTGTTAACCCCGGTGTCCTGGCTAAATTCCCATTCTGGCCCTCATACCATCACGGCCACCTAATCATCCCCAGCTTACAATTGGCCCATTCATCCCCCTCCTCTCCCCTGAAACTATTCCCCAGGTCGTTGCTGTAAATGAGAATGTGTTCTCAGTCAACTTACCTGGTAAAATAAAGTCTGAAATGGCAGTCTTTCCAAATTTAAAGCTGCTAGCAGCAATGCCGGGGTTAAAGCTGTTGGCCCACTTTGCCACCACCAATTTTAAAACATTTACCTAGGATGAGCTACTGCTGTACTCCTACAATGATGCTAGAATGATATCTTTTAGATGTTTACTAGTGTTAGGTTCTTATTTTTCAGAGTAAATAACTCACAGACACTAGATAAGCTTTAACCAAGTTTAATCAAATGTATTTATATAGCCCTTCTTATATCAGCTGATATATCAAAGTGCTGTACAGAAACCCAGCCTAAAACCCCAAACAGCAAGCAATGCAGGTGTAGAAGCACGGTGGCTAGGAAAAACTCCCTAGAAAGGCCAAAACCTAGGAAGAAATCTAGAGAGGAACCAGGCTATGAGAGGTGGCCAGTCCTCTTCTGGCTGTGCCGGGTGGAGATTATAACAGAACATGGCCAAGATGTTCAAATGTTCATAAATGACCAGCATGGTCAAATCATAGTAATCACAGTGAACAGGTCAGGGTTCCATAGCCGCAGGCAGAACAGTTGAAACTGGAGCAGCAGCACGACCAGGTGGACTGGGGACAACAAGGAGTCATCATGCCAGGTAGTCCTGAGGCATGGTCCTAGGGCTCAGGTCCTCCGAGAGAGAATTAGAGAAAGCATACTTAAATTCACACAGGACACCGGATAGGACAGGAGAAATACTCCAGATATAACAGACTGACCCTAGCCCCCCGACTCATAAACTACTGCAGCATAAATACTGGAGGCTGCGACAGGAGGGGTCAGGAGACACTGTGGCCCCATCCGATGATACCCCCGGACAGTGCCAAACAGGCAGGATTATAACCCCACCCACTTTGCCAAAGCACAGCCCCCGCACCACTAGAGGGATATCTTCAACCACCAACTTACCATCCTGAGACGAGGCTGAGTATAGCCCACAAAGATCTCCGCCACGGCACAACCCAAAGGGGGGCGCCAACCCAGACAGGAAGACCACGTCAGTGACTCAACCCACTCAAGTGACGCACCCCTCCTAGGGACGGCATGGAAGAGCACCAGTAAGCCAGTGACTCAGCCCCTGTAATAGGGTTAGAGGCAGAGAATCCTAGTGGAGAGAG
The DNA here is from genome assembly GCF_965601325.2 of Salmo salar. Lineage (NCBI taxonomy): Eukaryota > Metazoa > Chordata > Actinopteri > Salmoniformes > Salmonidae > Salmo > Salmo salar. The sequence goes on along the minus strand of NC_138302.1, from coordinate 65,834,668 downwards.
GGGAACCGGCTAGGCAGAGACAGCAAGGGCGGTTCGTTGCTCCAGTGCCTTTCCGTTCACCTTCACACTCCTGGGCCAGACTACACTCAATCATAGGACCTACTGAAGAGATGAGTCTTCAATAAAGACTTAAAGGTTGAGACCGAGTCTGCGTCTCTCACATGAGTAGGCTGACCATTCCATAAAAATGGAGCTCTATAGAACGCCCTGCCTCCAGCTGTTTGCTTAGAAATTCTAGGGACAATTAGGAGGCCTGAGTCTTGTGACCGTAGCGTACGTGTAGGTATGTACGGCAGGACCAAATCGGAAAGATGGATAGGAGCAAGCCCATGTAATGCTTTGTAGGTTAGCAGTAAAACCTTGAAATCAGCCCTTGCCTTAACAGGAAGCCAGTGTAGGGAGGCTAGCACTGGAGTAATATGATCAAATTTTGGGGTTCTAGTCAGGATTCTAGCAGCCGTATTTAGCACTAACTGAAGTTTATTTAGTGCTTTATCCGGGTAGCCGGAAAGTAGAGCATTGCAGTAGTCTAACCTAGAAGTAACAAAAACATGGATGAATATTTCTGCATCATTTTAATCATTCCCAAAGGTTCTGTACAGCTGTAATCAGACAGCAAAACATTTCTTTCTTCACAGTTATATACATCCTACTTAAGACACTCCTCCTTACAGTTTATGGCTCCACAGGAAACTAATAAAGAGGGTAACGGGATGACAAACCTTTTACTGCCTTAAGAGAATCTGTCCTCACTTCCTGATCTCAACACATTCCTTCATCTAATCCACAGATGAGAACCATTAACTTCTGACATAACCCAGTCTCTTTCATTTCCTATCTCAATGATCAAAGTTTAGCCGATTCCAAAACTAGTGAGCCACTTATTCTCCATTCATTTTCCAGTCTCATTACTTTGGTTCTGTAGCATTGTGTGTTTTAGTGTAAGGATTTCGGTAATGGATTATTGTATGAGTAATCTCCTGCTTCTTCACGGTGGTCTGTAGGAAGATCCTCAATGAACTGTCTGCTGAGGAGGTGGCGTCACGCAATGAAGGAGAGGATGAAAACCCTGCTTCCTCTGGCATGACCACAGTGACAATGCCCAACACCCAGACAATCTACCAGACTAGTAGTGGCCAATACAGTAAGGGTTGCCCTACTACATAGCACTACAACAACCACACACCATCCTACCAGTGCATAATTTTGTCACCATAAATAGATTATACAGTTGGATATTGTTCGAGTTGGAGGCACTTGTTGAGTAAGGGATCATCAATAATGGGCTTCTACAGTTTTGTGGAAATATATCGCACCGCCGGGGACAGGGAGTGCAAACTGGCTCCCGAGGTGTGGTATTGTAAGCATGCACAAATCTCTCAACTTTTCACAGGCTTTCAACTCAGGCAGCCATGGGCATGAACAGAAAAGTGAACCTTCACACAGTTGCAGTTTCTTTTATAAAAATATATATATCGAAAAAATGCAACAGATTTAAAAGAAAAAAAAAAATCGGTGCGATACCATTGTCCCTAACTTCCTGTGTGTTTATTGTGTGTAGTTACCATCGCCCCTAATGGCGCCATCCAGCTGGCCAGCCCTGGGTCAGAGGGTCTCCAGGGGTTACAGACTCTCACCATGACCAACTCAGGCCAACAACAGGGCACCACCATCCTACAGTACGCTCAGACGCCCGATGGACAGCAGATACTTGTTCCCAGCAACCAGGTGGTCGTACAGAGTGAGTATGGCTTCATGACTCACGGTAAGCGTTGAGACGATACCACAAGGAGAAGTACCCAGTAGTGCCTGCTAAACCTCCCCCCCCATAATTGTCTTGGGTTGTCAGTAAAGCTTCTCTGAAGGTGTGTAAATATCCACCGATCCCAGCTTGTGGTCCACATTGTAATGTGTTGAGATTTTGAAGAGGAGATGCTCTCATCTACTGTTTTAATTGACCTCATCCCCCAGATGCAGGAGGAGAGATGCAGACGTACCAGATCCGCACGGCACCCACAGCGCAACAGACCGTGGTCATGACTTCCCCTGTAGGAATATCTGAACAAAAGAGTGGCGACCCCACCATGAAGAGAGAGATCCGCCTCGCCAAGAACAGGTGTGTGTGTATAAGGATTTGTTGTGGCAGTGCACAGTTGTTCCCTTTGTCTGTTTGTGTGTTAACCTTAAATGGCCACTGAAAGCAGGAACCAAATTCTCTGGTTGAAAAAGGCCTATGTGGCATCGATATTAGTCAAACATTTATTCCAGAACCAAAATGTACTAAAGTGTAAGTAGAATAATTTTGGTCAGAATGTCAGTATATTACAAAAGTGTTTTGTGAGATTTGTGTAACTGAAGATCTCTCAACTTACATGAGGGTTGGGTTTTGATTTCAAACCTGCCCACACAGGACCGCTGCCTGGCACCGTAATCACGGCTGGCAGTAATCAAATCACCTGGATCACAGCTGCCTGCTGTGCTGTAGTGAACACTATCCAATCGCTCACCAGACTCAATCTACTACCCTGCCACTTATTTACAGACAGCCAAAGTAACCATTAGCGCACAGCGCCTCAGACTTGATTAGATAGCATTTGCGACAATGTCGTATATTGCTATGTTGAAAGAATGAGAGTTCTTTTATAAAAGTTTTTTTTTCCCCCAACTAAAACTCCCGAGTGGCGCCGTGGTCTAAGACACTACATCTCAGTGCAAGAGGCGTCACTGTAGTACCTGGTTCGAATCCAGGCTGCATCACATCCTGCTGTGATTGGGAGTCCCATAGGACGGTGCAAAATTGGCCCAGCGTCGTCCGGGTTTGGTCGGGGTAGGCCATCATTGTAAATAAGAATTTGTTCTTAACCTCTCTAGGGTAGGTGGCACCAAATCGTCCCACCTACGTAACAGCCAGTGTAATCCCGTGGCGCGTTATTCAAAAACCTCAAAAATGCAAAAACTTCAATTTTTCAAACATATGACTATTTTACACCATTTTAAAGACAAGACTCTCGTTAATCTAACCACACTGTCCGATTTCAAAAAGGCTTTACAACGAAAGCAAAACATTAGATTATGTCAGCAGAGTACCCAGCCAGAAATAGACACCCATTTTTCAAGCTAGCATATAATGTCACATAAACCCAAACCACAGCTAAATGCAGCACTAACCTTTGATGATCTTCATCAGATGACAACCCTAGGACATTATGTTATACAATACATGCATGTTTTGTTCAATCAAGTTCATATTTATATCAAAAACCAGCTTTTTACATTAGCATGTGACTAGCATTCCCACCGAACACTGCCGGTGAATTTACTAAATTACTCACGATAAACATTCACAAAAAGCATAACAATTACTTTAAGAATTATAGATACAGAACTCCTCTATGCACTCGATATGTCCGATTTTAAAATAGCTTTTCGGTGAAAGCACATTTTGCAATATTCTGAGCAGATAGCCCGGCATCACAGGGCTAGCTATTTAGACACCCAGCAAGTTTAGCACTCATCAAAGTCAGATTTACTATAAGAAAAATGTTATTACCTTTGCTGTCTTCGTCAGAATGCACTCCCAGGACTTCTACTTCAATAACAAATGTTGGTTTGGTTAAAAATAATCCATAGTTATATCCAAACAGCGGCGTTTTGTTCGTGCGTTCAAGACGCTATCCGAAAGGGTAAATAAGGGTGACGAGCATGGCGCAATTCGTGACCAAAAAATTCTAAATATTCCATTACCGTACTTCGAAGCATGTCAACCGCTGTTTAAAATAAATTTTTATGCCATTTTTCTCATAAAAAAGCGATAATATTCCGACCGGGAATCTGCGAAAGAACATAAAGCATTCGGTCGACTCGGGCACGCGCCTAAGCCCATAGTACTCTGATCGGCCACTTGCCAAAAGCGATAATGTGTTTCAGCCAGAGCCTGCCTCGATATCGTTCAGCTTTTTCCCGGCCTATGGGAGCCGTAGGAAGTGTCACGTTAGAGCAAAGATCCTCAGTCTTCAATAAAAAGAGCCAAGATAAAACAGAACTTGTCAGACAGGCCACTTCCTGCATGGAATCTTCTCAGGTTTTGGCCTGCCATATGAGTTCTGTTATACTCACAGACAGACACCATTCAAACAGTTTTAGAAACTTTAGGGTGTTTTCTATCCAAAGCCAATAATTATATGCATATTCTAGTTACTGGGCAGGAGTAGTAACCAGATTAAATCGGGTACGTTTTTTATCCGGCCGTGTCAATACTGCCCCCTAGCCCTAACAGGTTAACTGACCTAGTTAAATAAAATAAAAATGTTTATCACATTTGTGATCTAACGTTAGCCTCAGAAATTCAACTTTTTATCAAAAATGGAAACATCTAGAAAGCAGGATGCTCGAAGCATGGAATTCCCTGACAAATCACGTACACGTTGCCATGCTGCGTCACGTGGTTGCTAAGCCATGTGGTGTGGTGGCCTGTTTGGGATGGTGACCGACTAGGAACAATCAACATTACTGCAAGGATATGATATAGTCAACATAAGACACCCACATCGAACCACACCACTAAGACTGAAATCTTGTTTTCCTTTAATGAGCAACAGAAAAACACATGGAGAATTGATGAGTTCAGTCGCTCTTTAAATGTAATCCTCTAAAGCAGTTTTCTGTGTTTCTCCCTGACAGGGAAGCTGCCCGTGAGTGTCGCAGGAAAAAGAAGCAATACGTCAAATGTCTAGAGAACCGTGTGGCGGTGCTGGAGAACCAGAACAAGACTCTCATTGAGGAACTCAAGACGTTAAAGGACCTGTACTGTGTCAAAACAGGATAACCAGAAGGAAGAGAAGCCAGCCAGCGAACAGGACATTTAACGGCAGTGAGTGGCTCAGCTCTGCCACATGGACAACGCGGGGTTAACCGGGAACACATTTCATTTCAGACCTGAAATCCTCCTCAGTTTGTGTTTTATACTCTGTTTTAACATGTCGTGAGTGGTGGCCATGGGAACTGTCCCATTTTTAAAAGACAGTGAAAGAGGTTGACTGTTTTTCATTGTCTTTTTATTGAGCTAACGAATGGATTACTAACGCTTAAATTTGTATTTGTGTATATTTTGTAAGCACACGGGAGGCGTGAATTGTGAGCTTTATCATTGACATTCAATTTTTAATTGTGTCCCCCTTTTCCAGAATTGTCTCCTTATTTTCCTTGTGTAGCAGTAGGTTCAATTTGCTGTTTTTAACATCTATCAATTTGCGGCTGTATTGATTGTATGATGACGTGATTTCATGTATTTTTTTATGTGAACCAGCTATTTCCACCCCCATTCTTTCCCCCATGAGGAAATGTTACAAGTACCATTCCTTATCCTTGTCAAGAGGGATGTAAGGGGTATTAGATAAGATAACATTGTGTAAGGCGGACTTTGCTGTTACTAAGACAATCTATCAGGGAGAAAACACAATGGCAGGGTAATATTTATTTTCTCTTTCTGGAGAGGGGAATGAGCGAATCAAACAAAAAGAGGGAAAGCAATGTCACTCATTCTGTAAGTAAATTGAAATAAATATTTTTCCAGTCTTTACATACATTGCTTACTGGGGATTTTTCTGTTACGTATTATACATTTTTGGGGGGCTCAACACTCATTTGGGCTGTCCAGTGGTAGATAAAAATACCCAGTTGTCATACTTCAGTAAAATTAAAGATGCCTTTTTTAATAGAAAATAACTCAAGTAAAATACTACTTGAGTAAAAGTATTTGGTTTTACATATACTTAAGTATCAAAAGTACATTTAATTGCTAAAATATACTTATGTATAAATCATTTCAAATTCCTTATATTAAGCAAATCAGACGGCACATTTTTTTTATGGATAGGCACGGGCACACTCAAATAATTTACAAACGAAGCATTTGTGTTTAGTGAGTCCACCAGATCAGAGGCAGTAGGGATGTTCTCTTGATAGGTATGTGAATTGGACCATTTTCCTGTCCTGCTAAGCATTAAAAATGTAAATAGTACTTTTGGGTGTCAGGGAAAATGTATGGAGTAAAAAGTACATTCTTTTCTTTAGGAATGTAGTGAAGTAAAACTTGTCCAAAATATAAATAGTAAAGTACAGATACCCCAAAAAACAACTTAAGTAAAAATACTTTAAAGTACTTTACACCGCTGGTCCAGCCTTTCCCATTTAGTGACAAGTATTTGAGGTTTTCATTGGTATACGATGACCTCTAATGGTCATTGATGCAGTTTCCCACCTAGCAATGTTTGTAGATCAAGAGCATGGGGGCCATTGTCTAGGCCAGGTTCTGAAAGCGGTTGTCACTACTTTCCAAGGTAAACATTTTTAAAACACCTTTTGGAAATCAGGTGTTTTGTATGGATTGGTATACAATGTATTGAGATGTGTTGTATTTCAGTTTGGCCCCATATTACACTGCAGTAACTTTATAGTTAGCCTATGCCTCGTGTAGCCAATAGCCATGCTGCTAGCCAATGGACATGGTTATTTTGTACTATGAAGTACAAGGCAGGCTAGCTAGCTAATTTTGTAACATGCTTGTGCTTGGTTTGACATTTCAGAAGGCAACTAAATCTAGTGTAGTTTATTTCTAGAGGAGAGACAGTCCTTCAGTCAATGCATGTATAGGGGGAAATGTAGCCAACTGAACTCAACACGACAAATAGTACATTTACGATAGTAAATCGAGGAGTTGCGTTTAGTTGGCTAGGGAACACTTTTTACATCAAGCAGGTTTCTCAGATCAAATAGCCTGACATATATGGTGCCCAAAGAAAATAAAAAAAAATGCACTGTCATGTTAACAAACAACATATCCCAAAAACAGGACAGGTCAAAGTAAAATGGAAATCACAACTTGTCCAGGAGTTTCACCCCATTGGCATGATCAGTGCTTTCAAGTTTGTATCCCTCAATTTGACAAGCTGATCATAGCAAAAAAGGAAATACTTCTGCATTTCCTGCATAAAGTTGGGTAGCTGATATCCAGAGCTTAAATAGCCAAATTGATTTGCCACAGGAATCAGGAAAAATAAATCCAATGCAATGCCCTATTTTACAAATGGTGGGCCTACCACATGGATAAGCATTCATAACATTTACATTTCAGGCCATTTCCTCTCCCTAAAAAAAACGATGGTAGCTTTTTGAGATACATACCCGGGGACTGGGAGGTAGTGCACTCAGCGCAGCCTCACCGCAGCCTTGGGGAAAGTATTCAGACCCCCTGACCTTTTTCACATTATGTTTCAGCCTTATTCTAAAATGGTTTAAATAAAATATTTTCCTCAGCAATCTTTACATACTACCCCATAATGGCAAAGCGAAAACATGTTTTTAGAAGTTTTTGCAAATGTATTACATAAACGGATACCTTATTTACATAAGTATTCAGACCCTTTGCTATGAGACTTGAAAATGAGCTTAGGTGCATCCTGTTTCCATTGATCATCCTTGATGTTTCTATAACTTGATTGGAGTCCACCTGTGGTAAATTCAATTGATTGGACATGATTTGGAAAGGAACTCACCTGTCTATATAAGGTCCAACAGTTGACGGTGCATGTCAGAGCAAAAACCAAGCCATGATGTTGAAGGAATTGTCCGTTGAGTTCCGAGACAGGATTGTGTCGAGGCACAGATCTGGGGAAGGGTACCAAACAATTACTGCAGCATTTAAGGTCCCCCAAGAACACAGTGGCCTCGATCATTCTTAAATGGAAAAAGTTGGGAACCACAAGACTCTTCCTAGAGCTGGCTGCCTGGCCAAACAGAGCAATCTGGGGAGAAGGGCCTTGGTTAGGGAGGTGACCAAGAACCTGATGGTCCCTCTGACAGAGCTCCAGAGTTCCTCTTAAGATAGGAGAACCATCCAGAAGGACAACCATCTCTGCAGCACTCCACCAATCAGGCCTTTATGGTAGAGTTGCCAGATGGAAGCCACTCCTCAGTAAAAGGCACATGACGGTCTGAGTCTTTAGCAGGCTATGAGAAGCAAGATTGAACTCTGGCCTGAATGCCAAGCGTCATGTCTGGAGGAAACCTGGCACCATCCCTACGGTGAAGCATGGTGGTGGCAGCATCATGCTGTGGGGATGTTTTTCACTGGCAGGGACTGGGAGACTAATCAGTTTTGAGGGAAAGATGAAAGGAGTACAGAGATCCTTGATGAAAACCTGCTCCAGAGTGCTCAGGACATCTGACTGGGGTAAACGTTCACCTTCCAACAGGACAACGACCCTAAGCCAAGACAACGCAGGAGTTGCTTCGGGACAAGTCTCTGAATGTCCTTGAGTGGCCCAGCCAGAGCCCTGACTTGAACCCGGTCTAACATCTCTGGAGAGCCCTGAAAGTAGCTGTGCAGCAATGCTCCCCATCCAACCTGACAGAGCTTGAGTGGATCTGCAGAAAAGAATGGGTGAAACTCCCCAAATACATGTGTGCCAAGCTTGTAGTGCCATACCCAAGAAGACTCAAGGCTGTAATCGCTGCCAAAGGTGCTTCAACAAAGTACTGAGTAAAGGGTCTGAATACTTATGTAAATGTTATATTAAATTTTTGTATTTTTTTTTTAATAAATTTGCTAACAATTCTAAAATCTTGTTTTTGCTTGTCATTATGGGGTATTGTGTGTAGATTGATGAGGGTGAAAAAAACGATTTAATCAATTTTAGAATAAGGCTGTAATGTAACAAAATGTGGAAAAAGTCAATGGGTCTGAATACTTAACGAAAGCACTGGTAAACCCTCCAAGAGATGAATACAGCATTAAAAGCCCTGGAACTAACCATCTAATTTACTCGTCGCTTGGACCTGATCTGACACCTTGTATTCAAGTGTATGGTGTAGATCACCAAATGTTAGATGTACATACAGTATAATTACATAACATCATCTAGCCTATTGGGGTCAAAGGAATTTAGATCATTCTGTTTTTTATTTTTTATGAATTTGTCACATTTTCTAAAAACCTGTTTTTGTTTTGTCATTATGGGGTATTGTGTGTAGATTGATGAGGGGGGAAAAACATCTATTTTAATCAAGTTTAGAATAAGACTGTATGGTAACAAAATTTGGAAAAAGTCAAGGGGTCTGAATACTTTCCGAATGCACTGTAGTTTGACTATATGAAACAGTGACTGGTTACTTTTTTCTGTTCTTTAAAACCTCTTATGGATCCGCCCATTTTTTCAATTTTTGGCTAAAATGACGTACCCAAATCTAACTGCCTGTAGCTCAGGACCTCAACCAAGGATATGCATATTTTTGATACCATTTGAAAGGAAACACTTTGAAGTTTGTGGAAATGTTAAATTCATGTAAGAGAATATAACACATTAGATCTCGTAGAAGATAATACCAAGAAAAAAACATGTACTGTCATCTTTGAAATGCAAAAGAAAAGCCATAATGTATAAGGCACTGCATCATACACCAGCAGAACCTGTTGGACCAGCACCAGAGACAGACACCATAATTTGTAAATTATCTTATTAGCTGCTGAGCATGTGTAAAACTCAAATGGAACTGTTTTGAACAAAGACGACACTGGAAGGCAAAGTCATTGAGGCCAGCCTCAATGGAGGTCTATTACATTTTATAATAATTTAGCAAACACTCTTATCCAGAGTGACTTACAGGCACGATTAGGGATAAGTGCCTTGCTCAAGATCACGTCAACAGATTTTTCACCTAGTCGGCTCGTGTATTAGAACCAGCGACTTTTCAGTTACAGGCCCAACGCTCTTAACTGCTGGGATACCTGCCCCCCAAGCATCTCAATCCAATAGACACAGTCCATGGTCCGGGTGTTGATTCCACAGCTCATCGAGAGGTTTGGAGAAACATGTTCTATACTAGTTACATCATTATGGTCCTTATGACAGGAAATTTGATTGTGATTCTTTTGTAAACATTGTACCTTTTGATTAATTTCTATTTATCCCTCTTCTTTCAGCCCAACATCTGAGACAGACACAACTTACATCTTCATTACTGAAACAGTTCCCTTGCCTCAAGGATTCAGAGGGTAAAAGTATTACATTTTAATTTTGAAACTCACTGCATTATTTATCATGCATGAGCTCTGCTATTTCCACCAAAATGGAGCACTTGAAGGTGTAATACTTTTTGAGTGTTATTTGTTGTTACTGAGCGGTTTAATTGATTCAAATAGACGCATAATGATATTAGGCCACAGATGGTCTACAGTTTTTCACACATCTGCTGCAACTTTGTTGATATACACAACTCACTATATTTAGGGAAAGACACAACTTACTATATTTAGGGAACGAGGGATTTCCCAAGTAAAATGTTATATGGCATGAAATACCTTTTGCCCATAAGAGTCAGATTTCATAGCTCCACAATTAAAAAGGGTGCAGGCCAGGCAGCAGGCTGTTAGCCAGCCTGCCAGCTTAGTGGAGTCTGCCACTAGCACAGTCAGTGTAGTCAGCTCAGCTATCCCCATTGAGACCGTGTCTGTGCCTCGACCTAGGTTGGGCAAAACTAAACATGGCTGTGTCCGCTTTAGCAATCTCACTAGAATAAAGAGCTCCTCCATTCCTGCCATTATTGAAAGAGATTGTGATACCTCACATCTCAAAATAGGGCTACTTAATGTTAGATCCCTAACTTCCAAGGCAGTTATAGTCAATGAACTAATCACTGATCATAATCTTGATGTGATTGGCCTGACTGAAACATGGCTCAAGCCTGATGAATTTACTGTGTTAAATGAGGCCTCACCTCCTGGTTACACTAGTGACCATATCCCCCGCGCATCCCGCAAAGGCGGAGGTGTTGCTAACATTTACGACAGCAAATTTCAATTTACAAAAAACCCCGGCGTTTTCGTCTTTTGAGCTTCTAGTCATGAAATCTATGCAGCCTACTCAAACACTTTTTATAGCTACTGTTTACAGGCCTCCTGGGCCATATACAGCGTTCCTCACTCAGTTCCCTGAATTCCTATCGGACCTTGTAGTCATAGCAGATAATATTCAAATTTTTGGTGACTTTAATATTCACATGGAAAAGTCCACAGACCCACTCCAAAAGGCTTTCGGAGCCATCATCGACTCAGTGGGTTTTGTCCAACATGTCTCCGGACCTACTCACTGCCACAGTCATACTCTGGACCTAGTTTTGTCCCATGGAATAAATGTTGTGGATCTTAATATTTTTCCTCATAATCCTGGACTATCGGACCACCATTATATTACGTTTGCAATCGCAACAAATAATCTGCTCAGACCCCAACCAAGGAGCATCAAAAGTCGTGCTATAAATTCTCAGACAACCCAAAGATTCCTTGATACCCTTCCAGACTCCCTCTGCCTACCCAAGGACATCAGAGGACAAAAATCAGTTAACCACCTAACTGAGGAACTCAATTTAACCTTGCGCAATACCCTAGATGCAGTTGCACCCCTAAAAACGAGAAACATTTGTCATAAGAAACTAGCTCCCTGGTATACAGAAAATACCCGAGCTCTGAAGCAAGCTTCCAGAAAATTGGAACGGAAATGGCGCCACACCAAACTGGAAGTCTTCCGACTAGCTTGGAAAGACAGTACCGTGCAGTATCGAAGAGCCCTCACTGCTGCTCGATCATCCTATTTTTCCAACCTAATTGAGAAAAATAAGAACAATCCGAAATGTATTTTTGATACTGTCGCAAAGCTAACTAAAAAGCAGCATTCCCCAAGAGAGGATGGCTTTCACTTCAGCAGTAATAAATTCATAAACTTCTTTGAGGAAAAGATCATGATCATTAGAAAGCAAATTATGGACTCCTTAAATCTGCATATTCCTCCAAAGTTCAGTTCTCCTGAGTCTGCACAACTCTGCCAGGACCTAGGATCAAGGGAGACACTAAAGTGTTTTAGTACTATATCTCTTGACACAATGATGAAAAGAATCATGGCCTCTAAACCTTCAAGCTGCATACTAGACCCTATTCCAACTAAACTACTGAAAGAGCTGCTTCCTGTGCTTGGCCCTCCTATGTTGAACATAATAAACACTCTCTATCCACCGGATGTGTACCAAACTCACTAAAAGTGGCAGTAATAAAGCCTCTCTTGAAAAAGCCATACCTTGACCCAGAAAATATAAAAAAACTATCGGCCTATTTCGAATCTCCCATTCTTCTCAAATTTTTTAAAAAGCTGTTGCGCAGCAACTCACTGCCTTCCTGAAGACAAACAATGTATACGAAATGCTTCAGTCTGGTTTTAGACCCCATCATAGCACAGAGACTGCACTTGTGAAGGCCAGCAGCATACCACCCTGCATCCCACTGCTGGCTTGCTTCTGAAGCTAAGGTCAGTCCCTAGGAGACCAGATGCTGCTGGAAGTGGTGTTGGAGGGCCAGTAGGAGGCACTCTTTCCTCTGGTCTAAAAAATATCCCAATGCCCCAGGGTAGTGATTGACACTGCCCTGTGTAGGGTGCCGTCTTTCGGATGGGACGTTAAACGGGTGTCCTGACTCTCTGAGGTCATTAAAGATCCCATTGCACTTATCGTAAGAGTAGGGGTGTTAACCCCGGTGTCCTGGCTAAATTCCCAATCTGGCCCTCATACCATCATGGCCACCTAATCATCCCCAGCTTACAATTGGCTCATTCATCCTGAAACTATTCCCCAGGTCGTTGCTGTAAATGAGAATGTGTTCTCAGTCAACGTACCTGGTAAAATAAAGGCGGTAAATGACGTTTTAATGGAGTCAGACCGAGGCTCTGCATCTGTCCTCGTGCTCCTAGACCTTAGTGCTGCTTTTGATACCATCGATCACCACATTCTTTTGGAGAGATTGGAAACCCAAATTGGTCTACACAGAGAAGTTCTGGCCTGGTTTAGATCTTATCTGTCGTAAAGATATCAGTTTGTCTCTGTGAATGGTTTGTCCTCTGACAAATCAACTGTAAATTTCAGTGTTCCTCAAGGTTCCATTTTAGGACTACTATTGTTTTCACTATATAATTTTACCTCTTGGGGATGTCATTCGAAAACAATGTTAACTTTCACTGCTATGCGAATGACACACAGCTGTACATTTCAATGAAACATGGTGAAGCCCCAAAATTGCCCTCGCTGGAAGCCTGTGTTTCAGACATAAAGATGGCTGCAAACTTTCTACTTTTAAACTTTAAAAACAGAGATGCATGTTCTAGGTCCCAAGAAACAAAGAGATCTTCTGTTGAACCTGACAATTAATCTTGATGGTTGTAGTCGTCTCAAATAAAACTGTGAAGGACCTCGGCGTTACTCTGGACCCTGATCTCTCTTTTGACGAACATATCAAGATTGTTTCAAGGACAGCTTTTTTCCATCTGCGTAACATTGCAAAGATCAGACATTTTCTGTCCACAATTGATGCAGAAAAATGAATCCATGCTTTTGTTACTTCTAGGTTAGACTACGGCAATGCTCTACTTTCCGGCTACCCGGATAAAGCACTAAATAAAATTCAGTTAGTGCTAAATACGGGTGCTAGAATCCTTACTAGAACCAAAAAATGTGATCATATTACTCCAGTGCTAGCCTCCCTACACTGGCTTCCTGTTAAGGCAAGGGCTGATTTCAAGGTTTTCCTGCTAACCTACAAAGCATTACATGGGCTTGCTCCTACCTATCTTTCCGATTTGGTCCTGCCGTACATACCTACACGTACGCTACGGTCACAAGACGCAGGCCTCCTAATTGTCCCTAGAATTTCTAAGCAAACAGCTGGAGGCAGGGCTTTCTCCTATAGAGCTCAATTTTTATGGAATGGTCATGTGTCTTATGATTATTGGTTCAACATTTTATAAGCATATTCTCTAATAGACAGGTCGGAACCAACATGGCTGAATACCTCTGGCGGATGGCAAGGAGACCCGACCCATCTGGAGGTGCAATTGTAAAGGGACCTCGGACTGGTGTTAAAGTATACACCGGACAGACGGCGATGAAAATGAGTTGTTCGGTTGTGTTCATTTTGTAATGATATCTCCTCCCATTCCCCCCCAGTTAATAAATACATGTTATTTTACCTAGAAATTGTATTTATTTACTGATGTGATTTTATTTTTATGGTGGTACAAAATAAATGTTTAACAGTTGTGAATGGATAATTTAAAAAAGCCAATTTCATATTTGTAGATAATCTCACCATTGTCATAGTAGCTGGATATTGTGATATAGTGGTTTAAGGGACTATACATATGGATTGATTTGCAGTGAACATTGTTGCTGTGAGATGCATGTGCACAGCATCAGTAATATTGAGAGGTCATATTTTGGTTTGATATATGAGGACATCAGCAATAAGACGTCTTATTCAGGTCGGATTCTAGTTGCATATGAACGTTTTAGACATCTCCTAAAAGATGTCTAAAAACCTTTCAAAATCTGACAATCATACGACATCAGGAAAAGATGTCATTGATGTCTTGACAACCGACCTGTGGCCGTTGGGAAGACAGACTAGAGATGTAGCCTATAGCCTAAATTATAGGCGTAGGCTAGGCATATTAGCCGATAAGCCTAACATTGAGTTGATGAATTAACACTGCAGTGAATATATCCAGTCAATTTCAAATCAAAATTTGTCACATGCGCCGAATACAATCTTACCGTGAAATGCTTTACTTACAAACCCTTAAACAACAATGCAGTTCAAGAAAGAGTTACGAAAATATTTACCAAATAAACTAAAGTAAAAAAAAAGAAGTAATTCAATAAAACAATAACGAGGCTATATACAGGGGGTACCGGTACTGAGTCCATGTGTGGTGGTACAGGTTAGTCGAGGTCATTTGATCATGTAGGTAGGGATAAAGTGACTATGCATAGATAAACAGCAAGTAGCAGCAAATCAAATTGTATTGGTCACATACACATGGTTAGCGAAATGCGTGTGCTTCTAGTTCCGACAATGCAGTAATATCTAACAAGTAACCTAACAAATTCACAACTACCTCATACACATAAATGTAAAGGGATGAATAAGAATATGTACAGGGGGTACCGGTCAATGTGTGGGGGTACAGGTTAGTCGAGGTCATTTAATCGTGTAGGTAGGGGTAAAGTGACAATGCATAGATAATAAAACAGCAAGTAGTAACAGTGTAAAAACAAATGGGGGTGGGGGTGTTAGTGTAAATAGTCCGGGTGGCCATTTCATTAATTGTTCAGCAGTCTTATGGCTTGGGGGTAGAAGCTGTTAAGGAGCCTTTTGGTCCTAGACTTGGTGCTCCGGTACCGCTTGCCGTGCGGTAGCAGAGAGAACAGTCGATGACTTGGCTGACTGGAGTCTTTGACAATTTTTGGGGCTTTCCTCTGACACTGCCTAGTATATAGGCCCTGGATGGCAGGAAGCTTGGCCCCAGTGATGTACTGGGCCGTACACGCTACCCTCTGTAGCGCCTTATGGTCAGATGCCGAGCAGTTGCCATACCAGGGCGTGATGCAACCGGTCAGGATGCTCTCGATGGTGCAGCTGTGGAACTTTAACGATCTGGGGACCCATGCCAAATCATTTGAAAGTTTCCTGAGGGGCAAAAGGTGCCCTCTTCATGACTGTATTGGTGTGTTTGGACCATGATAGTTAGTTGGTGATGTGGACACCAAGGAACTTGAAACACTTGACCCACTCCACTACAGCCCCGTTGATGTTAATGGGGGCCTGTTCGGCCCGCCTTTTCCTGTAGTCCACGATCAGCTCCTTTGTCTTGCTCACATTGAGGGAGAGGTTGTTGTCCTGGCACTACACTGCCAGGTCTCTGGCCTCCTTCCTATAGGCGGTGTCATCGTTATTGGTAATCAGGCCTACCACTGTTGTGTCGTCAGCAAACTTAATGATAGTGTTGGGGTCGTGATTGAGATTGTGTCATCTGTGGATCTGTTGGGGCAGTATGCAAATTAGAGTGGGTCTTGGGTATCAGGGATGATGCTGTTGATGTGAGCCATGACCAGCCTTTCAAAGCACTTCATGGCTACCGATGTGAGTTTACACAGAAAAAAAAAGAAAAGTTGATCAGATAACGAAATCCTAGGTAGCCTACAGTGGTATAGAGGTCCTGGATGGCAGGAAGCTTGGCCAAGTCTGGGTAGCAAGTCTGGGGCCAAGTCTGGGTAGCAATTTGATTAAATGTTCAGGAGTCTTATGGCTTGGGGTTAGAAGCTGTTTAGAAGCCTCTTGGACCTAGACTTGGCGCTCTGGTACCGCTTGCCGTGCGATAGCGAAGAGAAAAGTCTATGACTAGGGGGGCTGGAGTCTGACAATTTTAGGGCCTTCCTCTGACGCCGCCTGGTATAGAGGTCCTGGATGGCAGGAAGCTTGGCCCCAGTGACGTACTGGGCCATACGCACTACCCTCTGTAGTGCCTTGCGGTCGGAGGACGTGCAGTTGCCATACCAGGCAGTGATGCAACCCGTCTGGATGCTCTCGATGGTGCAGCTGTAAAACCTTTTGAGGATCTGAGGACCCATGCCAAATCTTTTCAGTCTCCTGAGGGAGAATAGGTTTTGTCGTGCCCTCTTCATGACTATCTTGATGTGTTTGGACCATGATAGTTCATTGGTGATGTGGACACCAAGGAACTTGAATCTCTCAACCTGCTCCACTACAGCCCTGTTGATGAGAATGGGGATGTGCTCGGTCCTCCTTTTCCTATAGTCCACAATCATCTCCTTTGTCTTGATCATGTTGAGGGAATGGTTGTTGTCCTGGCACCACACGGCCAGGTCTCTGACCTCCTCCTTATAGGCTGTCTTATCACTGTCGGTGATACTACTACTGTTGTGTCATCGGCAAACTTAATGATGGTGTTGGAGTTGTGCCTGGCCGTGCAGTCATGAGTGAACAGGGAGTACAGGAGGGGACTGAGCACGCACCCCTGAGGGGCCCCCGTGTTGAGGATCAGCATGGCGGATGTGTTGTTACCTACCCTTACCACCTGGGGGCGGCCCATCAGGAAGTCCAGGATCCAGTTGCAGAGGGAGGTGTTTAGTCCCAGGGTCCTTAGCTTAGCGATGAGCTTTGAGGGCACTATGGTGTTGAATGCTGAGCTGTAGTCAATGAATAGCATTCTCACATAGGTGTTCCTTTTGTCCAGGTGGGAAAGGGCAGTGTGGAATGCAATAGAGATTGCATCATCTGAGGATCTGTTGGGGCGGTATGCAAATTGGAGTGGGTCTAGGGTTTCTGGGATAATGGTGTTGATGTGACCTGCCTTTCAAAACACTTCATGGCTACAGATGTAAGTGCTATGGGTCGGTAGTCATTTTAGGCAGGTTACCTTCGTGTTCTTGGGCACAGGGACTATGGTGGTCTGCTTGAAACATGTTGTTATTGACAATGTTAGTGAAGACACTTACCAGTTGGTCAGCGCATGCTCGGAGTACACGTCCTGGTAATCCGTCTTGCCCTGCGGCCTTGTGAATGTTGACCTGTTTAACTTCTATGGGCTAGGTGGGACGTGACCGTCCCACCTGCGGGACACACTATTCAACAGCCAGTGAAATAGCATGGCGCGAAATACAAAACAGCAAAAATCTCATAATTTCATTTTCTCAAACAATCAACTATTTTACACCATTTTAAAGGTAAACTTCTCTTTAATCTAACCACATTGTCCGATTTCAAAAAGGCTTTACGGCGAAAGCATCAAATTAGATTATGTTAGGACATAAACTTCACAAGAAAAACCACAGCCATTTTCCAAACAAGGACATGCATCACAAAAACCAAAAATACAGCTAAAATATTCACTAACCTTTGATGATCTTCATCAGATGGCACTCATAGGACTTCATGTTACACAATACATGTATGTTTTGCTCGATAAAGTTCATATTTATATACAAAACCCCCATTTTACATTGGCGCGTGATGTTCAGAAAATGTATTCCCACCAACACCCCGGTGAATGTGCACATCAATTTACAAAAACACTCATCATAAACGTTGATAAAATTTACAACAGTTATTGAAAGAATTATAGATATGCTTCTCCTTAATGCAACCGCTGTGTCAGATTTTAAAATAGCTTTACGGAGAAAGCACATTTTTCTATATTCTGAGTACATAGCTCAACCATCAAAGCAAGCTATACAGATACCCGCCAAGTTCTGGGGTCAGCTAAACTCAGAATTAGTATTATAAATATTCTCTTACCCTTGATGATCTTCGGCAGAATGCACTACCAGGACTCCTACTTCCACAAGAAATGTTATTTTTGTTCGAAATACTCCATATTTATGTCGAAATACCTCGTGCGTTCAGATCACTATCCAAAGGCATAACGCGCGAGCGTATATCCAGACACGAAAAGTCAAATAGTTCCATTACCGTTCGTAGAAACATCTCAAACGTTGTTTACAATCAATCCTTAGGGTCATTTTAACATAAAACGTCAATAATATTCCAACCGGACAATAGCGTATTCATTCAAGAAGAAAAAGAACGAGGGGCGCGCTGGCGGGCTCGTGCATCACCAAGTCCTTTGTCCTCAGGCAGCCCCCTCATTGACTGAGCTCCTATTTTCTGCCCAGTAACAGGAGAAGGATGAAACACATTTCTAAAGGCTGTTGACAGCCAATGGAAGCCTTAGGAAGTGCAACGTGACCCCACAGACACTGTAGTTTCGATAGGGATTCAAAAGAAGAACTACAGTTCTCAGATTTCCCACTTCCTGGTTGGATTTTTCTCAGGTTTTTGCCTCCCATAGGAGTTCTGTTATACTCACAGACATCATTCAAACAGTTTTAGAAACTTCCGAGTGTTTTCTATCCAAATCTACTAATAATATGCAAATATTTGACTGGGCCCGAGTATTAGGCAGTTTACTCTGGGCACGCTTTTCATCCGAAAATGAAAATACTGCCCCCTATACCTTAAAAAGTTAAAGGTCTTACATCGGCTGCGGATAGCGTGATCACAGTTGTCCGGAACAGCTGATGCTCTCATGCATTCTTCAGTGTTACTTGCCTCGAAGGGAGCATAGAAGTTATTTAGCTCGTCTGGTAGGCTCGTGTCACTGGGCAACTCTCAGCTGTGCTTCCCTTTGTAGTCTGTAATAGTTTGCAAGCCCTGCCACATCTGACGAGAGTCAGAGCCGGTGTAGTACGATTCCATCTTAGTCCTGTATTGACGCTTTGCCTGTTTGATGGTTTGTCGGAGGGCATAGCGGGATTTCTTATAAGCTTCTGGGTTAGAGTCCCGCTCCTTGAAAGCGGCAGCTCTACTCTTTAGCTCAGTGCTGATGTTGCCTGTAATCCATGGCTTCTGGTTGGGGTATGTACACAGTCACTGTGGTGACGACGTCATCAATGCACTTATCGATGAAGCCAGTGACTGATGTGGTGTACTCCTCATTGGCATTGGAAGAATCCTGGAACATATTCCAGTCTGTGCTAGCAAAACAGTCCGGTAGCTTATCATTTGCTTTATCTGACCACTTAAAGGGGCAGTGAACATTTTTGTCTCATCTGTGATATTTTGGTTAAAAGGCTCAAGTTATAGAAAATGTTATTCAATATACCATATTAGTTACTTCTTACTAGTAATACATTTATTGTTTTAGAAACATTACAAAGCATGCTCATCAGTTTTTTGTATATCTTTATATATATACAGTGGATTTAAAAAGTCTACACACCCCTGTTAAAATGCCAGGTTTTTGTGATGTAAAATAATGAGACAAAGATAAATCATGTCAGAACTTTTTTCCACCTTTAATGTGACCTATAACGTGAACAATTCAATTGAAAAACAAACTGAAATCTTTGAGGGGGAAAAATAAAAAATAAAAAACTCACAATAACCTGGTTGCATAAGTGTGCACACCCTTAAACTAATACTTTGATTTTATTACAGCACTCAGTCTTTTTGGGTAGGAGTCTATTTGCATGGCACATCTTGATGTGGCAATATTTGCCCACTTTTCTTTGCAAAAGCGCTCCAAATCTGTCAGATTGCGAGGACATCTCCTGTGCACAGCCCTCTTCAGATCACCCCAGAGATGTTCAATTGGATTCAGGTCTGGGCTCTGGCTGGGCCATTCCAAAACGTTAATCTTCTTCTGGTGAAGCCATGCTTTGGAAGCTCTCTGCGGACCATGGCTTTTGCTCTGAGATGCAACTAAGAAAATGTCAGGAAAATCCTACTAGAACAGCTGAACTTTATTTGTGATTAATCAGAGTCACTTTAAATGATGGCAGGTGTGTAATGACTTCTATTTAACATGAGTTTGAATGTGATTGGTTAATTCTGAACACAGCCACATCCCTAGTTATAAGAGGGTGTGCACACTTATGCAACCAGGTTATTGTAAGGTTTTTATTTTTCATTTTTCCCCCTCGAAGATTTCAGTTTGTTTTCAATTGAATTGTAAACATTATAGGTCACATTAACAGTAGAAAAAGTTCTGACATGATTTATCTTTGTCTCATTCTTTTACATCACAAAAACCTGGCACTTTAACAGGGGTGTGGTGTGTAGACTTTATATCCACTGTATATACACTGCTCAAAAAAATAAAGGGAACACTAAAATAACACATCCTAGATCTGAATGATTGAAATAATCTTATTAAATACTTTTTTATTTACATAGTTGAATGTGCTGACAACAAAATCACACAAAAATAATCAATGGAAATCCAATTTATCAACCCATGGAGGTCTGGATTTGGAGTCACACTCAAAATTAAAGTGGAAAACCACACTACAGGCTGATCCAACTTTGATGTAATGTCCTTAAAACAAGTCAAAATGAGGCTCAGTAGTGTGTGTGGCCTCCACGTGCCTGTATGACCTCCCTACAACGCCTGGGCATGCTCCTGATGAGGTGGCAGATGGTCTCCTGAGGGATCTCCTCCCAGACCTGGACTAAAGCATCCACCAACTCCTGGACAGTCTGTGGTGCAACGTGGCATTGGTGGATGGAGCGAGACATGATGTCCCAGATGTGCTCAATTGGATTCAGGTCTGGGGAACGGGCGGGCCAGTCCATAGCATCAATGCCTTCCTCTTGCAGGAACTGCTGACACACTCCAGCCACATGAGGTCTAGCATTGTCTTGCATTAGGAGGAACCCAGGGCCAACCGCACCAGCATATGGTCTCACAAAGGGTCTGAGGATCTCATCTCAGTACCTAATGGCAGTCAGGCTACCTCTGGCGAGCACATGGAGGGCTGTGCTGCCCCCCAAAGAAATGCCACCCCACACTATGACTGACCCACTGCCAAACCGGTCATGCTGGAGGATGTTGCAGGCAGCAGAACGTTCTCCACGGCGTCTCCAGACTCTGTCACGTCTGTCACATGTGCTCAGTGTGAACCTGCTTTCATCTGTGAAGAGCACAGGGCGCCAGTGGCGAATTTGCCAATCTTGGAGTTCTCTGGCAAATGCCAAACGTCCTGCACGGTGTTGGGCTGTAAGCACAACCCCCACCTGTGGACGTCGGGCCCTCATACCACCCTCATGGAGTCTGTTTCTGACCGTTTGAGCAGACACATGCACATTTGTGGCCTGCTGGAGGTCATTTTGCAGGGCTCTGGCAGTGCTCCTCCTGCTCCTCCTTGCACAAAGGCGGAGGTAGCTGCTGCTGGGTTGTTGCCCTCCTACGGCCTCCTCCACATCTCCTGATGTACTGGCCTGTCTCCTGGTAGTGCCTCCATGCTCTGGACACTACGCTGACAGACACAGCTAACCTTCTTGCCACAGCTCGCATTGATGTGCCATCCTGGATGAGCTGCACTACCTGAGCCACTTGTGTGGGTTGTAGACTCCGTCTCATGCTACCACTAGAGTGAAAGCACCGCCAGCATTCAAAAATGACCAAAACATCAGCCAGGAAGCATAGAAACTGAGAAGTGGTCTGTGGTCACCACCTGCAGAACCACTCCTTTATTGGGGGTGTCTTGCTAATTGCCTATAATTTCCACCTGTTGTCTATTCCATTTGCACAACAGCATGTGAAATTAATTGTCAATCAGTGTTGCTTCCTAAGTGGACAGTTTGATTTCACAGAAGTGTGATTGACTTGGAGTTACATTGTGTTGTTTAAGTGTTCCCTTTATTTTTTTGAGCAATATATATATATATATATATATATATATATATATATATATGTATAGCAATCTCCCCATCAACTCCTTCACTGTCTCTGCTTCGCTCCCTTCGCTCACCTCCAACTTCACCCCGACTGGCTCTGGTTCCATCCTCGGCACCGCCGACCGTCCCGTGTGCCCCCCCCCAAAAGAAATCTTGGGGCTGCCTCTCCTCTTTCCGTGCCAGCCGATCCTCCCAGAAACGCCGTTCTGCCTTCGCTGCCTCCATCTCCTCCGGCGGGCGGCGGTATTCTCCAGCCTGTCTCCAGGGTCCCTTTCCGTCCAGTATCTCTTCCCAAGTCCAGGAGTCCTGAACCCTCTGCTCCTCCTTACCATGTTGCTTGATCCAGTTGTGGGTGGGTCGTTCTGTAACGGCTGTCTGAAGAAGTAGACCAAGGCGCAGTGTGTTGAGTGCTCATATTTAATCGAGACACTTTGAACAAAACAAGAAAATGACAGCCAAACAGTTCTGTCAGGTATAACAAAACACTAAACAGAAATTAATTACCCACAAACCCCAAAGGAAAACAGGCTGCCTAAGTATGACTCCCAATCAGCGACAACGATGTACAGCTGTCCCTGATTGAGAACCATACCAGGCCAAAACAAAGAAATACAAATCATAGAAAAAAGGACATAGAATGCCCACCCAAATCACACCCTGACCAAACCTAAATAGAGACATAAAAAAGGCTCTCTCAGGTCAGGGCGTGACACCTCTATAGGATTGTGAGAAACTTATAGGATTCTATTGGAAAAAAACACAAATCCTGTAGGATTTTGACTAGGGACTGACTTTTTAAGTCACTTGTCCAAAAATAAAAAATGGTCTGTAACATCAAAAAGGTGACTAAAAATGGTGTTGTATGATGCAAGGAACCATTTCACAAAATAACCATTATTATCACTGGTATTGACAATGTAAGCTACTGGTTGTGTAGGCTTTTTATATAACCATGCTCAAACACACCAAATCCAGTTTATCAAGGTCCTGTTGAGCAGCTGATTTTTACTACAATGTGGTGTGTTTGAGCAGGACTGGAGAAAAAAGCCTTCACACCCAATAGCTCTCCTGGACTCTCCAGGAGAGTTGGCCACTCTGCAACGTTACAATTACAACCAAATACTTATGTCTTTGCAGCTGAAAAATGAGCTCCTACAAATATTGAAATTTACATGGTTTTTAGAGTGAAGTACATCGGAAAAAAGCAAAAGAAAACTGCAAGACTGAATAGGAGAAAAAACAAGCAACAAACAAAGAAGATAGGCTTTTGAAAAATAACTATTTTTCATAAAATTGTAGTTATCTTAGCAAGCTGAATTGTTTACCAGTTGCTAAGCAGTTGCTAGGGGCTCTTTTGGAAGAAGCTAGCTAGCTAACGAAGAACAACAAAGAATATCTAGTTAACAGAAGAAAAGAAAGAGAAAATCAGGACAGAAGAAAAAGGATATCAAAGTGAAACAGTTCTCTAAAGACACAGGAGACAATAATACAAGAAACAACACTTCTGTAGCTTGTCAACTATGTGTCTGTCTATCCCTGTTCTCTCCTCTCTGCACAGGCCATACAAACGCTTCACACCGCGTGGCCGCTGCCACTCTAACCTGGTGGTCCCAGCGCGCACGACCCACGTGGAGTTCCAGGTCTCCGGCAGCCTCTGGAACTGCCGGTCTGCAGCCAACAAGGCTGAGTTCATCTCAGCCTATGCTACCCTCCAGTCCCTAGACTTCCTGGCGCTGACGGAAACATGGATTACCACAGATAACACTGCTACTCCTACTGCTCTCTCTTCGTCTGCCCACGTGTTCTCGCATACCCCTAGAGCATCGAGCCAGCGGGGTGGTGGCACTGGAATCCTCATCTCTCCCAAGTGGACATTCTCTCTTTCTCCCCTGACCCATCTGTCTATCTCCTCATTTGAATTCCATGCTGTCACAGTTACCAGCCCTTTCAAGCTTAACATCCTTATCATTTATCGCCCTCCAGGTTCCCTTGGAGAGTTCATCAATGAGCTTGACGCCTTGATAAGTTCCTTTCCTGAGGATGGCTCACCTCTCACAGTTCTGGGTGACTTTAACCTCCCCACGTCTACCTTTGACTCATTCCTCTCTGCCTCCTTCTTTCCACTCCTCTCCTCTTTTGACCTCACCCTCTCACCTTCCCCCCCTACTCACAAGGCAGGCAATACGCTTGACCTCATCTTTACTAGATGCTGTTCTTCCACTAATCTCATTGCAACTCCCCTCCAAATCTCCGACCACTACCTTGTATCCTTTTCCCTCTTGCTCTCATCCAACACTTCTCACTCTGCCCCTACTCGGATGGTATTGCGCCGTCCCAACCTTCGCTCTCTCTCTCCCGCTACTCTCTCCTCTTCCATCCTATCATCTCTTCCCTCTGCTCAAACCTTCTCCAACCTATCTCCTGATTCTGCCTCCTCAACCCTCCTCTCCTCCCTTTCTGCATCCTTTGATTTTCTCTGTCCCCTATCCTCCAGGCCGGCTCGGTCCTCCCCTCCTGCTCCGTGGCTCAACGACTCACTACGAGCTCACAGAACAAGGCTCCGGGCAGCCGAGCAGAAATGGAGGAAAACTCGCCTCCCTGCGGACCTGGCATCCTTTCACTCACTCCTCTCTACATTCTCCTCTTCTGTCTCTGCTGCTAAAGCCACTTTCTACCACTCTAAATTCCAAGCATCTGCCTCTAACCCTAGGAAGCTCTTTGCTACCTTCTCCTCCCTCCTGAATCCTCCCCCCCCCCCCCCTCCTCCCTCTCTGCGGATGACTTCGTCAACCATTTTGAAAAGAAGGTTGACGATATCCGATCCTCGTTTGCTAAGTCAAACGACACTGCTGGTCCTGCTCACACTGCCCTACCCTGTGCTTTGACCTCTTTCTCCCCTCTCTCTCCAGATGAAATCTCGCGTCTTGTGACGGCCGGCCGCCCAACAACCTGCCCA